>NW_027205148.1:0-600000 GCF_024711535.1 Dipodomys merriami | reverse complement strand
AAACATAGGTCCCATGGTTTCCCTTATTTGTAATATCTAGTATAGGTATGAGTCAAGCGGAAAAGGTCAGATAATGTGATGTTAGGAAAATGAACCCTTAAATATGTATTTTAATGTTTTCGTTTCTTTCTTTCATGTGTTTCTAACTGATTTATAAGATTATTTCTTTGTTGCTTTGTATGTCCCTCCCCCACAGTGTAACCCCCGCTTTCACTATATTTGATGTCAGTATAACATGTGGAGGAGAAGGGGACAAACAAGTCGTTTAAGGATTCAGGTGGACCTGTTGCAACAAGGAGAATTACAAAATGTCATGTCAAAACCAGCTTTACAATGTCGGTGTGGGGTGGAAGGGGGTATGATTAGGTGAGGGGGAGGGGGAAGGCTGGGAAGGGACGTGAAGGGTAAACAAAGGAGGAGGCTGCAATGCTTGGTAAGAAATGTATGCATTATCCTGCTCATGTAATTGTAACCCCTCTGTACAGTATGTTCTCAAAAAAAAAAAAAAACAAAAAAACCTGAAGCCTGGAAAAATAGCAAAGTTAATCTAATGTAGCCCTATGTAGATCTTGGTAAATTAGAGTTTAGATTTAAAATAAATGTTTTGGTTTTCTTTGTGCTTTCATATTCTATAGGATACTACAAAATTCTTTTTAAGTAGAGGGTTTAATTGACAACTTTACAAATGTTTCTTGCATGCTATTTGCCTAGAATATTCTTTCATGAGAGTTATAATTAGAACTCAGTAGATAATACCAACACTTCATGTATAAAATGATAATGTGAATAATGTAGAAAGAGTTGGCAACAAATGGATGATATCAATTCATAAATTTAGAAAAAGGGAGATTTTTTGAGGCTTTGGTATAACATGGTATGAAGAGAATAATTGTGTGACATCTTCTTTCTTCTACCTGTATGTAACACAGGAAGCAATTTCCTTAATTACATGTCTCTGCATACAGTGAGAAAAATGCTAGGTTTGGGATTTGTTTTATTTTCGTTTTTGTTTTATTGGTTTGTCCTAGGGCTTGACCTCGGGGACTGGACACTGTCTCTGAGCCTGTTTATGCTCAAGGTCCGTGCCCTACCACTTCAACATCATCTCACCTGTGTCAGGATTTTGCTAAGGAGTTTATTGGAGATAAGAATCTAGAGAACCTTCCTGCCTAGGTGGGCTTTTGTCAATGTCTAGTGTGTTGGGGTCCCTGGGTAAGGGTAACGAAATCACCAGGACACTGGGGATGCAGAGTGCAAGCAGCAATTGCCACTGCATGCTGTGCTTTATTGTTAGTGGTATTTAACGACAAGCAAGCATGATCTTCACCAAGATTTGGTCAGAAGACATTGGCACAAAAATTTCAACAGATACATTTTTACTTGACCTATGAGACAATATCTTGGTATATTATTATCTAAACTATTTTAGTGCAAGCTCGAACCAATCAGGAAAATGCTTGACTAGCTTTTCATCTATGATTAAGCAAGAAGAAGAGCTACTTCCTCAGCTCCCAGGAGTCTGTGACATGTGTTTTGAGATAGGGAGAGAGAACATTTTCCCTCTCTAGACCGGCATGCCAAGAGCTTTCCTAATACTCAAACACAGTCTTCAGATAATCCTGAGGCCGGAGCCTGCATCATTCTTACCCTTCAACATAGACCCTGAGTCTTCACAATTTCCTTCTTTTTTCTTTTGTTCTAAAAGTAAAGCTTTCCACAGAGTTATCATAGATGCTTGCATTGGTTTCATAAAAATCAAATATAACAGTACAATTGCAAACAAAACAATAACAATGATAATTTCCGTACCACTAGCAGTATATGAAATGCTTTGTAGTATTTCTTTCGGATTCAACCCTTCCAATTGTTTAATAAATGCATCAGCAATATTAGAAGCATCATCATTTGTAAATTGTTTACCAAAAATCTCATGTGCATTAAATTGTAACTGAGCAATCAATTGAGCAGCAGTAGAATTTCCAGATAAATACTGCTGTATTACATTCTAATCATGTATAGATTTATTATATTTTACATTAGTAATGCAAAAGGTAGTAAAATTCCAATTACATTTTAACAATAACTGTTTTTCCACAACCAATAACTTTTTCCTAACCATCCCACTTTCTGTTTAAGAATATTAATCTGTGTTTGTAATAGAGCATCAATTTCTACCTGTGAGACCCACAATTCATGTGTATCCTGGTGCCATTCTTCAACAAAGTGCTAATTTGTAAGAAAGTGTGTAGGGCAATTCCAGACACCGCAGCAACAATGGTAGTAGCAATTAAGCTTAAGATCACAGTTACAATGGCTCCAATCATACGCTTTGTACGTTTTCGTAGTTTGGTAAAAAATTCAATAACAACATTATCCAAAGGATTTTGGGACCATTCTCTTCCTAATTTAACAGGTAGCCAAATATGAATTCTTTGTTGTAATTTCATAGTACTATACTGTCATTAAAATTAAGAGAGAAATTAATGCAATAATACAGGCGAAAATTAAAACAAGAAATAGTAGGAGAAAATGCAAAATTTCCCACTAAAAATGCATAAGGCAGAGGTACACAAGCAGTTGCATCATAAGATTTGTACAAAGTAAAATTATAAGTGGATGCAGAGTTTGCCGTCCCTGAAAACGATCTATTTGATAGCATCACAGGTTTCAGTGCCACTGCGGTCTTCCAAAGATGAGTCTGAACAGCAGTGGGTGCAGCCATGAAAGCCCATAGTGCATCTGCAATGCCTCCATCTCCCCATGCCACCAATCCAGCTCCAGTAAGCGATCCATTTATGGCTTCCTGCATCCTAGTAACATTTGATAAATCACATCTGTTAATATTCCATTCTGAACATGTGTTAATAAACTGTTATTGAACATTTTTCCAAATGTTCCTCTACACTCTTGCCACACAAAAGATTGATATTTTAAATCAATATAAGTAAAATCAGGGCACATAGGTAAGGATAACTTGCCATCAGTGACACTTTCCCAGCTACTATTAATGGCCAAGTAGTTAGTCGCTGCAGCTGTGTTTTAGAATTGGAAGTGCGTTTCCCAGGTAAAACCCAATGTTGCCAATTCATTACTAAACATGGATGAGGCCACATACAAACAAGCAAGGAATGAGTATAGTAAGTAAAATTTAAAAAGCTACCATTATCCTTATTGCAAAATGTGAAATTATTCCAAGGAAGAGAGAAAACAGCAGGAACAGTATAGATGGTTAGATCCCCAAACAACAGGTTCCAATAAAGGAGAGTTAGGAACAAAGGCCCAATAACTTACATTAGCATTACAATGGACAGAGTTTACAGTAAGCAGGGCACACATGGCCAGGAACAAGTTCTCAGCCTTGACAGGTTCACCATTGCATTGTAACATCTTTTGTCCTTCTCCAGTAAACTTTTTAACCTGCCCCCAGGTGGGCAGTGGGGATTTCATTTTCCTCAACTGGTGGCCAATTCCTTGAAGGATACAGGGCTGTCCTCACTGGGCCACATTTGTATCCATCAGGCAGGAAGCTAGTATTGTTTGCCATCCTGTGTAGACACAAAACCCTATCCTTGCCCCTTATGTAATAATGTTCCTAGTTGCCATTCTGCATCCAATGCAATCTTAATCCATACGGAAGCATTTAAATAAGGTTTTTCTGATATTTCTTCAAAATGGTGCTCAGCTCTAGTTAAAATATCTCCTTGTGGTAGGTTTAAAAAATTAAGAACATTTCTGGGTTTTCAATTCTATTCCATTGGTCCTGTGGTCTGTTCTTATGCCAATACCAAGCTGTTTTGATTACTATGGCTTTATAGTAGAGTTTGAAATTTGGTATTGATATTCCTCCAGCAGTGTTCTTTCCGTTGAGAAGTGTTTTTGCTATTCGGGGTCTTTTATTGTTCCATATGAATTTTTGGATTGCCTCTTCTATTTCCTTGAAGAATGAGGTTGGAATTTTGATAGGTATTGCATTGAATTTGTAGAAAGCCTTGGGAAGTATTTCCATTTTCACGATGTTAATCTTGCCAATCCAGGAGCATGGGAGATTTTGCCATTTTTTAAGTTCTGTGTTGATTTCCTTTTCCAAGATTTTAAAGTTTTCATCATAGAGGTCCTTCACTTCTTTGGTTAAGTTAATTCCTAGGTATTTTATTTTTTGTGGGGCTATTACAAATGGAGTTGCTTTCCTAATTTCAGCCACACTTTTCTCATTGTTGGCATACAGAAAAGCCATTGATTTTTGGGGGTTAATTTTATAACCTGCTATTTTGCCAAAGTTTTGAATCAGCTTGAGTAATTTGGGAGTGGAGTCCATGGGATTCTTTAAATACAAGATCATGTCATCTGCAAAGAGGGAGAGTTTTATTTCTTCTTTCCCTATTTGGATCCCTTTATGTCTGCATCTTGTCTTATTGCTGTAGTTAGGCATTCTAATACTAGATTGAAGAGAAATGGAGAGAGTGGGCAGCCTTGTCTTGTTCCTGAGTTAAGAGGAAATGGCTTTAGTTTTTCACCATTGAGTATAATGCTGGCTGTAGGTTTGTCATATACAGCCTTTATTGTATTGAGGAATGTTCCATGGATTCCTAATTTTTCCAAAACCTTCATCATAAAGGGGTGTTGGATCTTGTCGAATGCTTTTTCTGCGTCTATTGAGATAACCATGTGGTTCTTGTTCTTGCTCCTGTTGATGTGATGAATAATATTAATTGATTTGCGTATATTGAACCAGCGTTGCATCCCTGAAATGAATCCTGTTTGATCGTGGTGTATGATTTTTTGGATGAATTGTTGAAGTCGATTGGCCAAAATTTTGTTGAGAAGTTTTGCATCAATGTTCATCAAAGAAATGGGTCTATAGTTCTCTTTCTTTGATGAGTCCCTGCCTGGTTTTGGGATGAGGGTTATGATGGCTTAATAGAATGTGTTCTGTAGTGAGCTTTCTCTTTCAATTTCATTGAAGTGTTGGAGGAGAATTGGTGTGAGCTCTGCTTTGAAGGCCTACAGACCTGTAGCCATCTAATCTTCGATAAGGAAGCTAAAACAATAGAATGGAAGAAAGACAGCCTCTTCAGTAAATGGTGCTGGCAAAATTGGTTAACTACATGTAGAAAACTAAAGCTAGATCCTAATATATCGCCCTGCACCAGAATTAACTCCAAATTGATCAAAGACCTTGAACTCAAAGCAGACACTCTGAAAACATTACAGGATGGAATAGGAGAAACCCTAGGTCTCCTTGGCTCAGGCCGAAATTTTCTGAATAGAGACCCGGAAACACAACAAATCAAAGAAAGGTTGGACAAATGGGATTGCATAAGGTTGCAGAGCTTCTGCAGGGCAAATGACATAGCTAGCAAGATCAATAGAAAGCCCACCGATTGGGAGAAGATCTTTACTAGCCATACAACAGAAAAGGGTCTCATATCTAAAATATACTTGGAACTCAAAAGATTAAACCACCCAACAACAAATCCTCAAAGAAACAACTGCCCAATAAATAAGTGGGCGAAAGACTTAAAGAGAAGCTTCTCTGAAGAAGAAACAAGGATGGCCAATAGACACATGAAGAAATGTTCAACATCCCTAGCCATAAAAGAAATGCAAATCAAAACATTGAGATATCACCTCACTACAGTTAGAACAGCAAAAATCAAGAACTCTAACAACAACAGATGCTGGAGGGGATGTGGAGAGAAAGGAACCTTACTTCATTGTTGGTGGGAATGTAAACTTGTTCAACCACTTTGGAAAGCAGTATGGAGGTTCCTCAAAAGACTTCACATAGATCTCCCCTATGATCCAGCAATCTCAATTTGGGCATTTACCCAAATGTATACAAACAAGACCACACTAAAGCTGCCAGCACAACTATGTTTATTGCAGCATTGTTTAGCATAGCTAAGATATGGAACCAACCCAGAAGCCCCTCAGTAGATGAATGCATCAAGACAATGTGGTATATATACACAATGGAATTCTATGCCTCCTTCAGAAAGAATGACATTTCTCCATTTGTTAGGAAATGGAAAGGCTTGGAAAAAATTATATTAAGTGAAGTAAGCCAGGCCTAAAGAAGCATAGGTCCCATGGTTTCCCTTATTTGCAATATCTAGTATAGGTATGAGTCAAGCAGAAAAGTTCAGATAATGTGATGTTAGGAAAATGAACCCTTAAATATGTATTTTAATGTTTTCGTTTCTTTCTTTCATGTGTTTCTAACGCATTTATAAGATTATTTCTTTGTTGCTTTGTATGTCCCTCCCCCACAGTGTAACCCCCGCTTTCACTATATTTGATGTCAGTATAACATTTGGAGGAGATGGGGACAAACAAGTCGTTTAAGGATTCAGGTGGACCTGTTGCAACAATGAGAAGTACAAAATGTCATGTCAGAACCAACTTTACAATGTCGGTGTGGGGGGGGGAGGGGGGTATAATTGGGTAGGGGGAGGGGGGAGGCTGGGAAGGGAGGTGAAGGGTAAACAAAGGAGGAGGCTGCAATGCTTGGTAAGAAATATATGCATTATCCTGCCCATGTAATTGTAGCCCCTCTGTACAGTATGTTCTCAAATAAAATAAAATACAATTAAAAAAAAAAAGATTATTTCTTTGTTGCTTTGTATGTCCCTCCCCCACAGTGTAACCTCCGCTTTCACTTTATTTGATGTCAGTATAACATGTGGAGGAGATGGGGACAAACAAGTCGTTTAAGGATTCAGGTGGACCTGTTGCAACAAGGAGAATTACAAAATGTCATGTCAGAGCAAGCTTTAAAATGTCGGTGGGGGGGAGGGGGGAGGCTGGGAAGGGAGGTGAAGCTTAAACAAAGTAGGAGGCTGCAATACTTGGTAAGAAATGTATGCATTATCCTGCCAATGTAATTGTAACCCCTCTGTACAGTATGTTCTCAAATAAAATAAAATAAAATTTAAATTAAAAAAAATTAAGAACATAAAGAGCTTGATGTAAAATTATTTTAGGATGTTGCATGGAAAACCACAAAATATCCATACCGTCATCCAACCTTTTCCTCCTTTTTAATTTTTTAATTTGTTGTTTTATTATGCCATGAACTCATTCAATAATGACTTGTCCTTGGGGGTTATATTCTATTCCTGTAATATGTACCACATCATAAAGTTCACAAAATCTTTTACATCTGATAATTTTATAGGCGGTCGATTATCAGTCTTTATTTTTGCAGGCACTCCCATAATGGCAAAAGCTTCCAATAAGTGTTCTATTACATGGTTGACAGTTTCTCCCATAAGGGCAGAAGCCCAAACAAATTTGGAATACGTATCTATTGTAACATGTACAAAGGAAAAACTGCCAAAGGCTTATACATGGAATATATCCATTTGCCAGAGCTCATTAGGTTGTAATCCGCGAGGATTTACTCCAGCAGGTACAACTCTCAAATTCATTGGTCTGCAGATAGGACACCTTTTTATAATTTGTTTAGCTGAGAATAAGGTATTTTACAATGTATATGTAAATGGCTAGCATTTGTATGTAAATGAGCATGATCCTGTTTAGCAGAAGCAAAACTAATTTATCAACCTGATTATTGCCATATACAAGGTACCCAGGTAACGAAGAGTGAGCTCTAATGTGAGTTACAAACACTTTGGCATTACATTGTTGCAGTAATGCTTCTAATTGTTTAAATAGTTGATTTAGCTGGGTTTAGATGAATGTGTAACTGCAGTGAATCTTGTAACATCTTAATAATAGCAAAAAGTTCATTTTGTTGAACTGATGCTTAAGTACTTGTTTGTACCCAATATTTATTTGTTGTCCAATAGCACTTTTTGTTTTGGAGCCATCTGTAAAAATGGTAAGAGCAGTGGAAATAGGGGCCTCGGTAATTATATTATTAATGACAAGTTGTTGTTTATGCAAGCAATCCCACAATCTACCTATGAGAAAATGAAAGGAATATTGCCCAGTAAAATTTACTAATGCTATTTGTAGCATTTCAGACAGGTTTAACAAATATTTTAGTTGGACTTTTGGCAAAGGAAAGATAATTTCCAATAAATCATAGCCCGATAGGGTAAATACCCGTTGCCTGGCCTGTTGAATAATAATTGCCAACTGTTGTTCATAAGGCATAATATTTTTTGTAAATCTATGCTGTGTATAAATCCATTCTAATGGTAGCTCATTTTGGCGTATAATTCCTGTTGGGTCTTTCCATGTATCTAAAATATATAAATTTATGAGTTGATTTAGTGTTACTCCATGTAAAAACATTTTTTTTTTAATTTTCTGTTCTACAAATTGTACTTCTCTTTCAGCTTCCTTAGTTAAAGTTCTTTTGCTATGTAAATCAGGCTCCAATTGTAACAATGAAAACAGATTATGTAATTGATAAGTAGGAATTCCTAAGGCCGGTCACATGCAAATAATATATCCTAGTAACTTTTGAAAATCATTTAACGTATGTAATTGATCACGTGGTAAAGATATTTTTTGAGGCGTCACTGTTTGTCTACAAAAAACATATCCTGACGGAGGCATAGAATTCCATTGTGTATATATACCACATTTTCTTGATCCATTCATCTAATGAGGGGCATCTGGTTTGGTTCCAGATCTTAGCTATGGTAAATAATGCTGCAATAAACATAGTTGTGCTGGTAGCTTTAGTGTGGTCTTGTTTGTAAACATTTGGGTAAATGCCCAAAAGTGGGATTGCTGGGTCATAGGGGAGCTCGGTGTGGAGTCTTTTGAGGATCCTCCATACTACTTTCCAAAGTGTTTGAACAAGTTTACACTCCCACAAACAATGTAGTAAGGTTCCCTTCTGTACACATCCCCTCCAGCATCTGTTGTTATTAGAGTTCTTGATTTTAGCCATTCTAACTGGGGTGAGGTGATATCTAAATGTTGTTTTGATTTGCATTTCTTTTATGGCTAGGGAGGTTGAGCATTTCTTCATGTGTCTATTGGCCATTCTTCTTTCTTCTTCAGAGAAGTTTCTCTTTAAGTAATTAGGCCACTTATTTATTGGGCAGTTGTTTCTCTGAGGATTTGTTGTTGGGGGATTTAATTTTTTGAGTTCCAAATATATTTTAGATATGAGACCCTTGTCTGTTGTATGGCTAGTGAAGATCTTCTCCCAATCGGTGGGCTTTCTATTGATCTTGCTAGCTATGTCCTTTGCAATGCAGAAGCTCTGCAACTTCATGCAATCCCATTTGTCCAACCATTCTTTGATTTTTTTTGTGTGTGTTTCTGGGTCTCTATTAAGAAAGTTTCGGCCTGCGCCAAGGAGACCTAGGGTTCCTCCTATTCCATCCTGTAATGTTTTCAGAGTGTCTGCTTTGACTCTGAGGTCTTTGATCCATTTGGCGTTGATTCTGGTGCAGGGTGGTATATAAGGATCTAGCTTTAGTTTTCTACAAGTAGTTAACCAATTTTGCCAACACCATTTACTGAAGAGGCTGTCTTTCTTCCATTCTATTGTTTTAGTCTCTTGTCAAAGTTTAGATGGCTGTAGGTCTGTAGGTCCATTTCTGGGTTTTGAATTCTATTCCATTTGTCCTGAGGTCTGTTCTTGTGCCAGTACCAAGCTGTTTTGATTACTATGGCTTTATAGTAGAGTTTGAAATTTGGTATTGATATTCCTCCAGCAGTGTTCTTTCCATTGAGGAGCGTTTTTGCTATTCGGGGTCTTTTATTGTTCCATATGAATTTTTGGATTGCCTCTTTTACTTCCTTGAAGAATGTTGTTGGAATTTTGATAGGTATTGCATTGAATTTGTAGATAGCCTTGGGAAGTATTGCCATTTTCACGATGTTAATCTTTCCAATCCAGGAGCACGGAGGATGACATTGACCCATTTGTTAGGAAATGGAAAGACTTGGAAAAAATTATATTAAGTGAAGTAAGCCAAGCCCAAGGAAACATAGGTCCCATGATTTACCTTATTTGCAATATCTAGTATATGTATGAGTCAAGTAGAAAAGTTCAGATAAGGTGATGTTAGAAAAATGGACCCTAAGATATGTATTTAAATGTTTTTTCTTTGGTGCATTTGTTTCTAACGCATTTATAAGATTATTTCTTTGTTGCTTTGTATGTCCCTCCCCCACAGTATAACCCCTCCTTTCACTGTATTTGATGTCGGTATAATTTGTTGAGGGGAAGGGGAAAACAAGTCATTTAAATAAGGATACAGGTGGACCTGTTGCAACAATGAGAAGTACAAGTTGTCATGTCGAAAACGAACTTTACAACTTTGGGGGGGGATTTGGTGGGGGAAGGAAAGATGGGAAGGCATGGGAAGGGTAAACAGAGGAGGAGGCTACAATGCTTGATAAGAAATGTACTCACAGCCGGGCGCTGGTGGCTCACGCCTGTAATCCTAGCTACTCAGGAGGCTGAGATCTGAGGATCGCAGTTCAAAGCCAGCCCGGGCAGAAGAGGCCGTGAGACTCCTATCTCCAATAAACCACCAGAAAACCGGAAGTGGCGCTGTAGCTCAAGTGGTAGAGCGCTCGCCTTGAGCTGAAGAGCTGAGGGACAGCGCCCAGGCCCCGAGTTCAAGCCCCACGACCGACAAAAAAAAAAAAAAAAAAAAAAAAAGAAATGTACTCACTATATTGCCCATGTAATTTTAACCCCTCTGTACCGTATTTTCACAATTAAAAACAACAAAAAAAAAATATCCTAAGTATTTTACCTCCGTATCTTTTTGTATTATTTCAGGTGCTATTATTAATCCAAAATCTTTAAAAATAGAGGGAAAACACTGTAACACCATTCTAATTTTGTCACATTTGGTCCTGCAAATAAAATATCATTCATATATTGAAAAATATAAATGTGAGGCCATTTTTGTCTAACAGGTTTTAAGGCCTTATCAACATATATCTGACACATATTTGGAGAATTCATCATTCCTTGGGGAAACACCTTCCATTGGAAGTGCTGATGAGGGGCTTGATGATTTATTTGTGGTAAAGAAAAGGCAAATCTTTTACAATCTTTTACATGCACAGGATTGGAAAAAAAGCAATCTTGTCAATCTATTACTACTATTGGCCAATTTTTAGGAAGCATGGCAGGCGACGGTATACCAGGTTGAAAAGTCCCCTAGGGTAAATGGATGCCTTACCTCCTTGTAAATCAGTCCGCAATCTTCATTTCCCTGACATCTTTTTAATAACAAATATTGTAAAATTCCATGGTGACATAGACAGCTCAATATGTCCTTTGGTTAACTGTTCTTCAACTAATTGATGAGCTGCTTCTAATTTTTCTTTAGATAAAAGACATTGTTGAATCCAAAGAAGTTCCTCAGATTTCCATAATATCTCTATGGGCTCCATCTAAAAATGTTAAAATTGAATATGAGCTCCCCATTGTTCCAGTACATCTCTACCAATTATGTTAGCTGGACCTTCCATAATATAAGGTTTAAGGACAGCTATCTGTCCGTCTTCTGATGTTATAGTAACATACGACACTGAGAGCTAGAAAAGAGCAGTGAGAGAGCGCCTCTAGGCCTGGGCTAGGCCTTATCTAGGGTATGGGCAGAGAAAGGTTTTCCACATCAAATTCAGATGTTACCTCAGCGGATGCAGATGTGACCTCTTCCAGGTGTCCCAGTTGCCTAGGTAACGCAGGTACTGGGTGGAGACTTTGCTGCGAGGAGGGTGGAGTCTTTCGCCATCCTGGAGCGGACCTTACATTCCAGCCTTTTAATAATCATAAAATAGTTTGTTCTCAACACAGTGTCTTGTACATCTCATTGTTACAATGGGTCAACCTGTATCCTTATTTCAGCATTTTTTTTTTTTAAATTGTATTTTATTTTATTTGAGAACATACTGTACAGAGGGGCTACAATTACATGGGCAGAATAATGCATACATTTCTTACCAAGCATTGCAGCCTCCTCCTTTGTTTACCCTTCACTTCCCTTCCCTGCCTCCCCCCTCCCCCCACCCAATTTTACCCCCCTCCCCCCACCCAATTATACCCCCCTCCCCCCCCACACCGAAATTGTAAAGCTGGTTTTGACATGACATTTTGTACTTCTCATTGTTGCAACAGGTCCACCTGAATCACAACTTCGAAGGGGTAGGGAGGAATTGGGGAGGTGGGGAGGGAAGGTATGATAGGGGAAAAACAAAGGAGGAGGTAACGATGTTCAATAGGAAATGTACTCATTACCTACTTGTGTAACTGTAACCCCTCTGTACAGTATTTTTACAATAAAAATCATATATTAAAAAATAAAAAAAAAAAAAAAAAATAATCATAAAATAGGGTGTGGATAATCTCTGGCTACTTTCTGCTGACAAGGGAGCGTCGACAATAGGGGTAAAAGGCTGGAATTTGGTCCCCTCCCAGAGAAGGCACTGAGCAGCAGTGGTCCCTTGGTGGCATGAGTCCTTACATGAAGTCTGGAGAAGTCTCATGAGCATTGAGCGGCTGGAAAAAAAAATACTTGAGAGCAAATAAATGGCAAGAGGAAGGACTTGGGGCTGAAAATGTTGTAGAAATGTCCCTAGCTACTTCTGATATCTAGTGAATAGGTAGAGAAGTCAGGTGACAAAGGCAAGATTATAAATTCCTGTTCAGTTAATAGGTAGACAGGTATAGACACTGGATGGGCAGGGTTCTTACTTCCCCTGACCTCCCGGCTCTGGTTAATTTTGAAAGGGCAGGCACAAAGTAGCTGATGTGTCATCTCCTCTTACTCTTCTCCATGTTCCCTTGTTCCCCAGACTGGCTGTGTCTAGGTGCTCATTGCTGGGATGGCTTGTCCCAGTTGGTATTCAAGGAGGTTTGAACTCAAGGCCTGGGCATGGTCCCTGAGCACTTCTGCTCAAGGCTAGTGCTCTACCACTTTGAGTTACAATAGCACTTCCAGTGTTTGGCTGCTTAGAGATAAGAGTCTTGAGCCATGCTTGCAACCGGGCTCTTTGCAGGTTAGTTGGGAGATGGAGTCTTAGGGATTTTTCAGCCCGGGCTGGCTTTGAACTGCAATCTTTGCCACAAAAACCCTTTATTATTTCCATATAAAGCAACAAGGAGATCAAGTAGAATAAGTAGAGCTTACCTGCTTCTTATCAAGAATTGACCGACAAATATTCTGAAATGACAAAACTCATTAGATGTGATGAGAATTTCATCACAGATATGCCCAGTATTTTAGAACCTTGTAGTCAGTAGAATACACAACACAAAACAAAAAGACTTATCAAGAATTGCCAAAAAAAAAAATATTCTGAAATGACAAAACTCATTAGATGTGATGAGAATTTTAGCACACATATGCCCAGTATTTTAAAACCATGTAGTCAGTAGAATACACAACACAAAACTAAAAACGCAAAACTCAAAACCTAAAATTCTGACAACAATATTATACATCAGTGCTAACAAAGCACATCACATGGTTGGGCCTCAGTTACCAGGGCCTGTGAAAAAAGCAAATTGTTAGCAAGGCACCTTAGAATAGCCGAATGGAGTAATAAGTTTGGTGGAAGGTTAAGGGCCAGATGGGGCCAAATCCTTAAGCCACCTTGTGGCCAAGATGGCGAACTCAAGATGGCAAATTTCTGAAAAAAAAATGCAAAAACACCCTGAACAAATAGACCAAGACTACAATTGGCTAGCCTTTGAAAGAGTACCTAGAGGGGGTCCCTGGGACCCAGCCTGCGTCTCACTCTTCAGGGCACAAGCCAAAATGTAGAAAAAAGAAAGGGAGAGATAGGGAAAGTTGGACATGAATGGCAAAGAGTGAGCAAAGAGAGCCCGAAAATAAACAGAATTCTGACCATTTACCATTGCAGTAGCAAAAACTGTCTACATCTGAGAATGCCATAAAAATGAGGCACTATATCTTTCCAGGGAGCGCAGGAGACATTTCAAAGGGGTTTCATGGCTCAGGCGTGATTCGCAGCAACCCATTAAATGAGTAGGAGAGTCAGTCTGGTGAGTGAAGGAGAGCTGACCAGGCAGAAGCAACGGCATCCCGACTTCCCCCAGAGCCCTCTAGAGAGAGCAACAGAGAACCGTAGAGTAGCTTCACTCACCAGAGTAGAGAAGTGGTGTGGACGTGTATGTGAAGGCCAGCAATGGTATCAATGCTCTGTGTCCACAGCAGACAGATGGGTTCACAAAAGGCCATCAGAACTGTGGGTATTCCCCAGAGCAAAAAGGGAAAAACAAACAGAAAAAGAAAAAAGAGGAAAAAAAAAACAGAGAGAAATCCCACCTATCCTGACTTTAAGCCCTTTATGCCACCATTTATGTTAGGTTTTTAAAAAGAGGTAGCCGAGTAAAAACAGCACCACGCACGTGGTATTCAGAAAAGGGGTAGATTTATTCGGTAGACCTGCTGGGACCAGGCAAGGTTGGCACTCCACGTGGTTGGGAAAGGCCTAGGAAAGAGAGAACTGGGAAAGAGAGAGGAAAGAAAGAGAGGAGAGAGAAGAGAGAGAGCTAGAAAAGAACAGCGAGAGAGCAGAGAGCTAGAAAAGAGCTGGGAGAGAGCAGAGAGCTAAAAAAGAGCAGCAAGAGAGCAGAGAGAGAGAGCAGAGAGAGCTAGAAAAGAACAGTGAGAGAGCAGAGAGAGAGAACAGAGAGCTAGAAAATAACAGTGAGAGAGCAGAGAGAGAGAACAGAGAGAGCTAGAAAAGAGCAGTGAGAGAGCAGAGAGAGAACAGAGAGCTAGAAAAGAACCGTGAGAGCAGAGAGAGAGAGAGAGCAGAGAGCTAGAAAAGAACAGTGAGAGAGCTAGAAAAGAGCAGAAAGCAGAGAGAGCTAGAAAAGAGCAGGGAGAGAGTGCCTCTGGGTCTGGCCTAGGCCTTATCTAGGATATGGGCAGAGAAAGGTGTGGCCACATCAAATTCAGATGTGACCTCAGGGGATGCAGATGTGACCTCTTCCAGGTGTCCCAGTTGCCTAGGTAATGCAGGTACTGGGTGGAGACTTTGTTTCAAGGAGGATGGAGTCTGCTTGCCATCCTGGAGTGGACCTTACAAGGAGCATACACCATCACTGCCTTCTTAAGTTTACAAATATCATCAACATCGGCACCTTCATATCTGGATGGTTGAGATATATCATTCATAGGGGGTGGTCGATTACAGGATAAGGTTTCATCATCAAACTCACTGAGTGATGCTGTAAAACTTGCATCGGCCAGTGAAGGAGCCTAAGGCTGCTTTACTTTCACTTTCTCAGGTTCTCCTTTCACTCTGCTAATTTCCAACTCCATATGTTGTAAATTTTGATAAAATCAATTCCATTTGCTCAGACATTTTATTTACACTTTCAGTTTGTTCCTTTTCATCCTTTTTTACCTCTTGTTTTTTCTCTGTTAATTGCAATGCATCCTTATCTATTGTGTCCTTAACCTCAGAGTCCAACTGTAAATCTACAATAGAAGCGGTGGCCTCTTTCTTTAAGTCTGCTATTAATCTGTCCTCATTTAAAGATTTAAAAAGGGTATATAAAATAGCCCAAATGGACCAAAATCTAAGAGGAATCTTTTCCCCTTCTCGAACAGCTCTTTCTACGTTATTCTTTACTCATTTCCAATTATCAACATCTAATGTTCCTTCATCGGGGAACCAAGGATTCCATTCCCTAACTACATTAATACACATTTCTATGTCAGAAGAAGAAATATTTAGACCATAAGCAGCAAGTAAATGTTTAAGAATACGTAAGTATGGAGTAGATTTAACTTGTCCCATCACCCTGTAATTAAAAGTACTTACCTGAATATCCATTCCTGAATTCAACAATGAAGGGACCCTGTTTGGGTGCCAGTTGTATCATCTAGTGCCTTGGGGTCCCTGGGTAAGGGTAAAGAAATCACCAGGTCACTGGGGATGCAGAGTGCATATAGCAATTGCCACTGCATGCTATGCTTTATTGTTAGTGGGTATTTAAAGACAAGCAGCATGATCTTTGCCAAGATTTGGTCAGAAGACATTGACACAAAAAATTTCAACAGATACATTTTTACTTGACCTATGAGACAATGCCTTGGTATATTATTATTATTTGGGGGCTCCGGTCCTGGGACCTTAACTCTGGGCCTGGGCGCTGTCCCTCAGCAAGGCTAGAGCTCTACCACTTGAGCGACATCACCACTTCTGGCTTTTTTCTTTTTGCCTATGTGGTGCTGAGGAATCGAACTCAGGGCCTCATGTATGCAAGGCAAGCGCCTTACCAGTGAGCCAACTTCCCAGCCCTGTCTTCGTATATTATTATCTAAACGATTTAGAGCAAGCTCAAACTACTTTTCCAATCTCAGGAAAATGCTTGACCAGCTGTTCAACTATGCTTAAGCAAGGAGAAGAGCTACTTCCTCAGCTCCCAGGAGTCTGTGACATGTGTTTTGAAATAGGGAGAGAGAACGTTTTCCCTCTTTTGCCCGGCATACCAAGAGCTTTCCTAATACTCAAACACAGTCCTCATATAATCCTGAGGCTGGAGCCTGCATCATTCTGCCCTTTCAACATAGACCCTGAGTCTTCACAGGCTTTGAACTGTAATCTTAAAATCTTAGCATCCTGATTATCTATGATAGTTAAAAAGTATAAATATAAATAATATTTCCAAGAATAACAGTGGAGGAAAAATGATGCAACACTGTTTATAGTGCTGTTCTTTCCAGAACTCGGAGGGCATCACATTAGCAGAGGTGCAGTGTATTTTCACAATGGAGATAAGCTATTCTTGATGTGAATTAAGGGAATTTTGAGTTGCACCCTACAAGTTGGAAATGGTGGGCTAGGATGACTTTATGGCATAAATCTTGTGATTGATGGTCATGAAATAATAGCTTAATCTGACAAACAACTGCTTACTCTTGAAGAATTAATTATAACATGTTTCATAGTTTTATCCTTTATCAGAATGTGGCTTTTTCTGTTCACTTCTCAGTCCTTAATACCCCATTGGAAAATGCATCTATTGTAGAATTATATAACATATAAACAGGTATATTTTGAATCTCTCAGGTATGGAATGTTCAGAATTTGAAAATGAGTAGTTATTAGTCATAGGAATTTAGAAGAACACATACATTCTGTCCTCTTAACAACTTATTTACTTTTAAAAGTTATGGGTTTTCATAGAATTAATCTGTTTTCTGTTTTTGTATAAGAAAGTACTAAATTTATTCTATTTTCAAAATATTGGCAAGTATATTGTGAAAAAATTGTCTAGTTGGATATCATTAATGTTGATGACCTTCTGATAAAGAAGAGGTAATTAATTCAAATTAGATGCCAAATAATACTGATTTTTAAAAAGTACTACATAACGAATAATATTTACTATACCAAAACAGTTTAATTTTATTTCATCAGCTTATTTTTTAAATTTAATTTTAATGTGAAAGTGATGTACACTGGGGTTACAGCCATTGTAAGGTACTGAATACATAACTTTTTAAACTTGTTATCCCCTCTCTCATTTTTCTCACAGTTTTTCCTTCACCCCAATACCCCTCAGACGTTGTAATGTACATTTCCAACTTATTGTCTTGTGAGAATTCCTATTGCATTGGTTTGCTCTTTGTCCTTTGCCTCACCATTTTTTTGTTCCTGTTCCCTTCCCTAATTAAGGTAAATGTATACAAAATACACAGGGTACCAAAATCAAACACAGCAGGGGATAAACCATAGGGGAAAATCTCAAAGAAAATAGAAATCACATAGTACATCAAAAACAACAACCGCAAATAAATATTTCTCTTTCCATACCTTGGAGTACATTTTGCTCAGCATCAGCTTATATGGTCATAGATACGCATAACAAAGGCACTGGAAAATAGTAGTTTCATGGATACTATATCATGAAAACAACATGTTAACTCATTTTGATGGTAAAGGCGGGATTATGATTGGTGAATTCACGATTCTGATAAAGGAATTTCAAAAGAGCTTTAAAATTTATGACAGGTAAATTTTAATTGTTCAAACTTTTTAACAACTTAACCTATTAAGAAAATTTAAAATTGTCTGGGAAAATAGGCTTTCATGCAAAGAAATCCGTGGAGACTTAGCTGAGAGTGAGCAATGTGGATGAATATGGCTCATTTTCACAGTAAACAAACAAGCCTCACAAACCTTGCTGTAAATCCTGTAGGTTCCCTTTAGAATTGTCCTTACCCAGGAAATATACTCTCACTGTGTGAAACAAGGTTGCAATGGAATTTAAATTCAAAGTTCTTTTGAAAAAAGACATCAAAATTTGTGAATTGACACTTAATTACCAAACAGTAATTCTCTGAAAAAGAAGAGAAGGTGTAATTCAAAATCACTTGACTTTATTTAAATTATGAGAAAAGAGTAGTGAAGAAAGATAAGAAAAACCATAGAGGACTGTTTGGTCTCCAGTGGTGTAATGGTTTCTTGACCTTGTTTCTTCCATTCTATCTTCATAAGCTATAAAGTGTAGCTCAGGACTGGAGTAACCAGTTCAGACAAAGAATACTCAAAGAATGGGGGCTGGGAAAGTGTCTCAGTGGTAGAGCCCTTGCTTTGCATGCCTGAGGCCCTGGGTTCGATTCCTCAGCATCACATAAGCAAAAAGAAAAAAGCCGGAAGTGGAGCTGTGGCTCAAGTGGTAGAGCGCTAGCCTTGAGCTGAAGAGCTGAGGGACAGCGCCCAGGCAGAGAGTTCAGGCCCCAGGACCGGCCCGCCCCCCCCCCCAAAAAAAAAGAATACTCACAGAAGAAAATATTTGCAGTAGATGTAGGTGATTTATAACCTTTGACAATCTATTTAAATCTGTTCAAAATTCTCCCCTACCCCAAACTGCCCTCTTTGAACAGTTTGTTTGCTTTTCCCATGACTGCCCTTCATTAACTGCTTAAAATTTTGTGAGCTCATAGACATACTCTCTAGGGATTGCTGTTTGGTTGTCATTTTTGTGTGTTTTTGTTTGTAGTTGTGTTTTTAACTGAATTTCAAAAGGTTGTGCAATTGTGTTACAATTAAATATGTCCACCTAATTGTCCAATGCTCCTGGATCAGAGTCACTGCTTCTATCATTCTCAACCAAGCCTTTCTCCAAGATTTATTTCAGATTTAGGACTTCCTTTATTACATGTGTACATTGAGTATTCTGGCTGTACTTGCCCCTTGTTCCATTTTTCATTCATTTTATGTCTTTACTATTATTCCTTTCTGGTTTAAACTTCCTGATAGTCATTCTGTTAAACTGTCTGTTAATACTTTGAAAGGTTTATATACATTCCATGGAGTTTCAATCCCACATACACTTGAAATAATGTCAGCTTTTATTTCCATAATTCATTCATCTGCAATAACAATTTGCAAGACTGGAGATGTGAAGCACCTAGACATGATTTTATTCTCATCTTTTTGGAAGATTAATCTTTAGTCAACAAGAAAGTTTAAAAATCACTTAGAATTTATAGCTAACTACCAGTTTTTATAAATGGCTTTGTACAATGGTGTGTGATTATTTTATTTTACATGGGATGATATTTTCTACTACCTATAAGTTTTGGAAAAGGAAGAAAACTAAAATTTACTACTGTAGAGGAATATGATAGAAATAGAAGACAGATTTTATGTTTGTCACATCTCTGATCAGTACCTATATCCAAGACTTAAAGTCATATTTCTTACTATTTTAGACAGATAGGGAAAATATATGATAAGGCAACACATAATAAGGCAACTATTAGTGACTTTTTAAAATGTACCTTCTAATGTGATGAAATTTACTTTATTAGATAATATTTGGGTTTGAATTATGGGAGGCTGACCTATTCAACACATTTCTGGAAGGCACCTACTGAACAACGCAAATGGTGGGAGATACTATTTCTACACTTTAATGAATGATTGAACTTATTTGGCATTAGTGCTGGGTAAATTAATCAACTCTATTGTAACTTGATTCCTACACTTGAAAACTTAATGTGACTATCATCTACTTGTCAAGTGTTATTTTGGTGAATATGATTTTTAATAGTTTATTTGAAAAGGAATATACTTTCAAGAGATTAAATGTAAGTTATCATTGGTTTGAGAATGACAACATTTTTAGACTAAAGAACCAAGTTTTACTGAAGTACCAGTGTTTTGAAGTACTAAGGGTCTTCTCAATTAGTGTTTTTCGAAATTATATTTGAACTCTAAATCAAGTTTTCCTAGCCTTGGTAGAACAATTAGGGATTTAACATTCCAGGAATTATTTTTTGGCCTACTTATGCTGGACTGAAATCTTCCATTCAACATTAGGAGAGGGGTATTAAAAATAATCTTGTGACATTTGTGATTTTGTTACTCATATGGGCTGGTCATCTGTAAACTGAAAGTTTGAACTATAGTACTTTCTCTCATATTTTGTGATCTCATCTTTCATTTTAAGTTGCCTTACATTTCACAATTTCTTACTACTAATTCCTTTAAGGAATTGGGGCACTGAACTAGTATAGGAAATGAGAAATTGAGATGGGTCTTCAATTAATTTCTCTTAGCATGTTGCATGGGCCAAGGTGAGAAGTCTTGCCCATGTTATCTGATGATGCAGGTAACTGGGACCTCATATCCTCGGACCAATGGGTACTGCAGAAGAATAATAGCTTTTAGGCATCATATCAGCAAAATTTGGGTATAATAAGAATCCTTCAGAAATATGGAAAAAAAGCACTTTTGGACTAGCGAGAACACAATAAACACATCAGCAGTGTAAAATATCTTCTAGATTAGAGGAAAACAATACTGTTTTTATTTTCTTTTACTATGTGAATTTAGAAGACCACGAACACATAGAAGGTATCACAAGTTTATACCGAAGTCATTGCATTGATACTTTTTATATTCTAATATATATTCTAAACCAAATTATTTGTGTTCCAATCTATTTATGGGAATAATCTTTAATTTATTTGTCAAATTGTCAATTAATTCTAGTAAGATTCACTGTGTGAAATTTAAATTCGGCATATATAAACATAAAATATATAAGTATATATAATATAAGAAATTGTTATGCATTGTTCCATTGTGGTTAGGGTATCAAAGGCAACTCTGTTTTAAAGTATTATTCCATTATCTCTACCTCAGTTTTTGGTAGAGTTAGACCTAAAACTTTACCATTTGTAAATTTACAGCCTGGAGGCAAGAGGAAACACTTTGATTAAAACATTACCATTTTAAGGCCTAATATCAAAGAGAAACATATGGACTTCTCCAGGAGCTATGGAAATATTTGATGATAGAAAGTCAGTAGTGTAAGTTCCTGCATGGTTGGATGGTAGACATGCCAGGATATTAGGTAAACATGAATATGAAAATTTTATTCACCTTCTTGGCTTTAGCTACTTTTGAAATGATAGTTATAATAAACAATTATATTTTGCTAAAATACCTTCTATTTTGAACAATTAGATCTGAAGTGTTCATCTCTCCCTGAACCCTGGTAACTAAGATTAGTTTTGTTCCAGTAAGACAATCTATGCTGTCAGGGTAAGATATTCTGGTTGGTCTGTTCCTACATGGAAGAAGTTAAAGGGTCAGAAAGACATTTGCACCACTGAGACCTCATTTAGGAAATTTTAAGCTGCAGAAGTTTAGAAGTAGCTCTTAAGCAAGGATTACTTTCAATACATTAGCTCCACAAAGCTAACTCAGTTGATAAATAAGTACTTGAAAAGCCATTACCTTTGGACTTATCTATAAAAGCTTCAAAATATTATCAAATTTAAAATGAAAACGACAAAATAGTCATTGACAAAAAATTGCAAATGTGAGCAATCAACCAAACAATATAAGTTTTTTCCACTATACACAGAAATTTAGAGAAATAAGATCAATAGCATTTTTAGTAACAATAAGGGTTCCTTGTTGCAAATAGGCAACCAAGGATATATGCCTGTATAAAGATTGCATCGTTAACTACTTAAATTAAGAGGATACTCCATGCTTCAGCAGCAGGTTTACACAAATTACAACAATACAGAGATTAAGATGGCACTTGCACAAGGATGGTATGAAAATTTGTAAAGTATTACATATTTTTTCATTCTTCAAATGCAAGAAGTGAAAAACAGTTATTAAAAAGTTGATTACAAAAATACAAGTGTAACAAAACCTGTAATTCATAGAATTAAAGGTTAGTTTGACATCAGTGTATTAAATCTTCACCTTCGATAGGCCCTTAGATAGCATAACGTTTACAATACTTGAAATTACATAATATTATCATTTTATCCCAAAGAAATAAAATAATATAAGGACCTAGGAAAAAAGGAATCTTAAACTTTTTCTATATGGAATGTAATCTGAAAGGACACATTTATTAATGAACCTATGTATTATAAAACAATGTAGACTTCAAAGTATTATATCTAGAAGACAATGAAATAGATTAGGGACTTTATACAAACTTAGATACTTTTTTCATACAAGCACCAGGTATATCTTTAATTACTATACTATTCTTTTCAACAGATATGATAAAATTAAAAAAATAACAAACTCTGCAGAAATCATTATAAATGCATACGAACAACTCTTGAATATATTTTGACATCAAAGTCAGGCAATTCACGTGGAAGAATACCATGGAATCCATAAATTTTTTAATTAAGATATTGCTTCTGTTTTGTATTATGAAAATATTTTGTAGGGCCACAGAGGATGGACTGGCACTTTTGAAATTTAAGAAACTTAATCAAACCATTACTATGTAGGAGAACAATTTGTACAGCCTTCCACAACTTCAAAGAGGTAGTGATACATATTTATCCTTTTGGCAATATCAGATGAGGTTTCTTCCAAGTTGTTTTTCAGACCTGGTTTGATATCATGGTTCAACAGAAGGAGATACAACATATCTTTGCTATTTCTATCCCCAGCAACAATATTCAAGGGGGTCAAGAGGCCTTTAGTTTGGGGATTGTTATCTGCATCATGATGAAGTACGAAAGAATCCATTCTGGTATTATTCCACATATACGCACTGTGAAGGGGTGCCAAGCCATTCAGAGTTCTTGCATGAATATCTTCCTTGAGCAAACAACTCATGGACAATGTCTAAATGTCCACTCTAGGCTTCCCGATGAAGAGGGGTATACTTACCTCATTTCTAGTATACGTATGAGTAGTCTTTTTGGAAAGTAGTCTCGGCACTGTAGTAAGTCGATTAATTTCAGCATCCCAAAGAAGAAATTTGCATGGATTCTTCTCCATTATTTTCTTGCAATTGATACCTGCCTCACGTTTTCATCTCGTTTCTTGCCTAACCAGAGACTTTGAGTACCAGTGGGAATGAGGTGTCCATGTATTTTCCCAACAGTTCACGTTGGTTGAAATGGTCAGAAAAATCCGGTGAATTTTCGCCATATGTTTTTTCACCATGATTTATTTTCTCTTTTTCCATTTTTACTATTTTAAATTATTCTAACTGGAGAGTAGTGAATTGATAGAGAGCAGAGGAAAGATTTTCCTCCGTATTCAAATGCATAGACTGAAAATGAGGACCAGTGGTGTCTTCATGTGCAGCTTATTCTAGGAAGGAGAAAATAGGAAACAATGTATTTCTACGTAAATGATTTTGGAAATACCAAGATATAGTGAAAGAGAACTTACTATTCAATATATGAGCTTTAAGAGCTTTCTAATAGATCCATTATTTATTGGTAACCAACATTAGAAAAAATGTATAATGCAGTAGTAAAATAAAAGTCCTTTGTATGACTATCTAAATTCTTGTTTTTTTTCAAAACACTTGTTTTCATCTAAAAAAGTAGGCCTGGGCTGGGAAGGTTCCTCAGTGGTAGAGCGCTTGTCATGTATGCCAGAGGCCCTGGGTTTGATTCCTCAGCACCACATAAGCAAAAAGAAAAAAGCCAGAAGTGGTGCTGTGGCTCAAGTGGTAAAGCGCTAGCCTTGAGCTGAAGAGCTGAGGGACAGCGCCCAGGCCAGAGTTCAGGCCCCAGGGCCGGACCAAAAAAAAAAAAAAAAAAAGTAGGCCTATCTATTGTCTTCAGGTGAGATTGATGATTGAAGATGCTTAATGAGAAGTCAAAATGTATTAGTAGTCATTTGATATCAATTAAATTTCATTTTTTCTTCTTGGAGAATATAATGATCAAAGCAATAGTTCAGAATGAGCAAGCAATAGTTCAGCATCATGCTTCCAGTGCAAGTGGATCTCCAGTAAGTAATCCTCTCTACCATTTTCCACAAAGTTTTGTCACACATACAATCTGCCTGCCTTCTCTTGCTGCTTTCCTAGCCTGGACCTTTTCTTTCATTGTGCAGGAAAAGTGTGATTCAACTGATTTCAGTCAGATCGGTTCCTAGAATTATAAAGGATTTAGATTCTTTTTAAAAAAAAAAATTAATTGTGGGGCCTGAACTCTGGGCTTGGGCACCGTCCTTGAGCTCTTCAAATCAAGGCAAGCGCTCTACCACTTGAGCCACCGAACCACTTCTGTGGTTCTGTTTATGTGGTGCTGATTTGGGAAATGGCAGAGTAGAAAGTGAAACGATGCAAACAAAAACATAAAAGCAAAATAAATTAGGATAATTATGGAGCAACCATATTGTCTATGAGACTCAAGAAAGAGAGAGTGGAAGAGAGATACAGATGTGCAATAACCTAGCTAGCCAAAAAATCCATGCTTTTGATTCATTTACAAAGCAAAAATTTTATTTTTTATTTCTTAAAAGAGATGGAAATATAATTTATGTATTTACTTGAAATTAGTAAATACATTTTGAGTAGCCTACATAAAGAGACATAGCTTTGACCAAATTACAAACAAGAATCTTAATCCTTGGGATGGGAAAGTGGCTCAATGGTAGAGTGCTTTTCTTGCCGCTTACTACAGTGCGGAGAATACTTTCCAAAAAGGCCACTCCTATGAATACTATGGATGAGGATGAGTATATCCCTCTTCATCGGGAAGCCTAGAGTGGACACTTAGACATTGTCCATGAGTTGGTAGCTCAAGGCAGATATTCACGCAAGTACTGTGAATGTCTGGAAACTCCTGCACAGTGCTTATATGTGAAAAATATTGCAACAGCACACACACACACACACACACACATCATCATCATCAGATTTCTTTTTAAGTATTTGTTGTGTATGGTCTTAAGAAGAAATTTACATTACTAACTTGAATTTCTGACAGAACAATATAATCACTATACATCTTGCTTCTTTACTCTCAATATTAAATTGCTATCTAAGTATGTGCAATAGATAAGTATAGGAAAAAGTAGGAGCCACACTGGTGGCTCATGTCTTTTTTCCTAGCTAATCAGATAGACGAAATCTGATGATTGTGGTTTGAAACCAGAGCAAGAAAAAAAGTCCATTAGATTTAGGTTTGAAAGTAACCAGCAAAAGCTACAAATGGAGCTGTGGTACAAGCAATAAAATGTTAGCCTTGAGAAAACTAAAACAAAAAAATAACAAATTCTGGGACAGAGCTAGGCCCTGAGTTCAAGCTCTAGTATTACTATTCAACTAATGAAGGAATGAATTAGTTAAAGAATTACCTAAAATAAATTAAGTGGTCACATGTGGAGGGGCAGATAAAATGAAACTACCATGGTGACTGGATTATGTATTATTTTGTAATAAGGCAAATTATCATTTGTCCTAATCACTAATATTTTATTTGAACTTTTTTGTACAATAAACCCTGAATTTGGCATGCGTGTTTATGTGTGTGTACATGTGCACACATGTGTGTTTATGTGTGTGTGTGCTTGTGTGTGTGTGTGCTGTTGAAATGTTGCTTGCCAATATGAACAGGGTGAGGCTGAAAAGAACTGTGTTGTAATGTTTCTTTATTTATCAGTTTTCTGTCCTGTCATTTCAGTGGAACCACCCTTCTGTACATTTTATTTGTTAATAACATCATCATAATCAAAGCATTTACAACATAAGTAAGATAAAAGTGATCATTTTCAGTTCTTAATATATGTTAGGTAAAAAGATACACATATAATTATGTAGTAAGTTATTGCTGTAAGATGACTATCAGTACAAAATATGTATTTGACTTCTTAAATTGGTTATGTTTTTAAGAAATATTCATGGAGTGATTTTGACCGACTTGACCAAATAGGTATTACTGTCTGGTTATTTCTGTAAAACTCAAGGTGGATAAACTCTTTCTGGATTTTTGTTGAAAATAACTTTCTTTGTAAGATCGTATCTATTCACACTAAGATAATAAACCCCATATTTTTAAGGTTTGAATATCGCATCATATTGATTGAAAATCAGTACTGTGGCTATGCTTGTTAGATATATATTTTAAAAAATGTGTCTTCTCCCGATTGTGGATGCATTTGAAGTTGTTTTGTATATACAAAGGTTTCTTCATTAATAGTTCTTTTGTGGGAGTAACGATCACAACTTTAACAAATAAGGCTTTTTGAATATCTTTTCCAACATAAATAACATTCCAGAGTGAGTCTTGCAATTTCTGAAAACCATTTAAATATTTTAGTAATATTTTACTTCATTGACTATACAGCTAAAGACATTTCTGAAATAAATATTGTTAAGATCTGAAAATGTAAGTGGGTATATAGGCTTTTTTATGGATCATTTTATGAAAAGCCTGTTTTTATGAAACTAAAACAAATAGAATAAAAGAATATAAGTGAATTGGGTAACCTAATTATTAGTATAATTTTGTTTTCTATTAGCACAGTCCTTTGAATGTAGGTGATGCAGTTAAATTATTTTTGTGTCACTGTGCTTAAGTTATTTTTAGAATCTTTGTAGTTATAAGAGTGAATTTGTACTATAAATAAATGTCTTTTAATATGATTAGGATTAATCTTGTGTTTTGTGTTCTACTCCCATGAAATTAAGTTATTTTCAAGTGTTAATAGTTTATAATTGAATCTTCAGTATCATAAGAAATTTTGATGAGCTGGGCACTGGTGGCTCACGCCTGTAATCCTAGCTACTCAGGAGGCTGAGATCTGAGGATCGTAGTTCAAAGCCAGCCCGGGCAGGAGAGACCATGAGACTCCTATCTCCAATAAACCACCAGAAAACCGGAAGTGGCGCTGTAGCTCAAGTGGTAGAGCCCTCATCTTGAGCTGAAGAGCTGAGGGACAGTGCCCAGGCCCAGAGTTCAAGTCCCATGACCGACCAAAAAAAAAAAAAAAAAAAGAAAGAAATTTTGAAATAAATTGGTAGTATTGATGTCTTTATTTGGGGGGAAGGGGTTCAGTAGTGGGGCCTGAACTCTCGGCCCTGTCCCTCAGCTCTTCAGCTAAAGGCTAGCCCTCTTCCACTTGAGCCACAGCGTCACTTCCAGCTTTTTTCTTTATGCTTGTTTGGTGCTAAGGAATCAAACCGAGGGCTTCATGCATCCAAGGCAAGCACTCTACCACTAAGCCACCTTCCCAGCCCTTCATGTCTTTTTAAACCAATAGTATTCACAAGTTGAAGAGTCTTTAATTCATACTTAGGTCTTGGTGTCTATGATTTTTTTATCCTCTCATTCCTAACATTAATAATAGGTCAGAGTGCATTTTTGAGTATAGGAAAAGTAGAATATTTATCTGGGGTCAAAGGTGCTTTTTATATCAGTCTTGCTTTAATAGCATTTTAAAGTAGTACCTTTCTCTCAAAATGTTGGGTATAAAAAGCAATGAAAATACTTCGAATGGTAAACAACTTAGTTGAGCTACAATGTGGAAATGATTGGTTCATAAGACCTGCAGTATGTTTCCATCAGGAATTGGGGAGGTCATTCTTTCATTAAGACAGTGTTAAACAGAGATAGTGTCCCCAGGCAGTGCAGTGTTGAGTGAAGGGATAAAATATGATTTCTACTATTTTGAGCTAGAAATCAAGAATATTATACTTGAGCAGTTCCTTTCACCAGGGAGGGTATGCATTGATTATGAACTTTGAGTTTTCATATTACAGTTCCCTATTTTCTAACAAAGATAAAGTGAAATATTGTGAAAGTGAAAACAATAATTCTGGGAAATTTTCCTAGAATTTGTAGAGTAAGTGCTGGTATTTTAGTCATAAAATACAATGAGGTTAATTGATACACTGGGAGATGATCCTCAGGCTAACACTTACCATGTGTGCAATGTTGTACTAGTAATTCCAACTGTGAAGACTTCAGTATCATCATCTGAGAATTAAAAATGTAAGTAGTTCCACTTTATGCAATTATTTTGAGGATTAAATTATATACCATAGGTAAAGTACTTGGAAAAACAATTAATTAGCATTTGGCACATTCTACCTGTTATTTCATCATGTGATGAATTCTAACATTTTTACCATGATTTTATATGTGCAACGTGATATATTGATATTCATTGCATTGATCATCTTCCTGTCACTATGAGGAAAATACCTGCAAAGAAAATTTCTGAGGAGGAAACTATTATATTGACTCATGGTTTAAGAGATAACGGTTTAAGATCAAATATCTCCATTGTTTTTAATCATATTTTTATTATCTTAACTAGGTGTACATGGTTATTTCCATTCAATAAATGAGTTTCTAAAGTATAATGGATGTTTATATAACTTTTCCCTACCCTTCCAAACCTCACCCCACTTTAATTTTTTCTAGTTTCATATTATTTCATTGAAATATAATGTCTTCAATTTACTCTATAACTAGCTTTATTCCTTCCCTTTGACTTCCCCTCACATATTCCAAGTGATAGTTTCCTGGTATTCATTTTGTTAGAATAAAAGTTCAATTTTATAAGAAATTACACCTTTTAAATACTGCTCTGAAAAATGAAAACTTTGGTTAATACTGTTGTTTAACTTGCATAAAATTCTGGCTTCCAAATATGCAACAGAACATGGGTCCTTTGTGTGTCTGGCTCTGACTTCGTTTACTTAACATATTTTTAGATCTATCCCTTTCTTTGCAAATAATGTAACAGTGCTCATAATGGATAGGTGCAATCCAATTGTGTATATATGACACAATTTCTCCAACCATCCCTCTGCCAAAAGGCATCTTGGCTGTTTCCATAACTTGGTTGTGGTGAATAGTGCAGTAATTTAACAAGGTGGTGAAAGTGATTTTACTGTAACCTTTTGGAAGAATTCATCACTATCTTTCTGGGAGCAATCCTGTAGCCAGTTTTCTAGAATAAGCACATCCTTCTTTCATCTCCATCAAAACGTATTGCAAGTTCTTAAAAACACACTCTCCCATACATGTCTCAATAAGCTAAAACCACAATATGCCCATATTCTTTCAATATATTATTAATACTTACATAAATTTAGTGAGAACCTTCTATGTACTTTCCTAATGTGGGAATGAGAGAAATAACAACAGAGTAAAAGTAAGAAATATATATTTAAATTAGCTATTATCATATTTAAAATCTTTTTCAGCTCTAACTCATAGCCGCACTTACTATTATTTTAATCTTTATTTGATTACTTCATCTATCCCCTAAATTATAACAGGTGAGTTAAATACAGACAAAAAATTGTGGTTTGATTTTGACACTCATGTGTGAGTATGCACAATATGGGCAAATAGATTGATTGGAATTAATAGCAATTATCCATTTTGTTAAAGTAGAGATGTTTTTTTCCAAACTGATACATATTTCATTCAAAAAAAGAAACTTGTAATAATTCCCTTTGTTTTGCTCCTCATTAACTTTTGTTTCCATTTTATTTTATAATGAAGGATGAGTTCATATATGTACTGTAGATACAAAAATATGTTAAACTATTTCTATCCATATGTATTGATATATACATACATACATATATTACACAGGTTACAATGATAATTTATAACTTCTGTAACTATACACTTTACTAAATTATTAAAAACATCAATGGTTCATGCCTGGAATCCTGGTTAGAGATCTGATGAACATGATTTAAAGCCATCCTGGGCAGGAAAGTCCATGAGGCTCTTATCTCCAAACAACCAACAGAAAATAAGAATTGGAACTGTGGCTCAAAGTAATAGAGAGGGAGCCTTGAGAGTTAAAGCTCAGGGACATCACCCAGGCTCTTAGTTCAAGAACTACTATCTACCCAAAAAATCTATTTAATTTACACCTGTGTAAGTAGAGTATTTCCATCACCCAAATGCACATCGATGCTCATTTGCAAGGTAACTCTGTTTTGTCTGAAGTATCACTAACCATTATCACTAAAGTAGCATTGGAATGTGGGTTCATTCTCTCTCTCTAATGGATTTTTCTCCACTAAAATACTCAAGTGTTACAATTATTCCACTTCTTTAAAATCATAGCTTTTTTCTTTAATACCTCTAATATTACAGTTTGAATTCAGTGTCTTGTGCCACCTAAATGAGTGTTCTTACCACTTTATCATGTGCCCAGCCCTAAATTATCCTGATAATTATTCAGATAGAAACTGGCATCCTACTTGTGTATGATCTTGGCCTCAGTCCACTTTATGTTATTCTTCCTGGAATTTAGAATAACAACTGCATGGTATTCTGTACAGTTTTCTCTGTCTAGTCTGGGCATTAGCCACTGTTCTCACATCAGTGCACTCCCATGTAGTCAGGATTCTCATAAGCTTGTCATAGCTGATTTTTAAAAAAATCTTTGCATTTCCTGCAGGTTCTTGAGTACTGAATTAGTTTGTGTTTTCTTGTCTTGTTTTGTTTCATTTGATTGTATGTGTTGACTTGTTCCCCACTTTTCCTTTTGTTTCTTCCCATGAGGGTCTTACCTAAAGTGCTGAGAGTCCAATTCTTCTTTCTCAAGATAGTCAGGGTGAACATTATTTATTCCAAAGCAATTTCAGTAACATTTAAACCCCTTCATATCTAGGAATGGTATACAAATGCTAAGCGCTGAGAAGGGTGTTTTTACTTTCACGGTAGTCTTTGTCATACACAGATCATGAAATATATGAAGATAATATAACTACAGATGCATGCCAGGAGGAGAAAAACCTATTATTAATTGTTTGACAGAGGCTTCCCTTCTAGTGAAAGAAATACATTGCTTGATGCAGGATTTCACAAAATCATATTGCTAGGAAGAACCTAAGCAATCATCTAATACTATAGACTTGAGAGTGATGAATTGACTTCCTGAATAATTTACTTTTGGGTCAAATAAAAGCAGGCTTCCAAAAAGAGTGTAGATATTAGAGAAACATGATGAATTTTATGTAAATATGTCCTTAGCTGATTTTGTTAATTTGTGAGCTAATACAGGGAAATAAAGTACAGCAAAGGTAAAAATATAAAGAACTTCACATTGAAATATGCATTTGTGTGTGTGTGTGTGTTCATGCGCATGAAAGTATGCAAACACACACGTGCATGTGCTCATGCATGCATTCATCATTCTTGAGGCTTGATAGTGCCTGGGAACTATTCCTCAGCTTCTGTGCCCAAGGATAGTGGTCTACCACTTCAGCTGCTTTATATATAGTACCTAGTTAAAATTCTGCCTGTCCTCTATGCTTCACTGCTCTTTTATTCATTTCCTGAGGTAATCACAAGCCTAAGTCATATATATGTCTAATTGCTTTAAAAATACTGTTACTGCTTGGCACCAGGGGCTCCTATCTGTACTCTTAACTACTTAGGAGGCTTAAGAACAGAACCCCGGCCAAAAGTTTAGTGGAATTCCTTCTCAATCTATAGCTGGGTGCATTGGATCATTTCCCCCATCCTTCACTATCTAGTTACTACGATTGGAAGGATTGTGGATCCAGGCCATTCAAGATAGCATGCTGGACAATTTGGTGTTCACTTCCGATGCCATTGATGATGAGAAGGCTAAAAGGACAGATCAGGTGCATGTTCTTGTGGAAAGGAAACCCCTATCCTAAAATTAAACACTGATATGACGCCGGCCTAGCAAGAAAAATATACCCCAAGTTGAAATACCCACAATTTCCCACAACCAAAATAAGTATATACATGAACATTCAAGAACTTAGTACAATCTGTTCTTTGCTCAAATATCAGCTTCATCTGATTATCATATGATGTGACAGAACAGTTTCTCCATTAATCTTATGATAATTTAAAAAGACCTAAAAAATTCTTTCTCACTTATTAAGTGCAAATTAATGGCAAATTGCATCATTTCTTACATATTTGACTACCACTATAAATTCATATTATGATTATTATTAATATTAATATATTCTGATTTATTACATTACTTTGTAACAGTTTTTAAACATTTTGCTTTTCTGCTGAAGTTGAAGTATTTAAATAGTATTATCAAAATATATTCCTTGGGTATTTAGGGCAGTTTTTTACAAAGTTTTTAACCAATGGCTTCTAAGAATTCGTAACTGGTATATCATTTGGTTTATTTTTAATTTCAATTTAATTTTATTTTAATGTTAATGTACACAGGGGTTATACAGTTACATAAATAAGGTAAAGTAATGAGTACATTTCATAGGGAAGGAACATTGTTATCTCTTCCATCGATTTTTTTGTATACTCAAAGAAGAACTACTGATGCTTTTACTGTTGCTATTGATCTATGGGTACTTTTGCTTTTTTGTTAATGCATTTTTATTACAAAATCGATATACAGAGGGTTTACACTTAATTAAGTCAACTAATGAGTACACTAAATTTTATTTTCTAAATTTCAAATTTTGGGCTTAAATAATTTCTTTTGTTTCTTTAGGATAATTCATTTTTTTCAGAGTTGTAGGATTAGTTAATTTATTTTTGCATGATTTTACACATGTAAATTATTCAGACACATGTATTTTGCTTTTATAACATTTAACATATGACTAAAAATTGTTTTCTTAATTGTTATATGGTTAATGATTTTAAATAAATTTATTTTCTTATAGTTATAAACATATTTGTCCAGGTAACAAATCCTTACTGTATTTTCAAGAAGCACATACTTTATTAAGAAAGGCTTCATTACTTGGCCACTTTTTGGAAATATTTTTACTTGAATTAAAAGAAAAGTATGAACTCGGCCTTGTGATTTGTGCCATCAATTTTCTAGCTATGGTGGGAAGTGTAAATAGGGTTTGTAATTCGAGAGATACTGCGAAACTCTGTGACATTATTATAAAACTATTCAGAATGAAATGATTAGAGATATAGCCATTGCTACTGTTATATAGGGCACCTCGCTATCATATTCTAAATCTTGAGTTAAAACACCAGTTACATCAATCTTTTGTCAAAATAAAAGGACACATGTTTCAAAATGTTTATTATTTAAACTTATTTGCAAAGATTCTCATGTCTTCTATTAATTTTCAATTTACTTAATCTATTAAAATCCAAGTATAATTGGATTTTAAATTGTACGAGCAATATTAAGATTTCATATATTAACATACTTTACTATTTGTGATAATTTCCTCCATTTAATATGATAATATCAATTTTCCAAATGTGTGTATGTGGTTTGTATGTGTGTGTTTAGGTGGTTTTTGTGTGTGTGTGCTTTGTGTGTACTTTGTAATGTTTGGGAGATCACATCATTGCTTCACACATGGTAGGCCAATGTTTTACCACTGGGCTATACTGCCTAGTTATAATCTAAATAGTGGTTTAAATCATGATTTTGAAACTATCATTCCTTGTATGTTTTTTCAAAATTATATATGATAAAATGTGATCCGTATTCTATCCACTCTAGCAATTTTTATTGTTATTTAGAATATTTCCACTGCTTTTCCACTTCCAAACTCTTGTGTTTGTTATTGATAAAGGTTTTACTTTGCTTCTTTTCTCTCTTCATTCTTTCTCCCTTTAGAGTTTAGCTATTCTTTCTCTTATTTTGTTTTGTATTTTTGTCATTAATTGGGCTTGGACTCTGGGCTTAGGCGCTGTCTGTGTGCTCTTCCGCTCAATGAGAAGTGCCCTACCGCTTGAGTCAAAGCACCAGATCTGGTTTTATAGAGGCTTATTGGCTATAAGATTCTCATGGTCGTTTCTACCAGGGATGGCTTTAAACTATGATCCTCAGATCTCAGACTCCTCAGTAGCTAGGGTTACAGATATGAGCCTCAGGCACCCATCCTACCTCCATCCATATAAAAAATTTTAAAATAAAAAATGATTATCAAACTAAATGTGAGATGTGAAAACCTATAAAAATTAAATGTAAAATTGCATGACATTGCATCAGTAAGGGTTTCTACAAATTTGATATGGAAAGCATTAGTGGCTAAAAAAACCAAGAATAAACTGGATTATATCAAGTGATAGCTTTTCATAATTCTAAGGATACTATAACCGAAGTGAAAACATATCCAACAGATACAGGGAACATATTTGTTAATGCTACAATGTTAATGCTACAATATTTCTGAATCTTAAGTATTTTTATATATTCAAATTCTATATAAAATTTTACCTGAATAGGATATTTCTTTGAAGAACATATATAAATTAATAGTCAATAGGAGGAGCATATGAAATAAGTTCTTCTTTAGTTTCTAAGAAAAAAGACAAAGAAACTCACTAGTATGACCATAATATAAAAAGATGACACAAAATATAGTAATGCATTTGTGGAGAAAATGATAAACTCTACATAGGAGAATGATTTGTATAATACTGTGATCATTTTAGCAAGCAAAATTGCAAGTCTTCAAAAGGTCAAAGAGAATTGTATATGATCCAGCCATTATACTTCTATGTATGTATTAAAGAGAAGTAAAAAACTTGTTTGGACAGGGAATGTAGTTCATTGACAGTGCACTTGAATAATATGTGTGAGACCCTGGAAATAATCCCCAAAAACAAATTTGAAATGACACACTATAGAGGATGTATGCTGGACAAATTCCTGTAAGTGAATTTTATATCTATTTTAACGTCTGTTCTAAAATTTACAGCATTTCTATTTGAAGAAATGCAAGTTTGTGAAAATTAGCCTTGGGAAACCTATTATTGTACAATTTACTTCCAAAGCACTAAAATATATACAATAAAAGTAGATTATATATTAATGTGAATTTCATGTCAGCAAAAAAAGAAAACTATTGTTAAAAACACTTCACACAAATTGCAGAATACCTAAAAAGATGTTTTCAATGTTGGCTAAAAATTCTTTGTAAACTACAGCGTTTAAAACAAAGTTGTGGGGCTGGGAAGGTGGCTCAGTAGTAGAGCGCTTGCCTTGCATGCTCGAGGCCCTGGGTTCGATTCTTCAGCACCAAATAAGTAAAAAGAAAAAAGCCAGAAGTGGCGCTATGGCTCAATTAGTAGAGCGCTAGCCTTGAGCTGAAGAGCTGAGGGACAGCGCCCAAGCCCAGAGTTCAGGCCCCACGACCGGACCCCAAAAAATAAATAAATAAAATAAAACAAAGATGTGATTTCTGTGTATTTTGAATTTCTTTGGTCAGTATTTTTTTGAGTTTATACAGAGATAACTCAATCAAAAAGTGTATGTGATAAATGTAATATCTAGGAATTATACATCACTTATAAGAAATTGATGACCTTTTCTGGAAGAAACTTTTAGCAAATGACAGATGACCCAAATCTATGCATCTGCATTCTATGAAAGTCATATGTTACTTCCTCAATCCAATTGTATTCTCTACTTTGCTATGAAAAAATTATTCTAAAAGTAAGAGCCAATGGCAGTGAAAAGAAACAAAATACATAATCATCTTAATTTATTTGTGAAAATAACAAATGAAATAAAATAATTCCACTTAAGAGACTCCAATATTAGTACCTATGAAGATGTTCCTGAAAACCAGTATCCATTGAATTTTTGGAATTTTAATTTCTACCAGTATATAAAAACTAGAACAAGAAAACAAATATAGTCTTAGAGAAAACCAGCCTTGGACTAATTTTTTAAATTGTTTTGACATTACAAAAGGATTGATACCCTGGGAAGGGATGTGAAGAGTAAACAATGGAGGAAGCTGCAATGCTTGATAAGAAATGTACTCATTATCTTGCCCATGTAATTGTAACCCCTCTGTACAGTATATTCCCAATAAAAAATAAAATTTTAAAAAAAGTGACGAAAAGGAAAAAAAGAAAAGATAAGAAAAAAATCAAAAGAATTGATACCATTAAGAAAATGATTTTTCCGTATGGAAATCAACTTAAAATGTTTATTACTTATTATAGCTCAAATACCAAACAAGAGTACTTTTATAAAATCATTACAAATAACATTTTATTACTTTAGTAAAATAGAATAAAAGACCAGTCCCAAAATATTATCATTATTCTTAATTCCTAATCATACCTAAATATCTTAAATAAAATAGTCATGTCTTTAACATAAACATAAATATTCTATCGTTTTTACTTAACATTTTCCAGGAGCAGGTATTCATCTTTCTAAGAAATGTTCACAGCAGTTAAAAGACGCTTTTTTTGAAATTAATGTGATATATGTTATTGTTGTTATTTGCAAGGCCTGGGCATTATGCCTCAGCCTTTTTATGCTCAAAGCCAGCATTCTACAACTTGAGGCACAGAGGTAACTCCTGTTTTTAGTGGTTAAATGGAGACAAGAATCTAACAAGTACTTTTTTTTGTGTGTGGGGGGGTGTTGTCCAGTCGTGGGGCCTGAACTCTGGCCTGGGCTCTGTCCCTTAGCTCTTCAGCCCAAGGCTAGAGCTCGACCACTTGAGCCACAGCGCCTCCAGCTTCTTTCTTTTTGCTTATGTGGTGCTGAGGAATCGAATCCAGGGCCTCATGCATGCAAGGCAAGCTCTCTACCACTAAGCTACCTTCCCAGCCCCCTAAAAAGTACTTTCCTGTCTGGGCTAGTTTCGAACACAATTCTCAGATCTCATTACCCAGAATAACCCAAATTATAGACGTGAGTCACTTGCACTTGGTTTGATGTACTTTTTTAATTTTAATTATGTTTTAAGATTTTTGTTTCACTATAATGTACATCATTCTACACATAAATACAGATTTTATGCTACTATTTTTGACCTTTTTCATTTCAAAGATATAGAGTCTATTGTTCCAAAAGTTTCCTAGAATTAAATAACTAATATTTCAATAGAATGTAGAATCTATTACTTTCAAGGGAATTTTAGATATACACATGATATTGCAGTAACATTTACAGTAGGTTATTTGAAATAATTCTGTTCACACTCTTAAAAATTTGTGTGTAGTGGTGGGGAGAGAGGAAGTTAATTCACACTGGTTAGGAATTTGCAATACTTCCAAAATCTATTCCATAATTTGTTATAAACACATAGTCAATCTACCTGTTATGGTTTAGTTTTTCTGTTTCTTTATTTGTGCAAACTTTTAATATGGATGCATGCACAGTGGTAACATTAAAATACTAATCCAGATTTGTGGATATTTATATTTCTCTTGGAAAAACTAATGAGCTCCCAGAAAATGTCCATAAGGAGCCTTTCAATTCTAATATGACGGTTTGTCTTAAAATGCTTTAAATTCTACACACTCTAATGTGATGCTTTAAATTCTACACACTCTAATGTGAACCCAGGGTCATATTATGGAACTTTTCTCCTCAGAGAGTGAGCATTGCTTAACATGGATAGTATACCTTCATACATAGACTGGGCATGTCAAAGACGAAGTAGTAGTTGAACAATTTTCTTAGCAGTTTTTACAGATGAAATGGAAATAGAGCAACTATGAACTCAAAAGGAATGTGCAAAGAAGACAAGGGCACAAAGTAGAATGTGCCAAGAAATGCTGAAGTATATTTTTTAATAATGTGTCATGTATGAGGGTGTGTTCAAAGTACAGATTCAGACAATGTACTTGGATATCTTGGGGGGGGGACTGCTTTAAACTCTTCTGGGATAAATGTACAAGAACAAGCCCATAACTCTGACTCTAATCAGCCACATCATCATCAACTAGGGATATTTTCCAAATGCAAAGTGAGAAAAAAAGGGCTCATCACAGTTAGTATTCAGGTTGAAGCAATGGCAATCACATGACTTTTCTCATAAGTCTTCAATTGTTTTGGAGAATTAAAGTAGGAAAAAGCCAAGTAATTATTTTGCCTATACCTAAATTACATGGGATGTATTCTATTTGTCTCTCTTTAACTTGAAAGTTATAGATTATGTTTTTTTACTCTATCTTGGGACAATGATCTGCTGTCAGTTATTTTCTTCTCGTCCCCTTCTTTTGCCCTTCCACGTACATAATTATTATTTAAGGAGACATACTTAAGCTTGCATTTCTAAATTCTTCAAAATTATCTGAACTACTTTATACTTCTGGCAGCCTCCTATATCTTTCTCAAGGGAAATATTTTTGACACTACCATTTTTATCCTCTATGATATTGGATATCTTCCTGCCTCAATCAGTGCAAGATATACATGAGACTCATCCAGATTTCTCAAAATTCGTACCACCATAAAATCCTACCTTACTTAGAAATCATGCTTTTAGAATGACTGGGGATGTGGCATCTCTCATTTTTGAATGACCCTAAGTGATACTTATAAGCAGTCGTGTTTTAAACGAATATGCCACTCAGCAGATGAACGAATTGACAAAATGTGGTTTATGTATGCACGGTGGAATTCTATACTTCAAATTCATACGGAACTGGAAAGACTTGGAAAAATCCCACGAAGTAAAATAAACAAGACACAAAGAAACGGATTGCGTGCTTTTCTCATTTCTAATAAGTAGGAAATGTCTAGGATATTCCTAGCAGTTGAGCAGAATTGCTCAATAACTATGTATGTATGACCATATATGATGATGATGAGCAAAATGGACTCCTGGATGTGGGAACACAGTTTTCTGTTTGTGGTTGTTGTTTTTAATGTACTATGTGATTTATTTTTTCTTTTGTGTTTTCCCTTTGGTTTATCCCTGTTATATTTGATTTCAATATCCTGTGTATTGTACATACATTTATCTTAATTCGGCAAGCAAAGAGGAACAACGAAATGGCAAGACAAAGAAAAAAGAGCAAATGCAATAGCAATACTCACAAAACAACATGTTGGAAATTTACATTACAACTTATGAGGGGTATTGGGCTGAAGGAAAACTGTGAGAAAAATGAGGGAGCGGGTAAAAAGTTACACATGTTATGTATTCACTACCTTATAATTACTGCAACCCCTTTTATATATCACCTTGACAATAAAATTAAATTAAAAATGAACTGTATAAAATATAATTTCACTGTATTGGTATAGTAAATATTATTATATGTGTATTACCTTTTTAAGAAATGAAGATTTTTGGCAGCTAATTTGAATCAATTACCCCTTTTTAAATCAGAGGGTCATCAACTTGAATATTATCAAACTGTATAATATTTTCAGAATATACTTGCCATTATTTTGAAAAAAAACATTGTTTTAGTATTGTCTCATACTAAAACAAAAATAGTTCAATCCTGTTGAAATTCCTAAATTTTAAAACGGAATAATTGTTAAGAGGACAGAGTATATGTGTTCTTCAACATTCCTGTGACTACTAACTACTCATTTTCAAATTCTGAACATGCCACACTAGAGACATTCAAAACAGTACCTGTTTGCATTTTATTTAATTCTGCAATAAGTGCAGTTTTCAATGGGGCGTTACATATTTAAATTCAACAGAAAAAATAGCCATAGTCTGGTAGAAGGTAAAACTATGAAGTATCTATATTAATTCCTCAAGAGTAAACATTTGTTCATCAAAGTAAGCCATTATTTCTATAACCATCGATCCCAAGTTTTTATGCCATTAAGTCATCCTAGCCCAACAATTTCCAACTTGTAATGTGCACCTTAAAATTCCTTAAATTCACAACATGACAAGCATATAACTATTGTGAGAAAATACTACACTTCTGCTAATGTGATGCCTTTTGTATTGTGGAAAGAACACTACACTAAACTTTGCTGCATCATTTTCCACCCAGTGTTATTCTTGAGATCAGAACACTTGAAAATATTATTTATAGTTATATATTTTATCTATCATAGATATTCAGGAGATCTGAATGTCTGAATATTAAGATCTGAAGACTCTGGTTCAAATCCCACCCAGGAAGGGCGGCTCCTTAGATTCTTACCTCCAATAAACTGCTCACAAAAAGCCTGACACAGGTGGCACTGAGGTTCAAGTGGTAGACCAGTAGCCTTGAGCAAAAACAGGCTCAGGGACAGTGCCTAGGCCAAGAAGTTAAGATGTCACACAATTACTCTCTTCATACCATGTTACACCAAAGTCTCAAAAAGTTGCTCTTTTGGTAAATTTAGAAATTAATAGCATCAGTTTGTTGTCAACTTTATCTAGATTATTCACATTATCATGTTACTTTTGAACTGTTGAAATTAAATGTTAATTCTAATTATACCTTACTTGAAAGAATATTTTAGGCAAATAGAAAGCCAGAATCATTTGTGAATTTGTAAATTAACTCTTCTACTTAAAAACAATTTTATAGTAACCTATAGAATATTAAATTACAAACAAAAATATTTAATTTAAATCTAAATTCTAATTTACCCAGGTCTACAAAGTCGTACATTAAATGAACTTTTCTATTTCTCTAGGCTTAAGCTTTTGTAATCCTTCATCATTTCTTTGGAATCTAACAGAATGATGGTTGCTTTTTCAAATTCTTGGTTGGAAATCATGAGCTCTTTTGCATCTAGTAATGTTCTGTAATGAAGACCACATTTAAACACAACTGAGGATTATATATGAGTTGCATTTCAATTGGAAACTTTGCTTCTCAAAATATATTGACAAAATCAGCCCAAACTTCCAACTGTTTATTCCTTTCTGGCTTATTTTTTATCCTTTTCTTGGTTTGTTTTACTGAGACAAAATTATACCACCTATTCCACTGAAAGTATAACTATGTCATTCCATTTTCTAATCACCTGTCTTATTCTGAGTGCTAGAATTCCTGGCTTGTATCACATTGTCTTACCATAGTTTTTTGATTTATTTAATCTAGATACAGACTAGCAATTCTGAACTTCTCCAATAATATTTTCCACTAGAGTGATGGCTCAGACTGTTTATGTACTATTTTCAGTGATGTTCTAACATTTGACACAGGATATGAACATTTTCAGATGCAACTGAAGGGGTCTCTGATTCATTCCTCCCTGGATCCGATCCCTTTATTAATGATGACTTGACTTTCTTACTATCTCTGTTCCCACCTATGTAATATTCTCAAGCTTTTTGGGGAAATTTCACTTTAGGACTTTCCAATATTAAAAATTATCACTTGATTTATTTTTACTCAGGACATATTTTCTAACTTTTCTACAGAATTTGAGAGTTGTTCCATATGTGTGTTTGAACATATAAGTGCATCTGTGTGTATGTATTTGTATGTATATATGTATGCAAAAACCTCAAGCTCTTCTTCAGCAATCTTGCTCATAACTAGTATTCCACCACTTGAGACATTATTCTAATGCATCTTTTCGCTGGTTAATTACAGTGTCTCAAAGACTGTTTTGCCCAAGCTGGATGCAAACTGAACTTCCCAGACTCCTTTACATTCTTAAGTTTTATTTCTCCAGGGGTATCAACTTTTGAACTACAACCATTTTTGTGAGTATAAAATCTAAGCTGTTTCCCAGATTTTTAACTTAAGTTCATATAAAGATAGATGAACATACACATTACATATACTGAGTATACACTGTTAGAAATATGATCCTAAGCACGGTTCAAGTGGTTCACACCTATAATCCTAGCTAATTAGGAGGCTGAGATCTGAGCATTGCAGTTCAAATCCAGCATAAGTAGGAAAGTTTCTGAGGCATTTATCTCTAATTAACCACCAGAAAACTGGATGTGGTGCGGGGCTAAAAGGTATAGAACAAGTTTTAAGCTGAACAACAGAGGGACAGTGCCCAGGCCCAGAGTTCAGGCCCCACTACCATCCAAAAAAAAAAAAGAAAGAAAAGAAAAAGAAAAAGAAATGTAATCTTAGCCACTAGTTCATTGCTAGTATAATTCCTGCTCTCTCGACATGGCCTTTTTTTCCAGTTAAGTCCATGGTCTTATATATGAATTGCTTGGAACCAGAATTATTCTTCCATTCTACTTTTTACAAATTTGAATGATTAGCTATCATGATTTAGAGCTAGTAGAAGAAAGAGACTGTTCTCATCCTTCATGGTCCACGTAGTAGTAATGCTTTCTCTATGTGACTCCCATAGATCTACATACTGGCCTTGGCTTTATTCTTTCAAAGTTGTCTTGTTTGCAGAGTCTTCTATAGAGTATTGAACCATTATACTTAAATACAGAACTTATCTTTCTCTTATTCCTATTGTTTCTCCTTCTGTTAACTTATGTACACTTGGGTAAAAATGCACAATACAAACACTGACAAAAAATGTTTCTGAGAACCTTCTTCCCACTTAGGAAATTTGAACTTAATGTACTCCAGGATAATGTTTTTCTTTTTCATGTTTTTCATTGTGAAAATGGTGGACAGAAGGGTTAGAGTTACATAAGTAAGTTAATGACTGCATTATCTAACGAGCATTGTTACCTCCTCTTTTGTCTTTCCCCTGCCATGCCTTTTCTCCCCACCACCCCAACTCTCCCCTCCTATCCCTAAGTTGTAAAGTTCATTTTCAATATAGTGTTTTGTTCATCTCATTGTTACAACAGGTCATACTGTATCCTTGTTTCACCACTTTATTTCCCTTCCCCTCCCCACATTAGAAAAATGTATGTGCAAGGTCACTGATATCAAACAGTGGTAACGGGTTATATCATGGAGAAAGAAAATAGAAGAGAAACAAAAACACCACATAATATATGTTAAATACATTAAAAACAATAGTAAGAAAGAAAAAAACAACTTGTGTCCCTATTTTGGGGCTCATTTCATTTAACATATTCTTATATGGCCATATGTACATGGATAAGGTTTTATAAGCCATGTACATTCCATATTTTCTCATTACTAAGTTGTCTCTGAAACACGTGTTACCTCATGCCCAAAGATGTCTTCGTGCTATATCAATGAAGCCAGAAAACCTTCACTTTGCTGGAGCAGCACCGTAGATTGTTACTGAAGTAATTGGAAGGAACTTTTACAGGAAGTAGAAACTGAATCCAGGAGATAAATTGAACATAGAGAAATGACAAAGTTCAAGTTAATTTGTGCTGTCCTTTTACTGTACAAGAAAATAATCCAAGGCTTGAAGGAAACTCTGTCCCTGAATTTTTCGAGTGTGCTCTTTACTCATAAAACTTTCTGTAGACTTGTAGTTGAGAGTATTACAAAAGGAAACAATATGCCATTTGAAGGCCAGCATAGAAAAAATGGAAATAACATTGTTGTACAATGTTCTACTGCAAAGAATCAAAGACACGGAGGTTTTAAAATGTCTTATGCATGGATATTTAACACCTGAGATGTTTCTCTTGTTGTAAAATCAGATATCCATTCCTTTATTCTGGTCCTGAGTTCGCCATATCCATAAGGATTCCAAAAACCAGGATCCAGTGAGTATGATCAGCAAAAGGAGCCTCTTTTCAAACCAGTGATTTAAGGATGGTACCAAAGAAATATGTGGTGGGGGTTGTTTGCTTGTTTGTTTCTTTAGTTTGTGCTGCTTCTGGGGCTTGAACTCAGAGCCTGGACCCTGTCCCTGAACAATTATCTTTCCTGCCCACCTGCCCCCAAAGCTAGTACACTACTGCTTGAGCCAAAAGTCCACTTCTGAATTTTTTGGTGTTTAATTAGAGATAAGAATTTGACAGATTCTCCTGCCTGGGTTGGCTTTGAACTGAGATAGTAAGAAAGATAAGTGACATCAACTTTATGGACTTCTCTTTTGTACCAAGAAATATTAGATGAAGGTTATTATAATGGTAATATTTGACAATTTTTAAAAGAAGAGAATACATCCAGCAAAGAAGCCATAACAAATAATTCAGCAAAAGTAGGTGCACTGAATCATATTGGAAAAATTTTTTGCTTGGGAAGATTCCTATTCCAATCATAGTTCCTTTTGGGGAAACTTAAAGTATATTTGACTTTTTTTGTTGGTCGTGGGGCTTGAACTCTGATCCTGGGCACTGTTCCTCAGCTCTTGATTTCAAATTGAGTGCTCTACCAGTTTAGATACAGCACCACTTCCTGGTTTCTGATGGCTAATTGAAGATAAGTGTCTCATGTACTTTCTTGACCAGGCAAGCTTTGAACCACAATCCTCTGGTCTCAACCTCTTGAGTAGCTAGGATGACAGGTGTGAGCCACCAGCACCCGGCTCATATTTGTATTTATGTGCACTTAATTATATGTAGACAAATAATTGAAATTTGAATCAAATGATGACATTTCAGCTTTTCAGAAAATTTGAGGAAGCAATAAATATGTCCTCCTTTTCCATGTTGTTACATTAATGACTCATGAGCTATTGGACTCTACTTTAGCATCTTCTGATGTCTGCGAGTAGAGAAATATAGAATGACAGATTTTTAGAAAGCAATGGAATTCAGATAGGAAAGAACAACATAGAATGGCATTCAATTTATCACACAGATATTAAGAACTAGCCTAAGTGATATAGAATGCTAAAGGTAATGAGGAATAAGCTTGGTTCATAACTAGTTCTTCAATAATCAAATATGGTTCCCTAGAAGAGTTTCTGGTATAATTTAGTTATTATTATTGTAAGGTCCGCTCCTGGATGGCTTGCATACTCCACCCAGTACCTGTGTTACCTAGGCAACTAGGACACCTGGAAGAGGTCACATCTGCATCCACTGAGGTCAATCTGAATTTGATGTGGCCACAACTTTCTACGCCCATGACCTAGATAAGGCCTAGCCCAGGCCCGGACGCCCTGTTTCTGCTCTTTTCTAGCTCTTTCTCAGTTCTTTCCTTCTCTTCTCTTTCCCAGCTCTCTTCTCTTTCCTAGCTCTCCCTTTCCCACCTCTTTCCCAGATGCTCTCTTTTCTAGCTCTTTTCTCTCTTTTTTAAATCTTTTCTTTTTCCCAACTCTCTCTTTCCCAGCTCTTTCTCTTTCCCAGATCTCCCAGCAATCTTTCCCAGGCCTTTCCCAACCACGTGGAGGACCAAGATGGCCTGGTGCCAGCCGGAATGAAGAATAAACTTTCTCCTTACCTGAATTCCACGTGCATGGTGCTACCTCTTTAAAAAAAAACAAAACTAACAATTCTCATTTATTTCTTCCATCTGGATTTATTCCTTCACTTCTATCACAACTATTAATTAGCTGGTGCCTTTTTGGTGCAATACTGACCAAAATGATTTCCAATTCTCACTTAGATGACCCTTCTCATTGTGATTAGCAGTGACCATTCAAAAGCCTTGAATCTTTGAATTTCCAGGATTAATCTTCACCTGATATCTAAGCACATTCCTGACATTGATTGCCGTGATTTACTAACAATTTTTTTTCCCTCAACACAGCCTTCTAATATAGGTAAAGTACATGAATTAAGAACTATTGTTAACTCATTATTGGAAGGAGCAATTTTTTTGAATTACATATTCAAATATAGGTTCTTTATTTGGCATTTACTAGCTAAAGAATTTTTGCCAGTCCTGGGGCTTGAACTCAGGGCCAGGGAACACTTCCTGAGATTTTTCTTTTTTTTGCTTAAGGCTTGCACTCTACCACTTGAGGCACAGCACCAATTTCTTTTCTGTTTATGTGGTACTGAGGAATTGAACCCAGGATTTCTTGCATTCTAAGCAATCACTGTACCATGAAGCCACATTCCCAGAGCCCTAAATGACTTTTTTAATATGGCATTACTTTTTCATTCCATTACTATGTATTATAATTTAGGCTAGGTGGTAGAAAAGGAAGTGGAAAACAATACTAAGTCCAGTAAGGCTAACATTCCTATCACATCCCTAAAGAAGTACAGTGTTAAGACCTGCAGGACAAATAGGGATGTTGCATGTTACATTATTATATAAAAAACATAAAAAGTAATCCCCGACATACATAACATTCTACTTCCACTTTCAAGTTCAAGAGCCAAAAATCTAAGCCTTTTTATTGATTGGGTGTATTTCCTAGGAAGGAAGAAGGAGAATGTAGAAGGTGATTTGGAAAAATATGTATATTGATTCCCAGTCCACATTTTTTGCACTTTAAAAAGTGCTACTGATGAACTCCACCTCTACTTTAATATGCTGTCTGCACAAAATGCTGTTAAATGGTGGATAGTCACATATTTTAACAAAATCTAGTTCTGGAAAAAAAAGTTACCAGTATAAAGTATTGTCTATAAAATGGTTTCACGTCCTAGCAGAACAAAATGTAGTATTGAAATGATTAGTCCAGCTTTCTTTGAGATTTTATGCTGTCTCAGTATTAAGATGTTCTCTAATTCCAGTAACATGGAAGCATAAAAGACATGATTTGAAGATCTCAGTAGTTTTAGAAACAAAGGTACATAATAGTTTCCTTCCTGCAGAGACATGTGATGGCAAGTATGACTGTATTATAGTTCTCTTCTTTTTCCTCTTTATCTCAAGTATTGCATATCTTGGCATATTAGTCTGTCCTGCATCAGCTTATTGTAGGTGAGATTTACCTCTGTTCTGCAATGTCAAGATGGGTCGTGTGACTTACTTTGGCTTACAAAAATGAACCAGAAGTGGTCAAAGGCTATTTCTAGGGGAAGATTTCTTTCCCATTGTCTGTGTCTAAGAGCTACCTTCTTTAACCTTACCGATAAAAATAGCATATTTCCAGAAGGAATCTTTTTTCAACTTATATACTGGAAGAATATAGCACGTAAAATTGAAGCAAAACTCAAACACAGCAAGAATTAAGCGAATATTAGAATGTGATATTAATATGTTAGTTTCTTACCATTCTTGTATGATTACAGCACATCAGAATTTAAGAAATACTAAACAAAGAGATATCACTTCCTGTTTGATGCTATTACATTTTTTTAAAAAAATCATTCTCTATGTGATCACTTGAGGGGTTAACTTTTTCTATAAATGTGTTTAATCACTCTAGAGCACCGTATCTAACATCCACAATCATTATCAAGAACTTGTGATTGAGATGAGAAAAAAATATCTAGATTTCTCGTTTCTCTTTTCCTCTTCTCCTTTTTCTAGTGAGAATTCTCATCCTTTCTCCAAATTCTCCTATTAATAAAGAAAGAATGACACATTGTGGATATCAAGCAAAAGGCTTCAAAGCCAGATTTTTATTCTTTCAGAAATATATGAAATAAATCAGAGTGGATCAAGGAAGAAGAAAAGCATGATTTTTTCCCTTTCTGGCTTCAACAATAGAGTCTGAACACAACTCTAAACATCTAATAAACAATTTTCCTCGGTTAATTTTTAAAAAATATTGTTTTTTAATAAATAATAATTTTAACAATTAAAAATTTTAAATATATAGTAATTTGTTGTTTGCTTTTAGTAAGCATTAAATAAGACTGCATTAACATTGTGTGAGTTGAGAGGCTAAATTTTATCAGAATCCAAAACAAATGAAAAATATATGATGTTAAGAAAATAGCTTTTAGGTAAATTTTCAACATGACATACACACAGGGACATCTTTTTTCTTCTGTTCCTCTCCACACTTAAATAAGCAGTTCATGTAATTCCAATAGCTGTGTTTCTTTCAGAAATAGATTACACATAAACAAGTTAAAAGACAAGAAGGAGTATTGGTGGTGCATTCTTTAAAAATAGCAGTCAAATAACTATTAACAATAATTCCAAAATAATAACAATCAAATGCTCTTGAAAAGAGAAGATTGTAAGCAGAATATATAAAAAGTGATAACGCCAGAACAACTTTAGGAGCTGCTCTCTAAAATTTAAGATTTCTAGTACATGACAATGTTTTAATCAGGATTAAATGCTTTCAGGAACTAGATTTTTTCTAGTTATACTTCATTGAAGAAATATGTTGTTCAAAATTAATGAAAGGGTAAGAGGTTATAACCTGTAGAAAGAATGCTTACACACTCATTGTGGTAGGCAGTAAAATACCTTCCCAAAATATCTATAGTCCCGAAATATCTAATCCATGAAATGTAGATTTACATTTTATATATAAGTTTGTAAAAGAATCACCTTTCATTACCCAAGGAACACAAATTTGAATAATTATCAGATTGGCAAAGTATACTCAAAAGTCCCAGCTGTAGTTCGAAAGGTACATCATTAGGTAAGAATCATCAGAAAGATGTAAAGATGCTACATTAGAAGATTAAGGAAAAGACAAGAACAAACATACTGAAGTTTCTGGAAAGCGGAACAGGAAGTAAATGCATTTTCTACTAGAATCACCTGAAAAATATTTTAGCTCTGTAGGAGGCTCTATTTTCATCTAGTGAGACTTATTTTAGATTTCTGTCCTTTAGAAATGTAAATGATAAGTACAGATTATTCAAGACAATTATCCTGTAGAAATATTTTACAGCAGATTTGGTTTAGTAAAATAACTCAACTACAGCATTTTCCTGATGCAACTACAAGGATACCACGTACCCTAGTTTCTGAGAATAAGAAAAAGTTGCCACCAGCTTTATACACATGTATGATGTACATACTACTAAGGGCCTTGCATTAATGAAGTCTTGAATTCCTAAATAATATTTAAACAAGAAGCTCCCTATCTTCATTTTCATATTTTGGGATCACTAAGTACCAAAGTTATGTAGAACCCTAGGGTAAGAATATGGAAATGAAATCTGACTCCTGTTATTATAAAGATAATTTATGTTATTTTGATTTACAGTCTCTAACATAATAAAAAATAAGGTAAAACCGAAACAGTAACTCAATCTTCTCTCCTTCCTAAGTTTCCAACATAAATTAGAGAATCCAGTAAAGATAAGCAATCCCAGGATGCTATAGGATGTTATAGGATCACCTGATGGTGAAAAAGAAGTTAACAAAAATGGTTCCTATGGAACAATGGGAAAAAAATTCTACACCTACAGATTGTGATATATCTAGAAAATAGTTTGCACTATGCTAAGTCTTTGACATTTTAGCTACTTTCATCTCTTAGGAAATAACTTTATTAATACTCAAGGGTTTGCAGCTTTAACCCAGCAACAAATAATGCTTCTAAATGTAAACAAGCATAATACTAAGAGTAACCAAGGCTACTTGCTTTGCTATAGCTGATAAAGTAGAATGATCTTGGGGAATAGTCAAACAATCTTGAAGTTTTTCATACCTTTCCTCTTCTCCAACACAAGAAGTCCTAGTCTAGATATGTAAAATTTCAATAAAGGATTTTTATATTTTTTATCGTTCACACTAAAGCAAATACACTTTTCCTCTTTGCAAGCCTGACTTTGAACGAGTCAGACCCTCACCATTATTTTATAGACAAACGTTTACTACTTTGGCTTAGGTGTTTTCTTGCCTTTGGATGTTGCTCTCTATTATTTTGGCAACTACCTAGAAAAAAAGATAAATCCATTTTACTTATGTTGGATTGTTCAAAGTCAAGCTATCTTCAGTTTTCTGTTCCCTTCTTCACTGTTAATTGAAGTTTAATTATTGCTCTTTAAATGATAACAAAAACGTGATGCTTTAACGTATATTCTCATTGAAACCTGTGAATATAGGAGTGTCGGTGATTGTTTTATAATTGCTTCAAATATTTTCCTTGTCTATTTTCATTATTGCCTTTGTACCTGTCTTCTAATCAGGAACACAAGGTTACACAAAATATCTTCCTAAGGAATAGGATATTAGGCAGAAAAAAAATAGATATATAATTAAAGGTTTTCATCTCTTAAGAGACTGAAAAGCTCAGAAGACATTTTGTTATTCCTTGTACAGTTAAGATGACTTGAATGTTTTGGTTCTTAAACTAAGTGAAATGCATGTAAAATGTTACAGTTGTTCCAAAAAATGATTATGGTTTATATTTTTCTGCTTCAATGAGATGAAACCTCTTACAAGGTTGGAGAGACTATTTATTTTAGGGTAGAAGGATTAATGTTAGAAAGCCAAGGGAGATTCCTGAAACAACACTGCATATCACATATCAGTTAATTATACTTATGGCATATAAGTATATAAACATACAAATATGAATTGAGTAAGAAATGTGTGATTTACACAATTGATTCAAGGACATTTAAAACCAGAGTTCACTTCTCTACGTTTATATATAAACTAGTATATCTAGTGAGGATTTAAAGGTTTTTATAATACATATTTCAACATTTATACCAAAATATTAGTTTATTTGTAACTGTTTATTTTTAATTTTGTCGGTCATGGAGCTTGAAATCTTGACCTGGACGATGTCAGTCAGGTCGTCAGCTCAAGACTAGTGATCTACCACTTGAACCACAGCCAGTTTTCTGGTGGGTCATTGGAGATAAGAGTCTCATGGTCTTTCTTGCCTAGGCTGGTTTTGAACCATGATTCTAACCTCTCAGCCTCCTTAGTAAATAGGATTACAAATATGAGCCATTGGCGCCTAGCAACATAATTATTTTTTACACATTTATGAAGTATGGAGTGATACACCCATTCATTTATATGTTGTTTAATGATCAAGCCACATCATATCCATTCATTTCTGCATGTAACATTTCTTTATGGGGAGAATGTTCAAAAACTTTTCTTCTGGCTGTGATGATATATCTATTCTTAAGTATAATCACTTTGCTTCTTGTAGTATAAAGTTAATATATTTACTTTTAGTCATGGAAGTTTGCTAATTAAAGTTATATAAAACATGAATTGTAAAGTGAAAAAATTCATAGTTCCTTTACTTGTTTAAAGAAAATAATTATGCATTTTTTCAATTATATTTCTTTGGGAATGTGTAGCATTTATTGATTTAACTGTTAAAATTGATAAAAGTTACATTATATCAAGTTGATTCAAACTTGTGTTTGAAAATTGCACACTTAACACAAATATACTTCCACTTTCTTCCAAGACATAATTAAAATAATAGTATAGCAAAGCTTGGTGTTAGTTGTTCATGTGTAGAATCATAGAAATTCAGGAAGCTAACACCTGAATATTTTAGCTCAATATCAGTCCAAACAGACAAAAATGTGAAAACTGATCTCCAATTATCCAGCAGGAGGCAGAAGGTGAGGTTGTGGCTCAAGGAATAGCGTGTCATCAGCCATGAGCAAAAAATACAACAGAGACCATTAAACATTGAGTTCAAGCACTAAAAATGGCATATACACAAAAGACAACAACAAAAATGTAGTATGAGCATCAATAATGAAGACAAAATTGTAGAAAAGATCATGAGAAATGTTGTAAAAACATCTGGAAGACAGAAATTATTAGACAGAATTTTGATTGATGAGAGGTAAATGTCACAGTATAATTTGGACAATCTCATTGTAGTCATTTGTGTTGAAACCTGGCTAATGGGTAGCATGTGAAAGAGCAGACTGGATTACCTGGCATATCAGACTTCGTCTGTAACTATGCATCATTTCACTCTGCAAAAATCTAAAATCATGCTTGTTAATTTAAAAAGAACCTCATTTTAGAGACTGTTTGGTCCACACAGAATGGGGTCCTTATTTTGAGGATTCAGACCAGTGCTTTTTTTTTAATAAACACTCCTGATTTACCCCTCTTCCCTGGTGCAGCTATACCTTACTAAGCTGGCACCAAGCCAAGGCTTTGAACTAGACCCCCCTGCCTTTTTACATTTAGAAGCATTATTTGTTGCTGGGTTATAAGCTGAAAACCCTTGAGTAATACTAAAGTCATTTCCTAAGAGATGACAGTAGCTGTGTAAACAAACCTAAAATGTCAAAGACTTAGCATAGTGAAAACGAATTTCTAGCTATATCACAATCTGTGGGTATAGATTTTGTTTCCCATTGTTCCATGGGACCCATTTTTGTTAACAGATAGTATTCTGCTGTCTTTTCATAAGAAATCATAGAGGTGATTATTTGCCTCTTATTCAATTATATCTAATATTTTAAAGTAGATTTGTCCTCATATAATATTAATTTAAACAATTATTTCATTAGGACGATGTTGGTCTGATTTTTTTCCAGTAAATCTTATCGCTTACAATAAATAAGAACATGCTGTTTCAGTCTCCTATTAATATGACAAAATACATTATAAAATTAACTTAAAAGGAGGAAAGATAAATCTTGACTTCTGATTTTATACATTTCATTTTATGTTTCTTATCCTCATTGCTTTGGATTGCTGGTGGCACAGTACCATATGTCAGGAACATGTGATGGATTATTTGTATTCTTGGAAGCGAGGAAGTAAAGAAGAGGTGGAATAGGAGTGGGGGAAGAGAGAAATAGTAGCAGGGGAAAAGGGAGAAGGAAAAGGAGAAGGAGAAAGACAATTAAAAGTAGGAAGAGGAAGAAAGGACTTTGATGTTAACATCCTCTTTGATCACAAGTTCTCAGTGACCAAATCTTTATGACTATGCCCACTTGAAAGGGTTCACCTCTTTATGGCAACATAGTGAAAGTTAATTATTAATCCCAAAACTTTTTGATTTCAGATTTAATTTATTGCATGGTGGATAGATACTTCTATACAATTGTGATAACTTCTGTTCCTAAATATTTACTTGACTTAATCAGAGAAGCTATTTGGCATAAAGGTGGTTCGGTTATACCATTGCTGGAGAAATGAATAAAATATTTAGAGGGCAAATTCTATTTATTTAACAGATAAGGAAGCTTAAAGAGATTTCATTTTTGACCTTCAAAAATGACTATTTCATCTAACTCATAATGACTTGAATTTTTCATAATTTTATGGCATTTCAATTCAAGTAATTGTCATCTATAGTGAGGTTCTTTCTTTATAGTTGAAGGAATAATAAATATTTTCATGATCATTTATTTCTTAGTTACTCTATAGAGAGTAGCTATTCAAATTCTATTAAAGTCTCTTGGAATAATTGGATAACTGATGGAATATCGTGCTTTAGTTATCTCATATTGAGATTGATTCATTTCTAAAATCACTATTGACATAAAATACATGAAATTCGGTGTTTCTCTGAAATAACTTGTTATTCAAACCTTAGAAATACATGACCAATAACTGAGATTTTTATATACCCCAAAATTTATGAATCTACTTTTTTCTGTCAAATATAGTATATGTTTAAAGGAAGAGAAAATTATGTGACCAAAGTAGATAATATTTAATGTAATGTAAAATTGCTTCATTCAGCCTGACAGAGCCTGTTGCTTTTAGTTTACATGAGAAATTTGATTAATGATTCTTTTTCGCTTTTGAATAATGGAATATTTCAATTTGTCCAAAGATTCTGTCATCTAAACCTTTGAGTGTATATTTTTTTCATAAAAATGAAAACTATTTTTCACACTGCACGTTCAATTTTAATAATTAAATAAATATCTAAACGTTAATTTGTTAAATGGAGCCTCTAAAATTCAAATAATATGAAATTACTTTATTCTTAAACATATTAAATCTGTGCTAAGTATAGGTGTCTCAAGCTTGTAATCCTTGCTACTCAGGAAGCTGCGGTTCAAAGCCCACACACATCACAACACACACATATATCACACACAAATCATAACACACACACACACATACACACACACACACACAAACACACACACACACACACACACACACACACACACACACACACACACACACACACACACACACACACACAGCCAAAAACGGAATTCTGGCTCAAATGATAGAGAAATATCTTTGAGGGAAAAAAGAAACTAAGTTTTAGGTCTTGAGTTAAAATCACAAGAACAACACACACATACACAATATTATGTCTAAATTCTTATTTTAGTTTGAAGAAATAAACTATATCATGAAAAGTAATATTTGTTACATATCTTGCAACGGTTGTGAAATTGTTTTTAGTATAATTTGTCAAAATATAACAAGATATTAAAATTAATATTAATCTAGTTATATTTATAATTACTCATAATACCTTGGAGTACAACAGTTGGTATATTTCCTATAGCCATAAGAAACATTCTCAGTAAAAGAAAGAAAGGAAGATCAAAGAAAGAAAGAAAGAAAGAAAGAAAGAAAGAAAGAAAGAAAGACACACAGAAAGAAAGAAAGGAAGGAAGGAAGGAAGGAAGGAAGGAAGGAAGGAAGGAAGGAAAGAAAGAAAGAAAGAAAAAGAGAGAGTAGGGATGGAGGGAAGGAGGGAGAAAGGAAAGAAGTAAAGAAGGAAGGAAAAAAGGAAGGAAGGAAGAAATGAAGGAACAAAGGAAGGAAAGGAGGGTCAAAGGAAGAGACAAAACAAATTTCTAAAATCAGCTATTAGTCCAACATAAACTCCATGTATTTAACCCTTTAGTAAATTAAAGTTTGCAATTTTCACTTTTTTGCATGTTCTCCATGCATGAATGAAACCAATGAATAGAGGATCATGAATAACCAGATGAATCTGTTTGCATCTGTAGTAATATATATGCAATTCTTTTTCTCATTTTCTATACATTGCAAAAAATTTACACTTATAAATATTCTAAAAATTATAAATAATCTAAAAATTGATGTAACCAACGGATGTCAATGTATTATATAATGTGAATATTAGTATTTTAGTGCTATTAACGTTACAGTCTTCATGTTATATTAATTACAAAAAAAATATTATGTATTTTATCGGAGAAATTAATGTCTTCTGATTTTGGTGTCTGTGAAAGTCCTAAGAGCAGAAAGTAATTAAAATCAAACGATATCTGTATTTCTTGGCTCCAACGAATATTTCTGAAAGCAATTAACTCATCAGAGATTGTTCAAATACATCAGAAGGGCCTACATATGATGTGATTCAAGAGCCATTAAACTATCATACTTCACTTTACCATCACTATAATTATTCCCATTTTAAGAAGAGTCATCCACATAAGTCAAATCATATAAGCTTGTCCTTAAGGTATTATCTTCTATTAAATAATATCCAAATTATATACTACCCTAAGGTAAAACAAAATTTACAAAGTGTATTGGACGATGTAACTCCTTTCAGATACACATGTTGAAATTCTATTCCCCTGTCTGGTGACATTTGAATCAACCTTTTAGAGATGACCCTTCAATAATAATCCTGATTAAGGAAGCCCAATAAAATTACTCTGCCTTATGAATGTCCAGCAAATAATTATAATGAACCAGAAAGTGGACCCCCATGAGAAAAGGAATTGCTTGGAACAACCATTTTTATAATCAATGTTCAAGCTTCTAGAGTATGGGTAATATACTTCTTTTGATTTTATGCCACTTACTTTGAAGAATTCTCTTATGAAAGCCCAATGGCTAACAAAAAGCAAAGTAGTTTGGAGTTAAATATCACAAATTTTGGTAAAAATATTTATTATATTTTATTATTTGAATTTTATTCTCCAAGTCTCCAGGTTAAAAATATTTTTAAATTAGAATTGAATTGAGGTTCAACTCTATTCAACTATCAAAATTAAGTTTCAAAAAGTTTTTATCTTTGAGTATTTGTACAAAGGAGTTGCCATTCACTGAAACAGTATATGGGATACAGTGCATCTTTATCAATATCACCCATTTCAACATTCTCATCCACCCCTCCCAATCAAGCCCAATCCTTACGTATCTCAATATTATGTTATGGCATTATTTGCCATTTAACAAAGCAGTTTATGTGTACAATGCAACTGGAATTGTGTTACCACTTCAACATCTCCACTCCCATTTCACACTACCCCTTCCTTTGTATATTTCAATTCTGGGAATTATACAATGGATTGTTATCCGTATTCTGTCCTTTTCCCCTTTAATTTCCTACCCCTCTCACATTGCCCCCCACTGTCCTCTCTTGCAGTACACATTTACTGTTATTTATTTTGCTGGGCTTTGACAGTCTTTTAAGAGAATTATAGTATTTCCACTCTCCATGGATTCTGACATTTCAGATAATTCATTTGTACCTCCTTTCATCCCGTAAGTTGAATTGCTGGGTAACAGGTAGCTCTCTATTCAGTTTTGTGAGCAACTTCCATAGTTTTTTCCAAAGTGATTGAACAAGATTACAGTCTCAACAGCAATGAAATACAGTTTCCTTTGGGCCACAGCCATATCAGTATCTGTGATTGTTCGTTTTGTCATAATGAAATTGTAACAGGGTTGAGGTGAGTCTCAGTGTTGTTTGGATTTGCATATCTTTTATGGAGAGAGATGTGTCTATTTGTTATTCTTACTTCTTCTTAGAAGTTATCTTTCAGTATTTAGCCATATATTAATTGGGTTCTTTTTTATTTCAGGGTTTATTGTTGTTGGGTTTAACTTTTTTCATTTCTAAATATGGGTTAGTTATGAAAACCCTTGTCTAATGATTAGCTAGTAAAATTCTTCTTCCATTCTGTTCTCTTTTCTATTGATCCTGCTAACTTTTCCTTTGCCATGAAGAAACTCTTCAGTTTGATACAATTCTCTTGGTCCAGATAGAATAATATTATGCCATTCATAAGGAAATGGAAAGACTTAGAACAAACATATTAAGTGAAGAAAGACACACTCAAAGAAATATAGGTTGCCTGATTTCCCTCATTTGTTTTATTAGAATGTGCCTCTAATTCTACAGGTAAACACACTTGGATGGTAAAAGAGAAAACATTACACTTGGACATGATTAATTATATAGATTTTAAACATTTATACAGTGAGATCAAAGCAGGATGCCCTTTGGAGAGGATCACAAAAGCTCAATAGTTATAAGAATATTATCCTATAATAAATGTTCATCAAAATGATCTCCAATAAATTATAATGTAAGATTTTTTATTGGTTTGCTTTTTCCTTCTTTCTTCTGATGCTGTTTTTTTCTGCACCTTTGGTCTTATATGTAAGTTTTCAAAGGGCAAGTGGGAGCAGAAATGGTGGGACAAAGGGTGAACAAATGCAGCAGTGCTACTCAATAGACACTACATTAAAAATGAACTATACAACTTATGGGGGAAGGAGGTTGAAAGGGAAAAACTGGGAGAATATTAAGGAAGAGGCGACACTTCAAAAAGAAATCTGCTCATTATCTGACTTATGTAATTGTAACCCTTCGGTACATCATCTTTAAAAATTAAAAATGGACCTCATAAAGAGGCCAGAGTAGCTATACTAATATTAGATAAAATAGGCTATAAATTAAAAGTGGTATGAAGGTAAAAAGAGAAAAAGAAAGACATTACATATTGGTAAAGAAAAATATCCATTAGGAGGATATAACAATTCTAAATATCAATGCCCCAAATCCTAGAGCTCCCAAATTTATCAGACAAATACTACTTACCCTAAATACATGTATACATCCAAACACATTGTTGGTTTCTTGAACACATCATTCTTACCTCTGGACAGGCCAGCCAGGTAAAACTTACCAAAAACTTCAGTGCTAAATTAAAATGTATTGACAAACTATACCTAACAGATATCTACAGAATATTTCATCTAGCAGTGTCACAATATATATATTCCTCTCAGCAGCCCACAGAACGTTCTCCAAAATAGATCATATCTCAGATCACAAGGAAAATCTGTGAAAGTTCAAAAATAAAAATGAAATTACTCCTTGTAATCTGTCAGCCCATCATGGGACCAAATAAGATCTCAACATCAAAAGGCATCACAGAAAATTCTGAAACACAGAGACTGAATAACACATTGCTAAATCATCAGTGAGTTACTGATGAGATATGGAGGGAAGTTCCAACGTTTATAGAATTCAGTGGAAGTGAAACAGACAAAATGCTACCTCCTCTGGGACACAACAGCACAGGCAATACTCAAGGAAAATTTATATCTTTGAGTGTGTATATCAACAAATTAGAACAATCTTGAATCAGCACTAGGTACTTGAAAAACAGGATCAAGCCAAATGAAAAACCAGTAGACAGAAATAATACAAATTAGAATAAATGACTAAATGAATCAGAGTCTCAAAAAACCATACAATCATAATTGTCTTATCTACTAGTAGCTCACAACTTCTACAATGAATGTCAATGTATCTATTTTCAGAGATAGACTCAAACAGCCCAAAACAGTGAACAAAACAAACTATTAGGATTCTAAGAAACAACATTTTGTTTGTCTTTAAATAAATTTAGTCTGTTATTATTAAGGTGATTTATAGAGGGATTACAATTACATGAGTCAAGTAATGGGTACATTTCCTTTTATAAAATGTCTTCAGGTCCCTCACTTGTTCCCAGTCCTACCCTCCTGTCCCTACCCGTGTGTTAAATAGTTCACTTTCATCAATGTTCAATGAACTCCACTGCTGCAATTTTTCACTAAAGCTCTGTGCCCACCCCTGACCTTCCTGAAGACATACAATGAATATAACAGGCATGAGGTAAAGACTACAGAATCATCACAAACTATAAACAACAACAACGAACACAAAACAAAAAAGCAGTCTGTTGTTTCCATATCACATACTTTGTTTCAGTATATATATTATATAAATATAATTATTTTTATCATAAAGTCAATTCAGGGATTGAGGAGTGATAACATAATTTTGCTTTCTATTTAATAATGCTTTTTATTCTAACATTAAAGATGTAAGTAACACAATTCAAGTCCTATGAAATTTGAAGGTTTTGATTTAAAGTTATATTTTCAAAAATTCTAATAGTTCCATTTTGGCAACCAAAATGAAAAACAGGAATGTTTTATCCTCAAGAATGTCATTATTTCATGTGCAAAATACTAAAATAAGTGTAATATTAATGTAGTGGAAATAAGAAATCAAATACTTATGCAATGCATCAATTCCATAGATTATGAGATGTATTGATAAAATTAATAACACTTGTTTTAAGTAGATTACTTAAGACATGAAGCAAGTGATAATTTTCTTTTCTAGGTGGTTGATATAGAAATCAAAGCCCAGAGATTAAAGAGTCCTGTGTGCTTGGTGCGTGGCAATTTACACATATGCTTGTCTCATCTCAAAGTTATTTTAAAATAACTGTGAACAGGAGTAGAATGAAAAGAATCACTCAAATGTTTACTTTTATTTTGTGACTAAATATGCCATTTTATATCTATTTTATTTCAAAAATCTGGTAAATTTATTTAAGTCACACCAACAATAATGAGAAATAAACAGCCCCACGCTCCTTAAAAGACAATCAATAAAAAAGGAAACAATAAAGAAAAAAATGAACCTCATTTTACACATGGTCTTTTATATTGTGGTGCTTTTTAATTGTGGATTATGTGACTATCTCATGAGTCTGGGCTTGAATCACTAGGGAGGGCTACTGGAAGAAAATTCCAAAATCTAGAGCAGCTAACACAGCTTTGCAGTTGTTTGTGGGCTTCACTACAGTAGCAGCAGGGCATATGATGTACAAAGGAAATGATTCCAGTGCTTTACAGGCCACAATGTGATGAAAAGCATACTTTTATCTTCTTAGATGAAATAAGAAGCCCACACTTTAAAAGATTACTAAACGATCAGCCCTTTAAATAGCACTGCCATCTTTTAGGCACTCCATATAATTCAAGTCCTTCATCTCCCCACAAACATTGCTGCCATTCACAATCATTGCTAAGGTGAATATCCAGTTCTTTTTGACATTTCAAATGGTTTAAGAGCAATATAAACAATAATACAAGTTGTTGAGAAACGTTAATTTAGAATCAGTAAACAAATCAGATTCAACTCTATAGCATAACCTTTAGGAAAAATGAATTAAGGAATATGGCATGTCCTTTGTAATTTAATATTAGCCATTAGGGCAAAATGCCAGAAACAGATTCTGCAAGAAGGAAAGAGAAGTCTTTGATATGATATATTAAAGGTTAACTTTGGAAAAGTAATTTTACCTACAGTTTCTAATATATGATAACATACTTTTGTCTATTAATCAGAAAGACTAAAAAAGATTTTTAATTATGATATGAAAAATGCATCATCATGAATGAAATCACGGAGTAGATGGTTCATTATTCTCATTATTTTGAATGATCTGGTGTTTTTGTTTGTGTGGAAGTATGAATGTATTTTATGTCTGGGGAGGAAAGTTTGATTATTAAATCATTGTGTGATATCCAATGTCAGGAACCTAACATGAGTCAAAGTGGTAAATATGTATGTGTCTGTGTGTGTGTGTGTGTGTGTGTGTGTGTGTGTGTGTGTGTGTGTGTTGGCCGTGGGGCTTGAACTCTGGGCCTGGGCGCTGTCCCTCAGCTCTACAGCTCAAGGCTAGTGCTCTACCACTTGAGCCGTGGTACCACTTCCATAAGCTATTATTCTCATCACGAAAGGACTTCACATTGAAAGGTATAATTACAAGAAGTAAAATGATAAATATTCACAGTGGTACAAAAATCCCTTAGGTGCCTAGCAAGACAGCACGTTTGTCCAGACACTGCATGTGGTGTGAGCGATTTGCAAACAAAGCGACCATAGAAGGTGTTGGACCCTAAACAAAATTGACAATTGCATAAACCCAGTCCTCTATGACAGATTTAGCAAGGTCTATCTTGGAGATTCTTGTTAGGGACTTGATGAAAAATTTATAGTTTAGTTGTTATTACAGAACTCTTTTACACCTGTCCCTCAGTCATTAACTATATTTAACATAGTTTCTTTTGCTCTAACATATATTTTTGGCTCAGGAAACTCGTTTTTGTTTGTGAAAACTTGGTTCTTCACAACATAGACATGGGTTTTTTAAACCTTTTGAAATTGCTGTTCACATAGAATTCTATGAGATGAGCTACTCTGTCATTTCATAGGAATAAACTTACTTTGATTCAAACCTAGACAGCAGCTAAGCTTGTTCTCCCTCCTAGAAATCCATCTGTATGGACGTCTTTACATGTAAACAGACCCTCATTTACTTGCAAAAGTCTGTCAGTGAGTCAAACCTAATTCACCCAAATGAGGTGAATTCCTTTCTCATGCTTCCTTTACATTAAAAATATAAACAATTTTTACATTTTGTTGAACATTAAAAATGTTCAACAATGTGCATACTTTTTAATGTGAAATGTGATTCCTATTTTCCATAATGTGAATCAAACAGAGAAATCAGTTTAAGATGTGAAAGAGCCTTTCAAACAGTCTTTGACCTTGAAAATTTTCCTGGGTATGAATTTTTGGAGAAATATCCCTTTTCAAAGATAAAGGACTCATTCTTTTTACATTGTGCTGGTACTGGGGTTTGAACTCCTGTCCTTGCGCTGTACCTGTGTAAGGTCTGCTCCTGGATGGAGAGCAGACTCTATCCTCCTTGCAGTAAAGTCTCCGCCAAATAACTGTGTTACCTAGGCAACAGGCACACCTCGAAGATGTCACATCTGCATCTGCTGAGGTCACATCTGAATTTGATGTGGCCACACCTATCTTCACCCATCCCCTAGAGAAGGCCTAGCCCATGCCCAGACTTGCGCTTTCCCAGTTCTTTCCCATGGCCTGTTGCCAGTGGGATTGATGAATAAACCTACTCCTTACCTTAATACCACATGTGTGGTGTGGTTCTTACTCTTTTTAAAACCTAACATAAATGGTGCCATTTGAACCCAGGAAAGACTTAATGTCAGAATAGGAGGTGGGATTCCTCTCCTTTTTTTTTTTCTTTTGTTTGTTTTTCCCTTTTTTGCTCTGCGGAATACCACAGTTCTGAAGGCCTTTTGGGAACCGGTCTGTCTGCTGTGGACAAAGTGAATCAATTCCTTGCTGGCCTCTGCATCCACATCCATGCTTGTACATTTTGGTGAGTGAACCACTCTCTAAGGTTTCTCTATCGCTCAGTCTCTCTCCAGATGTGGTTCCACACCGAAGAACCTGCTAGGCCTTTAACTGAAAGCCCAGTCACATCTGGAGCCAAGGGCACTTGAGTATGGTTGCTTGGCCACTCCCCCTTAGAGGGCTCAGTGGTAAGTTGTGGGGCCACTTCCATCCCATAAGCCCACCTTCACTCACTGATTATTTTTCTCTCCTACACCCTTAATGGGGAGCTGTGTGTAACTCCAGTGCCATGAAACCCCTCTGAAATGCCTCCTGCACTCCCTGGATAGCCAAAGCACCTAATTGTTTAGTCTTTTCTCAGATTTAGACAATTTTTGCCTCTGCAATGATAAACGGTCAGAAGTCTGTTCACTTTTAGGATCTCTTTGGTCTCTGCTAATCATGTTCAACTTCTTGTATCTCTCCCTTTCTTTTCTACAACTGTTTGGATTGTGCCCTGAAGAGTGTAATGAGAGTTGGGTCCCGGGGACCTCCTCTAGCTTCCCTATCAAAGACTAGCCAATCAAGGCTTCATCTATTTGTTCAGGCTTTCTTTGCATTTTTTCAGAAATTCACGATCATGTGTTTGCCATCTTGGCCACATGGTGGGTTCAGGGTTTGGTCCTATCTGACCAATAACTTTCCACCATGTTTACTACTCCTCCATCCATCTATTCTATTGTACCTTGCTAACAAATTGCTCTTTTCTCAGACCCTGGTAACTGAGGCCCAAGTATCTGATGTGCTTTGTTAGCAAAGATGTCTAAATATTAATGTAAAAAATTTTAGATTTTGAGTTTTGCCTTTTTGGTTTTGTGTTATGTATTTTAGTACTGAATACGTGATTCTAAAATATTGGGCAAATCTGTGCTAACATTCTCACATCTAACGAGTTTTGTCATTGCAGAATATTACTTGGTCAATTCTTGGTAAGGACCAGGTAAACTCTACTTATTCTATTTGATCGCCATGTTGGTTAATTGGAAATAATAAAGAGTTTTTGTGACAAAGATTGCAATTCAAACCAACCGGGGCTGAAAAAATCCCTAAGACTCCATCTTCCAACAAACCTGCAAAGAGCCAGGCTGGAAGTATGGCTGAAGACTCTTAATTCTAACCAGCCAAACACTGGAAGTGGTACTTTAACTCAAAGTGGTAGAGCACTAGCCTTGAGCAGAAGTGCTCAGGCACAGTGCCCAGGCCTTGAGTTCAAATCTCCATGAATACTCACTGAGACAATCATCCCAGAAACGAGCACCTAGACTCAGCCAGTCTGGGGAACAAGGGACCATGGAGATGATGTCATATCAGCCATTTTGTGCCTGCCCTTTCAAAATTAACCAGAGGCGGGAGGTCAATGTAAGTAAGAAGCCTGCCATCTAATGTTTATACCTGTCTACCTTTTAACTGGATGGGAATTCACATTCTTTCCTTTGTTACCTGAATTCTCCTATAACTAGTCACCAGATAGGGACATTTCTACCAACATTTTTCAGCCCCAAGTACTTCCACTTGCGATTTATTTGCTCTCTAATAATTTTTTCCAGCCCCTCAATACCTCATGAGACTTTCTCTAGACTTCATCAAAGAGAATTGCCTTCGCCAGACTTTATCAAAGGACTCACACTCACCAAGGGACAGCTGCAGCTCACTGCCTTCTCTGAGATGGGACCAAATTCCAGCCTTTTACCCCTATTTTCGACACACCTTGTCAGCAGGAAGTAGCCAGAGAGGATCCGCACCCTATTTCATGATTATTAAAAGGCTGGAATATAAGGTCTGCTTCAGGATAGTGAGCAGATTCCACCCTCCTCCAAGCAATGTCTCCTACCAGTACCTGCGTTACCTAGGCAAGTGGCACTCCTGGAAGATATCACATCTGCATCTGCTTAGGTCATATCTGAATTTGATGTGGCCACACCTTTCTCCATCCATACCCTAGATAAGGCCTAGCCGAGCCCTAGATGCTCTCTTTCTCAGGTCTTTTCCAGGTCTTTCCCAGGACTTTCCCAGCCGCATCGAGGGCCAACATGGCCTGGTGCCAGCGGGAATGATGAATAAACTTACCCCTTTCCTGAATACCTCGTGTTTGTGTGGTTCTTACTCGACTACTCTTTTAAAACCTAACAATCTGGGCTTTAATTCCCAATGCTTACTCTATACCTCCTGAATCACACGTTCATTTCTTCCTTTTACCACATGTGGAGAAAAGAATCTCTTAGGTTTATCTACTTGGAATAGCTTTGAATTACAATTGTCAAATTTGAACCCAACTAGTATGGAGCTGTAAGCCACTGGTGCTCTGCTAGAACTCACTCCTTAATAATAAATATTCACAAAAAGAGGAGAAAACATTATTACAATGGGTCAACCTGAATCCTATCTTTGTATATTAAATGAAGAAAAATGAAGAAATGCTGGCTTGATTTATGCTCATTCTACTGTGTAGACTTAAGTAAAATCACTCACCAAGTCCAAGATCATATTAAATGAAATGGACAAGGTTTCTGTCAGTTGGTTTAGTTGTGTTCTACACATTTATTGACAGGTTACAAATTATTCTCAAACTTTAATATATTAAAAATAATCTCTTCTTTTCTTATTTTCTTGGCCAGAAAATCAGCAAGACCTCAGTCAGCATTTCTCTCATAGGACTTTTCACATGAGCTGGTTACCTGCTGACCTGAGGTCCAGTTTTATGAGGACTCACTAATCTGTTTAGGAATTGATGCTGGCTGTTGGAAAAGAGCTCAAAGAAGGATGCCATTTAATGGCTTATAATTTTATTCTTTACCATGATATTCTCCTGTTACTTTGGTTGTTGAGAGTGTGTATAAGAGCAAGCATTCCGTGGGGATCAGGGAGACACCATATGATCTTTACATACTGACATTTCCGAGTAACTTGCTATCAGGTGTACTGCATTTTGCAAGTCCAATCTGTCAAAACCTACCAGTTTAAAGAGATAAGAAGAGTGGTAAAAGAAATCTTAGAGACAAATACATCTTGAACATATTTTTTTTCCAAGCATTCCATCTAAGGCATTTTCAGCAACTAATGAAACTTGTGTTGGCTATAATTATGTGTCTTTCTCCATGTGTGCATGTATACGTGTATATGTATATGTGAATTTGTGTGTATAGTAACATATATGTGTACAATATAAGGGCATATACACACATATATGCATATATAAATAAATATACATATACAAATGTATATGCATATATATCATTGTTCAGTTCCCAGAACATTGTCATTCTCACAAAGTGTTCATGATAAACTGCTCTGAGGACTTTGCTCTATTGTACTCACTTCCATCATTACCTTCTTTTTCATCCCTGTGAAAAACTTCGGTCTAGTTCCAATAGGAGAGCTTTATTTTCATTACATGTAGTTACAAACTGATAATCAAAGACAAAGGTTGTTTGTGAAAGAAAAAGAACTTTTAGGTCACAGGTTAAAATATCCTTTGGGGGGGGGGTCCAGTCTTGGTGCCTGAACTCTGGGCCTGGGAACTGTCCCTCAGCTCTTCAGCTCAAGGCTAGCGCTCTACCACTTGAGCCACAGTGCCACTTCTGGCTTTTTTTTCTTTTTGCTTATGTGCTGCTGAGGAATAGAACCCAGGGCCTCATGCATGCAAGGCAAGCGCTCTACCACTGAGCCACCTTCACAGACCATGTTAAAATATCATACCCATCCAAATGATTCCTATGAGATAAAATTTGTAATAGTAGTAAACGTGAAAAGGAATTCCTAGACCTGTTGTTTTGCCATTTACAATGTCAAAGAATAATATCACGTCACTCATAATTCTTAAAGAATGCAAGGGAAAATGTTAGTCCCCTCATGTTCCCACAAAGACAGTGGATCCTCAAGGATAATAGTAGACCAGGAGAAATTCTATGTAGCAGACATAGAGCATGAAAGAGAAAGAGGAAATGAGAGAGCGTGAAAGAGGGAAAAATATCATAATACTGAAAATGCATAACAGATAAAAGAGCTGTATGAGAATATTCATACTGTTATCTTTAGACTCTACATGTACATTTGAAGGTATTTGATGTATGATAATCCATCAACCCAAAATATAAAATGATTTTAATAAAAAAATAAAAATGACTCAGAAGTAATTTAAAATGCTAAAACAATTTTCACATTAGCAAACTCTCAGAGATATTATATGACTTTGAAAAGAATAATGTGGCTGGGGTTAGTATAAATTTAGAAGTATAAAAATACACAAAAATATGAAAAAATATTCATATATTTCATTATATAACCCAAAGCAGAAAGCAAATGTTGTTTAGATGAATTTTTAAAACCAGGCTATCAGGACCTGGGATGGTGGCTGTTGTAGAGTGCCTGCTTTGCATGCATGAGGCCCTGGGTTTGATTCCTCAGCATCACATAAGTAGAAAAGGAAGGAAGTGGTTCTGTGGCTCAAGTGGTAGCACTACCCTTGAGCTGAGGTACAGCAACCAGGTCCCAGAGTTCAACCCCATGGCCAACAAAATCAAAGTAAAAAGCAAAACAAAACACAGTCTCTCACTTTTGTGACCTCAACTCTGTAATATCACTGCTTCAGCCTAGGGCTAAGATTTTAAGTGTGTACATTTATCATCCCTCCTGATTCTGACTGGACTTGATAATTTTTTAATCAATATTTTGTTCTTAATTTTGCTTTATGTAAATTCACATACAACTATAAAAAATGGTTTGGCCATCCCAGTAACCTTCTCAAAGTACCTCCTGATGATGAATAACAAAAAGCTTTATTATATTACAAGGGAAACAATACTACAAATATAGAAACAAAATAAATAAATATTAATGATTAATGAATTAAAATATCAAAGAATTACCAGGGTTTTCAGTATTTGAAATGTACTCACATATTTAATTTTACTATTCTCACATTCCTGTACATTTAACAATGAATAAGAATATGATGTTCAACAAAGTTTATAGGCTATGTGTAGTCTTTAAAGTTACCAACTCAGATTGCTTTTTATGACTCATCTCATCATTTTTATATGGCTTATATCATCATTTGTTCCTCACTAACATATAAAGTAAGGAAGCCCTAAAGTTTTAAGATAAACTGTGCAGTTAACAAAGTCTTAACTCTTCACTCTGCTTCTTTACACTAAGACTTTGCAACATCTCATTAGTAATATTTCTATAAACTCTGAAATGTACTTTTTAGTAGCATATGTCTGCTACCATAAATCTTAAATATTTATAGAAAAGTTGGATCACCTGACAAACAGTCCTAATTTTGGTCTATATAAGCAAATTCCCAAAATTAAATATATTTAAAACATTAAAACTTTTAACAAACCCTAACACTTGCCGCAGTGTTCATTATGACAGGTGCCTTGTACAGAATAATTGAATTCGTCCTCCTACACATCTCATTTTTTTATTTTTATTTTTTGTGAACATACTGTACAGAGGGGTTACAATTACATGGGCAAGATAATGAGTACATTTCTTATCAAGCATTCAGCCTCCTCCTTTGTTTACCCTTCACATCCCTTCCCAGCCTTTCTCCAGCCCCCCACCCAATACCCTCCCCCCCCCGATCCTACACATCTCTTGAACAACAATATCTGGGGTTATTTTGTTTCTGACATGTCAATCTTGACTATTCTTAAATGTGTGCTTATGTAAGAGGCACATGGTTCTAAAATTTCACGAGAATTCTTCAAGACTTACTTTTCTTTGAATTGTCTAGTTTAAGAAAATCAATTACACTTTATATATAAAAAATGCTCTGTGCTCAATTCAGCAGCACATACACTAACATTGGAACAATACAGAGAAGATTAACATGGCCCCTACGCAAGGTTGACATGCAAATTCTTGAATCATTCCATATTTTTACAACTAAAGATGCTGGAGATGATGTGGCCACAAGGGAACCTTACTTGATTCTTGGTGGGAGTGTTAACTTGTTCAACCACTTTGGAAAGCAATATGGAGGCTCATCAAAAGATTCCATATAAAGCTACCCTATGACCCAGCAATCACACTTTTGGGGATTTACCCAAATGATCACAAAATAGACCATACTAAAACTCCCAGAACAACTATGTTTCCTGTAGCATTATTTACAATAGCTAAGATATGGAGCCCACCTCGATGGCCCACAGAATATGAATGGATCATGAAAATGTGGTATATATATATAAATACACAATGAAATTCTATGCCTCCATCAGAAAGAATGACATCGCCCAATTTGTTAAGAATTGGAAAGACTTGGAAAAAAATTTATTAAGTGAAGTAAGCCAAGTCCAAAGAAACATAGGTCCCATGGTTTCCCTTATTTTCAACAGATAATATATGTCTAGGATAAGAATAGATCATAAGCTATGTGCATATCAGATAAGATGATATTACCGGAAATGAATCAGACAAGTGGTTTTTCTATTTCTTGCTATTGTTTCTAAGATACTTATAATGTGTGATGTGATGTTTTTTGTTCCTTTATATGCTCCTCCCCTACGCTCTAACCCTTGTTTTCACTGTATTTGAAGTTGGCACGCCTTCATCCTGTTTATACGTTTCTCTAATTTGGGGAGGGGAAAGGGAAATACAAAATACTTAAATAGGGATACAGGTTGAGATGCACAAGACACTATGTTGAAAAATGAGCTTTACAATTTAGACAGGGGAAGGGGGAGGGGAGTTTATTTTTGGAAGTTGGAGGGAAGGGATGGTCGAAGAAAAAGAAAGGAAGAGGTAACAATGCTTGTTAGGAAATGTACTTATTATTTGCTCATATAAATATGACACCTCTGTACAGTTATTTTTACAGGTGGACCCATTGCAACAATGAGAAGTACAAGTCATTATGTTGAAAACCAACTTTACAACTTTGGTGGGGGGGCAGGGAGGATTGGGTGGGAGGGCTGGGGAGGATGGGAAGGGATGGGAAGGGGAAACAAAGGAGGAGGCTACAATGCTTGATAAAAAATGTACTCATTATCTTGCCCATTAAATTGTAACCCCTCTGTACAGTATTTTCACAGTAAAAAAAAAAAGTATAAAAATCTTCTGATATAGAAGAGATTATTTCCTCTATTTTACCCAGATAATAACGTTAACAAAGAAATTAATGCAGAACACTGATATGCTGATATGAAGGTATTTTGAATAAATGTGTGTGTGGGGGTGTGTGTGTACACACACGCATGCACACATGCACACATGCACATGCTTGTGTTTTGGCATGCTCAGAGTTTGAAATCAGGGCTTCAAGGTCTTGCTAGGCCTTTCCTCTCTAGGTTGATGAGCTAATATATGAGCTACATCTCCATTCCTGGCTTTTTGCTAGTTCATTATAATTTCTGAAAAATAATTTCATGAATTTATTCTGCCCTGAGTGGCTTCCAACAGTTATCCATAGATCTCAGGCTCCTGAGTAGATATCCCGAGTAGATAGGATTACAGGTGTGACCAGCCAGGACAAGGCTTTCAGAATAATTTTAAAAGTAGAAGAAAGTTTACTTGATGGGGGCCTGTTTTATCATCTCCAACTTTTAAAGCATTTTGGAGTGATTACATGTGAATTTAATTCGTTTCGGATTCTTAAAAGATAGTAAGTGTTGATATTTAAAAGTTCTAGTACTTTTTAAAAAAGGACAATGGAGCTGTGGGACAAAAGAAATTTGACTCTCTTTGGACATCAATTTATAAGCTCAGTTCTGTGCATGATAACCCAATGTCACCAACACAGTCTGTGTTGGAGACAAAATGTAACAGAAAACAATCACCATGGGCAATATTTGGCATGCTATTATTATAGGACAATATGAATATTGAATTGAGAGTGTAAGAGAATGGAGAGATTTTACCTACAATTTTTGTATTGCTAAAAGGCTTTTGGAGACTGTGACTCATTTCCTTCCTCACTGTATGTCTTTGGGCCATGCACTTCGTGCCTTTAATTACAATTTTTCCTAACACTAAAATGATAATAACATTAGCAATATAGCAAATGTTATCTTAAGAAATGAGAGAAATAAAACTTGCAAAATACTTAACATAAACATCTATGAATGAGCTTTGAGTTTAGCCATAATTTTTTAATACTAAATAGAATGCAATAATATTACAGAAAACATTACAGGTAGTGAGCAACCAGAAGGAATATTATCTATTGACCATGCTCTTCTTCTAAGGAAGCCAGGTATACAATGTCTCATGCTTTAAATCAAACTGGTTTTCTTATTCCTTGGTAGTGTAAAAGTATCAAGGACAGAATAATGAAGGAATGTTGTAGACTGAGGTAATGTCCATATGATAATGTGCAAAACTGATAAAACGTAAAAGTACCTGAGCAGTATAATGTGTTTTATATCATTTAAGTTGCATTGCAAAGATAGGGAATAACTAGAACAATGAATTCTATTTTTGATATACTATCATAGGTCCTTAGCAAGATGAACTCTTTCTTCATTCTTGTAGAGGCATTATCAGATGAGAAGAACTGTATTTTTTGTTTGCTTCCTTCAATTTATTCTTCAATTTGAAATCTTAATTACTTGAGAATGAAAGAAACCAAGGGAATTAGACATGCAGGCTTTGGAAAGAACAATCAACATAAAATAAATAAAATACACATAGCTTTATGAAAGGTCTAACTAAATTGAGTTATATAGTCTAAAACTTAAGCAGAAAATGATATAAGTAATATTATGTTATTGAAAATTGAAAAATGTAAGGAGTTATTAAATTTTTCCTTTCTCCTCCCTTGAATTAATTATTGATTTTGTATAAAGAGATTAAAGATGAGATTAACAAGAAATGATTAAAATTCAAAAGAGTTCTGGGAAGATGGTAAGGCAGAAGTTGGAGGCTATATGTTCTCTCATAGGAAGCAGTTTAAGTGTTCCAGTGAACAGTCCTAAGCAAGAGAATCACACCAAGGGTGCCATCACAGTACAGATAGTTTGGCCAGCAAGGGAAAATCCAGGCAAGGGTACAGGTCCATGCACTTGCCAGCAGGCTCAGCTGCGGTTTTGGCGGTGGCTGTGGCAGCCATAGCCACCAAACCTGAAACACAGAGAGTCCGGGACGAAGGCCCCAGAACAGCGGGCTAGGGGATTCTACACAACACCAGCAAGAACTGACAAGGAACAGACAGCTTCATCCTGCAGAGCGAAGACCAGAGACGACCCACGTACCAAGACTCTGCTGTGAGTAGAAGCCTGACATCCTCATTCCTTCTAAGGGAGCAGAGGAGGAAAGGCAACTCCTCCCCTCCCCACTACTGGAGATCTCCATCTTTGATGCTGATAAAGGCCTGGCTGAGCAGCTAGCTCGAACTCAGGCCTTGGAGGAAAACAAGAGTCATTTAGCAGGTCACAGGAACCTGACCTCACCTGCCAGGCTCAGCTCCACCCAGGGAAAAGTCATCCAGCCCAGGCAGAGATAGCTCTGCCCTCCTCAAGTGTTGATTTCTTCACTGGCTAAACAGAGCCAGAGGCTGCTCCTCCCTACAGCAGTCTTGACAATCAACTGAAATTCAGTAAACATAAACCCTGAGAATGTCTCCAGGCTAGGCTCTGTAAGTGTCTCAGAAGCTAGCCCTTCAGGGAAACTCTACTGCTTGCTGAAAGGCCTCCACTCTACCCAGAACCAAGACTCATCAAAGCATCTAAAGACTAGAGGAAACAGCCATCTCACTCTTTTGTGATACTCAAAGCAGATCTCCTTCCCATTGAACTATCCTTGGAGGAGGATCACAAAATTCTGGGTAAAGCAGAACATTTTTCTGCATGCTCAAACAAACTGACTTAAGAAACCAATCAACCCACAGGAAATCAAACACCTCAAGCAGACCAGAGACTCCAACAAGGGACTGGTTACAGACACAAGGGAGATACAGTATCTTCCCACCCACACCAAAAAAATCAAAGAACTCATATTTTGTACCTTTTAAAATTTGTTTAAATTTTTTGTTTTCATTTTTAATTTTAAAAAATTGTTTGCTGTTAACCTTTTTTATCTTCCTCTTCTAATTTTTATTTTGGGGCAATATCTGTGCTGTGTGTGTGTGTGTGTGTGTGTGAGTGTGTGTGTGTGTGTGTGTGTGTGTGCTTTAGCTCTACTGAACTTTTGATCCTTTTTTTCTTTCTCATTTTTTTCACTTTTTTTCCTCTTTCATTCTTTTTTGTGTGACTTAATTGCTGTTCTGCTCATCCTCAGATATACGAATAGTCGATTATTAGACCTTATCCCCCATTGTGTACACAATCCAGAAATTTATTACTCAATTCAAAACCTCTTTGACTTAAGTTTCTTAATAGCAGTACTACCTCTTTATACCTATATAATATTTTCAGGATATTTTTTTTTACTTTTTCGCATCTCCTTTCTATCCCTCCCCTTCTCTCATCCTATCCCTGTTCTTCTGTGAATATTACGTTGTTAAATTTGCATAAATTTTAAGTGTTTCAATTAATAATTTTTAATATTTGTTTTTCTATTCTTTCTAGTCTCTTTTTCCTTTTTCATAGTTTTTCTTCTTTTTTTTCTCTCTCTACTATCATTCTATCCAAACTATTTTCCTTATTGAGATTAGGACTTAGTTAATTTAACTCTCTTTTTACCTTTCCACATCCCTCTATTCCTATTTTTATCCACATCTCTCCCTAAACCTTATAATTTCTGGATTGCCAAATTATTTTTTGTTGTTCATAGCCCATTAGTATACAGTTGTTTGATATTGAATAAATATATCTGATGGACTAGATTGTATCTGCGGACTTTTGACTGTGAAACTACAGACTTTGGATGATGCTTGCCTTAAGATAGTGTTGTAGCACAAAACTGGTGTTACTTTCATCCCAAATTGGCAGAACAAGCAGAAAAACACGAGAAAAATGGCGAGTCCCGGTATCTAAACTCCCACTCATGATAATCAGGGGACAGATAATGAATAATCCAGGGGAGAGCTCCCCAAAAGCTATAAAAAAACTACAGGTAAACATGGTAAATGAAAAAATTGAAAACCTTCAAAGGACTCAGTGTGAGCATGATAGGGAGAGAGAGGAGGCAAACCAAAGGTCAATACAGGAATATCATGAGCTTGAGGAACTTACTCAAAGATTGACACAGGAATTGCATGAGCAGATTGAAAACACTCAAAGAGAAATACAGGGATGGTATGAGCAGGCTGAGTCCAGTCAAAGAGATAGACATGAATTGCGTGAGCTTGCTGAGAATAGACAAAGAGAAAGTCAGGAATTGCATAAACGTGAGGAAGCTAATCAAAGAGTAATACAGGAATTGAGATAGCGAGATGAGATAGACAAAGATCTTTAGAGGCATTTATAGAATCCATAAACAGAGAGCTGAAAGAAGTCAGGGAGACCACAAAGGGAATGCTGAATGGAACCCAACAGAAGTAATGAGAGTCCAAGGAAACCATAACCAATCAACTAAGTGATTTGAGAATAAACACTGAACAGTAAGTTAAGGAAGCAAAGAAGTTCATAGAAGATCTAAACAAAGCTCCAACAAAGAATTTGAAGCGATCAAAACCGACAAATTAGAAAGAAAAGAAATAAAAAAACATAGAAAGACTTTACAGTAGGTTACAACATGTAGAAGATCGAATCTCGGGGATTGAAGACAGCCTAGATATTATAGAGAAAGAACGTACAAACATCAAGACAAATCCAAGAAATATGACAGATCTATTCAACATTTAGAAGACACCATCAGAAGGCCTAATCTGAGGATAATGGGTGTAGTGGAGCACTTAGAGAGAGAAGTTAATGGTCTAGGAAATTTGTTTAACAGGATCCTAGCAGAGAACTTCCCAAACATGCAAAACGATAGGCCTATTCAGATACAAGAAGCTTTTGGAACTCCAACTAGACCAGACCAGAACAGGACATCCCACTGTCACATTATATTCCACCCAGGATCAATTCAGACCAAGGAAAAGAGCCTTAAAGCTGTCATGGAGAAAAGATCAATCACCTATCACTGGAAACCAATTAGAATCACCTCAGATTTCTCAGCAGAGACAACTAAAGCAAGAAGAGCCCGGGATAAGTTATGCCATGCACTAAAGACAAACAACTATAAACCAAGAATACTGTACATAGCTAAACTCTCCTTCATAACTGAAGGTCAACTATAAACCTTCAATAGCAAAGAAAAATTGAAACAATATATCTCTGCCAAACTAGGCCTACAAAAGATTCTTGAATATATGCTACATATAGCAAACCAATAAGATCACAATAAAGGCCAATAAACTGCACCCAAAATGAAAATCCAAGAACCATAGGAAGAACCCAGTTGCCACAATCCCAAGAAGGTGGATAAAATGACAGGAACTCCAAAATCCCTCTCAGTCCTATCTCTCAACATTAACGGAATAAACTCTCCAATTAAGCAACATAGACTGTCTAGTTGTTTTAAAAAGCAAGATCCTTCTATCTGCTGCCTTCAGGAGTCACATCTTGCTCATAAAAACAAACACATTTTGAATGTGAAATGCTGGAACAAAATCTACCAAGCAAACGGCCCCCATAAACAGGCAGGTGTTGCAAGCCTCATATCAGATAAAATAGACTTCAAATTAAAATCAATGAGAAGAGATAAGGAAGCTCGCTATATACTAATTAAGGTTCCTCCCTTCAGGAGGATATTACAATTCTAAATATCTATTTTCCAAACAACGGAACACCCAAATTTATCCAAGAAAAACTACTTTCCCTCAAATCCCACATAGATACAATGACATTGATTGTTGGTAACTTGACACATCACTCTCCCCACTAGATAGATGAACTTGGCAAAAATTCAACTGAGAAACCGCAGATCTAAACAACTGCATAGATCAACAAGATTTCACAGACATCTACCAAATATTTCACTCAGCAGCATCAGAATACACGTTCTTCTCATCAGCACATGGAACAAAAATAGACCACTTTTTAGGTCACAAAGGAAACTTGTCCAAATTCAGAAACATTGAAGTTATACCTTGCATTCTCTCTGACCACAAGGGAATAAAATTAGAACTCAAAACCAAAAGCCACCAAAGAAAGTCCTGTAACTCATGGAGGCTGAACAACACACTGCTGACTCACGAATGGCTATTGGAAGAAATTAGAAAGGAAATTCAAATGTTCATGTTATTCAACAAAAAAGAACACACATATTACCAGATCCTCTGGGACACAGTAAAGGCAGTACTCAGAGGCAAGTTTATAGCTTTAAGATGCTATATCAACAAATTGGAGATATCTGAAACCAACAATTTAATGAGACATCTGAGCCTCCTTGAAAAAGAGCAGCAAAATAAACCCTAATTCAGTAGATGGAAAGAAATGATTAAAATTATATCAGAAATAAATGAATTAGAATCCAAAAAAACATGGAGAGAATCAACAAAACAAAGAGTGGGTTATTCGAAAAAATTAAAAAAAAAATGATAGCCCCTTAGCAAATCTTATCAGAAAAATGAAGAGAATATATCCAAATAAATAAACTCAGAGATGAAAATTGTAACATCACCACAGAAACAACCAAGATTCAGAACATTATAAGGGAATAATCCTCAAAACTTTATGCTACTATGTTTGAGAACTTGACAGGGTCAGACTTTTCCTACCAAATATTGACATGTTGAAACTGAACCAAGTTGAGTTAAACCATCTGAACAGGCCCATTTCAAGCATTGAAATAGAAAGAGCAATAAGAGATCTCCCATCTAAGAATAGTCCAAGACCAGATGGTTTTACAGTGGAATTCTACAAGTCCTTCAAAGCAGAGCTCACACAAATAATACCTCAGCTCTACAATGAAATTTGAAGCGAAAGTACACTACCGAGCTCATTCTATGAAGCCATCATAACCCTCATCCCAAAACCAGGCAGGGACTCATCAAAGAAAGAGTACTATAGACCCATTTCTTTAAAGAACATTGATGCAAAACTTTTCAACAAAATTTTGGCCAATCGATTTCAACAATTTATCAAAAAATCATGCAACATGATCAAACAGGATTCATTTCAGTAATACAAAGCTGGCTCAATATACACAAATCAATTAATATAATTCATAACATCAACTGAAGCAAGGATAAGAACTGCATGGTTATCTCAATAGATACAGAAAAAGCATTTGACAAGATACAAAACCCCTTTATTATGAAGGTTCTGGAAAAATTAGGAATCCATGGAACATTCCTCAATACAATAAAGGCTGTATATGACAAAACTACAGCCAGCATTATACTTAATGGTGATAAACTGAAGCCATTTCCTCTTAACTCAGGAATGAGACAAGGATGTTCACTCTCTCCACTTCTCTTCCATGTAGTATTAGAATGCCTAGCTACAGCCATAAGACAAGATATAAACATAAAGGGGATCCAAATAGGGAATGAAAGAGTAAAACTCTCCCTCTTTGCAGATGATATGTTATTGTACTTAAAGAATCTCACAGCCTCCACTCCCAAATTTATCAAGTTGATTCAAAACTTTGGCAAAGTAGCACGGTATGAAATTAACCCTCAAAAATCAATGGTTTTTCTGTTTACCAACGAGAAAAGTGTGGCTGAAATTAGGAAAGCAACTCCATTCATAATAGGCCTCCAAAAATAACTAGGAATTAAATTAACCAAAAAGTGAAGGACCTCTATGATTAAAAATTAAAAAACCTGAAAAAGGAAATCAAAGCAGAACTTAGAAAGTGGCAAAAAACTCCCATGATCTTGTATTGGAAAGATAAACATCGTGAAAATGACAGTACTTCCAAAGACTATCTACAAATTCAATGCGGTATTTATCAATATTCCAACCTCCTTCTTCAAGAAAATAGAAGCTGCAATCGAAAATTTCATATGATATGAAACAATAAAGATGCCAAATAGTGAAAATGATACCTAACAGAAATCACAGGGCTAGAGAAATGTCAATACCAAATTTCAAACTCTACTACAAAGCCATAATAATCAAAACAGCTTGGAACTAGCACAAGAACAGACCTCAGGACCAATGGAATAGAATTGAAAACCCAGAAATGAACCTACAGACCAATAGCCATCTAATTTTCGATTAGGGAGCTAAAATATAGAATGGACGAACGACAGCCCTTCCTGTAAATGGTGCTGGCAAAATTGGTTAACTACTTGAAGAGAACTATGGGTAGGTCCTTAGATATCACTCTGCACCAGAATCAACTCCAAATGGATCAAAGACCTGGGAGTCAAAGCAGACATTCTGAAAACATTACAGAATGGAATAAAAGAAATCCTAGGTCTCCTTAGCAGAGGCCTAAATTTTCTTAGTAGAGACCCAGAAACACAACAAATCAAAGAAAGGTTGGACAAATGGGATTGCATGAAATTGTAGGGCTTGTGCAAGGCAAAGGACATAGCTAGCAACATCAATCGAAAGTCCACTGATTGGGAGAAGATCTTCACTAGCCATACAACAGACAAGGGTCTCATATCTAAAATATACCTGCAATTCAAAAAAATTAAATCCCCCAAGAACAAATCTTCAAAGAAACAACAGCCCAATAAGTAAGTGGGCTAAAGAAAAGGAGAAACTTATCTGAAGAGGAAAGAACCATGGCCAATAGACACATGAAGAAATGCTCAACTTCCCTAGCCATAAAAGAAATGCAAATCAAAACAACATTGAGATACCACCTCACCGCAGTTAGAATGGCGATAATCAAGACCTCTAATAGCAACAGATGCTGGAGGTGATGTAGAAAGAAGGGAATCTTACTGCATTGTTGGTGGGAGTGTAAATTTGTTCAACCACTTTCAAAAACAACATGGAGATTCCTCCAAAGGCTCCACATAGAGCTCCCCTATGACCCAGCAATCCCACTTTTGGGCATTTACTCAAATGACCCCAAACAAGACCACACTAAGGCTACCAGTACGACTAAGTTTATTAAAGCATTATTTACCTTAGCAAATATATGGAACCAACCCAGATGACCCTCAAGTGATGAATGGATCAAGAAAATATGGTATATATACACAATGGAATTCTATGCCCTCATCAGAAAGAATGGCATTGCCCCATTTGTTAGGAAGTGGAAAGACTTGGAAAAAATTATTTTAAGTGAAGTAAGCCAGGCCCAAAGAAACATAGGTCCCATGGTTTCCATTATTTGCAATAACTAGTATATGTCTTAGTCAAGCAGAAATGGTCAGATAAATTGATGTTAGGGAAATGAACCCTAAGATATGTATTCAAATGTTTTTTTTTTGTTTCATGCGATTTTTCCTAAAGTATATATAAGATTTTTTCTGTTGCTTTCTATGTCCCTCCCCCACGATATAACCCCTGCTTTCATTGTATTTGATGTTGGTATAATTTGTGGAGGGGAAGGAAGAAACAAATCGCTTAAATAGTAATACAGGTGGACCCATTGAAATAATGAGAGGCACAAGTTATTATGTTGAAGAACTAACTTTATACTTTTATGATGGGAGAAGTGGGGGAGGAAGATTGGCTGGGGAGGGCGCGGGGAGGATGGAAAGGGATGGGAATGGGAAACAAAGGTGGAGGCTACAATGCTTGAAAAGGAATGTACTTATCTTTCACATGTAATTGTAACCCCTCTGTACAGTATTTTCACATTAAAAAAAGAAATGATTAAAATTGGACAAAAGTTCGGAATAGACCTGTTTTCCAAATAGCCATGAAAGTAGCCAGTGGGTTTACAAAGTCGTGTTTAATACAACTTCTATGTTGGCTTAATGCTTTTGGAACAGAATTCATTAGAGAAATGCAATTCAAAATTACTATGATACTACTTCATAACTATTATAACACTTATCCAAAAAATCAAAGGTTCCTGGTGTGGTGGTAAAGGCTTGTAATTCCAAGCATTTAGCAGGTTGGAGTAATAGGATTTTATTCTACGGCCAGTCTGGGGTACTACACATAGTAAAAACCTGCCCTTAAAAAAAAACAAAGGTAATAATGTTGTTGAGAATATGGATAAAAGAAATTTTCTAGGGCTGGGAAGGTGGCTCAGTGGTAGAGTGCTTACCTTGTATGCCTGAGGCCCCGGGTTTGATTCCTCAGCACCACATAAGCAAAAAGAAGAAATTTTCTACACTCTTAGTCAAAATACAGGTAAATATTCTCATTGTAGAAAGTAGTATGCAGTTTTCTAGAGAAATGTAAAGTTGAAATATCATCTGACCCATCGATCATGTGTTTATTTCTCTTTGGGTAACTGATAAGTATCTGTAGCTCATTGCTATTCACATTGTTCACAACAACGGCCAAGATATAAATTGGAGTTACGGGTTCAACTACAGACTAATAAAGCACTGTGTTGCATGCACAATATATTTTTGTTTCATCTTTATTATAGCAAGAGTCTTCTCCCAGTAGCCACAATTTACAATAACCTCAAAGATGTATTCTAAATGAAGAAAATGTCTTCTGATCTTTGTAAAACCACACACACACACACACACACACACACACACACACACACACACACACACACACACACACACACACGCACCAACCTCAAAGATTTAGAGAGAAATGATTTTTTTTGTTCCCAAGAATTTTATTCTTTTATTGTGAAAATACTGTAGAGAGGGGTTACAATTACATGGGCAACATAATGAGTACATTTCTTGTAGTGCCCACGTTGCTGGACCCCCACCAAGAAGACCAACAAGAGTCAGACGTTCTGAAATGCAAAAGCAAGGTTTTATTTAGACGGGCTGCAGCTTGGACCCCATCCTACACTCCCACACAGTGGAGCCTAGGAGGAGAGCCCTGAGCTAAATAAAGATTTGCAGGGCTTATAAAGGCAAACAACCAGGTGTTTGGATTACCACCAAGTCTTGCTCCGTGAGCTGAGATAACCAAGCAACAAATGGTCACTGCCTCAAAAAATGGAGTTACTTTAACCTTCCTCCCCACTTGACTTATGGTCCTGAGACACAATATTGTGGCTCCAGCCAAAAACTACACTCCAACAGCTCTCGGTCTTGACTAGTCCCTCTATGACCATAGCCATGTTGTCTTTTGCTATTCCTGAATGGTCAATGTGAAAACAACACTCTTCTCCTAGGGCAGCACAAAGTTCCCCTTGTTGTACTGAGCGGCTCCCAGGAGTTCTGCAAATGATAATTGAAACAATACCAATAACAATCAGTCCATTTTTCTTTTCTTGAGTTATATATGGAGTGGTTGGGTAGGATGCTTAGAGACTTCCCATGTTTTCCCATGGTCATCCAGGGCAAGGGGTTCAGCTGGTCTTTCATGGGTGCAGTGGATCCAAGCAGCAATGCTGTCCACCTTAAGGGCAGTGGGTGTAGCCAGAGGTACTATGTAAGGTCCCTTCCACCGTGGTTCCACAAACCTCAAGTTGTACCTTCGAACAAACACACAGTCCCCTGGTTTAAACAAATGGGGGGGTAGGAATAGAAGCAGAATCATATAATGTTCTAAGCTGGGGCCACCCACTTTTGTGGATAGTCAAGTTTACATAGAAATTCAGTGTCACTCAAATGAGCAAGCAATCCAGTCTGAAGGCTAGGGATAATGGGTGGAGGATGTCCATACATTATTTCAAAAGGAGTACAGCCAAGGTTATAGGGTAAATTTCTTACTCCAAACAGGTCAAAAAGAAGGAGTGATACCCAGTCTGTGGCAGTCTCCAAAGCCAATTTAGTTAAGGTCTCTTTTAGAGTCTGATTCTTTCTTTCTACCTGCCCTGAACTCTGGAGTCTATAACCACGGTGCAATTTCCAATCCGTCCCCAGTGCCACAGCTATTCCCTGACTTAATTTTGACACCAAGGCTGGTCAATTTTCCGACCTGATGGTGGATGGGAAGCCATAGATGGGTAGGATTTCTTCCAGGATATTCTTAGTCACGAATTTCGTGGTCTCATGCTTTGTTGGGTAGGTTTCAACCCATCCTGAAAGGTGTCTACAAAAACTAGCAAATATTAATATCCAACTTTTCCACTTTATATTTCTGTGAAGTCTAATTCCCAATTCACATCTGGCCTATCTTCAGAAAATGGTGCTGGCAAAATTGGTTAAGTACTTGTAGAAAACTGAAGCTAGATCCTTAGATATCACTCTACACCAGAATCAACCCCAAATGCTTCAACGACCTCTGAGTCAAAGCAGACACTCTAAAAACATTACAAGATGGAATAGGAGAAACCCTGGGTCTCTTGGAATAGGCCAGATTTTCTTAATAGAGACCCAGAAACACAACAAATCAAAGAAAGGTTGGACAAATGGGATTGCATGAAATTGCACAGCTTCTCTATGGCAAAGGACATAGCTAGCAAGATCAATAGAAAGCCCAAAGATGGGGAGAACATCTTCACTAGAGAGAATTTTTTTTAAAAAGGAAAGCGAAGTGGAATTCCTGCGGCATTTAGGTCACAATGTATAAGATAGTAGATATACTGGATGATCAAGTATAAAGTTGTAATGTACAACATGAGGATACAGGGGGCAACACTGGTGTTACAGAGGAATGAAGATAAGTAAATAGTTCTTCTTCCTAACAGGGATTGCTCTTTTATTTGTTCTACCTTCAGTAATGGATAAGCTGAACATAATTCTTTACGTATATCTGCCTTTTGCCCCATTTGTCCAGAAATGGAAAGATTTGGAAAAAAATATATTAAGTGAAGTAAGCCAGGTGCAAAGAAACATACGCCCCATGGCTTCCCTTATGTACAATAACTAGTATATGTCTGAGACAAGAAATAATGGACAAATAAGTTGATGTTAAGTGAAATGAAACTCAAGATAAGGACTCTTGTTTTTCTTTCTTGCTAACATTTCTAACATTTTTATAAGTTATTACTTTGTTGCTTTGTGTGTCCCTCCAATATGGTATAACCCCGGTTTTCACTGTATTTGATGTAGGTATAATTTGTGGAAGTGAAGCAAAAAAACAAATTGTTTAAATAGGTGGAATCATTGCAACAATGAGATGTACAGGACTTTAAGTCAAAAATCGAACTTTACAACTTTTGCACGAGAACTGGGGGGAGGGATAGGAATTGATGGTTAGGGGAAACAAAGGTGGAGGCAACAACGTTTGATAAGAAATGTACTCATTACCTTGCCATGTAATGGTAACTCCTCCATACGGTATTTTCACAATAAAAAATTATTAAGAAGATACATTGTATTAAACTTCATACAGTGGCTACAAACTTCATTTTAATGGTTAAATAAATGTTAGCCCTCCTCAAAAAAAGAAAGAATAACAAACAATATAGTAATAATGTTGTATGTTCACCATAAAACAAAATTTCAAATTAAAATACATGAGATTTTCCTTGATGTAACCTAATTATTACAAATAAGGACAACCTGGGGACCTATGTTCCTTTAAGTCTGGCTTACTTCACTTAGTATGATGTTTTTTCAAGATCTTTCATTTCCTTATGGATGAGGCGGTATCATTGTTTCTGATGGAAGCATATTATTCCATGTATGTGTATGTGTGTATGTCTGCGTGTGTGTGTCACATTTTCTATATTCATCTACTGAGGGGCATCTGGCTTAATTCCATACCTTAGCTATAGTAAATAATACTGTAAAAAACATAATTGTGCTGGTAGCTTCAGTGTGGCCTTGTTTGTGGTCATATGGTTAAATGCCCAGAAGTGGGTTTACTGAGTAATAGGGGAGCATTATTGTGCACATCAAGGATAATCTTAGTAGATGTGCAGAATAACTCAATAGCTATGTACATATTACCAAAAAAGGTGATTCCAAGTGAAATGAACTCCAAGACGTGTTCTTTGTTGTTGTTGTTCTTAATGTACTATGTACTTTTCATCCTTTTGCGTTTTCCCCATATGTGGTTTATCCCCTGTACTCACTGTATTTGATTTTGATACCCAGGTTATCACAACTAGGGAACTAGGGAAGGGTGAGAGAAAAAAACAAAATGGTGAGACAAAGGACAAAGGAGGAACCCATGCAAAAGTGAAAATCATGAGACATTATGTTAGAAATAATCTTGGGAGGATGTTGGGAGGGAGGAGGGAGAAAAATGGCGGAAAGGTAAAAAGTTATAAAAGAAATGAATTAATTACCTTACTTATGTAACTACAACCCCTCTGTACATTACCTTGACAATAAAATTTAAATACAAAATGAAATAAAATACTTGAGAGCAGCAATACAGGAGATGGAAGTGTGGGAAATATAATAGTGTACAAAGAAGAGTAGAACAGCTGTTGGGAGTAAACTACCATACAGAATTTCAGCCTCATGTCAGTCACTAAAAAGGGAAATCAAAATGCACAATCAGCAAACCAATAGAGATAAAATAGAAAACTAAACAACTAAGGTGAAGAGATGACATGGACCAAGAATAACAATTGACACAATAAGAAAACAAATAACAAGCTGGTAAGTTTAAAAATTATTACCCACAATTCTATTAAAAGTTTTTTACATCGGGCCTGGGAAGGTGGCTCAGTGAAGAGCGCTTGCCTTGCATGCATGAGGGCCTGGGTTTGATTCCTCAGCACCACATAAGCAAAAAGAAAAAAGCCAGAAGTGGTGCTGCAGCTCAAGTGGTAGAACACTAGCCTTGACCTGAAGAGCTGAGGGACAGCGCCCATTCCCAGAGTTCAGGCCCCACAACTGGACCCCCCCAAAAAAAGTTTTTTTACATCACAATTTGTTAGACATATAATTCAAATCACAGTTTAATAGTAGATAATTTTAATAGTAGATCATTTTAATAACAGGTTAATTATTCCTGATTTCTTAATATTTAATTATATATAAATTAAATTTAAATTTAATATATAATTTAAAATTTCGAAAAGAAGAAATTGAAACTAATTTTAATAATACATTTCATGAATTGTAAAATTGACAAGCATTAGAATTTAAAAAATAATATATCATAACTGTTTCATTTATATTAATGGAATAATTCAAAGTGTATTCTACACTTAGCACTCATCTTGACATCAAATAATAAATTATTATTTATGATTCTTGGTATTAGGTCGAAAGGTTCAGCACTGTGGTAAAATTCACACCATACAGTACATGAGGGTATGACTCCTCTCATCTCGCTTAAACTGTGGAAATTTGATTTCTTCATGCATGTTAAATTCCTTTCTAGGTGACATCTACACAGTTATATGCAATTAGATACACGAGTAGCATTTCAGATGATTCTTAAAAGTCATATTCATTAATTAAATTTTTATTATTTTGTACCAAATAAATATTTATAGAGAGACTGAATTTTTGAGTAGATGATGGTGTATATGTGCCAGATTACACATCTTGAGGTTCATTCCTGACATTGTTTCTACTGTTGGATTTAATATTCCATAAGGGGATAAGTGTATTATATTGGATATATGAAAGTAAATTAAATGTTTATTCCATTAATCCTTTGGCACTTGTCTAATTGCAATATAAATTATCCATGTGTTTGAAGTAATGAAAATAACAACAGATATAAGCCAGATAAATCAGTCTGTAGTAGACAAGTATTTTCACCTTTATTTTGATAATTGGTCCTCTTTTACACTACAGAATATACTTGGGAAAATGTGCTCCAGGATGGCAAAACTGCAGAATATTATGTTTTGATCTATCATAAGACAAGGAAGAAAGGCCAACCTTCCATAGAAAAGTCTGTTCCCAGTGAGGTGATCTGTTTTATATTGGTCACTTGGAAATGAATATTTTTCACAGTCAACCTTGACAACCCACCTTGATAGAACATTTCTGCAAATGGTTACAGAGGCTCATTGATGGCTTTGCAAGGATCCAGATTGCCTCATTTTGAGACAACTAAAACAGGAATTTAGTCAGTTGTTTTTGTATCTTTAGGAAAAAAGCCATTGACTCTCGGCCAGGGGATCACTGGGTCCCAGAGAATCTACTACCTTGAATAGTAATCATAGATCTCTAAAAAAACACACAAACAAACAGAAAACTCTAGTAAGTACAGCCAGTCAGGGCTGCTATCACAGCCTACATGAAGTCAAGCAAAAAACAGAAGCTGAGAGTCATTTAGCTAATAACTAATATATTTTTTTATGAGGCAGACTGAAATGAGATTCCGGAGAGAGGGTCAGAAAGACTGATCAGAGAGACTAAAATTGATCACACAAAGATTGGATAATAGAATTCCTTCTGAACAAATAAATCATAGAACACTTTTGCATGTAAGAACAAGACATAAGACCAATTCAAGAAATACACATTTTCTTAGAGATCAGCTTAATGAATTATCAATGGAAATCTTTGAATTCTTAAATATTTGACTACATGTGGGAGAAAGCCAATTGCTGAAGAGAAAGAAAATGTCATCACTCTGTTAGGAGGTCCAATATCACGTTAGGAAGTAATCAAATACAGATTTGTAATAAAAAGAGAAAACAATTATTCCAAATGAGGGTTTTATTTGTTCTGATGTAACAGTTCTTGATTTACATGCTAGCAATTAGCATACAATTGATCCAGTCCCACAGCTGAATTGATATTGACTGCAGTGTTCCCATATGAAGGAAAAGAGAAAATTTACAAATGTCTGATGAAATGAGTTGAGGGTTCCGTGTTCTAATAGTGATATCTGACATTTAGACACAGTTGAAGAGGTTGATTTTCATTTATAAAAATCCCCCATTTTTATCCTGGTACCATAGGCTCATAGTTGTAATCCTAGCTACTCAGGAAGCTGAGATCTGAGGACTGCCGTTCAAAGCCAGCCTGGGCAGGAAAGCCCCTGAGCCTCCTATCTCCAATTAACCACCAGAAAATCAGAACAGGCCCTGTGGCTCAAGAGATAGAGCCCTTACCTTAGGTTGAAGAGCTCAGGGCCAGTGCCCAAGCCCAGACATCAAGCCTCTCAACCAACAACAACAACAAAATATTCTCTCTTTTCTTGGACTGCTTACAGCTTCTCCTAACATTCAATAAATAAGCCATTTTAAAACCGACTACATTTAAGTCCTATTGTAGCTGTTGCAAATAGAATGATTTGGAATCTTATGTCAAAAGATTCATATTTGGAGAAACAAATACCAGCAATGTAACTTTTTTCCAATCTTGAACTCTGGGCCTGGGCCATGAACATGGTTATGCTGGTAGTTTTAATTTGAACTTCTTTTGTTATTTTTTGGAATACTGACCCTGAGTGGAATTAATGGGTAATAGGGAGATCTATGTTTAGTCTTTTGAGGAAAGTTCATACTGTATTCCAGAGTGGTTGAACAAGTTCAATTTCCTACCAACAGTGTAATAGAGTTCCCATTTGGCTACATCCACCTCAGCATTTGCTATTGTCAATTTTCTTGATAATGGCCCTCCTAACTGGGACGAGGTAGAATCTGTCTTGTTATTGTAGATTTCTAGGCACCTTCTAGCTACCATAAATGAATGAATCCATGAAACCTATATTGCTCTGAGTGTGCATTCCTTTCTCTTAGTATAAGTTCCCCAAGCCTTTCATTTTCCTTAAGACTAGTGTAAAGTCATCCCTTCTGATGGGTGAAAAGAAATCCATTGTGTGTGTGTGTGTGTGTGTGTGTGTGTATGTGTGTGTGTGTGTGTGTGTTTAAAATGACTATAGGCCCATGAGTTCATTTCTAAGCCTTCTGTTTCATCTGTAATTTTGTAATTTCATATTAAATTTGGATTGTTTTCCCTACTGCATTGAAGAATATTGGTGGGCTTTTGCTGGGTATTGCATTGTCAATTGTTTGGGGTAATATTGCAGTTTCCACAAAGTTAATTCTTCCAACCAGGAGCATTGAAAGACTTTCCATTTCCTTGAATGTCCTTCAATTTCCCATTTTAGAGTTTTAACGTTTTTACAGTAGAGGTCCTTCTCATTTTTAGTTAAATTGATTAATTCCTAGTTTTGTTGTTGTTTTGTTCTGTTTAGTTTTGATTTGATTTTGAGCTAATATATATGAGGTTTTTTTTTTGGATTCCAGCCTGGATCTTCCCATTGTTGGTAACACAAAACAACTACTGATTCTTGTGGGTTTTATACCCTGCTACATTGCTGAAGGTTAGAATCACCTTTACTAATTTGAGGGAGGAAGTTCTAGGGTCCTTTAAATACAGGATCATTTCATCTGTAAAAAGAGATACTTTTCCTTCTTCCCTATTTGAATCCCCATTATGTTTTTCTCTTGCCTATTGCTCTTGCTAGGAACTCCACTACTATATTAGTAGAGAGAGTGGACATCCTTTTATCATTCCTGATTTTAATGTCTTCATGCTTCCACAATTAGGTACATATTTATTATCTCTTTGTCATAAACATACTCTGTATTATATTGAGGAATGTTCCATGCATTCCTAGCTTCTCAGACCTTTAATCATAAAGGGGTATTGGAGTTTGTTAAAAGCTATTTTTACATCTATGTATATATGATAATGTGGCTCTTGTCCTTGCTTCTGCTGATGGTTTATGTTATGTTTATTGACCAGTATATTGGATCCAATTGGATCCTAGAATGAATACTATTTGATTATAGGAAATGATTTTTTGGTTAGATGCTGAAATTGGTTGGTGAGAATTTTATTGCGAAGTTCGGTATCAATGCATATCAAGAGTTCAGTTTATAGTTCTCTTTCTTTGATGAGTCCCTATCTGATTTGTGGATGAGTCTAATTCTAGCTTCATAGAATGTGTTTGATAATTTCATTTCCCTTTCTATTCCATTGAAGAGTTAGATCTGAGTATTGCAAGCTCTTTACAGGCCTTAATTTCATGGTAAATGCATTGAGTCCTAGATTTTTCTGGTATGGGAAATTATTTATTGACATTTCATTTTCATTTCTTATGTATCACTTCCTGGTTCAGTTCGAGTATAGGAAAGCATAAATTTCTCTACAATTCTACACGTGACTGGCATATGGTTTTCAAAGTACTTTCTTATAGCATTCTCAATTTTGCTTATTTATGTTGTGATGTCTAATTTTTTCTATAATTTCTCTATTTGGGTGAGTTCTCTTATTGTATTTTCAGGGTTTTTTTATTATGAAGGTGTTAGATGGGGGGGTTACATTAAAATAAGTAATGAGTACATTACCCCCAAACTTGATATCCCATACCTACAAAGTTATAAAGTTCATTTCTAACATAGTGTCTAGTGTTTATCACTGTTGCTTTGGTTAATCTTTGTCCCACCATTTCTGTGATTTCTCTTCGTTCCCCAAATAAAATTAACTTAGGTATAAGACAAAGGGTACGGAAATCAAAAAGAGTGACTACAGGGAATAAACCAAAGGGGGAAAAGTAAATAGAAATAACTAAAAACAGTTCACCATACAATTATCTTGTATCCATTTCTCGGAGCTCATTTCAATAAGCATCATTTTCTATGGTGATATGCATATAGCTATTGAGCTATTGTGCTCTTTTCTAAGAATAACCCAGATATATTCTAGTTTTTCCAAATGAGTGAAAACATGTAGCCTATGGTTTTTGGGGTCTGGCTTTTTTGACTTATTATGTTTTCCAAGTCTTTCCTTTTCCTTACAAATGGGGCAATGTCATTCTTTCTAACGGAAACATAGAATTTTGTTGTGAATGTATATGACATTTTTTTGACCGATTCATCTACTGAGGGACATCTGTTTTGGTTTCATATCTTAGCTATGGTAAATAAGGCTACATTGGACATAGTTTTGATAGTAGTGTTAGTGTGGCTTTGTTTGTGGTCATTTGGGTAAATGCCCAGGAGTGGGATTGCTGGGTCATAGGGGAGCTTTTCTGAGAAAGCCTGTACACTTCTTTATGGAATATTTGAGCAAGTTTACATTTCCACCAATAGTGTAGTAATGTTCCTTTTTGGCCATATCCCCACCAGCCCAGCATCTGTTATTATTAATTTTCTTCATAATGGTCATTCTAACTGGGGTGAGGTGGAATCTCAATGTTGCTTTCATTTGCATTTCTATTTCCAGAAATGTTGCATATTTCTTCATGTGTCTATTGGCCATTCATATTTCTTCTTCAGAGAGTTCTCTATTTAAATCTTTAGCCCACTTATTAATAGGGTTGCTGGTTTTTGATTATTTGTTTTTTTGGGTGGTTAACTTTTGGGGCTCTAAATATATTTGAGATGTGAGTCCATTGTCTTTTGCAGAGCAAATAACGATCTTCTCCCAATCTGTGGACTTTTTATTTATCTTTCTATCTATATAAATTCTCTTCTTAGTCAGATTTGGTAAGGGTCGGTCAATTCTGTTAATTTATTGAAAGAACCAATTCTGTTTTGTTGATCTTTTTATGTTTTATTTTGTCTTTATTTAGGTATTTCTGATTTAATTTTTTTGGTAGGTCGTAGGGCTTGAACTCTGGTCTTGGGCACTGTCCCTGTGCTCTTCACTTCAGAGCGAGAGCGTTACTGTTTGAGCCACAGTGCCACTTCCGGATTTCTATTGGCTTATTGGAGATAAGAGTCTCATGGACTTTCCTGCCAGGGCTGGATTTGACCATCGATCCTCAGATCTCAGCTTCCTGAGTAGCTAGGATTACAGGCGTGAGCCACAACCTGTGCGTGTCTCTGATTTAGTTCTTTTTTTTTTTTTTTTTTTTTTTTTTGTTTCTGTCTACTGCTTTGGGTTTGGACTTGTTCCTGTTTTCAAGAAGTTTGAGGTATATAATTAAAATACAGACTTGAGATTTCCCCAATTGCTTCATGTAAGCACTCAGAGGTATACATTTTCCTCTATGTATTGCATTTACTGTGTCCCAGAGGAGTTGGTATTTTGTATGTTCAATTTGTTAATTTTCAGAAACTTTCAAATTTTCATTATAATGCATTCAGTGCCCCACTGGTCATTCAGTAAAGTGTTGTTCAGGCTTCATGTATTTGAGAATTTTTTTTTTTTGCTTTAGCTGTTTAATTCTAAGTTTATTCTGTTGTGTTCTGACATGATTTGGCAAGTCAATTTATTTTTCTTTCATTTTGGATAGAATTTCTATGTAACATAGGATATATTCTATTTTCAAGACTCTTCCAAGAGCTGCTAAGAAGAATGTTTCTATTGATGCTGAATGTATATTCTGTAGATGTCTGTTAGGGCTAGGTGGACAATGTAGTTACTTAAGCCTGCAGTTTTTGGTTGACCTATCCAAGGATAACAACGATGTGTTGAGATGTGATTTTAGGTTAAGTATTATTTGGTTGATGTAGTGGGGGTGCTCCAGGATTCAGAGCATTGATGTTTAGATTTTTATATCCTCCTAATGGAGAGTTGCTTTTATCAATATATAATGTCTCTTCCTTCTAATTTTAATTTGAATTCTATTTATCTTATGTTAGTAATTCTACTGTGGCCTGTTTATGGTGTCCTTTTGCTTGAAATTTTTCCTTCCTGCCTTTCAGTTTGAGTATGTGTTTGTTTTTGTCAATAAAATGTGTCTCTTGTAGATACTAGATGGATGCATCTTGTTTTTTAATACTAGTATCTAATCTATGTCTTCTATTTTGAAATTTAAGTCCAATGATACTGAGAGTTAAGACTTTGAAATATTTGATAAGTCATGCTGTGTTATGCACCTGTTGTTAGGAGCTTTGCCTCATCTACTCTTAATATATTTACCTTGTTCTCTGGTAGGGACCATTCTATGTCACCAGTTCCTGTTCTTCTTGATCTTCTCTATGTAGGATATATTTGATTAACATCTATCCTGCTGATTTGGTGGAGATACATTGTTTCAAGTTTTCTTTGTCATGAAATATTTTTTATATCCTTTTAATATAAAGGATAGTTTGGCTTGGGACAGTATTCACGGTTGGTAGTTGTTTGCCTTTAATGTTTGTCATACATCGTGCCAGGCTCTCCTTTTTACCATATCAGCTAAGAAATCTGTATTTATTCTGATGCTATATCTTTTATAAGTAATCTGTCTTTTGCCAGGTGTTGATTTGATCTTCTGTTGTGATTTCTTTTTCTGGGTTTAGGTTTTTGTCTAGACCATTAAGTGTAGGAGAAGAGATCAGTTGTGGTGAGATGTTGTCATGTTAATACTTGTGGTTACAATGACAGTTTGGACTGTCCAGTGGTAAGGTCAATTGAGTCTGTGTTTAGATGTGACTGTCTCTGTTCATGATTTATTTCCCATGTGGCCCTTTGTTTTCACACTGCAGTTGTGCTTTTGAATATGTTGGCCAACACAGTCACAGCAGTCACCTGCCTGGCTGGGTAACTTTTCATAGATTTCTGTTTTCTTGTGAAGACAGTATAAAATCTGCCTCTGAATTTTATATCTATATATGATTATAGCTGACTTGGTGTGAACCTCTAGAATTGGAGTATCTTCTAGGAGTCTCAATATCTCTTTCATTGGAGAGAGCTAGGGTAATGTTCTGTTGTTATTCTGTCATTGTTTTTCCTCTTCCTCAGGTTTATTTATTTATATTGTGCATTTTTTCAAATAATTTATGATTTGTGATGGTTGTATCAGATTATTTTTGTTTTTATATTTGTGTTACTTTGAAATAGTGACTTCAGGCTTGTATGAAGAGACAGTAATAATACGAAATGTGAAGAGCCTAAGGCTTAAAGAGATACAATGAAGGCTTAAGTAACTCCATTACAGGCTAGCAACCGTCTTGTGAGGTATGAATTATTAAAATAACCATGGGTTTGACCAAGAAATGACACAAAAAGAAAAACAATTCCTGGACAACTGAGACATAAATGATCCTTGGGAAAGCCACAGGAATTTTCTCCAGATGTATTGACCAAACACTGGGTGGCCATGCAGGACACAGTGTTCCAGTGTCCAGACAATTCCCATCAATATCACATCCATAATAATATTAGCCAATCACATATGTATAGTGTTGTTTGCTTAAAATGTTAACCAATCATGTAATTTCTCATGTAAAACTTCCTTAAAGTTGTTTGTTCAATACTATAAAAAAACTGTGATTATTCTATGCTCGGGGCTTCTTAGCATCACCTGTTACTGAGTGCGTGAAGGATCAACCTCGAGCATGCAAATAAACGACTCCTTTGTTATTTGCATTGGTCGTGGTCTCTGGTGGTCTTCGGGGGGTCTCGAGTCCAGGTAAAACAAATAGGGGCTCATATGGGATCTCCCTCATAAGCTCACCCAGACACCTGATCAGGGAGCAGTAAAGGACAGCCAGTAAGTTTTGTAACTGTGATATTTGTGTAGTTTTCAGGTTGGGTCTTGGAGTTGGCAAGAAATCCTGGCGGACGTGCTATAAGGCAGCCAACGGGACCAGTGGGAGATGTCCCCGAGAAGCCCAGGGAAGGTAAACTATTCACTAGTGCGGACATTTGGGCCCATCTGTAGTCCTGAACTGTCTGCTTGATAGTTTACAGGTTAGACTGTCCACTAGTGCGGACATTTGGGATGTTTCCTGTCTTTAGTCTGGCAATTTCTGTCTGACAGTCTACCACCCAGTCTATCACCCGCATGCTGTTAATGTGTCTTCTCTTAAAATCTGTGTGTCTGTCTGTATTGTGGCTTTCATGGAACATTTCCCTCTTTCATATTCATCCTGACACAGATGCCTGGAAACCCTGTTTGCCTCCATGTAAAATTGTTATGCTTTGTTCAGTTTCTTGTCCAACAATAATTACTTTCTCTTTCAGACTCTCTTGTCTTCTGCCTCGAAGGGTGAAATTTGGCTTAGAAAGTTGGCCCACTTGAAGCAAAGCTAGAGTCGGGTAGTCTTTTACCGGATGGCACTGCTGAAACATCACCAAGTGTCTCCGTCTACCTCTTTGGGATCCTAAACAGGCCAGCGAATCCACACTTTTCTCTTTGGGACACTCTGAGTTGTGGTTTTATCCTAAATCCCCGAAAGCACCAGTTGTTTAATTTTGTGACATTTGTAATTGCCTTCTTCCTTTTTTCTTGTCTTGTGTGTGGATTGATATACACTGAAATGAGTCAGAACCAAAGTACACCTTACATTTCTGACAGATACTTTTAAAGATGTTAAAGAAAGAGCTAACAATTTATGTGTTGAAGTTAAAAAAGAACAATTACTTACTTTGTGCAAGTCAGAGTGGCCTAATTTTGAGGTTGGATGCCCACCCCCAAAGAACTTTTAATCTAAACACCATTTGGGAGGTTAAATGTAGGGCTTTTCTCCCAGGAAGTGCAGGGCACCCCAATCAGATTCCCTATATTTTAGTATGGCAGAATTTGGTGCAGGAACCTCCAAAGTGTCTGTTGCCATTTCTATCCCTTTCTGTCAATAAAAACAAGATTTTAGCATAAGAAAAGGTTGTGTCAACTACCGCCCTCAGCCTCCTTATATACCATTTTACAGGAAGGGAGTGAAGATCTTCTCTTATTAGCCTTTGATCTCCTCCCATAACCTTCACTGCTGCCTCCTCCACCCCACATGGAGGAAGGGTAGGCAGTAAGAGATGAGAAGCAAGGAGCCAGCAGGAACTTGGATGGGCCAACAGGAAGAACTCTTGGTAGCATTCAGAGAGCTGCCAGCCTGAGACTCCCTGACACCACCATGATGCTGCTGTTCAGAGAAATTGGGCCACTGGACAAAACCAAGAAACCCCCAATTTCAGTGTTGGCCCTCTCTATGAATGACTTATATAATTGGAAAACACAAAATGCAAAATTTTCAGATAATCCCAAGGATTTGATTTATCTCCTAGATAATGTAATGTTCATGTGTCAGCTGACCAGGGATGATTGCCAGCAGTTACTTTGGGTCTTGTTCCACACAGAAGAAAGAGAAAGGATTCAAACTGAGGCTAGGAAACTGGTTCTGGGGGATGATGGGTAGCCTACTGCTAACCCTGATTTCACCAACGCATCTTTTCCATTAACCAGGCCTCCAAATGATGGTTGGGACTACAACACGGCAGAACGTAGGGGGTGATTAAGGGTCTATCGCCAGACTCTAATGGTGGATCTCAGGGCAGTAGCCTGCAAACATAACAATTTGGCTAAAGTATACATGGTCTTACAGGGAAGAAAACCCTATGATGCCCAAATAGTCGAGGTCTACACAGACATTAGTGCACTTACTGCCAAAAAATATTGCATTAGGTCAAAGAATGTGCTAAGAAAGGGAAACTGAACAAAGCATTGGCATCCCCATAGAACCTCGACACTAACGGCTAACAGTACTGCTAATAATGAATAGGGATGTCAGGGTTCAATTCCCCTCCCTGAACCCAGGGTAGCACTGGGAGTGGATGGGAATCCAGTAAAATTTCTAGTGGATACCAGGATCCAATACTCTTCTTTAATAAAGCCCCAAGGAAAAGTCTCAAATAAAATCTCTTGGGTGTTGGGCTAGGATGTAGCTCAGTGGCAAAGCGCTTGCCTAACGAGTACAATGTCGTGGGTTCGATCCCCAGTACCAAAAAGAAAAGACAAAAATATACAATTCAAAAACCAAAACAACAACAAAAAACCTCTTGGGTGCAAGAAGTAATGGGAATTAAACAATACTCATGGACCACTGAAAGAAAGAACAGTGGACCTGGGGATGGGATGAGTGTCCCACTCATTCTTCGTTATTCCATAAAGCCCTTATCCCTTATTGGGAAGAGACTTGTTAACCAAGGTCAGGGAACAGATTCACTTATATCCAGAAGGCCCCCAGGTGGAGGATGCTCAAGGAAGACCAATAAAAGTATTGACTCAGGGCCTGGAAGATGAGGACCGGTTGCTCCAACCACCCTAGTTTCCTGACCAAGAAATCACCTATTGGCTGGAAAGTTATCCAGAAGCTTGGGCAGAGACTGGCGGAGTGGGACTAGCGAAACATAGACCAGCTCTATTCATCAAAGTAAAATCAGGGGTGGACCCAGTTAGAGTCTGACAGTACACTATGTCCATTGAGGCACAGGGGGAATTACACCCCACATTAGGTGACTGCTAGACCTGGGTGTATTGTGACCCTGCCAGTCAGAGTGGAACACTCCCCTGCTACCAGTCTGCAATCCCAAATCTAATGAATATAAGCCAGTACAGGATTTCAGGGAAGTCCATAAAAGGGTAATGGACAATCACCCTACCATACCTAACACCTACACTCTCCTGAGCACCCTGCCTCAATATTGGCAGTGGTACATTGTATTAGATTTAAAAGATGCCTTTTTCAGCCTACCCTTGGTGCCCAAATATTAAGATCCCTTTGCGTTTGAGTGGACAGATGTCAAAGAAGGTGTCAATGGATCTGGACAAGACTCATTCAAGGATTCAAAAACTCACCAATACTCTTTGACGAAGCTCTGCATTAGGACTTGGGTGAGTTTAGGGGAAGCCACCCTTGTCTGACTTTGTTGCAATATGTGGATGAATTATTAACTGCTGGTGAAACTGAAAGAGAATGCATCCACGGAACATAAGATTTACCCCAGATATTGGGAAACCTTGGTTAATGAGCATGGGCCAAGAAAGTGTAAACCTGCAAATCAGAGGTAACTTACCTGGGCTACTTATTGAAATTGGGGCAGCGATGTCTCACCAAAGACAGAAAAGAAACTGTCCTTCAAAATTCCAACACCACGGTCACAGCACCGAGTAACGGAGTTTTTGGGTTCTGCCACCTTTTGCCATCTGTGGATCCAAGGGTTTGCAGAGCTGGCTAAACCTCTTTACAAGGAGAAGCAACTGTTTCAATGGGCAGAGGAAGCTGATGAGACTTTGAACAGATAAAAAGTGCATTATTATAAGCCCCAGTGTTGGGACTCCCTGATGCCAGTAAACCCTTTTACTTATATGTGGATGAACATAATGGAATAGCAAAAGGAGTCCTAACCCAATATTTGGGCCTGTAGAGAAAACCAGTAGCCTACTTGTTAAAGAAATTAGACTCCGTAACAGTATGATAGCCACCATGTCTGAGAATGATAGCGGCTACTGCTCTGATGGTAAAACACACAGATAAACTAACCATGGGACAAGAACTGTATGTGACCACCCCCCACACAATTGAGAGTGTGTTAAAGCAACCACCAGATCGGTGGCTCAGCAATACCCAACTAACCCACTACCAAGGAATGCTACTCAACCCTCTCAGAATCAGTTTCCAGGCTCCTTCGGCTCTCCACCGGGAAATGCTTCTACCAGATCAGGATCTAAACATGCCACTACATAAGTGCTCAGAGTTCCTGGCACAAGTCCATAACATCCAAGAGGACTTAAGAGTCCAGCCATTGCTGGATGCTGAACTCGTGTGGTTTACAGATGAAAGCAGCTTTATTCATCAGGGAGAGTTATGCGGGAGTGGCAGTAGTGACTGAGACTGATGTGGTCTGGGCTGAACCTCTACCAGTAGCCATATCAACCCAGAGAGCCAAGTTAATAGCCCTGACCCAAGCTCTAACGCTAGGGAAGGACAAAAGGGTAACTGTGTTCACTGGCAGTCCGTATGCATTTGCAACGGCTCATGTACACAGAGCTATTTACAAAGAAAGATGATTACTGACATCTGAAGGAAAATCCATCAAAAATAAAGATGGAATCTTGGCTTTAATTACTGCTCGTTGGCTGCCTAAGTTAGCCATTGTTCATTGCCTTAGACATCAAAAACCTAAAGATGCTGTGAGTAAAGGCAGTTCGCAGCCCTACAGAATAGCCCAGGAGGTGGCATGACAAAGCCACTCTATAATGATGATTAAAACCCAGACCCTGTTACAAGAACTCTTCAGGATACTCCAATATACACCACAGAGGACTTGAAATGGATTGATCAACTGCCAATGGCACAATGGCTAAATGGTTGGTGGAGAGATTTTAGGAGCAACATTATCTTACCAGAGCAGTTAGGGAGTAAAGTAGTGCTTAAGTTGCATTGAAGCACCCACATGAGTGCAAGGAAGATGCAAGATCTGGTGAGAAATACTGGACTTTGGATCAAAAATAACCATGCTAAAATAGAACAGATTGTCAGGGACTGTAAGGCATGTCAACTGACAAATGCAAGGAAGAACTAAACAGAAACAGGCCATCAAATCAGAGGAGATAGACCAGGAACTTACTGGGAGGTGGACTTCCAACTTGGCAAGTATGGATATCAATATCTGTTAGTTTTCATAGATGGGTAGAATCCTTTACTACAAAGTGTGAAACTGCACAGGTAGTGGCTAAGAAGTTACTAGAAGAGATCTTTCCCGGGTTTGGCTTCCTTATGATGATAAGATCAGATAATGGACCAGCTTTCATGTCCAAGGTAAATCAGAAAATTGTAAGTGCTCTTGGGACAGATTGGAAATTGCATTGCGCTTATAGACCCCAAAGTTCAGGAAAGATGGAAATGTTGCATAGAACTCTAAAAGAGTCAATGACCAAATTTACCATGGAGACTGGTGGTGACTGAGTAACTCTCCTTCCCTTTGCCTTATACAGGGTATGCAACTCCCCTTTTAAAATTGGTCTTTCCCCTTATGAAATTGTATTTGGAGTGCCCCTTCCACAATTCCTAACTTGTCACAACAGTTGCTTAGAAAAGATGATGACTCTGAACTTTTGTTCTCCCTCAGGGCCCTACAGAGGGCCCACCTTGATGTCTGGCCCAGACTGAGGGCGCTATACAAGTCGGGCCCTCCAACAATCCCATATCACTTCTGCCCCAGTGACTGGGTCCTGGTGAAAAGACACTGACAGGAAAACCTGGAGCCGAGGTAGAAAGGACCTTATGTTGTCATCTTCACTACACCGACAGCCCTCAAAGTCGACAGCATTGCTACCTGAAGATCCCATAGTGGATCTCGTTGAGGACCCAGATTGGCAAGTCTCACGTTCCAAAGACAATCCTTTAAAGCTCAAATTCAGTTGTAAAAAGACTTAGTCACGAATTGGTTATTGATGTATAACTTACTTGGAAATTGTATTAGCATAGTAGTAAGTGCAGGCAGTCCCCCAACCCATAAATTGGCTTGGATTGTTAGTAATCAGGTAACGGGTAAATGTGTCCCTTTGGCCATGAAAGAGGGATCATCCCTATGGTTCCCAGACAAGCTCACATTTAACTTGTGTCAGTTTGCTGATGGAGTATGGGAAGGACCTAGGCTTATGAAATGTAGATGGAGACACTGGTATTTATGCCCAGGGAAAAGAAGGGCTAGTAATTTTGGAGGCCAAGAGGACATTTACTGTAAGAGCTGGGACTGCAAAACAAGTACCTCAGGAAAATGGAAAAGAATGGGAGGAGACCTTGTTACATTTACCAAACCAGAATGTGCAGCCATCCAGTTTAATGGACTGCCTGTACAAAACAAATTAGGGTCTTCAAGGATTCTGATGCCAGATTGTAATTTCGGTTCACAGACAAGGGCAAACAAGCCCTAGGATGGGAATTAGGAAAGAATTGGGGACAAAGATTGTACAGGGGAGAGACACATGATGGCATTCTCATAGACCTACAAGCATTTGCCACAGCCAGTTCTTCCCCTTCAGCGATGGGACCAACACAGTTTTAAAACCAGTCTCTGCTGTAAAACCCAAAGTAGACAACAAGAAAGAGCCCTGTGTTGTAGTGACCCCATCTCCTCTGAAAAAGGGAGACACCCTCAGGGAGAACATCCCCTTGCCAGAGGATTCCCTATGGCAGCTGTTGGTTCAAACTTACATTGTGATCAATCAGATCCGTCCTGATATTACAAGTTCTTCTTGGATGTGTTATGATATGAGACCTCCATTTTATGTTGGTATTGCAGTGGTACAGAATGTAACAAATGCTAAAAACAACTAAATCATGTACGTGGGACAAAAGGAAGCAAAACGTACTCTACAGGCAGTTATAGGACAAGGGTTATGTGTGGGATGAGTACCAACTAACTTTACTCACTTATGTAATCAGACCCAAGAATGGATTCCAGAGGAAGGATATCTATTACCTCCCCAAGATGCTTGGTGGGCATGTTCAACTGGCCTAACTTCCTGTGTCCACTTAGAAGTATTTTAGGACTAACAGTGTTTGTGTCATGGTACAACATATCCCTCGACTGCTCTACCATTCTCATGTAGACATGATGATAAAGATGTCTGCAGCAAGCTATTGGCCCAGAAAACCTAAAAGAGTAATAATAACAGCAGTAACAACGGGGCCCTAGTAGGCTTAGCTGGACTAGGAACTGGGGTGGCATCCCTAATTACTCAGAGAACATCTTACACTAGCCTTCATGCTGCTATAGATGAGGAAAACAGAAACCTGGAAAACTCTATAGGCTACCTTCAAAAATCATGACTCCTTAGCCGAGGTAGTGTTGCAAAACAGATAGAGGCTGGACTTAATTTTCTTACAACAAGGTGGTCTATGTCCTGCCCTCGGGGAAGAATGCTACTTCTACCCTAATCATTCCGGAGTTGTAAAAGAATCTTTAGCTAAAGTAAGAGAGGCACTAGCAAAAGAAAAAAAGAACAAGAATAACAAGAAGGATGGTTTGAATCATGGTTAATTATTCCCCTTGGATAACCACCTTAATATCCACTCTGTTGGGCCCCATTATCATTCTGGTACTTGTGTTCACAGTAGGGCCTTGCGTTGTAAATCGACTAGTGATGTTTGTTAAGGAATGTGTAACACCATGCAGATGATGGTATTGAGAACCCAATATCAACTGATTCCTGACAAAAGACATAGTGCAGGCCCGTAAGGACCATGATTTGCCCTTAAGGTGCCCATTACAAAGGAGGAAATGAAGAGCCTAAAGCTTAAAGAGGCACAAAGAAGGCCTAAGTAACTCCAATACAAGCTAGCAACCATCTTGTGAGGTATGAATTATTAAAATAACCATGGGTTTGACCAAGAAATGACACAAAAAGAAAAACAATTCCCGGACAATTGAGATGTAAATAATCCTTGGTAAAGCCACAGAAATTTTCTCCACATGCATTGACCAAACACTGGGTGTCCATGCAGGACAAGGTGACCCAGTGGCCAGACAATTCCCGTCAATAACATGTCAATAATGATATTAGCCAATCGCATATGTATAGCTTAGTTTGCTTAAAATGTTAACCAATCATGTAATTTCTCATGTAAAACTTCCTTAAAGGTGTTTATTCAATAGTATAAAAACTGTGCTGATTCTATGCTTGGGGCCTCTTAGCGTCACCATTTACTGAGTGTGTGGAGGACCAACATCGAATTTGCAAATAAACGACTTCTTTGTTATTTACATTGGTCGTGGTCTCTGGTGGTCTTCAGTCCGTCTCGAGTCCAGGTACAACAAATGTATATTAGTACATTGAAATAGAGCAGACATTTTAACCTATTTGCTATAAGTAAATTAATATTAAACAAAGCTAATTAAAAAATTACTGTTCAGAGGATGAATATAGTACTCTTGGATATCTTGGAGGAAAAGACTTTAGACTCATTGCAACTGATACCTTACATTGAAATTACTGGCTAAACTTTCTTCTTCAGAAAGACAAAATCTCCATGTCTTTCATATTAGTATTATAAAATCATAATATCTGCATGTTGAATTGTTTTCCTCTGCTATTTTCCATACCATTCTTCATCCATTAGGTATCCAGGGCTTTGAATGACCAATTCCTTAAAATACCTATATTGCTTATATTGTGATAGAAATCTCCGTAATATTAATATGAATTTATCTCTGAGTCTCATCTTGAGCTACATTCATATAAAATTTATACAGTCTCAAGCAAGAAACCTGACTATTTTACTCTTTTCTATGTTTAAATCAATAAATCTATTTCTTTAGAAATGTTCTCATCTTTTATATTGCTCCAGCAAACATGTATTTCTAGTACTTTTATTGAAATAAATATAATATATGGAACATGAAAACAACCCCCCCCCTTATGACTTTAATTTAAATCCTTGGGAATTTGCATTAAAAGCTCAATTCACATGTCTATACTGTAGAAACAAAAATTCCTGTTCAGCCAAGTAGAAAGTGCTCATGTTTCCATCCTCATGTTGCCAATTTCCATTCCATAAAGACTCTTTGTTAGAGAGCTTTCATTTATTGTACTTCAGCACATCATCCTTCCCTGTTGGAGACAGGAAAAAAGATAATTTTGTTTGAATATTATTTTACATAAGTTAGTGTGGACAGGCATGATTTGTATAACTACAGAAGTTCGTAATAAATGTAAGTAGGGATCATGTCACAACTAAAAAATATAATTAAAATCACATAACAAGATTAGAAGTCACAGCATTTTGTGCATGAAAACATACCTAAGATTAGTTACAGAATTTCTATTTTGAGATAAACTTTATATTAAAGTATAAAGCACTTTACTAAGGGTTGAAACATTTTCTTCACAGATATATTTCTTAGAGATATTTTTGCTTCATAATTTTAAGAAGAAAAATGGCCCCAAAGTAATTTTTTTAAAAACATTATTTTCCTGTTACCATGTGATTAACCTCCAAATTAGAAATCCAGATATAAAATTTAACTTAATTTAACCAAAAATATTTACTGAGTATAAGAACCTTCTGCTCTCTACATTCTTCACACTAAGTTTACAAAATATGATGAGTCTGAAATAATTAGTGTCTTTGTGACCTGTGTTGATATTATTTACAATGTAAGCGAAATGTTTAAACAGTAGTATTTATTTTAACTTAGTTGCTCTGAAGAGACAATAAATGATGTAATCAAAGGCTAAAAATGTCGAGATTTAATATTTAGAATTCAGGAAATGTTTTTGACCACACTTGTTACTGGAGCCTTCTCAACAACCTCATGAGATAATTCATATTGATGAAGCAAAAATCCCAGAGGTTAGACATTTGTGAATAAAAAAATCATGGCATTCTGAATATTTAGAGCTATGTATCAAACATAGAAAATTTAGCTTTTAAAAATCTGAATATATTAATTCATTTAATTGCAGGGTAATTACTTGTTCTGAAAGGAGATAAAATTGCATTTATTTTGAAAAGTAAACCTAATTATTCATTTGAATAAGAGACAATATTTAAAATATCATTCATTTAAGAAACAAGATGTACAGTTAGTTGTTTTTTCATGCCAATTATGTTCCCTAACTTATTAGAAATATTAAATTAGTAAACTTAAATCATTGTTTTGTAGGGAAATACAAATTTAGTTTCCTAAAACTCACGACTATAACTTTTTCTCAAACAATTACTAAGTAATAATTTTATGTTTTTTTATCATGGAATCTTATTTAATATATTTTTATTCATTAAGTTAAATAACTGTCCAATGATAATATAAAATATTCACGAACAAAGTTTATCTATTACAAGTATTTTATTCACAAGACATATCATGGTTCTCTTAAAGAACACTAGAAGGCAGTGTGTTCTTTATTAACTTTTATTTATTTTGTTAAAATTTATTAATTGTCAGAAGTGTCAATTCCATAATATATTTAAAGCATTTGGTTATACTCCCTCTATTTCCTTTTCATTACCCTTTTTTCCAAAGATCTTCTGTTTTTCACATAAAATTACATCTTTATATATGCACATATAATCTAATTTGTAAAAAATAGATTTAAGCTAAACTGCAACTTAAGTCAAGATGTACAGTGGAATAACAGGATGGAAAAAACTTGAATATTTTTGTTAACTTCTGAATTGAACTATTATTATTATGATGATTATGGTTAGGATCCCAGACAGAATTAGAATTAGGGTTAGAGAAATAGAAAATTTAGGTTCAACACAGGATGACCCATTGCAACAATGATACTCAAAGACCCTATGTTGAAAATGAACTTTACACCATGGGGAGGGAGGACTAAGGGAGGTGAGGTAGTAGGAGAACAACAAAAAAGGGGGTAACAATGCTCAACAACAAATGTACTCATTACCTTACACATGTAACTAATCCTTATTTAAAGCATCTTTACTATAACATAAAATTAAAAAAAAAATAATGAAGACGGGCGCTGGTGGCTCACGCCCATATTCCTAGCTATTCAGGAGGCTGATATCAGAGGACCACGGTTCAAAGCCAGCCTGGGCAGGAAAGTCCCTAAGTCTCTTATCTCCAATAAACCATTAGAAAACCGGAAGTGGCATTGTGGCTTAAGTAGAACTGAATATCGCTGGGACAGTGCCCAAGGCCAGAGTTCAGGCCCCACGAGAGACCAAAAAAAAAAAAAAAAAAAAAAAAAAAAAAGAAAAATAAAACCAGACAGGAGATAGAAAAATACTTAAAAATTTAGGCTCAAAATCCAAGTAAAATTTAGACCTACATGCTGAGCAAGAGAATAAATGTGCAATAGAGGCTTGCTATTAACATTATAATTTGCTTATATGTAGGCTTAGGATTAGGCAAGGTGTTCCAGTTAGAGCTGGGGTTAGGATGAGAAAATGATGTAATATATAAAAAAGTGTATATAAGTAAGGTGCATATAAGATGTAAGATATAAAAAGGTGTAAAACTGAAGTATATTTTAAGAAGAATGAATGGCATCAAGGTTAAAATGAATGTTAAAGTTAAAGTTAAGGTTAAAATGTCTGTTACTTTAAACATTCAGAAATAATTTGTCTTCAAGTGTCAGTTACTTTTTGTTCTGGTTAGGGTTAGGGAAGGATAAGTTTTAGGGTAAAACTTTGCTTTCCAATAAGAAGTAGAAGCAAAAAAATTGTTTGATTGAATAGTTATCCTTACATTAACCACTTGGTGTTAAATCAGATTGTGATTAGGATTAGGTTTCTGGTTAAAGGGGGTTGAGAATAGGATAAAGAAATTGGTTAAACTAGTGACTTGTGCCTGCTAACCTAGCTACTCAGGAAGTTGATTTCTGAGGATCGCAGTTCAATGACAGCCAGGGCAGGAAAGTCCATGAGAATTTTATCTCCAATTAAACACCAGAAAACCCAAAAGTGGTGCTGTGGCTTAAGTGGTAAAGCGCACACCTTGAGCTAAAGAACTCAGGGATCACATCCGTGCCTAGAGCTTAGGGATCTTGCCCAGGCCCAGAGTTCAAGCCTCATATCCGACAAAAAGAAAATAAAAAAGAAATGTGTTAAATGTTAAGTAAAGCTGAACTTATTTCCTGTTTCTAGGAATTCAGAAAAAGCTAGGATAATAGACGTACAATGTATTTCATAATATCAGGATTTGAAATCAATGCATATATGATTCCTCTTAAGGAACAAGATAGATCCCTAGATAAGAGTGAGAAAATCTGTAGGGTTTAGGAAAACCTGCAATTTATTTCAAGAATTACAAGTGCAATTTCAGTAAGGATGACACAAAAAGAGAATTTTACATAAATTTTAGATTTGGGATATCATTAGTGTCTTAGATATGGTTAGGATTCTAGCCATAGTTAGGATTAGAGTGAAGGAGTAAAAAATGGGAGTCAAATTGAAGGTAAATTTTAGAATAAGCCTGGTAGGAATTAGAATGAATGTGAACTACAGTATTGCTATTAATATTAGAATCTACTTACAATTAGGCTTATGGTTATTCTCAATGCTCCAGTTAAGTTGAGGGTTAAGTTTAGGGTTTGAAAATGACTATGATCTTGGACACAAATTGAAACATATTTTTTGGAAGGCTTATTTGAATCAAGTTAGGATGAGTGGAAACTAGTGTACTTGTGTTAGTGTTAATATTGACATATAAATTGGATTAATATTAGGGTCAGTATTTTGTTCTTTTTATGATTAGTGTTATTAATAGGAAAATTTTAGTATAAAATTGAGTTTTCACTAACAAGTAGAAGCAAACATGTCAGACTGAATAGTAACTAGAGCATTATCATTATATTATTTCTCAGTGATCATTCTTGTAATGATTAATGAGGAGTTTTCCAGCCAGGTTTATGTTGAGAGTTAGAGTTAAGTAATGGACAAGATGTAAGTAAATCTGAAATTGCTTTAGGGTACAAGGGTTGAGGAAAAGGTAGGATAAATGGAAACTACAGTATTTTTCCTGATAAGAGAATTTGAAATCAAATAATATAATGGTTCATGTTAGGGAAAAAGATCACTTCAGCAGTACAGTCAGGAAATTTGTGGGAATTAGGGCAAATTGAAACTCATTTCCAGAGTGCAAACTGGAGTATTCATTAGAATGAATAAAAACTAGAGTATTTTTCTTAAACATTAGAATTGGACTATCATTAGGGTGAATGTTAGGTTTCAATTCCAGCTGGAGTTAGTGTTAGCATTAGGGAAATGGAAAGTTTAGGGTAAATCTTCGAATAACAAGTCGAGTTAGAATTAGGATGAATGTGAAATAGGAAACTGCTAATAATATTAAGATTAGGGTATAATTAGTGTGAGAGTTAGCTTCAATATCCCAGTTAGGGTTAGAGTTACAAAAATGGTAAGATATTGAGTAAAACTACAGACTTTTTAGAAAGATGTGTTAAATCAAAGTTAGGATTAATAAAAACTAATGAATTTGTATGGCTTTTAGAATCCAAAGGCTATTAGTTCTAGGGTTACTTTTCTAGTTCAGGTTATACTTAGGTTTAGGGAAGGGAAAGCTTTAGGGTAAAACTGAGTTTTCTGCTAACACTTTCAAGAAAAATTTGAAATTTAACAAAAGCTATAGAGTTTTCCTAAGTCTGCTATTCAGCGTTCAATAGGGCTAAATTTAAAGTAAGTTTTATAGTAAGGTTTAGATATTTAGTTAGGGTTAGGAACTAGACTAGATTTTAAGTAAAACTGCAACTTCTGTTTGGAGATATAGGAGTTCAGTAAAGGTTAAGATCAGTGGAAACTATGGTAGTTTTCATGATATGAAAGTCTGAGATTAATGATTCATAATAGGGAAAGATTTCAGATTCCAAGTCAGGAAATCTGGAGGATTTGGAGCAAACTGCAAATCATTTCATAGTCAATGAGTATCTGTTAGAATGTGTTTAACCTCGAGTATTTTCCATTAATTTTAGGATTGGGTTACTATTATCATCAAGGTTACTCAGCGTTCTGACCAGGATTAGAGTTAGGATTAGGGAAATGGAAGATTGAGAACTTGAGTGACTTACTTCCTTTGTGTGTATATGCACTATTCTAAGGCTTGAACTCAATGCTTGGGTTCTGTCCCTGAGCTTTTTGTTGTAGGATGGCATTCTACCACTTGAGCCACAAGTCCAATTCCAGGTTTCTTTGGCAGTGAATTGCAGATGAGAGTATCACAGACTTTCCTATCTGAGCTGACATTGAACTGAAATCCCCAGATCTCTGCCTTCTGATTAAAAATAGGATTAAAAGCATGAGCTACCAGTGCCCAGGAATGTGCCTGACTTTTACTGAATGTTTTTACTTTTATTTGAGATCGAGACTTGAATTCAATACTTGACAGTTTGCTCACTATGTAGCACTCTGCCACTTGAGCCACAACTCCAATAATGATTGTTTTAAATAGCTGGAAATCATTAAATTTTCTTCAGATCATATGTATCATTACTGTTGTTCTAAAATTTATCCTAACCAAAAAAGTTTTATAGACCCTGGAGATGATCTCAACAGATTTTTATGCTTTGCTTAAATTGCATAACATTTTAAGGACATGATTTTAAAATTATTATTTTAAGTAACAAAAGAGTTGTCATTAAACAAAGCAGTTTATGCATGCAATATATCTTTATCAATGCCAACGCTTTGCACATTCTCGTCCATCACTCCCTATGCACCTCTTCCTTCACTCCTCTTAATTTTGTAGGATATTTACTAGATTCTTCTCTGCATTTTCCCCCTATTCTCCTGTTCATACTTCTACCTTTTCCCCATTCACTCCTCTTTTGAATACCCACTTCCATATGAGACAGCAACTCTACTCCTGGGCATTTACTCGAATGATTACAAACCAGGATATAGTAAAGGTTTCAGCACAACCATGCTTACTGAATCAGCCCAAATACCCCTCAAGAGAGAAATGTATCAAGAATATGTAACACACACACACACACACACACACACACACACACACACACACACACACACACACACACACACACACACACACACACACACACACTGGAAATTCTACTTACCCATCAGAAAGAATATTGTACTAGTTGTATCTGTCATTTCTCATTTCATCTGCCTGGTATCGCATTGTCATTATACTGTCCCTATACTGCAGTAACTGACACATGCAAACTGATGTAAAATATTTTCATGGTTATTGGCTAGCCATAGATTCGTGAATATGAATTCTCTGCTCATTCTCTTTGTCTATTCATGCCTTTGAGTAGTGATTGTACAGATTCATTGTACCATTTGTTACACAGAAAAGAAATGAACCACTTGTTTGTATATATATATATATATATATATATATATATATATATATATATATATATGTATATACATAACATATATGGACCTACACACACATATGGATATCTATTAAATACTTGAGTGTATTTTATGTTTTCAAGAATTATGGCGCTAACAAAAATCACATGCATTTTCCTTCCTTTTCATTTTTTTCAAAACCTAAATAACTGTCTCTTTTGAATATATAATTTTAAAGAGAATGTCATCATCTCTGATCTCTCAGTGGTTTTGAAATTAGATGTGTAAATAGGATAAAGTTATTTAGTATTTTTGGTGAAAGAGAGGAATATTACTAGGGTTCTATTCAGGGGTTCTCTGCTTGCTAGACAGGACTTTGGTTGTATAGCACCAAGCAGCTCAATTACTTTTGCCATAACTCTAGTCCATTTTATGTATTTGAGGTCTTGAATTTTTTGCCCAGGTGTGATCTTAGATTATCTGAGACTTTGCTACTTATGTGTCCCACATAAATAACTAGGATTATAGATGTGAACCAAGATGGCAAGTACATTTGTTGAAATGGCTGTCTTGGGAGTTTTTTTCTCTGTCCTGGCCTTAGATCATGATCCTTGTCATTTCTGCTTCCCAATCAGCTGGGATTACAGGTTTGGGGTACTATAGTTGGTGTACATGACACTTTTGTTTTTTAAAAGAGTTTTTACTCTAAAAATACTGTATAGAGGGGATTATAGTTACATGAGCAAGGTAATGAGTATATTTTCTATCAAGCATTGTTACCTCCTCCTTTGTTTATCCCTACCCTCCCTTCCCTCCCACCTCTACAACTACACTCCCCCTCTCCTCCCTTCCCCAGTTCCCTGCCTAAATTGTGAACTTCCTTTCTCAACATTGTGTCTTCTGCATCTCATTGTTACAATGGATCATCCTGTATCCCTATTTAAACATTTTGTTTTTTTCCCTTCTCCTCCCCAATCTAGAGAAGTGTGTATACAAGATGCAGGGCACCAACATTAGAAACAGTGAAAACAAGGGTAATACCGTGGGGAAGGAACATACCAAAAAATCACATGATAGATAATAAACCCTATCTTGGGGTTCATATCGCTTAACATCGTCTTATCTGGTCATATCTACATAGCTTTTGGACTTTCATGCTAGTACCAGACATATACTAGTTATTGCAAATAAGGGAAACCAGAGGACCTATGGTTCTTTGGGTCTGGCTTATATATATATATATATAATTTTTTCCAAGCCTCCATTTAGAGTTCTCTTATGACCCAGCAAACCCACTTTTGGCCATTTACCAAATGATCACACACAAGACCATAATAAGCTACCAGCACAACAATATTTATTGCACCATTAGTTACAACAGCTAAGATATGGAACCAACCCAGATGCCCCTCAGTAGATGAATGGATAAGAAAATATGATAAACACACACACACACACACACACACACACACACACACACACACACACACACACACACACACACACAAACAAACACTAGAATTCTTTGCCTCCATCAGAGAGAATGACATTGCCCCATTTGCTAGGAAATGGAAAGATGGGGAAACAATTACATTAGGTGAAATAAGTCAGGCTTAAATAACCATACATCCCATGGTTATCCTTACTTGCAGTAACTAGAACATGGTACCATATAACCATATAAGAAGATGTTATGTGAAATGAAACCCAATGTTATGTGAAATGAACACAATTTTTTTATTCCATGAGATTCTTATCTCTATATAATCCCCCAAATAAAATTGGAAGGGGAACTTTGGTTCAAATACAGAGCACCACCCTTGAGGGAAAAGGTTTGAGAAGGTAAGGTCCAGAGTTTAAACCATAATATCAGCACTCAAAAAAACTTGATTTCTTTTCCTTGAGGTTTTTATTAAATTGCTCAGAAAATAATCAACGTTGTATTTATGTTTAGGATTACTATTAGAATCATGTTATATTTATTGATATTATTCTTTATTTTCTTAAATTTTACTTACACATTAATATCCAGTAATGAGAAGAGATGATTAATGTTTCACAAGTTTTTATGGCAGTTGAATATATGGATGAGAGATGCATACAAGAAGTTTGGACTGAAAATAGATATTTACAAGCAGTTCACACAAATAAATGATAGATGAAGAAGCTGTGGGCATGTATGAAATAAACTAAAGAAACCAGTAAGGAAAGATAAGGCATGCTTCTGGAAAGCACACAATTTTGGAAGAAAAAAAACAATCAGGGAAATATGTAGATTTGGTCAGAACTTTGTAACCCACCTAAACATTTGATTCCTTATTTCTAGGGCAAGGCATTTCAGTTAAGTTTATTTTACGAAGTTAATCAGATTGATATTTAATACTAACTGACATCTGTCCCAGGTAAGCAATTATTCTAGCCAGGTGGCAGGGGCTCATGGCTATAATCCTAGCTACTCAGAAGGCTGAGATCTCTAGATCCTAGTTCAAAGCCAGGTTGGAGAGGAAAGTTGGTGAGACTTTTCTGTTCAATTAGCCACCAGAAAACTGGAAGTGGCACTGAGGCAGCAGCAGTCTTGAGTAATAAATCTCAGAAACCGAACCCAGGCCCTGATTTCAAGCTGTCTGGACTTATTCTTAAAATACTTGTTCCCAGGATTTCTATAACTTTTCTAGAAGAAGGTTTTAAACTTAAGGATTTTTTATTTCTGTTGTCATTGATTTTTAAGATGTACAGAGAAAAATAATACTCAGAACTGGTTTGTATTGCTTTGTATTACTCATTGCCTCTACACCCAGAGATCAGAGGAAAAGCAGATGGCCAAATCCTGGCTGTTGGCAATGAAGATGGATATGTGTTTCTTAGCAAAGATACAAACTTATGAAATGGTAGCCTTTATATATAACACCTTAATAGTAAAAATAAAATAAATATTATTACTACTATAATTTTTTGTCAATTGTGAGGATTGAACTCTGGGTCTGGGCATGGTCCATCAGCTCTTCAGCTCCAGGCTACCAATCTACCACTTGAGCAACAGTGCCACTTCACATTTTCTGAACCTTTAGTTGGAGATAAGGATCATAACCTTTAAGGACGACAAATAAAAAGTGTAAAATTTCTCACTTGGTCATAATGGACACTCTATTGTCTTAAAATTGTGAAAGAATAGAACTTTTACTCTGGCCATTTTAGAAATCCTAAAACTAAATAAGTAGTAATGTTTTAACCTTATATAATATTGGAAAGTTTATTAAAATAATTAGGAAAATATAAAATTGTATGCAGAATGTTCATTCTCCCACATCAATTTTTAATCTAAAAGAATTTAAAAGCACAAATTTTCCATATAATGAGATTGCAGCATGGTTTCTTTTCAGTCATCAAAAGGGTGACTGAAGCAATGTGTCTTTGTCATTGGATGCATCGATGTTAAAACATATGTAAGAATGTGAAGCTGGTGAAGCTGGAGGCTAAACAAGCTCTCACATAGAAAGAAATTTTAGTGTTCCAGTGAACAGTCCTAGGCCAGAGAATTACACCAAATGTGCCGTCACAATACAGAAAGTTTAGCTAAAGGGGGAAAATCCAGGTAAGGGGAAAGATCTAAGCACTTACCGGCAGCCGAGACAGTGGCGGCTGCTGTGGCAGTGGTTGTAGCCGCCATACCTGCAACACAGAGAGTCTGGGACAGAGTGGTCAGATTCAGCGGGCAAACGGATTCTACTCAACACCAGCAAGAACTGAGAAGGAGCAGATATCTTCACCCTGCAGATCGCAGACCAGAGATGACCCAGGAACCAACACTCTGGCAGTATGAGTAGAAACCTGACATCCTCACTCCTTTTCAGAGAGCACAGGAGGGAAGGCCACCCATTCCCCACCCCACTACCAGAGATCTCCCTCTTTGATACTGGCAAAGGCCCGGCTAAGCTGCTAGCGCCAACTCAGGCTTTGGGAGAAAACAAAAGAGTCATTTAGCAGGTCACCGGAACCTGCCCAGACTTGCCAGGCTCAACTCCACCCAGGAAAAAGTCACCCACCCCAGGCAGAGGAAAATTCACCCTCAGGAGTGGCTTTCTTCATTGGGTAAACAGAGCCAGACGCTGCCCCTCCCTACAGCAGCCTAGACAATCAATGGAAATTCTGTAAAGATAAACCCTGAGAATAGCTCCAGGCTGGGCTCTGTGAGTGTCTCAAGCTAGCCCCTCAGGGAAAAGCTACTGTTTGCTGAAAGGCCTCAACTCTCCCCAGAAATTAGCCTCAGCACAGCATCTCCAAACTAGAATAAACAGCCATCTCCCTCTTTTGCAATACTCAAAACAGATCTCTTCCTACTGAACTAGCCTGGGAAGGAGGATCACAAAATCCTGGGTAAAGCAGAACATTTTTCTGCTTGCCCAAACTAGCCTAAGTTACCAATCAAGCCACAGAAAAACTAAATACCACCGGCAGACCAGAGACTCCACCTAGAGACTGGTTACTAACACAAGGGAGATACAGAATCTTCCCATCCCGCCCTACCAAAAAGAAATTTTTTGTACCTTATTTTTAATTTTTTTTAATTTTTAATTTTTAATTGTTTTTAAATTTTGTTTTCTATTATTTTTTTCTTTTCATCCTCATATAAATTTTATTTTAGGTGTAGATGTGTGTGTGTTGTTATCTCTACTGATCTTTTGATCCTATTTCTTTCTTCCTTTTTTTTCTTTTTTTTTCTTTTCTTTTTTTTTTTTTTTAGGTCCGGTCGTGGGGCCTGAACTCTGGGCCTGGGCGTTGTCCCTCAGCTCTTCAGCTTAAGGCTAGCGGTCTACCACTTGAGCCACAGCACCACTTCTGGCTTTTTTCTTTTTGCTTATGTGGTGCTGAGGAATCGAACCCAGGGCCTCATGCATGCAAGGCAAGCACTCTACTACTGAGCCACCTTCCCAGGCCTCTTTCTTCCTTTCTTTTCTCATTCTTTTCACTACTATTTCATTCTTTTCTGCGTGACTTAATTGCTGTTCTGCTCATCCTCAGATATAGAAGTCGTCAATTATTAGATCTTATCCCCCAACGTTTACACACGTAATCCAGAAATTTATTACTCAATTCATAATCTTAGACGTAAAATCCTTAATAGCAGTATTACCTCTTTATACCCATAAAATATTTTAAAACATTTTTATTTTTCTAGTTTTTCATGTCTCCTTTCTATCCCTCCCCTTCTCTTATCCCATCCCCATTCTTCTGTGAATACTATTTCTTCAAACTTTCAGTTTTTTAGAGTCCCACTTTTTAATTTTAAATTTTGGGTTTTCCATTTTTTCTTGTCTCTTTTTTCTTTTTCTTCTTTATTTCTTTATTCTTTCTTTTCTTTTTCTTTTTTTATCACTCTGCTATCATTCTGTACAATCCATTTCCCTCTTTGAGATCAGGACTTGGTTAAGTCCATTCTCCCTCACCTTCTCACATTCCTCTAATCCTTTCCCCCCCCATGTTCTCGCTAAGCCTAATCATTTTTGGTTGCAAAATTCTTTTTTGCTGTTCTTAGGCAATTAAGACATAGTTCTTTGATGTTGAATAGATTGTATCTCTTGAACTAGATTGTCTCTGCAGACTTTTGACTGTGCAACTACAGATTTTGGTTGATTCTTACCTTACAACAGGGTTCTAGCACAAAACTGGTGTTACTCTCATGCCAAATGGGCAGAACAAACCGGAAAAACACAAGAAAAATGGCAAGTCTGGGGATGTCAAATCCCACTCATGACAATCAGGGGACAGAACAGATAATAAATAATCCAGAGGTGAGTACCCAAAAAGCTCTACAAACACTTCAGGTAAACAAGGTAAATGAATAGAGTGAAAACATGCAAAGGTCTTAGTGTGAGCATGACAAGGATAGAGAGAAGGCAAAAAAGATCAATACATGAGTGTCATGAGCCTGAGGAAGCTACTCAAAGATTGATACAGGAATTTCATAAGCAGATTGAGAACACTTAAAGTGAAAAATAGGAATTGCCTGAGCAGGTTGAGATCAAAGAGATAGACAGGAATTGCGTGAAAAGGTTGAGATCAGTCAAAGAGATAGGAATTGTGTGAGCTGGCTGAGAACAGATGAAGAGAAAGTCAGGCATGGCATGAGCAGGCTGAGAACACTCAAAGAGAACTACAAGAATTGCGTGAATGTGAGGAAGCTAATCAAAGAGAAATATAGGAAGTGAGAGATCGGGATGAGAATAGACTAAGATTGATAGAGGCATTCATGGAATCCATTAACAGAGAGGTGAAAGAAGTCAGGAAGACCACAAAATGAATGCTGAATGGAGCCCAACAGAAGGAATGGCAGTCCAAGGAAAGCATAACCAATCAACAAAGTGATTGGAGAATATACACTAAACACCAAGTTAAGGAAGTAAAGAAGTTCATAGAAGATCTAAGAAAAGCTCCAACACAGAATTTGAAGCCATCAAAACAGACCAATTAGAAGGAAAAGAAATAAAAAACAACGTAGAAAGTCTTGCCAATAGGTTAGACCATGCAGAAGATCAAATCTCAAGGATTGAACACAGCCCAGGTATTATAGAGAAAGAACATACAACCATCCAAGACAAATCCAAGAAATATGACAGCTCTATTCAACATTTGGAAGGCATCATCAGAAGGCCTAATCTGAGGATAATGTGTATAGAGGAACACCTAGAGAGAGAAGTTAATAGTCTAGGAAATTTGATTAACAGAATACTAGCAGAGAACTTCCCAAACATGCAAAAAGATAGGCCTATTCAGATACAAGGAGCTTTTGGAACTCCAACTAGACCAGACTGGAACAGGACATCTCACCAACACAATATAATCTGCAAAGGATCAATTCAGACCAAGGAAAAGATCCTTAAAGCTGTCAAGGAGAAAAGATCAATCACCAATAAAGGGAAACCGATTAGAATCACCTCAGATTTCTCAGCAGAGACAACTAAAGCAAGAAGAGCTTGGGATGGTCTATGCAATGCCGTAAAGAGAAGCAACAATCAACCAAGAATCCTGTACCCAGCTAAACACTACTTCATAACTGATGGTCAAATAAAAACCTCCCATACCAAAGAAAAATTGAAACAATATATCTCTCCCAAGCCAGGCCTACAAAAGATACTTAAACTTATCCTACACATAGCAAACCAACAAGACCACAATAAAGTCCAAGAAACTGCACCCAAACTGAGAATCCAAGAACCATAGGAAGTACCCAGTTGCCACAATCCCAAGAAGGTGGGTAAAATGGCAGGAACTCCAAAATCCCTCTCAGTCCTACCTCTCAACATTAATGTAATTAACTCTCCAATTAAGCAACATAGACTGCCTAGTTGGATTAAAAAGCAAGATCCTTCTATCTGCTGCCTTCAGGAGTCACATCCTGGACATAAAAACAAACACATTTTGAATGTGAAAAGCTGGAACAAAATCTACCAAGCAAACTGCCACCATAAAAAAGGCAGGTGTTGCAATCCTCATATCAGATAAAAAAGACCAAATTAAAATCAATGAGAAGAGATAAGGAAGCTCACTATATACTAATAAGGGATCCCTCCTTCAGGAGGATATTACAATTCTAATTCTAATAACTCTATCTATTTTCCAAACAACGGAGCACCCAAACTTATCCAAGAAAAACTACTTTCCCTCAAATCCACATAGATCCAAAGACATTAATTGTTGGTGAATTTAACACACCACTCTCCCCACTAGATAGATCAACTCGGCAAAAACTCATCAGAGAAACCACAGACCTAAAAAACTGCATAGATCAACTAGATTTAACAGGCATCTACTGAATATTTCAACTGGCAGCATCAGAATACACGATTTTCTCAGCAGCACATGGAACATATCCCAAAACAGACCACATTTTAGGTCACAAAGCAAACTTGTCCAAATTCAGGAACACTGAAATTATACCTTGCATTCTCTCAGACCACAGAGGAAGAAAATTAGAACTCAAAACCAAAATCCACCAAAGAATGTCCTGTAACACATGGAGGCTGAACAACACTGTTGGACCACCAGTGGATCATGGAAGTGATTAGACATGAAATTAAAGCATTCATGATATTCAACAAAAATGTACACAGAAATTACCAGCTCCTCTGTGATATAGCAAAGGCAGTACTCAGAGGCAAGGTATAGGTCTGAGTTTCTACATCAACAAAATGGAGAGATCTGAAACCAACAATTTAATGAGACATCTGAGCCTCCTTGAAAAAGAGCAGCAAGATAAACCCCAATCTAGTAGATGGAAAGAAATAATTAAAATTAAATCAGAATTTAAATGATTTAGCATCCAAAAAGACTATAGAAAGAATCAACAAAACAAAGAGATGGTTCTTGGAAAAAATTAACAAAATATACAGACCCTTAGCAAATCTTATCAGAAAAAGATGAGAACGCACCCAAATAAATAAAATCAGAGATGAGAATGGAAACATTACCACAAAAACAACCAAGATTCAGTACATTATATGGGAATACTTCTCAAACGTTTATGCTCATAAGTTTGAGAACTTGCCAGAAATGGACCTTTTTATAGCAAATATCAATATGGGGAAACTAAACCAAGATGAGTTAAGCCATAGTAACAGGCCCATATCAAGCACTGAAATAGAAACAGCAATAAGAGGGCTCCCATCTAAGAAAAGGACCAGATGGTTTTACAGCAGCATTCTACAAGGCCTTCAAATGAAAACTCACACCAATATTGCTTCAACTCTTCAATGAAATTGAAAGAGAAAATTCACTACCCAGTTCATTCTATGAAGCTATAATAACCCTCATCCCAAAACCAGGCATGGACTCATCAAAGAAAGAGAACTATAGACCCATTTCTTTGATGAACATTGATGCAAAATTTCTCAACAAAATTTTGGCCAATCGACTTCAACACTTCATCCAAAAAATCATACACCACGATCAAACAAGGTTCATTTCAGGGATGCAAAGCTGGTTCAATATATGCAAATCAATTAACATATTTCATCACATCAACACGAGCAAGGATAAGAACCACATGGTTATCTCAATAGATGCAGAAAAAATTTCACAAGATCTAACACCCCTTTATGATTAATGTTCTGGAAAAATTAGGTATCTATGGAACTTTCCTCAATACATTAATGGCTGTATATGAGAAACCTTCAGCCAGTATTATACTCAATGGTGGAAAAATAAAGCCATTTCCTCTAAAATCATGAACGAGACAAGGATGTCCACTCTCTCCAGTGCTCTTCAATCTATTATTAGAATACCTAGCTACAGCAATAAGACAAAATGCAAACATAAAGGGGATTGAAATAGGGAAAGAAGAAGTAAAACTCTCCCTCTTTTCAGATGACATGATCTTGTATTTCAAGAATCCCACAGACTCCACTCCCAAATTACTCAAAGTGATCCAAAACTTTTGGCAAAGTAGCAGGGTATAAAATTAACCCTCAAAAATCAATGGCTTTTCTGTATGTCAACAATGAGTATAGTGTGGCTGAAATTAGGAAAGCAATTCCATTTGTAATAGCCCTTCAAAAAATAAAATACTTAGGAATTAACTTAACCAAAGAAGTGTAGTACCTCTATGATGGAAACTTTAAAATCTTGAAAAAGGAAGTCAAAACATAACTTAGAAAAGGGGAAAACCTCCCATGCTCCTGGATTGGAAAGATTAACATCGTGAAAATGGCAATATTTCACAAGGCTACCTACAAATTCAATGCGATACCTATCAATATTCCTACTTCCTTCTTGAAGGAAATAGAAGAGGCAATCCAAAAATTCATATGGAACATAAAAAACCTCGAATAGCAAAAACGACCCTTAAGAGAAAGAACAGTGCTAGAGGCATATCAATAACAAATTTCAAGCTCTACTATAAAGCCATAGTAATCAAAACAGCTTGGTACTGGCACAAGAACAGACCTCAGGACCAATGGAATAGAATTGAAAACCCAGAAATGAACCTACAGACATATAGCCATCTAATCTTCGACAAGGGAGCTAAAAAAATAGAATGGAAGAAAGACAGCATCTTCAGTAAATGGTTCTGGCAAAACTGGTTAACTACTTGTAGGAAACTAAATCTAGGTCCTATATCACCGTGCACCAGAATCAACTCCAAAATGATCAAAGACCGAAGACAAAGCATACACCCTGAAGACTTTACAGGACGGAATAGAAGAAACCCTAGGTAATCTTGGCACAGGGTGACATTTTGTTAATCGAGACCCAGAAACACACAAAAAATCATAAAAATGTTGGACAAATACTATTGCGTGAAATTGCAGAGCTTCTGCATGGCAAAAGAAAGATCAAAAGAAAGCCCACGGATTGGGAGATCTTCACTAGTCATATAACGGACAAGGGTCTCATATCTAAAATATACCTGGAAATCAAAAAATTAAATCCCCCAACATCAAATCTTCAAAGAAACAACTGCCCAATTAATAAGTAGGCTAAAAACTTAAAGAGGAACTCCTCTGAAGAGGAAAGAAGGATGGCCAATAGACACATGAAGAAATTCCCAACGTCTCTTGCCATAAAAGAAATGCAAATCAAAACAACATTGAGATACCACCTCATCCCAGTTAGAATGGCTATAATCAAGAACTCTAATAACAACAGATGTTGGAGGGGATGTGGACATTGTTGGTGGGTGCGTAAGCTTGTTCAACCACTTTAGAAAGCACTATGGATGTTCCTCCAAAGACTCCACATAGAGCTCCACTACGTCCCAGCAATTCCACTTTTGGGCATTTACCCAAATGATCACAAACAAGACCAAGCTAAAGCTACCAGCACAACTATGTTTATTGCAACATTATTTACCATAGCTAAGATCTGGAACCAACCCAGATGCCCCACAGTAGATGAATGATCAAGAAAATGTCCTATATGTACACAATGGAATTTTGTGCCTCCATCAGAAAGAATGACATTGCCCCATTTGTAGGAAATGGAAAGACGTGGAAAAATTATATTAAGTGAAGTAAGGCAGGCCTAAAGATATATAGGTTCCATGGCTTTCCTTATTTGCAACAACAAGTATATATCTGAGTTAAGCAGAAAAGGTCAGATAAGTTGATGTTAGGGAAATGAACCCTAAGATATGTATTCAAATGTTTTTTTTTTTCTTTCATGAGATTGTTTCTAATATATTTAGAAGATTATTTATTGGTTCCTTTGTATGTCCCTCCCCCATGATATAACCCCCACTTTCACTGTATGATGTTTGTGTAATTTGAGAAGGGCAATGGAAAAAAACAAATCGTTAAATCAGGGATACAGGTGGACCCATTGCAACAATGAGATATACAAGACCTTAAGTCGAAAAACAAACTTTACAACTTTGGTGTGAGGGCGCAGGTGGATAAGGGGGATTCGCTGGGGGAACGTGGGGAGGATGGAAAGGGATGGGATAGGGAAACAAATAGGAGGCTACAATGCTTGATAAGAAATGTACTCATTATCTTGCACATGTTATTTAACCCCTCTGTACTGTATTTTCACAATAAAAAAAAAAACAGCTTGGTCCTAGAACAAGAACAGACTCCAGGGCCAAGGGAATAGAATTGACAACCCAGAAATGAACCTAAAGAACTATAACCATCTAATTTTTGGAAAGGTAGCTAAAAAATACAATGGAAGAAAGACAACCTCCTCAGTAAATGGTGCTGGCAAAATTGGTTAACTACTTGTAGAAAACTATAGCTAGATCCTTATATATTACCGTGCACCAGAATCAACTCCAAATGCATCAAAGATCTCGGAGTCAAAGCAGACACTCTGAAAACATTACAGGATGAAATAGGAGAAATCCTAGGTCTCCTTAGCAGAGGCCTAAATTTTCTTAATGGAGACCCAGAAACACAACAAATCAAAGAAAAGTTGGACAAATGGGATTGCATGAAATTGCATAGCTTTTGCGTGACAAAGGACAAAGCTAGCAAGATCAATAGAAAGCCCACGGATTGGGAGAAGATCTTCACTACCTATACAACGGACAAGGGTCTCACACCTAAAATATAACTGGAACTTAAAAAATTAAATTCCCCAACAACAAATCTACAAAGAAACAACTGCCCTATTAATAAGGGGGCTAAAGTCTTTTGGAGTGTGTTCTTTACTCATATAAAACTTTTCTGTAAACTTATGATTGAGAGTATTACAAAAGGAAACAATATGCCATTTGAAGGCTAGCATAGAACAAAAGGAAATATTTGTTTTAAAAGTGTTCTGCTGCAAAGAAACAAAGACATGGATGTTTTAAAGTGTCTTATGCATGGATGTTTCACTCCTGAGATGATTTTCTTGTTGAAGGACTCAGTGATCAATTCCTTTAGTCTGGTCCGGAGTTTTCCATAGCAATAAGGATTCCAAAAAAGCAGTATCCAGTGAGTATGATCAGCAAAAGCAGCCTCTTCTCAGACCAGTACTCCTTTTAATGAGGCTCCCAAAGAAATACCTGGTGTTTGTTTTGTTTGTTTAGTTTGTGCTGGTTCTGGGGCTTGAACTCAGAGGCTGGACTCTGTCCCTGTACAGTGTCCCTGCCCACCTGCCCCCAAAGCTAGTACTCTACTGTTTGATCCAAAACTGCACTTCTGGCTTTTTTGGTTTTTAATTACAGATAAGAATTTGACACACTTTCCTGTCTGGTTTGGCTTTGAACTAAGACAGTAAGAAAGTTAAGTGACATCAACTTTATAGACTTCTCTTTTGAACCAAGAAATACTAGATGAAGCTTATTATTAGGTTAATAATTGACAATTTGTAAAAGAAGAAAATATGTTCAGCAAAGGATCCATAAGTTAAATAACTCAGTAAATATAGGTGCACTGAATCATTTTAAAATTATTTTCTCTGCTTGGCAAGATTACTATTGACTTCATCATTCCTTTTGGGGAAACTTAAAGTCATATTTGCACTTTTTCTTGGTCTTGGGGCTTGAACTCTGATTCTGGGCATTGTCCCTCAGCTCTTCAGCTCAAGTTGAGTGCTCTACTTTAGCTACAGCACCACTTCAAGGTTTCTTATGGTTAATTGAATATAAGGGTTTCATGGACTTTCCTGACCAGGCTGGCTTGGAACCACAATCCTCTTGTCTCAACCTCCTGAATAGCCAGGATTACAGACATAATCCACCAGCACCTGGCTCATTTTGCATTTAGTCACTTAATGACACTAAGTATATAAATAATGGAAATCTGAATCAAATGATGTGACATTGCAGCTTTTCAGAATAATTGAGGTGGCAATTAATATGTCCTCTTTTTCCATTTTGTTACATTAATGCCTCATGAGCTATGGGACCCTTAGATTACCATCTCTTCCCACTGTGTACGGAATTCAGAAAAGCAATGAATAAGTCCAATATTATCCATATTGAGAACTAATTCCTACTGATTTAACAAGAAAAAATATGCAACTAATAGAATCTGAGCAGTGTACAAGAGTGAATATACTTCAAACTATTCCAAATTACACTTTGTAGAAGATTAAATGTGGGTAATCTAAAGGAGAACATCAACACATGATATAAATGAAATAAAAAATCTCATGAAAAGAGAGAAATAGTTTCTGGAAAATAATAGCTTAACAAATGGTGGTCAAAATCGTTCTAGTACTGACAAAATTGCATACCTATTTATTTAGATCCAAAAAAAGTCCCCAGTTACTCAAGCTGATTTGAAACTTTGGCAAAGTAGCAGCATACATATGTAACATTATTATGGATGTTGACTCTGGCATGGAATTCATTTCCTCTTTGTTCTGACAAATGAATATATGAAAGAACATAACTTCTCCAACTAAATATCAAGACTTAACTAAACATATCATGAGAAAAGTCATTATGTAATCCGTATTGCAACTGGGATAAGAGAAAAATCAGTCATAGTGATTGTGTGTTTATTGTACATGTTGATGTTTCTCATAAATTATTTCCTTTAGTTTGCATTTTCAAAATATTTTGTTACATGATGTATATCTTGGTAAATAATTTTGAATTCCTCCTTAAATTTTGTTCTGTGTATAATGTATCTCTTCTGTTCCTAACCCATGAAATGATTTTGATTCCAAAAACATTCTAATAACCACTGTTTATAATACACAAAATCTCATAAGCATGACAACAGTAAGCATTGGTTAACATTTTGATACCAGGGTCTCATTACTTATAAGGCCTATCTGCATGAGTTACATTGTACCTAGATTCCTCAGCCTAAATTTTGCCACTGTTAAAAAATGTTCATATCTTTATTTGTCACCCATCAGAGATTAAATCTGAGTATAAAGCCTAAGGAAAACAATAAAGTAAGAATTTAGCTTTTCTGGATACAAAGTAAACAAAATGCAGCATAGAGTAACTCACTGGTTTAAAGTCAACCTATCTCACAGAAATATTCTAAGCATTACATTACAATGTGTATTATTCTCATGAAGGGAATGGGGAATATGAGAAGAGGACTAACCAAGAACTGTCTTCAAAATATATATAATTTGGATTTATCTCTATATTTCACTATAAACATTTCTGATAAAAACTGTTTGAATAATTTATTTATAATATATCCTAGTTTCATATACCAAATTACATTCAGAAAATGGGATATGAAAATTAACTAAAGAAAGTTCTGGCAGAAAAAATGTCACCTCTACACTATGTGACACCCAATTCTGAGGTATTTCATTATGCCTCCATTTAATGAATGTGATTGTTTAAATGTTTCATAAAGTACTAATTAAATTGATCAGTGTATTATAATCTAATTATTTACAATTTTATCCTAGAATCATTTAAGAACTTCCCATTCCTTCATGACATACATCACATTCCATTGGTATTCATATGGATAGGAATAAGTTTCTTAGCATCTCCTGCCATTTGGAGGTGGCAGGACCAGGATTCGAACTGTGGGCTCCAGCTCCCACCCGAGGATAGGAAACTCACTGGTGTGTTCAAGACCAATGATTAGGCAGGCACCAGTGGCTCTCAGAAGTCCTCCTTGATACTTAAAAGGTTGTGATAGGAGGATCATGGTCAAAGTCACCCTAGGCAGAAAAGTCCTTGAGAGCCCTGCCAACTTCAGGGCCAACAAAGCCAGAAGTATAGCCATATGACTCCAGTGTTGGAGGGATAGCCTTAAGTAAAGCAGCTCATGGACTGTGCCCAGATCCTGAGTTCAAGGTCCAGGAGTTGCAACAAACAGACATACACAGCAATCTGTGTAGCCATCTGCCTAAAGCATGTCACCCTCAACAGCCTTTATTTACATTTTATTATGAGGCCAATGCAGGAACAGTCATAAACCAGGCAGGGAAAAAGAAGATCAGGTTTCTTAGAAGTAACCAGTATTCAGAAAATTAAAATTGGGGACATAAAATGGTAGCATAATTATGTAAAAACTACCATTAAGAAAAAGATGAGGGGGCTGGGAATGTGGATTAGTGAGAGAGTGCTTGTCTAGCATGCAAGAAACCCTGGTTTTGATTCCTCAGTAGCACATTCAAGAAAAAGCCAGAATTGGACTTGGATGTCAGGAGGAAAGAAGGGAACACTTCCCAGTCATGAGGCCTTCTGCAGTGTGTCAGGAGACCAACATGGTCTTCACACAACCACAGAACAGGAAGACTGTCTCTTTCCCACTTCTCAGGCAGCCGAGGGCCCCAGAGTCAAGAGGGCAGAGGCAGGTTCTAACTCAGGTGCTTGGAGCCAGAAGAGAAAGGGCTGTGCCTCTCCTTGGACTGGGGATTTGCATTAATGATGTGGAGAATGAAGGAAGGATAATGGACTGGCAAAGGTAGAAGAAGGGCCTTCAAATCTGACAGATGGAGAGTCAAAAACCCACTCCCAATCTTAGCTATGGTAAATAATGCTGCAATAAACATAGTTGTGCTGGTAGCTTTAGTGTGGTTTTGTTTGTAAACATTTGGATAAATGCCCAAAAGTGGGACTGCTGGGTCATAGGGGAGCTCTATGTGGAATCATTTGAGGAACCTCCATACTACTTTCCAAAGTGGTTGAACTAGTTTACACTCCCACCAACAATGAAGTCCACATCCCCTCCAGCATCTGTTGTTATTAGAGTTCTTGATTTTTGCCCTTCTAACTGGTGTGAGGTGGTATCGCAATGTTGTTTTGATTTGCGTTTCTTTTATGGCTAGGGAGTTTGAGCATTTCTTCATATGTCTATTGGCCATTCTTCTTTCTTCTTCAGAGAAGTTTCTCTTTAAGTCATTAGCCGACGTATTTATTGGGCACTTGTTTCTTTGAGTATTTGTTTTGGGGGATTTGATTTTTTGAGTTCCAAGTATATTTTATATATGAGACTCTTGTCCATTGTATGGCTAGTGAAGATCTTCTCCCAATCCGTGGGCTTTCTATTGAACTTGCTAGCTATGTCCTTTGCCATGCAGAAGCTCTGCAACTTCATACAGTCCCATTTGTCCAAACTTTCTTTGATTTGTTGTGTTTCTGGGACTCTATTAAGAAAATTTCAGCCTGCGCCAAGGAGACCTAGGGTTTCTCCTATTCCATCCTGTAATGTTTTCAGAGTGTCTGCTTTGACTCCGAGGTCTTTGATCCATTTTGGAGTTAATTCTGGTGCAGGGTGATATATAAGGATCTAGATTTAGTTTTCTACAAGTAGTTAACCAATTTTGCCAGCACCATTTACTGAGGAGGCTGTCTTTCTTCCATTCTATTTTTTGAGCTCCCTTATCAAAGATTAGATGGCTATAGGTCTGTAGGTTCATTTCTGGGATTTCATTTCTATTCCATTGGTCCTGAGGTCTGGTCTTGTGCCAGGACCAAGCTGTATTTATTACTATGGCTTTATAGTAGAGTTTGAAATTTGGTATTGATATTCTTCCAGCAGTAATCTTTCCATTGAGGCGCGTTTTTGCTATTCGGGGTCTTTTATTGTTCCATATGAATTTGTGGATTGCCTCTTCTATTTCCTTGAAGAATGAGTTTTGAATTGGTAGGTATATTGCACTGAATTTGTAGATAACCATGGGAAGTATTGCCATTTTCATGATATTAATCTTTCCAATCCAGGAGCATGGGGGTTTGCCATTTTCTAAGTTCTGTTTTGATTTCCTTTTTAAGTTTTTAAAGTTTTTATCATAGAGGTCCTTCAGTTCTTTGGTTAAGTTAATTCCTAGGTATTTTATTTTTTGTGGAGCTATTACAAATGGAGTTGCTTTCATAATTTCAGCCCAACTTTTCTCATTGTTGGTATACAGAAAAGCCATTGATTTGGGGGGGGGGTAATTTTATACCCTGCTACTTTGCCAAAGTTTTGAATCAGCTTGAGTAATTTGGGAGTGGAGTCTATGGGATTCTTTAAATACATGAACATGTCATCTGCAAAGAGGGAGAGTTTTATTTCTTCTTTCCCTATTTGTATCCCCTTTATGTCAGCTTATAGCAGCATTATTTACCATAGCTAAGATCTGAAACCAACCCAGATGCCCCTCAGTAGATGAATGGATCAAGAAAATGGGGTATCTATACACAATGGAATTCTATCCCTCCAGCAGAAAGAATGACATTGCCCCATTTGTTAGATAATGGAAAGACTTGGAAAAAATTATATTAAGTGAAGTAAGCCAGGCCCAAACAAACATAGGTCCCATGATTTCCCTTATTTGCAATATCTAGTATATGTATGAGTCAGGCAAAAAAGGTCAGATAAGGTGATGTTAGGAAAATGAACCCTAAGATATGTATTTTCAATGTTTTGTTTCTTTCATGCATTTGTTTCTAACGCAATTATAAGATTATTTCTTTGTTGCTTTGTATATCCCTCCCCCACAGTACAACCCCTGCTTTCACTGTGTTTGATGTCGGTATAATTTGTGGAGGGGAAAGGGAAAAACACGTCGTTTAAATAAGGATACAGGTGGACCTGTTGCAACAATGAGAAGTACAATTTGTCATGTCAAAAACGAACTTTACAACTTGGGGTGGAGGATTGGGTGGGAAGGCAGGGAGGATGGGAATGTATGGGAAGGTGACCATAGGAGGAGGCTACAATGCTTCATAAGAAATGTATTCACTATTTTGCCCATGTAATTGTAACCCCTCTGTACAGTATTTTCCCAATTAAAAAAAAAACCACTCCCTAAGAACAAACAGCAAGGCTGTCTATTGTTAACCTAAAGATAGCCTGGGGTTCCCTTCACCTGGGGGAGGAAGGTTAATTAGTTATTGTTTGAAGAGGCTGAGAAAAGCCACTCTGACAAATGTTTCAGGTTACCCCTCATTGGCGGCCGTGTCTGGAATGAATGAAGTGGTTTTGCAGCTCACTTACCTGTTGAGTGTGTAAATTCTGCCTCGTAATCCTGTAAGCCTAGGTCTCTTCACCTAGTCTGGCTTTTGAAGCTGTTTTCTGCCTTCAAATCTTGTTACACTGGAGTTCTTCCTGCTAACAGGGCTAGGGCTTAGAAGCTGAGAACTTCATGTGAACCCAGGATTTGTCAATGATGTGTCTTGCCTGCTTTTATAACTCAAGAACTCTAAGAACATTTAGCGTGCAAATAACTTCTCATTACCAAGGGAAACACAGGAAGCTCTTGAACATCTGACCTGTCAGCAATAGAAGTCAGAGTGTCATAGACGTTCCAGCCCTGGCTGGCTTCATCCTGTGATCCTCAGACTTCAGCCTCCTGAGCTAGTGTAATGGGCCTGAGCTACTGGTGCTCTGCTAGTTTCAGAACTGTAATAGCTTTGGCATTACAAGTCAACTGCTTATCACAAAGGGCTTGGGCAGCATATTAGTTCTTTCAACATTGGACCTTTCAGACACAAGGTTATAATGCTAGAGTCTGAGAGGCTATGGCATATGGATGGGCTACACTTGAACCTTGAGCTCTAACTCCAATTCTGGTGTACATGAACATTCATTTTTCCAGAGAATGTTCTCCTAATTAACAAATAGGAAAGGTAATTTACTTAACCCTCACTTTATTTCCAGTTTTGTGTCTCAAACTCAAGCCTGGGAACAGTGGCTGAGCCCTTCAGCTCAAGGCGAACACTCTACCACTTGACCCACAACACCACATGTGGTCTTTTTGTGGTTCATTGGAGGTAAGAGTCTAAAAGGTTTTCCTTGCCTAGGCTGTCTTTGAACTGTGATCTTCAGATCTTAGCCTCCTAAGGAGCAGAGTTCCCGCTGTGAGCCACAGGCATCTGGCCTGTTGTTTTTGCCAGACCTGGGGCTTGAACTCAGGGCCTGGGTACTGTATCTGAGCTCCTTTTTCTCCAGCCTAGCACTGTACCACTTGAGCCACTCCACAGCTTCTGGATTTTTCTGAGTATGTGGTACTGAGGATTCAAACCTTACCATTCATGCATACTGAGCCAGCTCTCTACCACTAAGCCACATTTCTAGCCCCACCCTTAAAATGTTATCCTTCAACTTACCTATCCCCAAGAAAAGGCTTCTAAGTAAAAATAATCTAAAGAAATTCCTATAGGAAGGTTCAAAAGATAAAGAAGACAAAGTTCATATTTAGGAGAGACCCTAAACCTGTGAAGACTGTGACAAATGCTTCCATTTAATTATGTATCATGTTTCAACACTTAATAAAATATTAATAAAAACGAGTCAATGTCCTAAACTATTGTGTATAAATTTATAATAGATGTACAACATGTACTAAATATTATGTGTATAATAATACTAAATACAATAAACAATAAGTAAATGAAAAGTAAAAAATAAAATAAATACAAAATCAATCATAAAAGTTATAATATATAATAAACATGCATAAGTAAATATATATCATATATTACACATGTATAGAATTTTTTTTCTATTGCAGGGCCTTCATTAAGATGCTGGCAACTCTAGCCTGAATTTCTTTTCCTCAAGGACAGTGAGCTTTGCCTTCATCCATGGTGCAAAAGAGTTACCTGGATGGTGAGATCAAATCCCAGCAATGATGGAAATACTGGCCCCAGTTCCAAGACAGTGACTTAATTTTTTTAATGGAATTAGTTTTGTTTATTCAGTTACATATTGAACATTAAAAAAAAGCAGTGTAGAATTTTGTACATCTATCAGATACCTTTCTCTTAACCCCAGAATGCTTGTCTGAGCACTACTTTTTTCATTTTTTTTAATTGTAAAAATGTTGTACAGAGGGGTTACAGTTAAATGAGCATGGTAATGAGTACATTTCCTATTGAACATTGTTGCCTCCTCCTTTGTTTTCCCCCTACCATTCCTTCCCTCCCATTTCCACAACTATTCCCCCTGCCGAGCTCAGTGACTTAATTTTTATTTTTGGATTTGCATGGGGTTTGAACTCAAGTAGTGCCAAATGTGCACTTTTCCTCACATTGGTACATATTTACCAAGACCCTGAGTTCAAATCCCAGGCTAGGAAAGAAAACTGGTAGAAATTCAAAACAAGGGAGCTTTATTCCTTTTTCACTTTAGTTAAATAATTAATTAATATTTTTATTTATTCTGAATTTTCCCAACATGGGGCTTGAACTCAGCTCATGGAAACTCTGCCTCAGCTTCAATCGCCCTAGGGTGGGGCACCCTCGGACCCATAGCCAATCTAGGGATCCTAGGCCCAGAGGGCTTTCGGGAAGAAAAACAAAAACGTAGCATATTACAAAAAGTGGCAAGCTGCAGAGGGCTGAGGGTTTTCCTTTTTATTCTTTGCACAGTGGCCATCCTGGGTCTGAATAACATGGCTGCAAAGTGGACCTGACCTGCCATATCTGAAGGCTGACAGGCTATCAGGGTATACATAGGCCAACCTGTGAACATAGGCCCCGTGTTCAAATCCCAGTACTGACACATACCAATGGCAGGAAATCACAAGAGACTTGTTCCTATGCATAGGAATACCAATTGAAAGAGTAGTTCATGTTTGGGTCTAGTCTAAAATTGGATGCAATAATCCTAGGACGCTGATTGATCTTTAATAGGTTATTATGCATGAAAAGAATAATATTTCTTCAATGGCGGTATAATAAATGCCTAAGAGTTGGTAGGAATGTCTTAGGTGTCATTCAATCATAGATAGATGGCTCTGACACTCCTTACGAATATATGTTTATTTTTATACCACCCTCTGCCTATCCATGTATCACTGTTTTGGCCAAACCTGGAGCTGGATCTCAGCACCTGGAAACCACCTGACAGCTTCATTGGCTAGAGGCTTCCATGCTCACACTCATCCATTCATAAATTGGGCTTGCTAAACCCTGAATTCACATCCCAGCACTGCCAAAAATTTAATGTTGGAGTAAGAAGCCACGTGTGACACATATTTTCCTTTTCTGTGAGAGTCCTGGGTGTCAGGCATGATGGAAAACATATTTACAAATCTGGATGCTATGATAGGATATAAACAATGTAATACCTGGTAGAGGGGTATTCAGAGTCAATGAAATAAATGAATAAAACAAGAAATAATATGAATAACCACACCCAACAAAATATGGTCTGACTAGCTGTATGGAAGTATAAATCCTATCTTTAAAATTGATATAAGGAGTATGATTTCTAGCCCTAAGGCTTGAATTTAGGCCTAGGGTACAGGCCTGATTTTGTCTTCAAGCATGTTCAGATTCCCTTCCGTCACCATGCTGCATATTTACCCAGAACTTGAGTTCAAATCCCAGGCCTGGCAAAAAAAAAAAAAAAAAAAAACAAACAGGGAGCTAAATATTTTTTTTAATAGAGGGCTATTGGAGAAGCTATCATCCCACAAAGCAACATAGGCCTACAGTTCGAATACAGTCATGCCACTTCCAGATGGTGGGAGATCCTCAGAAATTCATTCCCATCCACAAGAATAATGATGGAATATTATCAATGTCATAGTTGAATGACGTGCTCATGAATGATACTTGTACACAATTAGACTTCATGATTTCAGTCGGCTGATTGATTTTATTTAATATCTTATGAAACATTAAAAGAATATTATTTCTCACAGGGACGCAATAATTTCAGGACACTGATTTACTTAATACTTTATTAAATATAAAAATAATAACATTTATTTATTTAATTTTGTGGATCCTGGCGCCTGAACTCTGGGCCTGGGTGCTCTTCAGCTCAAGGCTAGTGTCCCATCCCATGGTTCCCCTTATTTGCAATAACTAGTATATGTCTGAGTAAAGCAGAAAAGGTCAGATAAGGTGATGTTAGGGAAATGAACCCTAAGATATCTACTCATTTTTTTTTCTTTCATGCGATTGTTTGTAACACATTCATAAGATTGTTTCTTTGTTGCTTTGTATGTCCCTCCCTCACTGTATAACCCCTGAATTTACTGTACTTGATGTCAGTATAATTTGTGGAGGGTAAGGAGAAAAACAAATCGTTTAAATAGGAATACAGGTGGACCCATTGCTTAAAGAGATGTACAAGCCATGATGTTGAAAACGAACTTTACAACTTTGGTGGTGGGGGGGGTGAGTGAGCAGGGAGGATTGGGTGGGGGGGCACAGAGGAGGATGGGAATGGATGGGAACTGGAAACAAAGGAGGGGGCTACAATGCTTGATAAAAAATGTACTCATTATCTTGCCCATGTAATTGTAACCCCTCTGTACATTATTTTCACAATAAAAAATAAAAAAATAAAAAAATATTAATTACATGGAGGCATAATAAATACCCAAGAATTGGTAGGAATGTAGTATATATATAAGGGAACAATGGACAGACATCTCTGGCACTCTGTAAGGGTATATGTATTTACTAGTGTACTACAACCTGTGTGTCAATCTGTTCTTATTTTGTCAACCCCCGGTGCTCGATCTCAGATCCTGGCAACTGCCTATCAATTCAATTTGTTCCAGGATGGCATTCTGCCACACAGGAATTCATGATTTTGGCCCTGTAGGCTTGAGTTCAGATGCCATCATGCCCAAAAAATGAATCATGGAGTAAGAATCTGATGGTGACACATGTTTTCCTTCTCTGTGAAAGTCCTGGGTGTCAGGTATAAGTGGAATACATATGCAGATCTATATCCTATTTAATCAATGTAACCTATGTTCTATGTGCCATATTAGTCATTAAAATAAACAATCAATACATGTTGGGTCTTTGTTTACCCCCGAAATATGGATGGGGCCCAAGGAAAGCTAAATGCGCCACTCGCCCATTCCCCAGTCTCCCTTAGCCCAGGAGACATTCAGACACAGTGGGGAGTCAAGTCAAGCAAGAACTCGTTTATTACCACAGAGCAAACACCTTTTAAAGGGAAAAACTGCAAGGCATGGAAGGGGAGGGAAAGGAACCAACCAATCAATGTAAAGGTCACACCCTAACGTGCACCTAAGCTTTATCCAATCAGATTTTAAGGTAAACAATTGGGTTGTGCCCACTCAACTTCCTCTCAGTACCATCATTGATGCCCATGTGCCCCACAAACACATGAATAAAACAAAAATAAAATTAATAACTACACTGAATGCAATATGGAATCAACCTATGTATGTAAATATAAATCATATATTTAAAATGTACACAAGTAGGTTGTATTCTAGTACTGGGGATAGATTTCAGACCTAAGGAACAGACATGAATTTCTTGGCTTCAAGAAGGCTAGCTTCCCCTTTCAAAACAGTGCAACAGAGTTACCCAGACTATGAGTTCCAATCCCAGTCCTAGCAGAAAAAGTGGCAGCTTTATACTATGTGACGCCCAATTCTTAGGTATTTCATTATGCCTCCATTTAATGAACGTGATTGTTTAAATGCTTCATAAAGTATTAATTAAAAATCAATCAGTGTCCTATAATATAATTGTGTATAATTTTATCGTAGAATTATTTAAGAGCTGCCCATTCAATCATAACATACATCATGTTCCATTGGTATTCATATAGATAGGAATGTGTTTCTAAGGATCTCTTTCCATTTGGAGGTGGCAGGACCAGGATTCGAACTGTGGGCTCCAGCTCTCACCATTTTACCTTGAGGATAGGGAACTCACTGGTCTGTTCTAGAATTGCAAGACCAAGGATTAGGCAGGCACCAGTGGCTCTCAGAATTCCTTATTGACGTTTACAAGGCTGTGATAAGAGGATCATAGTCATATTCACAGTAGGCAGGAAAGTCCTTGAGATCCCTGTCCTACTTCAGTGCCAACAAAGCCAGAAGTAGAGCTGTGTAGCTCCAGTGGTAGAGGGATAGCCCTAATTAAAAGCATCTCACAACACACACATACACACACACTCACACACACACACACACACACACACACACACACACACACACACACACACACACACACACTGCAGTCTAATCATCTATCTGTTTATATATTGGCCATTCCTAGGGCTTGATCTCATGTCCTCAAATTTGCCCGCCAACTTCTCTTGCATCAGACTGGTGTGCTAACATTTACCCACTCATGAAGTGGGCCTGCTAGTCCCTGACTTCAATTCACAGAACTGCCAAAAACTTAATCCTGGTGGAAAGCCAATTGCCCCACTTGGTTTCTTTATTGGTGAAATTCCTGGGACTCAGGAATGATGTAGAATGCATAGGAAAATCTATGTCTTATGTAATAGGATACAAAAACTATTATATGTTTAATCATATTCACTAAAATATATAAGAAACAAATAAAACACAAAATAAAATGGATACACTAACTGCAATATGCAGTAAAAATGTGTAGGTCAATAAAATTCATGTACTTAAAATATATACGAATATTATTTTTTCGAGTGCTAGGACATGAATTCAGGCCCTAGAAACAGGCCTTACTTTCTTGTATTCCAGAATGGTGATCTTCCCCATCCCCCACAGTGTTGCAGATTTACCCAGACCCTCAGTTCAAATCCCAGGCCTGGCAGAAAAAATGGCATGAATTCCAAGCCAAGGAGCCTCATAATTTTTAAAATATTTTCAATGTATGTATGTATGTATGTATGTATGTATGTATGTATGTATGTATGTATGTATGTATGTATGTATGTAAGTAGGTAGGTTAGTAGGTAGGTAGGTAGGTAGGTAGGTAGATAGGTATTTTTCTTTTGTCAAGCACAGGGCTTGAACTCAGCTCATGGCAATTCTGCCTCAGCTTTGATCACTCTAGGCTGGGATGCAGCCACAGGACCCACAGCCCAACCTGGGTTCCTGGGACCCAAAGGCTGACAAGAAAAAAAATAATTAATGCGACACAGAAAAAACTGGCAACTTGCAGATGGCTACCAGTTTTACATTTGTTTTATTTGCTAGGTGAGATCCTGCGTATGAATGACCCGGTTGAAGAATGTTGGTAACTTGTCATTGCTGAAGCCTGGCGGACTACCAGGGAAGCCATAGGCCAACATGGCAATGTAGGCCCTGTGTTTGAATCAGGGTCCTGACCCCTACCAATGGAGGGAGATCCTAAGTGTCTCGTTTCTATTCATAGGAATACCAATGGAAGATTATGAATGGCAAGGTTGAAGTAGTTTTTTCTGAATATTACTATACAAATAGAGTGATTTTAGGAGGCCAATGGATTTTAATGAATATTTTTGACACATTCAAAGAATACTATTAATTACATGGACACAATAGTTTCAGGAGAGTGGTTGATTTCATCAATAATTAAGGATGAAAACAATACTATTAATTACATGGAGGTATACTAAATACCCAAGAATTGATAGGAATGTAGCCTAAATATGTATAGACATCTCTGGCACTCTATAAAATCAATAATTATTTTTGTACTATCATCTGCATGTCAATCTGTTCTAATTTTGTCAAATCCTAGAGCTCGATCTCAAGTTCTGGGAATGCTTGTCATCTCTATATGCATCAGGCTGGCATGCTGACACTCATCCATTCATGAATTGGGCCTTGTAGGATGTGACTTCAGATGCCAGCACTCACAAAAATTGAATCATGCAGTAAGAAGCCCATGGTGACAAATGTTTTCCTATTCTGTGAAAGTCCTGGGAATCAGGTGTGAAGTTTCATACATAGGCAAATCTATATCCTCTGTAATAAATGTAATAAATAGTTCATGTGTAATAACAGTCAATAAAACAAATGGTAAATAAATGAATAAAACAAAAAATAAAATGAGTAAGTACACTAAGCACAATATGGGGTCAACATACGGTGTTCGATTTGAGGACCTCGGAAGTGCCTGGCAGCTGAATTGGCTAGAGGCTGCTATGCTGAAAGTCAGCCATGCATGAATTGAGCCTTCTAGGCCCTGAGGTAGATCCCACCACTGCCAAAAAATGTAATCTTGGAGTGAGAAGCCGAGCGTGACACATGTTTTCTTTTTCTTTGAAAGTGCTCGGTGACAGGTAAGATGTATAATTCAGATGCAAATCTGTATGTTATGTAATAGGATGTCATAAATTTAAAAAATGTCATAGGTGGAAGAGTTGTCACTACAATAAATAAAAAACAGATTGAATTAGTAGTGAATCATTTTAGGATAAATTTAGAAACAAAACTATAAGAGGTGGATTAAGTTTAATATTTTATTAAGTATTACCAGAATAAAAATGTCATGGAACCATAAATACCTAATAATTGGTAGTAACACTTGATGCATAATTTAATAATATATAGACATCTGTCTCATTCTATAAAATATGAAATTATGTGTATGGATGTATGTACATATATGATAAACAATAACAGGATATTGAGTAATTTAGTTAATGCTTGAATAATTGCTAACTGGGACACATCATTAAATGGAGACATGATTTAATAAGTAGTAATTGGTAGTAATATCTATAAAATAATAATATACAGACATCTTTCTGTGTATATAATGCTTATATATATATCAATGTCTATCTATTTATACCTAGTTCACTACTGGGGCTCGGTGGTTAAGTGCTCACGTAGTGAGCATGAAGCCCTGAGTTCGATTCTTCAGTGATACATAAAACGAAAACCCAGAAGGTCTGCTGTCTTTCAATCAATTGAGTTCTACCCTTGAGCATAAATGCTTAGGGACAGTGTCAAAGCCCTTACTCAAGCCCCAGGACTGCCGCCAAAAAGAGGTACTATGTTCTAACTGCAACTATATAAGGACAATACTTCAAATACCACGTGACAGAGCAAGTTAGGTGTCGGGTGCTGACAGGTGCCACCTAACCTGACTTAGCTAGATATAAACTGCTGCAACCCAGCTCCATGGGTACCGCCATCATCCTGGCTTACCCTAGCATACCACCGATATCCTGGCTGCTCTGGGGATTTAAAACCTGGCGGGAAGTCTGTGAGACTCTTTGAAATATGGCTCAAAGTTGTAGAGTTCTAGCCTTGTGCAAATGTTATTAGAACAATAAGATCCCTAAGCTTTAAGCTCAAGCTCCATGACTAACTCCCCCCCCCCAAATAAAACAGATATGTCTCCATGGCAGGGAAAAAATTATGTATTACTGAAGTCTAGTGAGTTGTCTACTACAGACAATTGTTTCTTTTGTTTTTTCTCAGTCATGAACCTTGAACTAGGGGTGAAAGCTCTCACCCTTACCTCTTGGGCTCATGAATAGCACTCCACCGCGTGGAGACATGGACCCCCTTGCAGCAAAGGCCACAGCTAGGGGTCTATAGCTGAGGTCTCTCATCCTGCCTTCTCAGGAAGCTGAGATCTGAGGATCTGGGTTCCAAATTATCCCAGAAACAAAAGGTCCCATTAGCCTATTATCTCCAATTCACTTCTAAGAAACCTGAAGTGGAAGCTAGGTGCTTGTCACTCATGCCTGTCTTCCTAGCTACTCAGGAGGATGAGATCTGAGGATCATAGTTCAAAGCCAGCCTGGACAGGAAAGTCCTTGAGACACTTAGCTCCAATGGACAACCAGAAAAGCTGAAGTGGCTTTTGGCTCAAGTGGTAGAACACAAGACTTGAGCTGAAGAGCTCAAGAACACCACTCAGGCCCAGACATCAACTCCTACAATAATAAAAAAAAAAGAAAGAAACAAATTAACAAACCTGAAGTATAGGGCTGAACAAACCTAAAGTATGGGTCAATCATGATTCTTTCTTGCTTCTATAGCTCAAGAATTCTAATAACATTTAGAGTGCAAGTACTTCTCATCACCAAGGGAAATACAGGAAGCTCTTGAACATCTGACCTTTCAGAAGTGGAAGTCAGAGTGTCATAGACTTTTCTGCCCTGGTTGGCTTCACCCTGTGATCTTCAGACTTCAGGCTCCTGAGGTAGGATGACAGGCCTGAACTACTGGTGTTCTGCTAGGTTCAGAACTGTGATGACCTTGACAATACAAGTCAACTGCTTATCACAAAGGGCTTGGGGAGCATATTAAGCCTTTCAACATTGGACCTTTAAGAATCCTGTAGGACACAAGATTACAATGCTAGAGTCTGAGAGGCTGGGCATATGGATGTGTTACACTTGAACCTTAAGCTCTGACTCCAATTGAGGTATACATCAGTGTTCATTTTCCAAAGAATGTTATCATAATTAGCAAATAGGAAAAGTACCATGATGAACCCTCATTTTTTTCCCAATTGTGTGTCTTGAACTAAAGCCTGGGCACTGTCCTTTAGACCTTCAAGTCAAGGCGAACACCTGGAGAGTGATCTAAAATCCTAGCAATGGCAGAAATAGTGGCCCAAGTTCCAAGACAGTGACTTATTTTTTTTATGGAAGAAGTTATGTTTACTCAGTTCCATACTGAACATTTAAAAAAGCAGTGTGGAATTTGTACAGCTATTCAGATATCCTTTCCTTACCTCTAAAGTGCTTCTCTGAGAATGACAGTGTTTCTCTTATTTTCTACTTTTTTATTGCAAAAGCGTTTTACAGAGGGGTTACAGTTACAGGAGGAAGGTAATGAGTACATTTCCTATTGAGCATTGTTGACTCCTTCTTTGTTTTCCCCCTACCATCCCTTCCCTCCCATAGTTTTTCTTTTGTGGTTGGCACAGGGTTTGAACTCAAGTAGTTGCAAATCTTCCCTCACATTGCTACAAATTTACCAACACTCTGAGTTCAAATCCCAGGCTAGGAAAGAGAACTGGCAGAAATTCTAAACCGGGGAGCTTTATTTTTTTATTTAGTTAAATAATTAATATTTTTATTTATTTATTTATTTATTAGCCATCTATGGGACTTGAACTCAGGTCGTGGAAACATTTCCTTAGCTTGAATCTCCCTAGGCTGGGGTGCAGTCTCCAGACCCATAGCTGATCCTAAGATCCTAGTCCAGAGGGCTCGCAGGAAGAAAAAAAAATGCTGGAAAGCACAAAAAGTGGTGAGCTGCAGAGGGCTGGCATTTTATGATTTTGGGGGGCATGGTGACCATCCTGGTCTGAATGATATGGCTGCAAAGTGGACCTGACCTGCCATTGCTGATTCTGGTGAGCTATCAGTGAAACCATAGGCTAACCTGTCAATATAAGCACTGGGTTCAAATCCCTTGACAGCTTAATTGGCTAGAGGCTCCCATGCTCAAACTCACCCATTCATGAATTGGGCCTGCTAGGCACTGAGTTAAGATCCTCACATTGCCAGGCATGATGGAGAACACATCGATTCTATGTGATAGATGTAAACAATGTAATAAATTGTAGAGGTGTCGTCAGAGTCGATAAAATAAATGGTAAATAAATGAATAAAACGAGAAATAAAATTTATAAACGCACCAAACACAATATGGACTGAACATCTGAACGGAAGTATAAATCCTATCATTAAAATGTATATAAGAAGTATCTTTTCCAGGACTAAGGCTTGAATTCAGTCCCCCTAGGAGGAGGGAATGGCCAGAGATCCTGAGATGCTCATTTCTGGACCTAGGAAAAGCCATAGCATGCGAAAGATCTCAGCCTTGAATGAGTAGTTCGTGCATGATGTGAGTAGGAAATGATACATAAGACTCATGGGGTATAGATTATTTGTAAAGAAGAGTTGATGAAGCATGACAATAATCATCATATACATGAAATGGAGACATCAGAAAAGATGCAAATATAGGTACTCACAGATTGGATTCCATCACAGGTCACCACAATCCTACTCTATACAAATATGTACTTATTTGCATTCTGCCTTCAGCTTATGAATGGATGACTATTGTGCTCCCCACTCTCCCACCAGGGGGGCTCAAATTCAGGTACTGGGAATCCCTACCTCCTTTGTCACTCACAGGCTGGTGTGCTCATGTGGACCCATTCACCAATTTTGCATGCTAGGCCACGAGTTCAGATCCCACCTCTGTCAAATGATTCATCTTGGTGTCAGAAATAAATTGTTGCATCTATTTTCCTTTCCTGTGCAAGTCCTGAATCTCAGGTAGGATGCAGAATGCATGGGCCACCCTGTGGTCATGGGAATAAGTTGTTATCCATGTCAGTCCAGTTATACCTGTCATCATATACATAAGAAAATACATAATACATCCATGAATAGCATACAAAATAAACACAATAAATACACTCAATGCACGATGCAGTCCACAGAGGGATGTGAATATTCATCCCATGTTCAATGATGCATTGAGCACTATTTTGGCCTCCCTGTGGCTTTATCTCAGTTTCTGGGAAGAGCCCATCTCCTTAGTGGCTCACAGTCTGGTTTAATCACGTGGACCGATTGGGCAGTTGGGCCACCTAGGCCCCAAGTTCGAATCCAGCACTGCCAAAATTCACCCTGATGAGAGGAGCCAGTCATTGTACGTGTTTTGCTTTGCTGTACAACTTCTGGGTCTCAGCCAGGATGACTACACCAAACGCAAGATGTAGCCCACCCATGTTTGGAAATATAGATCCTTTGTTTAATTATGAATTTATGACTATATTGGCCTCGCACCAGGGCTCAATCTCAGGTCCCAGGAATGGCCTGGCTCTTTAGAGGCTCACAGGCTGCTGTGCTTAACATGACCCATTCACCAATTGGGCTTGATAGGCCGTGAGTTCAAATTCCAGCACTGCCAAAAGATTCATTCTGATGTGAGAAAACCAAGGTTGCATATGTTTCCCTGTTCTGTGAAGATCCTGGGTCTCATCGAGGATGGAGAATGCCATGTAAGCAAATCTATAGCCATGGGAATAGGTTGTCATCCATGTCAGCACAGTTATATCTGTCACCATATTCAATAAAATGCACATCAATGAATAAGACACAAAATAAAGAGAGTAACTAACTGAATTTAATATGCATACCACTCCTGTAGGTAAAGAGAGATCCTATGTTTAAAAAAGGTGGGCTTTCGATTTTGTCCAGTCAACATATGTATATAAATATAAATCATATATGTAAATTGTACATGAATAGGATATTTTCTAGTGGTGGGGATCTATTTCAGGCCTAAGGAATAGACATGAATTTCTTGACTTCTAGGAGGCCAGTTTCCCCTTCCCACACAGTGCAACAGAGTTACCAAGACCACGGGTTCCAATCCCAGTCTTGGCAGAAAAAATGGCACCTTTATAGTATGTAATAATATAGTAATTCTAAGGTATTTCATTATACCTCCATTTTATTAATGTGATTGTTTAAATGCCTTATAAAATATTAACTAACATCGATCAGTGTCCTATAACATAATTGTTTATAATTTTATCCCAGAATCATTCAAGGACTCCTCTTTCAATCATGACATACATCATATTCCATTGGTAATCACATGGACAGGAATACGTTTCTTAGGATCTTCTTCCATTTGGAGGTGGCAGGACCAAGATTCCAACTTTGGGCTACAGCTCCCACCACTTAAACCCGAGCATAGGGAACTCACCAGTCTGTCCAAGAACATCAACAAGACCAATGATTAGGCAGGCACGAGTGGCTCTCAGCAGTCCTCCTTGATACTTACAAGGCTGTGATGGGAGGATCATGGTCGAAGTCACCCTAGGCAAGAAAGTCCAAGTTCAGTGCCAACAAAGCCAGAATCCCTGTGGCTCTAGTGTGGAAGGCCAGCCTTGATCAAAAGCAGCTCACAGACTGTGCTCATATCCTGAATACAAGGTCTGGGACTGGGAACAAACAGACATACAGAACAATCTGTGAAGCCATCCAGCTAAATGAGGTCACCCCCTTGTTTCCAACAGAATTGGACCCATTGTTCCCTGGGAAAAGGGCTGGAGGAGCTGCTATCTTCTTGACTCCGCCCATGCTGCTTGCATCACAGGATTCTGGCCACACCTCCATTCATTCGTAGTTCTTTCTGACCAATGAGATACAGGAATGGTGTCCACGCCCACATTCCATGCTGCCTGGTAGCACCAGGATTTCCTCTGTTAGTTTACACCACTATGATCAATTGAGGAAGGTAGAGATGGCTGAGTGGTGAGGAAGAGACTCCAGGCAACTTTGGAATATAGAAGTAAATTGAGATGCCTGCCCACACCCTGGCTTCCTTCCCTCCTTCCCAAGGTGCAGAATTTCAAACATCAGGCAAGGGTACCCTGCCAGGTCGCATAAAGCCCCAACCTGCTCCCTGGCCCTGGTTCTTTGCTCTGAGGCCATGTATCTGCAATGCTACTGCCATCGCTGCTCGCCCCACCTGGAGCAGCCTACAGCAAGTTCTCCCAGCAGCCCAAGTGAGTAGCTGCCCCCAAACCACACCTACCCCGAGTCAGACACCACTCTGGGGACACCATGACCCCCCACTTGTGTCCTCTCCCTGGGACTGAGGAGCCACCTTTCTGTCTTGGGCATTTCTGAAACAGAGACTCAAGATATGCTCTGCCTAGGCTGGATCGAGGTCCTCCTATCTATGACAGGTATGCTTCACCAGACCTGGTCCTCTGGAGTTGGGATGGTAGACATGTAACTACATGCGCAGTCATCGATTTAGATGGATTACCACAAACTTTTAGTCCACAGCAGCTGATTCTTTTTTCTTCATATTTTTTATAGTGAAAATACTGTACAGAGGGGTTAAAATTACATGGGCAAGATAATGAGTACATATCTTATCAAGCATTGTAGCCTCCTCCTTTGATTCCCCTTCCCATCCCATCCTCTCCCCATCCCATACCCGACCCTCCACCTCCCCCTAACAAAGTTGTAAAGTTCATTTTCGACATAGAACTTGTACAACTCATTGTTCCAATAGGTCCACCTGTAATCCCTAAATGATTTTCTTTCCTTTCCCCTCCATAAATTATAACAACATAAAATACAGTGAAAGCAGGGATTATACCGTGGGGGAAGGACATAAAAAACAGCAAAGAAATAAAATTATAAATGTACTAGAAAAAATGGAATGAAAGTAAAAATGTTTGAATACATATCTTAGGGTTCATTTCCCTAACTTATCTGACCTTTTCTGCTTGAGTCAGACATATACTAGTTATTGAAAATTAGGTAAACCAAAGAAACCTATGTTTCTTTGGGCCTGGCTTACTTCACTTAATATAATTTTTTCCAAGTCTTTCCATTTCCTAAGAAATGGAGCGATGTCATTCTTTCTGATGGAGGAATAGAATTCCATTGTGTATATATACCACATTTTCTTGACCCATTCATCTACTGAGGGGCATCTGGGTTGGTTCCATATCTTAGCTGTGTTAATAAGGCTACAATAAATATAGTTGTACTGGTAGCTTTAATGTGGTCTTGTTTGTGAACATTTGGGTAAATGTCCAAGAGTGGGATTGCTAGGTCATAAGGGAGTTCTACGTGGAGTATTTTGAGAAACCTCCATACTACTTTCCGAAGTGTTTGAACAAGTTTACACTCCCACCAACAATGCAGTAAGGTTCCCTTCTGTCCACATCCCCTCCAGAATCTGCTGTTATTAGAGTTCTTGAGTATAGCCATTCTAACTGGAGTGAGGTGGTATATCAATGTTGTTTTGATTTGCATTTCTTTTATGGCTAGAGAGGTTGACCATATCTTCATGTGTCTATTGGCCATCCTTCCTTCCTCTTTAGAGAAGATTCTCTTTAAGCTTTTAGCCCATTTATTTATTGGGCAGTTGTCTCTTTGAAGATTTGTTGTTGGGGGGTTTAATTTTTTTGAGTTCCAGGTATATTGTAGATATGAGAACCATGTGTGTTGTATGCCTAATTAAGATTTTCTCCCAATCCGTGGGCTTTCTATTGATCTGGCTAACTAGGTCCTTTACCATCCAGAATCTCTGAAATTTCATGCAATTACATTTGTCCACACTTTCTTTGATTTGTTGTGTTTCTGGGTCTCTATTAAGAAAATTTCAGCCTGTGCCAAAGAGACGTAGGATTTCTCCTATTCCATCCTGTAATGTTTTCAGATTGTCTGCTTTGTCATCCAGGTCTTTGATCCAATTGGAGTTGATTCAGGTTCAGTGTGGTATATAAGGATCTAGCTTTAGTTTTCTATAAGTAGTTAACCACTTTTGCCAGCACCATTTACTGAAGAAGCAGTCTTTCTTCCATTGTATTTTGTTAGCTCCCTTATCGAATATTAGAAGGCTATGGGTCTGTAGGTTCATTTCTGGGTTTTCAGTTCTGTTCCATTGGTCCTGAGGTCTGTTCTTGTGCCAGTACCAAGCTATTTAGATTCCTATTGCTTTGTAGTAGCGTTTGAAATTTGGCATTGATATTCCTCCAGCACTGTTCCTTCTATTGAGGATTGTTTTTCTATTTGGGGTATTTATTGTTCCCTATGAATTATTGGATTGCTTCTTCTATTTCCTTGAAGAATGAGGTTGGAATATTGATAGGTATCGCATTGAATTTGTAGATAGCCTTGGGAAGGATTGCCATTTTCAAGATGTTGATTTTTCCATTCCAGGAAGATGGGAGTTTTTGCCATTTTCTAAGATCTGTTTTGATTTCATTTTTCATGTTTTTAAAGTTTTCATCATAGAAGTCCTTCAGTTTTTTGGTTAAGTTATTTTATTTTTTGTAGGGATATTATGAATGGAGTTGTTCTCCTAATTTCAGCAACACTTTTCTCATTGTTGGCATACAGAAAAGCCATTGATTTTTGAGGTTTAATTTTATACCCTGCTACTTTGCCAAAGTTTTGAATCACCTTGAGTAACTTGGGAATGGAGTCTATGGGATTCTCTAACTACAAGATCATGACATCTGCAAAGAGGGAGAGTTTTACTTCTTCTTTCCCTACTTGGATCCCCTTTAGGTTTGCATACTGTCTTATTGCTGTAGCTAGGCATTCTAATACTAGATTGAAGAGAAGTAAAGAGCTTGGACATTCATGTCTCATTCCTGAGTTAAGAGGAAATGGCTTTAGTTTTTCACCATTAAGTATAATGCTGGCTGTAGGTTTATCATATACAGCCTTTATTGTATTGAGGAATGTTCCATGGATTCCTAATTTTTCCAGAACCTTCATCATAAAGGGGCGTTGTATCTTGTCACATGCCTTTTTGGCATCTATTGAGATAACCATGTGGTTCTTATACTTGCTCCTGTTCATGTGATGAATAATATTAATTGATTTGCATATATTGACTCAGCTTTGCATCCCTGAAATGTATCCTGTTAGATGATGAATTGTTTGAATGAATTGTTGAAGTCAATTGGCCAAAATTTTGTTGAGAAGTTTTGCATCAATATTCATCAAAGAAATGTGTCTATAGTTCTCTTTCTGTGATGAGTCCATGTCTGGTTTGGGGATGAGGGTTATTATGGCTTCATAGAATGAATTCGGTAGTGAACTTTCTCTTTTAATTGAAGAGTTGAAGTAGTATTGGTGTGAGCTGTGTTTTGAAGGCCTTATGGAATTCTGCTGTAAAGCTATCTGGTCCTCGGCTTTTCTTAGATGGGACGTGTGTTATTGCTGTTTCTATTTCAATGCTTGTTATGGGCCTGTTAAGATGGTTTAACTCATCCTGGTTTAGTTTTGTCATGTCAATATTTGCTAGGAAAAGGTCCATTTCTGCCAAGTTCTCAAACTTATTAACATAAAGTTTTGAGAAGTATTCCTTTATAATATTTTGAATCTTGGATGTTTCTGTGGTGATGTTTCCATTCTCATCTCTCAGTTTATTTATTTGGGTTTGTTCTCTTCTTTTTCTGATAAGATTTGCTAAGATTGTCCATTTTGTTAATTTTTTCGAAGTAACAACTCTTTGTTGATTCTTTCTATATATATATTTTTTTGGATTATAATTCATTTAATTCTGATTTAATTTTAATTATTTCTTACCATCTACTGGATTGGGGATTATCTTGCTGCTCTTTTTCAATGAGGCTCAGATGTCTTATCAAATGGTTGGTTTCATATCTCTCTAATTTGTAGAGGTAGGAACTCAGAGCTATAAACTTCCCCCTGAGTACTGGCTTTGCTGTGTGCCAGAGGAGCAGGAAATTCCTTTGTTCATTTTTGTTGAATATCATGAACCTTTGAATTTCCTCCATGAGTTACAGGACATTCTTTGATGGATTTTGGTGTTGAGATCTAATTTTATTCCCTTGTGGTCTGAGTGAATGCAAGGTATAACTTCAATGTTTTTGAATTGGGACAAGTTTGCTATGTGACCTATAATGTGGTCTATTTCAGAAAACATTCCATGTGCTGCTGACAAGAACATGTACTTTGATGCTAATGGCTGAAATATTCGGTAGATGTCTGTGAAATCTTGATTAGCTATGCAGTTGTTTAGATCTGTGCTTTCTCTGTTGAGATTTTGTCTAGTTGATCTATCTAGTGCAAAAAATGGTGTGTTAAATTCCCCATCAATTAATGTCTTTGGATCTCTGTGGGATTTGAGGGAAAGTAGTGTTTCTTGGATTAATGTGGGTCCTCCCATATTTGGCGAATAGATATTTAGAATTGTAATATCCTCCTGAAGGAGAGATCCCTTAATTAGTATGGAGCGACCTTCTTTACCTCTTCTCAAGAATTTTAATTTGAAGTCTATTTTATCTGATATTAGGTTTGCAACTCCCGCCTGTTTACAGGGGCAGTTTGCTTGGTAGATTTTGTTCTAGCCTTTCACATTGAAAATGTTTGTTTTTATGGGCAAGATGTGACTCCTGAAAGCAGTAGATAGAAGGATCTTGCTTTTTAATCCAACTAGATAGTCTATGTCGCTTAATTGGAGAGTTAAGACCATTAATGTTGAGAGATAAGACTGAGAGGTATTTGGGAGTTCCTGCCATGTTATCCACCTTCTTGGGGCTGAGGTAACTGGGTTCTTCCTGAGGTTATTGGATTCTCAGTTTGTGTGCAATTTCTTGGCCTTTATTGAGGTCTTGTTGGTTTTCTATGTGTAGGACGCCTTTAAGAATGTTTTGTAGGTCTGGTTTGGTGGAGATATAGTGTTTCAAGTTTTATTTCCTATGGAGGTTTTTATTTGACCTTCAGTTATGGAGAGTTTATCTGGGTACAGAATTCTTGGTTGATAGTTGTTTGTCTTTAATGCATGGCATACATCATTCTAGGCTCTTTTTGCTATGATTGTCTCTGCTGAGAAATCTGAGGTGATTCTAATTGGTTTCCCTTTATAGGTGATTGATCTTTTCTCCTTGACAGCTTTAAGGATCTTTTCCTTGGCCTGAATTGATCCTGTGTGGATTTTAATGTGACAGTGGGATGTCCTATTCTGGTCCGGTCTATTTGGAGTTCAAATACCTTCTTGTATCCGAATAGGCCTATCTTTTTACATGTTTGGGAAGTTCTCTGCTATGATCCTGTTAAACAAATTTCATAGACCATTAACTTCTGTCTCTGGGTTCTCCTCTACAGCCATTATCCTCAGATTAGGCCTTCTGATGGTGTCTTCCAAGTGTTGAATATATCTATCATATTTCTTGGATTTGTCTTGGATGGATGTATTTTCTTTCTCTATAATATCTAGGCTGTCTTTAATCCTGAGATTCGATATACTGCATGGTGTAACCTACTATCAAGACTTTATACTTTGTTTTTTATTAATTTTTCTTCTAGTTGGTAGGCTTTCATGGCTTCAAATTCTTTGTTGGAGCATTGTTTTATATCTTGTATGAACTTCTTTAATTCCTTAATTTGGTTTTGTGTTTATTCTCAAATCGCTTAGTTGATTGGTTATTCCCATTCCTTCTTTTGGGTTCCATCCAGCATTCCCATTGTGGTCTCCCTGACTTCTTTCAGTTCTCTGTTTATGGATTCCATGAATGCCTTTAGTGATCTTTCTGCATTCTAATCCAGCTCTCTCAATTCCTGTATTAGCCTTTGCTTAGCTTCTTCATATTCATGCAGTTCCTGTAGTTCTCATTGATTGATCTCAGTCTTCTCACAACATTCCTTTATTTCTCTTTGAGTGTTCTCAAGCTGCTCATGCTATTCCTGCATCAATCGTTGAGTAGCTTCCTCACGTTCATGATATTCTTGTATTAACCTTTGTTTTGCCTCCTCTCTCTCCCTATCACTCTCATTCAGAGTCCTTTGCAGGTTTTCAATATTTTCATTTACCATGTTTACCATTAATGTTTGTAGAGCTTTTTGGGAACTCTCCTCTGGATTATTCATTATCTTTTCTGTCCCCTGATTATCATGAGTGGGATTTGAGATACCCGGACTTGCTGTTTTTCTTGTGTTTTTCCCAGTTGCTCTGCTCATTTGAGATGACAGTAACACCAGTTTTGTGCTAGCACAGTATTTTAAGGCAAGCATCAACCAAAGTCTGTAGTTGCAAAGTCAAAAATCAGCAAAAATCTAGTTCAACAGATATACCTATTCAACACCAAACAACTATGTATTAATGGGCTACGAACCGCAAAGAAGAATTTGGCAAACAGAAATTATTAAGTTAAGGAGAGATATGGGTAAAAATAAGCATACAGGGATGTGGAAAGGCTGTGGGAGAGTTAACTTAACTCAATCCTAATCTCAAAGCGATAAATAGGTTGGATAGAATGATAGTAGAGAGACAGAAAATAAGAAGAAAGAGAAAGAAAAAAGACAAGAAAAAATAGAAAAACAAAAATTAAAAATTAAGAAAACCAACACTTAAAAATTAGGCAAATTTTAAAACGTAATATTCACAAAAGAACGTGGATAGAATAAGAGAAGGGGATGGATAAAAAGGAGATGTGAAAAACTTAAAAATAAAAATGCTTAAAATATTATATAGGTATAAAGAGGTAGTACTGCTATTAAGGAATTTAAGTCTAATAGTTTTTAAATTAAGTAATAATTTCTGGATTAAGCCTGTACACAATGGAGTAAGGTCTAATAATCAACTGTTGGCATAACTGAGGATGAGCAGAACACAAATTATGTCATGCAAAGAAGAATGAAAAAGAAGAAAAATTAAAAAGAATGAGAAGGAAAGGAAAAAGGATCACAGGGTCAGTAGAGCTAAACAAAAAAAAAATTAAGAAAAAAAAGTACACACATATATACCTCTAAAATAAAAATTATAATAGGAAGAAAAAAGTTAATAGAAAACAAAAATATTAAAAGTTAAAAATTAAAAATTAAAAAAAAAACTTTTAGAAAAATATTTTTTTATAAAAGGTACAAAAAAAAGAGTTCTTAGATTTTTTTTTGGGGGGGGGATGGGAAGATCCTGTATCTCACTGTGTCCTTAACCTGTCTCTTGTTGGAGTCTCTGGTCTGCTTGTGGTTTTTGATTTTCCTGTGGCTTGAATGGTTTCTTAAGTCAGTTTGAGCAGGCAGAAAAATCACAGCAGATGATTCTTGACCACATGGGAAGCTCTGGGTAGGGTCCCAACCATCGAACCTCATTCTCCTCACAGGACAGTTGTGAGGAAAAAAGGGATTTATACAGAGGGATCTCAGGAGCATGGCTAGGCACAGAGGGAGCAGCTTTCAGAGAAGGTTCTCGGCAATTCTGTGAGCAAATGACAGGAAGATACCTGGAAAGGGCTCAGGTTGTCCCTGCTCTTAATCGTGCAACAGATATGGGATTATCAAACAAAACATGGCTGTCTTTCATCATCACCCTATCCCCATGAGGAAAAGGATCCTTCACTGTGTTGAGTTTTGCAGCTGGCGAAACCAAGGCACAGAGAAGCCAGGTGACCTATTTATGACTTCAGCTTCACAGGAAGCTCTGCCTGACTTCGCTACCATGCTGCCTAGGACAATGGGTGCTATTCAGTCCACTTCTTGTGTTAGGAAGTTCACTTCTTGTCAGTCTTGGGGCTGGAAATCTAGGCCTGGGCGCTGTTCCCGAGAGTCTCACCAAAAGGCTAGTGCTCTACCACTTGAGTCCACAGCACTACTTCTGATTTTCTGGTGGTTCTTTGGAGATAAGAGTGTCACAGACGTTCCTGCCTGGGCTGGTTATGAACCATGATCCTCATATTTCAGCCTCCTGTGTAGTTAGGATTAGAATTCTGAGTTACCGCACCCAACTTAATTGTAATTCTGACTTTTTTCTCTCTCTTTCCCAAGACCTGGTTGAATGGGTGCTAGAAGAGGCGGCCCAGCATCCCCATGTGGATGGAACCCAAGGTGGCCCTCTCATTCTGGAGATGGGTTGTGGGTCAGTAGCTGACTCGCTAGCTTTTTGAAACAGATTCATGAGATAAGCCCTTCTGTTCCCTGTCTAGACGGTGACAGTTATTCATTGTCCATCCAGCCTTACTAGACTTATTGTATTGTATTGCTTTCTACATCATTTTCTAACACCTCGTCAAAATTATGATATATAGTTACGGAATGAAAATGTAATGCCATCTTAAGAAAGTTATTTAGGGCTCTGGGAATTTGGCTTCATGGTATGGTGATTGCCTAGCAGCCATGAAACCCTGGGTTCATTCCTTAGTAACACATTTAAAAAAAAAAAAAAAAACAAAAAAACACTGGAAGTGGTGCTGTGCCTCAAGCGGTAGAGTGCTAGCCTTGAGCTAGAAAAAAAAGCTCAGGAAAATTCCCTATCCCTGAGTTTAAACCCTTCGACTGGCAAAAAGAACAAAACGAAACAAAAAACATTTAGTTAGTAAATGCAAAATAAAGACCCCATACTTGGAATATATAATTGCTTCTTCCATACTGACACCTGACAACAGTTCCTAATTTATGTACTTTACTTATGTTAGGATACAGTGTTAAAAAAGTTTTGTTCAATAAGTCACAGCTATTAATGCCAGGAATGTGCTTAGATGTCAGGTAAAGTTTAATTCTGGAAATTCAATGATTCCAGGATATGTGTCGTCACTGCTAATCACAAAGAGAAGGGTAGGCTAAGTGTGATTTTGAAATCTTTTTGGTGAGTTATGGCACCAAAAAGTCAGAAGCTAATTAATAGTTGTGAAAGAAAATAAAGAATAAATCCAGATAGAAGGAATAAATGATAGTAATTAAGGTATACCAGAAACTGTTCTATAGAACCATTTTTGGTTATTGTAGAACTTGTTGCCAACTAGGCTTTTCCTCATTGGCTTTAGCATTCTAAATCTCTTAGCCTAGCTCTTAGTCTCTGTGTGATAAATGTATTTCCTTCTATGCTATTCTTTCATACCTTATCTCTTTTGTTTTCAAAAAATCTCATTCTTTCTATATTTCTCTATGAACATTTCCTGATACTAAATACATCTATACAGATGGCAGAGGATGCTAATGTAAGGGTCCCAAAGCTCATCAGTCATTAATGTAACAAAATGGAAAAGGAGGATATATTTCTTGCTACTTCAATTTTTCTGAAATGCTGCAATGTCATCATTCGGTTAAAATTTCCATTCTTTTTCTACACAGTGTCATTCTGTGCTCATAAATGCAAATATGAGCCAGGTGCTGGTGGTCTACACCTGTAATCCTACCTACTAAGGAGGTTGTGACCAGAAGATTGTGGTTCAAAGCCAGCTTTGTCAGGAAAGTCCATGAGACCTTAACCTTCAATTAATCACCAGAAACCAGGATGTGGTGCTGTAGCTAATCACCCAGGAACAGAGTTCAAGCCCCACAAGAACAAAAGTGGTGAAATATGACTTTAAGTTTCTCCAAAATGAACGGCAAGATCAATAATCTTCCCAACGAAAAAAAAATAATTCCAAAATGATTCAGTGCACCTACTTTGGCTGAGTTATGTTATAGATCCTTTGCTGGATATATTCTCCAAAAACAAATTGTTTAACTAAGGATACAGGTGGACCCATTGTAACAATGAGATGTACAAGTCATTATCTCGAAAAAAGAACTTTACAACTTTGGTGGGTGGGGAGGACCGGATGGGGGAGGGGGGTATATGGGAAGGAATGGGAAGGGGAAACAAAGAGGAGGCAACAATGATTGATAAGAAATGTGTTATCTTGCCCATGTAATTGTAACTCCTCTGTACGGTATGCCCACAAAAATAAGAAAGAAAAAATGGTCGAATATTAGCTTTACAATAAACTTCATCTAATATTTCTCATTTGAAAAGAGAAGACTGTACAGTTGATGACACTTGACTTTCTTACTATCTTAGTTCAAAGCTAACCCAGGCAGGAGAGTCTGTCAAACTCCTATCTGTAATTACACAGCAAAAAATCGAGAAGTGGAGTTTTGGTTCAAGCAGTAGAGTACTAGATTTGGGGGCTGGTGGGCAGGAAGAAAAACTGTTCAGGGACAGGGTCCAGCCTCAGGGTTCAAGCCCCAGAACCAACATAAACTAAACAAAAAAGCAAACAAAAAAAACAGATATTTCATTGGGACCCTCCTTAAAGGACTACTGGTGTGAGAAATGGCTCCTTTTGCTGATCATACGCACTGGATGCTCTTTTGGAATCCTTATTGCTCTGGAGAACTCAGGACCAAAATAAAGGAATTGATAATTGACTCCTACAATAAGAGAATCATGTCAGGAGTGAAATATCCATCCATAAAACACTTTAAAACCTCCATGTCTTTGTTTCTTTGCAGTAGAATTTTTTTGGGGGGTCCAGTCGTGGGCCTGAACTCTGGGCCTCGGCGCTTTACCTCAGGTTTCAACTCAAGGCTAGTGCTCTACCACTTGAGCCATAGCACCACTTCTGGCTTATTTTTGCTTATGTGGTGCTGAGGAATCGAACCTAGGGCCTCAGGAATGCAAGGTAAGTTCTCTACCACTGAGCCACCTTCCTAGCCCCTGCAGTAGAACATATTGAAAACAACGTTATTTCCTTTTGTTCTATGCTGGCCATCAAATGGCACATTATTTATTTTTGTAATTCTCTCAACTAGAAGTTTACAGAAAAATTATATACGAGTAAAAACACACTAGACAAAGTCAAGGACAGAATTTTCTTCAAGACCTCGGATTCCCTTCTTTTACACTAAAAAGGAAAGCACAAGTTAACTTGAACTTTGTAAATCCTCTATGTTTCATTCCTCTCCTGGGATCAGTTTCCACATCCAGTAACAGTTACTTCCAGGAACAATCTATGGTGCTGCTTGAGGTACAGTGAATGATTTCTGCTTCAATGAAATAACACAAGGATATCTTTGGACCTGATGTAACACGAGTTTCAGAGACAACTTAGTAAAGAGAAAATGTGAAATTTATATTGCTTATAAATACATTATCCATGAGTATATTGAGTTCAAACTTTGTAAATTCTCTGTAAATTAAGGTGAATTTTAAAGGGGAAGAAGTTTCTCAGATCATTTCTTTTTTGTGAGTGTATGTGCTGCGTATTATTTCCCAAGTGTACATGAATTTGTTAACTTATGTTAACTATAGCAATAATAAGAGAAAGAGAAATTCTGTGTTTAAGTATAAGGGTTCAATACACTGTAGAAGACTCTACGAATAAGACCACGTTGAAACAATAAAGCCAAGTCCAGTATGTAGATTTATGAGAGTGATATAGAGAAAGCATTACTCCTACATGGAACAGGAAGTATGAGGCCACTCCCTTTCTAAATCATGCTTGCTAATGACACAACTTTGTAGAAAGTAGAATGGAAGAATAATTCTGTTTTCAATGCAAGTCAGATATAACAGCATGGACTTAATTGGGGAAAAAAAGTCCATCTTGTGAGAGCAGGGATTATACTAGCTATGAACTGGTGGATAAGATCACATTTTTTTCTTTCCTTTACTTATATATTGTTTTTTGGTTGGTGGTCTTGGAACTTGAACTCGGAGCCTGGGCACTGACCCTCTGCTATTCAGCTCAAGGCTAGTGCTCTACCACTTGAGCCTCAGTGCCGCTTCCAGTTTTCTTGAAGTAAATTGGAGTAAAGAGTCTCCAGGACTTTCCTACCTGGGCTGGATTTGAACTCCAATCCTCAGATCTCACCACCACCCAGCTTAGGATCACATTTCTAACAGTGTACACTCAGCATATGTAATGTGTATGTTCATCTATCTTTATATGAATTCTTGAGTTAAAAATCTGGGCTACAGCTTAGACTTTACACTCACAACAATCTTTGTAGTTTAAAAGTTGATTCCAATGGATAAATAAAACCTAAGAATGTAAAGGAGTCTGGGGAGTTCAGTTTGCATCCTGCCTGTGCAGAACAGTCTTTGAGAAACTATAATTAACCAGCCAAAAGATGGTTTGGAAGCATGGCTCAAGTATTGGAATACCAGTCATGAGCAAGATTACTGAATAAGATTTTGACGCTTTTGCATACATACATACAATCATACACATATATACAGAGACACTTATATGTGCACACACAAATACAAATATGAAGCAACTCTCAGAATATGTAGAAAAGTTAGAAAACAATAGAAAATATGTCCTGAGTAAGACTAGAATCAAGTGATAATTTGTAAAATTAAAAAATCCTTAAGCAAACATTCTTCAAAAAAGTGTGAGAAAATTACATAGCTAGGGATCGGGATAGTAAGAGATTCAAGTAATCAATATTAAAGGGATTAGATCCATGGAGGAATGAATCAGAGACCCCGCAGGTGCATTTGAAAATGTTCATATCCTGTGTCAAATGTTAGAACATCTTCGAAGATAGTACATGAACAGTCTGAGAAGTTTAGTGGATAATATAACTGGAGAAGTTCAGAATTGCTAGTCTGTATCTAGATTAAATAAACCAAGAAGGGTCTGGGAAGGTGGCTCAGTGGTAGAGTGCTTGCGTTGCATACATGAAGCCCTGGGTTTCATTCCTCAGCACTACATAAGCCAAAAGAAAAAAGCCGGAATTGGCTCTGTGGATCAAGGGTTAGAGACCTAGCCTTGAGCTGAAGAGCTGAGGGACAGCACCCAGTCCCAGAGTTCAGGCCCCATGACCGGACCCAAAAATAAATAAATAAATAAATAAACAAATAAGTAAAAAAAAAAAAAAAAAAAATATATATATATATATATATATATATATATATATATATATATATATATATATATATATAAATAAACCAAGAAACTATGGTGGGGCAATGTGATACAAGCCTTCAATTCTAGCACTCAGACTGACAGGAGATTAGAGACTGGAATTACATAGTGATACCTTCCCTGGACCAGGTAGTATAATTTTGTCTTATTAAAAGATACCAAACCAGAAAGGAATACGCAGTTGGAAGTTTGGGCTAATTTTGTCATTATGTTTTGAGAAGTCGTTTCCTATTGAAATGCAACTCATTTATAATCCTCAGTTCTGCTTTTAAATGCTCTCTTCATTACAGAACATTCCTAGATGCAAAATGGCTCATGATTTCCATGCAAAATTAGAAAAAGTAAGTAATCATCATTCTGTTAGATTCCAAGGAAAGGATGAAGGATTACAAAAGCTTAAGCCTGGAGGAATAGCAAAGTTTATATAATGTAGGACTTGATAGATCTTTCTAAATTAGAGATTAGACTTCAAATAAATATTTTGGTTTTGTTTGTAATTTCATATTTTATAAGATACTACAAATTTTTTTTAAGTAGCATGTTTAATTGACAAATTTACAAATGTTTCTTGCATTCAATTTGCCTAGCATATTATTTCAAGAGAGTTATAATTAGAACTCAGTTAATAGATAATTCCAACAGTTCCTGTATAAAATGATAATGTAAATAATGTAGACCGAGTTGCCAAGAAATGGATATTAATTTATAAATTTAGAAAAACAGCAATTTTTGAGGCTTTGGTATAACATGTTATGAAGAGAATAATTGTGTGACTTCTTTCTTCTACCTGTATGTAACACAGGAAGCAATTTCCTTAATTACATGCCTGTGTATACAATAAGAAAAATGCTGGGTTTGGAGTTTGTTTTTATTTTTGTTTTTGTTTTATTGGTTTGTCCTAGGGGTTGAACTCTGGGCCTGGACACTGTCTCTGAGCCTGTTAAGCTCAAGGCTTGTGCCGTACTACTTCAAGCTCAGTACCACTTGTGTCTGGCTTTTGCTGAGAAGTTTATTGGAGATAAAAATCCAGGGAACTTTCCTGCTGGGTGGGCTTTGAACTGTAATCTTCCGATCTTAACATCCTGAATATCTATGATAGTTAAAAAGTATAAATATATATAATATTTTCAAGAATGCCAGTGGAGGAAAAATGATGCAACCCAGTTTATTGTGGTGTTCTTTCCAGAACACAGAGGGCATCACATTAGCATAGGTTTAGTATTTTTTCCAATAGAAATAAGTTATTTGTGATGTGAATTAAGGGAATTTTGAGGTGCACCCTACAAGTTGGAAACTGTTGGTCTAGGATGACTTTATGGCATAAATTTTGGGATTGGTGTTCATAGAAATAATAGCTTAATCTGATAAACAATTGCTTACTCTTGAAGAATTAATTATAACATGCTTCATAGTTTTATCCTATACCAGAATGTGGCTATTTTTCTGTTCACTTCTCAATGTGTAACATCCCATTGGAAAATGCAACTATTGCAGAATTACATAACATGCAAATAGGTACTATTTTGAATCTCTCAGGTATGGAATGTTCAGAATTTGAAAGTGAGTAGTTATTAGTAGTTATTATTTTGAGGAACACACATATTCTGTCCTCTTAACAACTTATTTACTTTTAAAAGTTATGGGTTTCTATAGAATTAAACAGTTTTCAGTTTTAGTATGAGAAAGTACTAATTTATTCTTTTATGAAAATATTGGCAATTATATTGTGAAAAAATTGTCAAGTTATATAACATTCAAGTTGATGGTCCTCTGATAAAGAAGGGGTAACTAATTCAAATTAGATGCCAAATAGTACGGATTTTTTAAAAAAGTTACTACATGAAGAATATTATTTACTATACCAAATACAGTGAAATTTTATTTCATGCAGGTTATTTTTAAAATTTAATTTTAATGTGAAAGTGATATGCAGTGGGTTAGCAATTGTAAGGTAGTGAATACATAACTGTTCAAACTTTTTATCCCCTCTCTCATTTTCTCACAGTTTTCCTTCAGCCCCAAACCCCTCACAAGTTGTAATGTACATTTCCAACATAATGTCTTATGAGTATTGCTATTGCATTGGTTTGCCTTTGTCCTTTGTCTCGCCAATTTGTTGTTCTTCTTCCCTTTCCTAATTAAGGTAAATGTATAAACAATACACAGGGTACCAAAATCAAACACAATAGGAGATAACCCATAGGGGAAAAACCCAAGGAAAATAGAAACCACATAGTACATTAAAAACAACAACTCCAAATAAATATCTCTGTCCATATCTTGGAGTTCATTTTGCTCAACATCAGTTTATATGCTCATATATATGCATAACAAAGAAACTGGAAAATAATAGTTTCATGGATAATATATCATGAAAACAACATGTTAACTGTTTTGGATGGTAAAGGTGGAATTAGGATTGGTAAATTCGTGATTCTGATAAAGGAATTTCAAAAGAGTTTTAAAATTATGACAGGTAAATTTTAATTGTTCAAACTTTTTAACTTGGCCTATTATAATTTAAAATTGCCTGGGAAAATAGGCTTTCATGCAAAGAAATCCATGGAGACTTAGCTGAGAGGGAGCAATGTGGGTAAGATGGCGCATTTTTACACTAAACAAACAAGCCTCACAAACTGTGCTGTAAATCCTGTAGGCTAACATGAGAATTGTCCTTACCCAGGAAATATAGTCTTACTGTGAGAAACAAGGTTGTAGTGGAATTTAAACTAAACAGTAATTTTCTTAAAAAGATAATTTTGGTCAAAATATTTAGGGAGAAAGTGCCCTTCAAAATGAAAGAACCTATTGAGTTTACACTTTTCTGTTTGTAATACATTCCACAATGTCTTTGCACTTGAAGCACTGAAACACAGAAAAAAAAATCTGATTGGATACTTCACATTTCTAAGTAGCTCAAAAATATAATATCCTCATTAACATGAGATAGTGAAGACTTCTCTTATTACATAAGCCAAAAAGTTTGGGGATCAAAAAAGAATTGAGCAAATTACAAAGGTAAGAAAACGCGTTCTTAGAAGCCCTAGCTAAGGGTACTGGCTTCAGCCGTGGAGGGGGCCAAAACTTTTTGATATAGATTGTCTTAATGTTTTTGCTACCTAAAGTGATTTTACAGAGCCTATTTGGCTCAGTATAATGCAGAACAAATTGAATGAAGACATGAAAATAAATTCTACCTCCAAATAAAAGAGTTTTAAAAGAGAAACCTGAAGCTGTAGCAGTGGCGGATACAGTATAGTCCTTCACCTTCACTAGACTTGAAGCCAAGAAACTGTGATTAATTGGAAATCAGTCAAGAGCTAAGAAGGGACATAGAAGTAGGACATGGAAGTGTTGTCCTTTGTACCAGACAATGTAATCCAAGGAATGGGTGATTTAACTCTATTGTTCTCCATAAATCTTGTTGAGCAAAAGCAAGACCAAGAGAAAAATAATCTATTGAAATAATTTTGCAAAGAATAATTTCACTGTTCACAATATGGTATCTAAGGAAAGTCTTAAGAGAGAAGATAAAAGTTGTAAGAGAGAAGATAAAAATGGATTATTCTTCAGTTTCCTCTAAGCATTTTGTTAGCAAAATATATCTTTGAGGTTAGAAGTGACTGAACCAAAAATGGGTGGAGTACTTATTTTTGTGGGCACATTAGACACAAGAAGATTTCAAGGTAAAAGAAAAAAGAAAAAAAATATATAGCTAAATATTTGTGATTACAGGTTCTTGGACTGGTTTTTTGGAGACAAAGATTTGCATTAGTGTTGGTCTTCATTAACATAGTTGTTGGGTTTTCATGGCAACCAAATTAAAAGGGCAAGTTTAATGGACTCGTGTGGACAAGTAAACAGCATGATAGAAAATAATGGCAAATAATATTTAATGAATTATTTTGAAAAATTACTTTGTGACAACAAAGAAGGAAAGATAAAATTCCAAACCTCTTGACTTTAGTAAAAGTATGAAAATTGAGTAGTGAAGAGATTGAGAGAAAACAAAGAGAACTGCTTTATCTCCACTGGAGTAATAGGTTCTTGTTCTTGTTTCTTCCATTCTGTCTTCACAAGCTATCAAATGTGACTCAGGACTGGAGTATCCAGTTCAGACAAAGAACATTCGCAGAAGAAAATATTTGCAGTAGATATAGGTTATTTATAACCTTAGACAATCTATTTAAATCTGTTTAAAATTCTCCCCACACCCCAAACTGCCCTCTTTGCACAGCTTGGTTTGCTTTTCCAAAGACTGACCTTCATTAACTATTTAAAATTTTGAGAGGTCATATTCATACTGTCTAGAGATTGCTGTTTGGTTGTAATTTTTGTATGTTTTTGTTTGTTGTTGTGTTTTTAACTGAATTTCAAAAGGTTGTGCAAGTGTGTTACAATTAAATATGTCCATCTAATTGTCTAATGCTCCTGGATCAGAGTCACTCCTTCTATCAATATGAACCAACCCTTTCTCCAAGATTTATTTCACTTCCTTTATTACATGTGTACATTAAGTATTCTAGCTGTACTTGCCCCTTGTTCTATTTTTCATTCATTCTATTTCTTTACTATTGTTCCTCTCTGTTTTCAATTTCCTGATAGTCATTCTTTTAAACTGCCTGTTAATACTTTGAAAGGTTTATATACATTCCATGGAGTTTCAATCCCACATATACTTGAACTGATGTCAGCTTATATTTCCATAATTCATTTATCTGCAATAACAATTTGCAAGACTGAAGATGTGAATCACTTAGACATGATTTTATTCTCATTCATTTGGAAGATTAATCTTTAGACAGCAAGAAAGTTTAAAATTGACTTAGAATGTATTCCTAAATACCAGTTTTTATAAATGGCTTTGTACAATGGTGTGTGATTATTTTATTTTACATAGGATAATATTTTCTACTACCTATAAGTTTTGGAAAAAGAAGAAAACTAAAATTTACTAGTGTAGAGGAATATGATAGAAATAGAAGACATATTTTATGTTTGTCACATCTCTGATCAGTACCCAAATGCAAGACTTAAAGTCATATTTCTTACTATATTAGACAGATAGGGAAAACATAAAACAACACTTGATAAGGCAACTATAAGTGACTTTTTAAAATGTACGTTCTTATGTGATGAAATTTACTTTATTAGCTAATACTTGTGTTTGGAATATGGGAGACTGATCTATTTAACACATTTCTGGAAGGCACCTACTGAACAACACAAATGGCGGGGGTACTATTTCTACACTTTAATGAATGAATTTGGTTGATATTAGTGTTGGGTAAGTAAATCAACTCTATTTTAACTTGCTCCCTACACTTGAAAGCATTCTAATGTCACTATCATCTACTTGTCAAGTGTTATTTTGGCAAATGGGATTTTTAATAGTTTATTTGAAAATGAATATATTTTCAGGAGATTAAGTGTAGGTTATCATTGGTTTGAGAATGACAACATTTTTATACTATAGAACCTAGTTTTTTGAAGTACCGGTGTTTTGAAGCACTAAGGATCTTCTTAGTTAATGTTTTTCTAAATTATATTTGACATCTAAATCAAGTTTTTCTAGCCTTGGTAGACCAATTATGGATTTATCATTCCAGAAACTATTTTTGGCCAACTTATGCTGCACTGAAATCTTTCATTAATCATTAGGAGAGGGGTATTAAAAATAATCTTGTTCATTTGTGATTTTGTTCACTCATATGGGCTGGTCATTTGTAAATTGAAATTTTGAACTACAGTACTTTCTCTCATATTTTGTGATCTCATCTTTCATTTCAAGTTGCTTTGCATTTCACAGTTGATTACTGCTAATTCTTGTAAGGAATTTGGGACCTGAAATATTATAGGATATGAGAAATTGAGATTAGTCTTCAATTACTTTCTGTTGGCATGTTGCATGAGCCTAAGTGAGAAGTCTTGCCCTTGTTATTTGATTATGCAGATAACTTGAACCTGGTATCCTAGGACCCGTGGGTCCTGCAGAAGAATAATAGCTTTGAGACATCATATCAGCAAAATTTGGGTATATTCATTAAGAATGCTTCAGAAATATGGAGAAAAACACTTTGGGTCCAGCAAGTTAAAACAATAAACAGAGTATCAGAGTAAAATCCCTTATACATTAGTGGAAAACAATACTGTTATTTTACCTTGTGAATTCAGAAGACCACGAACACATAGAAGGTATCACAAGTTTATACCGAAGACATTGAATTGATACTTTTTATATTCTAATATATATTCTAAACCTAATTATTTATATTCCAATCTACTTATGAGAATAAATGTCAATATATTTATCAAACTATCAATTCTACTAAGATTCACTGTGTGAAATTTAAAATCAGCACATATAAATATAAAATATATAAGTATATATAATATAAAAAAGGCAACTCTGTTTTAAAGTATTATTCCATTATCTCTACCTCAGTTTTTGGTAGAGTTAGACTTAAAGCTTTACCATTTGTTGATTTACAGCCTAGAGGAAAGAGGAAATACTGTGATTAAAACATTACCAATTTAAGGCCTAATATCGAGGAGAAAGTTATGGACTTCTCCAGGAGCTATGGAAATATTTGGTGATATAAAGTCAGTAGTGTAAGTTCCTGCCTGGTTGGATGATAGACAGGCAATGACAGTAGGTAATCATGCATATGAACAATTTTTTCACCTTCTTTGCTTTAGCTACTTTTGAAATGATAAGTATAATAAACAATTATATTTTGATAAAATGCCTTCCATTCTAAACAATTCTGTCTGAACTGTTCATCTCTCTATGATCTCTTGTAACTAAGGTTAGTTTTGTTCCAGTTGACAATCTTTGCTGTCACGGTAAGATATTCTGATTGGTCTGTTCCTACATGGAAGAAAGGTAAAGGGTCAGCTAGACATTTGTCCCAGCAAGACCTCATTTGGGAAATTTTAAGTTGCAAAAGTTAAGAAGTAGCTCTTAAGCAAGGCTTTCTTTGAATCCATTAGCTCCACAAAGCTAATTCAGTTGATAAATAAATACTTGAAAAGCAATCACCTTTGGACTTAGCTGTAAAGGCTTCAAAGTATGATAAAATTTAAAATGAAAAAGACAAAATAGTCATTGACAAAAAAATTGCAAATATGAGCAATCGACTAAGCAATATGTTTTTCCCATTATACACAGAATTTTAGAGAAATAAGCATTTTTAGGAACAATAAGGGTTCCTTGCTATAAATAGTCAACCATGGATATATGCCTGTATAAAGATTGCATCATTAAGTACTTAAATTTAGATGATACTACATGTTTCAGCAGCAGGCCTACCCAAATTACAACAATACAGAGATTAACATGGCACTTGCCGAAGGATGATATGAAAATTTGTGAAGTATTCCATATTTTTCATTCTTCTGATGCAAGAAATGAAAAACAGTTAAAAACAGTTATTAAAAAGTTCATTACAAAAATACAACTGTAACAATACATGTAATTCATAGAATTAAAGGTTAGTTTGACATCAGTATATTATATCTTCACCTGAGAAAGGCCTTTACATAGCATAACCTTTACAAAACTTGAAATTAGTTAACATTAACAAAGGAGGAGGCTGCAATGCTTGGTAAGAAATGTACACATTATCCTGCCCATGTAATTGTAACCCCTCTGTACAGTATGTTCACAAATAAAATTAAATTAAATTAAAAAAAAAGAAATTAGTTAACATTGTCATTTTATCCCAAAGAAATAAAATAATACAAGGACCTAGGAAAAAAAGAATCTTAAACTTTTTCTATATGGAATGCAATTTGAAAGGACACATTTATTAATGAACATATACATTATATAACAATGTAGAATTCAAAGTATTATATCTAGCAGCGAATTAAATAGATTATGGACATTATACAAACAGATATACTTTTTTCAGAAAAGCACCTTGAACATCTTTAGTTTCTATACTATTTATTTCAAAAGATAAGTTAAAATTATTTCTGATTTAAAAAAAATCACAAACTCTGCAGAAATCATTATAGATGTACAAAAACAATTCTTGAATATATTTTGACATCAAAGTCAGGCAATTCACTTGGATAAATACATGGAATCCATGATTTTTTAAAGTAAGATATTGCTGTTGCTTTGTATTCTGAAAAAAAATTGTAGGGAAACAAAGGATGGACTGGCATTTTTGAAATTTAAGAACCTCAACCAAACCATTACAACTTAGGAGAACAATTTGTACAGTCTTCCATAACTTCATAGAGGTAGTAATACTTACTTATCCTTTTGGAAATATCAAATGCAGTTTTCGGGATCCAAAAGAAGAAATTTGCTTGGATCTTCCTCAATTTTTTTCTTGCAAATGATACCATTCCTCACTTTTTCATCTTACTTCCTGTCTTTGTCAGAATTGCCTAACCGGAGACTTTGAGTGCCAGTGGGAATGAGATGTCCATGTTTTTCTCCAATAGTTCACATTGGTTGAACTGGTCAGAAAAATCTGGTGAATTTTCTGCATATATTTATTCACCATGATTTATTTTATCTTTTTTCCATTTTTACTACTCTAAATTATTCTAACTGGAGAGTAGGGAATTTATAGAGAGCAGAGGAAAGATTTTCCTCAATATTCAAAGGTACAGACTGAAAATTAGGACCAGTGGTGTCTTCATGTGCAGCTTATTCTAGGAATGAGAAAATAGGAAACAATGCCTTCTATGTAAATGATTTGGGAAATACCATGTTATAGTGTCAGAGAACTCACTATTCAACTTATGGGCTTAAAGAGCTTTCTAATGTTGGTATTCAACATTAGAAAAAATGTATAATGCAGTAGTAAAATAGAAGTCCTTTGTATGACTACCTAAATTCTTGTTTTTTTAAAGACATTTGTTTTCATCTAAAAAATAGGCCTGTCTATTGTCTTCAGGTGATTTTGATGATTGAAGATGCTTAATGAGAAGTCAAAATGTATTAGTAGTCCTTTTCTATCAATTAAATTTCACTTTTGCTTTTTGGAGGATATAATGATCAAAGCAATAATTCAGAATCAGCAAGCAATCGTTCAGAATCATGCTTGCAGTGCAAGTGAATCACCAGTAAGTAATCCTCGATATCATTATCCACAAAGATTTGTCACAGATACAATCAGCCTGCCTTCTCTAGCTGCTTTCCTAGCCTGGACCTATTCCTTCATTGTACAGGAAAAGTGTGATTCAACTGATTTTAGTCAAATCTGTTAGTAGAATTATCAAGTATTTAGATTCTTTTCTTTAAAATTAGTTGTAGGGCCTGAACTCTGGGCCAGGGAACTGTCTTTGAGCTCTTCAAATCAAGGCAAGCACTCTACCACTTGAGGCAGAGCACCACTTCTGGATGGTTCTGTTTATGTGGTGCTGATTTGGGAAATGGCAGAGGAGAAAGTGAAATGATGCAACCAAAAATATAAAAACAAAATAAATTAGGATAATTTTGGAGCAATCATATTGTCTATGAGAACCATGAAAGAGAGAGAGGAAAATAGATACAGATGTGCAATGACCTAGCTAGCCACAAAATCCATGCTTCTAATCAATTTACAGAGCAAACAATTTTTTTTATTTTTTAAAAGAGATGGAAATAGAATATATGTATTTACATGAAATTAGTAAATACATTTTTAGTAGACTACATAAAGAGTCAGAGCTTTGACCAAATTACAAACAAGAATCTTAAAACTTGGGCTGGGATGGTGGATCAGTGGTAGAGTGCTTGCCTTGCAGCTTACTACAGCGGAGACTATTTCCAAAAAGGCCACACATATGAATAATAGGGATGAGGATGAGTAAACCCCTCTTCATTGGGAAGCCTAGAGTGGACAACTAGAAATTGTCCATGGGTTGGTAGCTAAAGGCAAATATTCATGCAATAACTGTGAATGGCTGGACACCCCTGTACAGTGCTTATATGTGGAACATATTGCAACAGCACACACACACACACACACACACACACACACACATCTTCATCATCATCATCATCATCATCATCATCATCATCATCATCAGATTTCTTCTTATTTTTTGCATATGGTCTTAAGAATAAATTTACATTACTAACTTGAATTTCTGACAGGAAAATATCATCACTGTACATCTTGGTTTTATGCTCTCAGGTTTAAATTACTATCTAAGTATGTGCATTAGATAAGTATAGGAAAAAGTAGGAGCCACACCAGTGGCTCAGGTCTTTAATCCTACCTAATCAGAAAGATGAAATCGGATGATTGTTCTTTGAAACCAGACCAAGAAAAAAAAGTCCATTAGATTCTGATTTGAAATTAACTACAAAAAGCTTGAAATGGAGCTGTAGTATAAGCATTAAAATGCTAGCCGTGAGAAAACTAAAACAAAAAAATAACAAATTCTGGAACAGAGTCAGGCCCTGAGTTCAAGCTCTAGTATTAGCAAAAAATGAATGAATGAATGAATGAATGAATTAACTAAAAATAAATTAAGTGGTCACATGTGGAGAGGCAGGTAAAATATAACAATCATGGAGACTGGATTATGTATTATTTTGTAATAAGGCAAATTATCATTTTTCCTAATCATTAATATTTTATTTGAAATTTTTTGTACAATAAACCCTGAGTTTGGCATGCATGTATATGTGTGTGTACATGTGTGCACATGTTTGTGTATGTGTGTGTGTGTGCGGTTGCAATGTTGCTTGCCAATGTGGACAGAGTGAGGCTGAAAAGAGCTGTGTTGAAATGTTGTTATTTATCAGTGTTCCATCCTGTTATTTCAGTGGAACCACCCTTCTGTATATTTTATTTGTCAAATAATAACACCCTCATAATCAAAGCATTTACATCATTAAGTTAGATAAAAGAGATCACTTTCAGTTCTTAGTATATGTTAGGCAAGAAGATACCCATATAATTAGGTAGTCAGTTATTGCTGTAAGATGACTGTCAGTACAAAATATGTATTTGACCTCTTAAATTGGATATACTTTTAAGATATACTCATAGAGTGATTTTGACCAACTCGACCAAACAGGTATTACTCTGGTTATTCCTGTGAAACTCAAGGTGGATAAACACTTTCCAGATTTCTGTTGAAAATAACTTTCTTTGTAAGATCATATCTATTCACACTAAGATAGATAAACCCCTTATTTTTTAGGTTTGAATATCCCATCATATTTACTGAAAATCAGTATTGTGGATATGTTTGTTAGATATACATTGCAAAAACAAACAAAAAGCATGTGTCACCTCCAGATTGTGGATGCATTTGAAGTTGTTTTGTACATACAAATGTTTCTTCATTAATTGTTCTTTTGTGGGAGTAACTATCACAACTTTAACAAATAAGGATTTTTGAATATCTTTTCCAATATAAATAACATCCCAGAGCAAGTCTTGCAATTTCTGAAAACCCTTTGAATATTTTATGATCCTAACTACTCAGGAGACTGAGATCGGAGGATCACAGTTCAAAGCCAGGCCGTGAGACTCTTATCTCCAATTAACCACCAGAAAACCAGAAGTGGCACTGTGGCTCAAAGTAACAGCACACTAGCCTTGAACGGAAGAGCTTGGGGACAAAGCTAAGGCCCAGAGTTCAAGCCCCACAACCGAAAAGAAAGAAAGAAAGAAAGAAAGAAAGAAAGAAAGAAAGAAAGAAAGAAAGAAAGAAAGAAAGAAAGAAAGAAAGAAAGAAAGAAAGAAAGAAAGAAAGAAAGAAAGAAAGAAAGAAAGAAAGAAAGAAAGCAGCCGGGTGCTGGTGGCTCATACCTGTAATCCTAGCTATTGAGGCTGAGATCTGAGGATCATGGTTTTCAGTTCATTGACTATACAGCTAAAAACATTTTTGAAATAAACATTGTTAAAATCTGAAAATGTAAGTGGGTATATAGGCTTTTTATGAATCATTTTATGAAAAGCCAGTTTTTATGAAACTAAAAGATATAGAATAAAAGAATGGAAGTAAATTGGGTGAGCTAATTATTAGTATAACTTTGTTTTCTATTAGCACAGTCTTTTGAATATACATGATGAATTTAAATTATGTCCTTTGTGACACTATACTTGTTATTTTTAGAATCTTTGTAGTTATAGGAGTGAATTTGTAGTATAAATAAATGTCTTTGAAAATGATTAGGATTAATCTTGTGTTTTGTGTCCTACTCCCCCCAAAATGAGTTATTTTCAAGTGTTAATAGTTTATAATTGAATCTTCAGTATCATAAGAAATTTTGAAAAAAATGGATTGTGCGGGGTAAGATGTAGCTGCCTCTTCTCCGAACGTCCCCTTTGCCTCCGGACTTCTCAGGGGCCAGCAGCAGCCCTACCAGGGGCCCGGGACTGAGGGCTCAGCCAATGACCATGGGCTTGGTGTCCAACTAGCAGTTTGCAGGTGGCTGTGCCAAGGCGGTGGAGAAGGCGGCCGAGTAGGCACCGGCGGATGCGGCTCAGGCGGCCAGGGAGCCACAGCTGCTGCACAAGGCCGGCATCTGTAAGTGGTTCAACGTGATCATGGGGTTCGGCTTCCTATCTATGAAGGCCCGCACCATGGTCGCGCTGGACCCCCTGGTGGACGTCTTTGTGCACAAGAGTAAGCTGCACATGGAGGGCTTCTGGAGCCTGAGGGTGGGAGAGGCTGTGGAGTTTTCCTTTAAGAAGTCTGCCAAAGGCCTAGAATCCATTGGATTCACTGGGCCCAGTGGGGTGTTCTCTTTGGTAGTGAGAGGCGGCCAAAGTTGAAGAACATGCAGAAGCGCAGATCCAAAGGAGACAGGTGCTACAACTGTGGTGGTCTAGACCATCATGCCAAGGAATGCAAGCTGTCACCACAGCCCAAGAAATGCAACTTCTGCCAAAGCATCAACCACATGGTGGCCTCCTGTCCACTGAAGGCTCAGCAGGTCCCCAGTTCCCAGGGAAAGCCTGCCTACTTTAGGGAAGAATAAGAAGAAGAGATCACAGCCCTGCCCTGCTCCCCGAGGCCCAAAATTGAGCCACCAGAGTAAGGGGGGCTACTCTTGCCAGCAGGAAGTTTCAAGGAGAAGGCATCAATAGGTAAAGTGGAGAAAATGGGAATATGGGATGTGTTGGAGAGTAGCTGGCACTGCCATATGTCTCAGGCCGGGATGTCCCAGCATCACCCCATCTTCTCTTTTGATGAGGGGAAGGGGTGATGCATAGGAATCCCATCATGATCTATCCCAATTCAAGTGAGGGGCTTTGGGGGAACCATTTTGAAACCTGCATACTTTATATGATAAGCTTCACCTGTCCTACATGCTTCCCCTCCCTCCGCCCCAACCCACCCAGCCTCCAGCTTCTAAAAATGACCCAGATTGGCAAGTTGTTCCTTTAAAGAAGGATGTGTCCTATTTCTCTTGCCAGGGTGTGAAACAAATAAGCATCAGACCAGCAGATCCATGGGCCCAAATCCCCAAAGTGTAGTACCTCGGGTAGGAGGGCCCGTCAGGAGCAAGGCAGAGTTGTTTTGTTTTGTTTTCTTTTTTGTCTCTCCACCACCTCCTCTCCTAAACATCTTGTTTCCTCATCACCCTATCTTGAGCCATAGTACTGGGAGAGCTTGTCCAGGCATTGGGTTGTGATGACATGCAACATGGGTTACTAGGGAATGGCTGTAAACCTGGTGCTCTGTGCTTCTCCCTGCCCCCTCCCCCATTCTGGGCCAATGTGATTGTAATTTATTTGTTCCCTTGGATTACTGCACCTTGGGTCCCCGCTTTCTCCAGGATGCCAAACCTGCACTATATATGCGAATGACGTATCTTGTGCATTTTAACTTTTTTTCTTATTATAAATATTCTGGTTTTGTATTTTTATATATTTTAATCTTAAGGCCCTCCTTCCTGCGCTGTGTTCTCAGGTACATGAGCAATCTCAGGGATAAGTGGGCAACAGCTCCAGGTCTGCACAGCAGGAAGAATTTGTTGTTTTTATCACCATGGAGAGCAACCATTTGGAGTGCATAGCGCATTGAACCACTTCATTTTTGCCAATTAGAGCTGGCTTTTCTGCCATAGGGTCCTCTTGAAACCCCATCAACCCTTGGAAATGTTTCATGGGAGACTAGGTTTTTAATTGGGTTGCCCCATGACTTGTTCTCCTTCGGCTGGAAGAATGGAAATTAGTCTAAACAGGAAATGGTGGTGCAGACAAGGTAGAAGAGGCCCAAAGAGGAAGCCAAGGTTAGTAATGTTTGTGTAAACCTGTGGCTCTGGGACTTGTTTTCTTTCCATATACCACATCTATCCTTTACTAGGTTAGCCTGGGATTACTGTGCAAGTAACTGTATATGTATTTTTTTTTCCTCTAAGGAATGGGAATTGATATGTTTGGATTTTAAGACCACAGATATGTGTCCACCTTGTACTAGCCATGCAGGGATGGCTCTATAAAAAGCAAGGACCAAAATCCTCAGTCTCGGATTCCAGTGAAATCCATAAGTGAACGCCTGTCTCTGGAGCCCGTGTCCTGCCCTGCTGCATAATTGTTCATAGTGTTGTGTTAGCTAAAGGAGAAAAGGGGAGTTTCGTTTACATTCTGAGAGATCACCGCAAACTTCCCTCACTGTGTTGAAACAGGACAAATGCAATAGAATGCATTGGGTGATGTGTGTCTGATCCTAGTTTCTTGTCTCCCCACAAATGCTGCCCCCCTCTAGTTAATTGTATTTGTCTAGGCTCTGTAGGACTTTACTGAGTTTCTGAGTTGGTCATTTGCTAGGTGGCCTAGTTTGTGTAAATAATAATGTGTGGGTTTTTTCTCCATGTTCTTTTTGAGGTTTTATTGTTTACAAACTTCTTTTAGAATTGAGAAAAATAGCCAAACCATCTTTGACAGAAGGTTATGCACTAGACAAAAGGATATGAAGCTAAGTTGGGGGACATTCTAAAGTGAGGATCTTGAACTAGTTTTTCTTTTGTTCCCTCTCTTCCCCTATTTCCCATTTTGGACTAGATCTTCATTGGTAAAAATAATAATAATAAGTCCCTATCCTCTACCCTTTTCTCCCTCAAAAGAAAACCTACATGCCCATACACAGATGACTCTTGGAACGTCTCTTCAACTTTTATGTGACTTATGCAAAGATTCTGAAGACTCTAGGGCTCCAACCTCTCCACACCCCACACACACACCTTGTTCCCAACCTGAGTCCATGTTTTTTAAACGTAATTCTCATCAAATATGACATTTGTGACCAAACCTGTTTGTTCTGTAATACTAGAGAAAATCAATTGTGGCTTTCCATGTATAAAGTGGGGTCAGGAGACCAGGAAAGGGAATATTAATGTGTGTTCAAGTCACTCAGGAACTTGTACACAGGTGCAAGAAAAGTCATGTCAAAGTGGCCACAAGATTGTTTAATGGGAGACGGACAAATGTAACGCCATGTTTACTGCTAGAAACCAAAGCTTTGTGAGAAATCTTAAATTTTTGGGGAGGGAGGGTGGGAAAATGTGTACCTGTCTGTCCTTTCTCTGATCCCTGCAGACTAAAGCTCCCTTGGGCTTTAATAATACCAGTCCTGGGGTGTTTTATTTCATGATTGATTTGTGCTGTACCCGAGTACTTTCTTTCCTCCTTTCTAATCATTTTTTTAAACACATACTGACTCTTCCCTTACCTTTCTTTTCCTGGGAAAATACAATAAATAAATAAATAATAAATATTTAAAAAAAGAAATTTTGAAAAAATGTAGTAGTACTGATGTCTTTTTTAGGGAGTGGAGTCTGGTAGTGGGGCCTGAACTGTGGGCCTGGTTGCTGTCCCTCAGCTCTTCAGCTCAAGGCTAGCACTCTTCCACTTGAGCCACCGCGTCACTTCCAGCTTTTTTCTTTTTGCTTATGTGGTGCTGAGGAATCAAACCCAGTGCCTCATGCATGCACAGCAAGCGCTCTACCTCTGAGACACCTTCCAGCCCTTTATGTCTTTTTAAACCAATTGTATTCAGAAGTTGGAAAGGCTTTAATTCATGCTTAGGTCTTGTTGTCTATGATTTTTATCCTCTCATTCCTAACATTAATTATAGGTCAGTCTGCATTTTGGGGTACATGAAAGGTAAAATATTTACCTGGGGTCAAAGGTGATTTTTATATCAGTCTTGCTTTAATAGCATTTTAAAGTATACCTTTCTCTCAAAATGTTGGGTATAAAAAGCAGTCAAAAAACTTCTAATAGTAAACAAACTAGGTGAGCTACACTGTGGAAATGATTGGTGTATAAGACCTCCATTCTGTTTCCATCAGCAATTGGGGAGGTCATTCTTTCAGTAAGACAGTGTTAAACAGAGATAGGGTCCCCAGGCAGTGCAGTGTTGAGTGAAGGGATAGAATATGATTTCTGCTATTTTGACCTAGAAATCAAGAATGTTATACGTTAGCAGTTCCTTTCACCAGGGAGGTATGTATTGATTATGACCTTTGAGTTTTCATATTACAGTTACCTATTTTCTAACAAATATAAAGTGAAATATTATGAGTGTACACAATAATTCTGGGAAATTTTCCTAGAATTTGTAGACAAAGGGCTGGTATTTTAGTCATAAAACAGAATGAGGTTAATTGATACATTTGGAGATGGACCTCAGGCTAACCCTTACCATGTGTGCAATGTTGTACTAGTAATTACAACTCTGAAGACTTCAATATCATCTGAGAATTAAAAATGTAAGTAGTTCCACTTTATGCAATTATTGTGAGGATTAAATTATATACCATAGGTAAAGTATTGGAAAAACAATCAATTAGCATTTGGCAAATTCTACCTGTTATTTTATCATGTGATGAATTCTAAAATTTTTACTCTGATTTTATATTGTCTCTTTATGATGTGCAATGTGATGATATATTGATATTCATTGCATTGATCATTTTTCTGTCACTGTAAGGAAAATACCTGAAAAGAAAATTTCTGAGGACGAAACTATTATATTGTTTCATGGCCTAAGAGAACACAGTTTAAGATCAGATGTCTCCATTGTTTTTAATTATATTTTTATTATCTTAACTAGTTGTACAATGGAATTTTCATTCAATAAATCATGTTATTATGTATAATGGATCTTTTTTTTGGGGGGGGGTCCAGTCGTGGGGCCTGAACTCTGGGCCTGGGCACTGTCCCTCAGCTCTTCAGCTCAAGGCTAGCGCTCTACCACTTGAGCCACAGCGCCACTTCCGGCTTTTTTCTTTTTGCTTATGTGGTGCTGAGGAATCGAACCCAGGGCCTTGAGCATGCAAGGCAAGCGCTCTACCACTGAGCCACCTTCCCAGCCCCATGTATAATGGATCTTTATATAACTTTTCCCTACCCTTCAAAATCTCACCACACTTTAATATTTTCTAGTTTCATACTATCTGCATTGAATATTATGTCTTCAATTTCTTCCTCCATAGCCCTCTTTATTCCTTCCCTTTGACTTCCCCTCACATCTTCCAAGTGATAGTTTCCTGGTATTCATTTTGTTGGATTAAAAGTTCAATTTTATAAAAATATGACATCATTTAAATACTCCTCTGTAAATAGCATTTTTTGGTTAATATTGCTGTGTAAACTTGTATAAAGTTCTAGCTTCCAAATATGAGAAAGAACATGGGTCCTTTGTGTGTCTGGCTCTGACTTAGTTTACTTAACATATTTTTAGATCTATCCATTTCATTGCAAATAATGTAACAGTCTTCATAATGGATAGGTACAATCCACTTATGTATATATGACACAGTTTTGCCAACCATCTCTCCGCCAAAGGGCATGTGGGCTGATTCCATAACTTGGCTATCGTGAATAGTGCAATAGTGAACATGGTTGTGAAAGTGATTTTACTGAAACCATTTGGAAGAATTCATCACTATCTTTCTGGGAGCAATCCCCTAACCTGTTTTCCAGAATAAGCACATCTTTCCCATCATCTCCATCGCAACGTTTTGCAAGTCCTCAAAAACACACTACACCATATAGGTCTCAATAAGCTAAAACCACACTGTGCCCATATTCTTTCAATACATTTTTAATAATTGTACATATAATTTACTGAGAACCTTCTATGTACTTTCCTAATGTGGGAATGAGAGACATAACAACAGAATGAAAGTAAGAAATATGCATCTTAATTAGCTATTATCATATTTAAAATCTTTTTCAGCTCTAACTCAGAGCCTCGCTTACTATGATTTTAATCTTTATTTGATTACTTCATTTATCGCCTAAATTATAACAGGTAAGTTAAATACAAAGTCAAAAAGTGTGGTTTGATTTTGACACTCATGTGTGAGGATGCACAATATGGGCAAATAGATGGATTGGAATTAATAGCAATTATCCACTTTGCTAAAGTAGAGATGGTTTTCCCAAACTGATTCTTACAATTAATATTGCATTCAGCAAAAAGAAACGTGTAACAATTCCCTTTGTTTTGCTCCTTATTAACTTTTGTTTCCATTTTATTTTATAATGAATGATGATTTCATAAATCTCCTGTAGATGCAAAAATATGTTGAAATATTTCTATCTATGCATTAATCTATACATACACACATATATTACACAGGTTACAATGATAATGTATAACTTCTATAACTATACAATTTACTAAATTCTTAAAAATATTGACCGCTCATGCCTGGAATCCTGGTTACTCAGGAGGCTGAGATCTGACGATCGTGGTTTGAAGCCATCCTGGGCAGGAAAGTCCATGAGCCTCTTATCTCCAAACAACCAACAGAAAAATAGAATTGGAACTGTGGTTCAAAGTATTAGAGTGGTAGCCTTGAGAGAAAAAGCTCAGGGACATCACCGAGGCTCTTAGTTCAAGAATTACAATCTACCCCAAAAAAATCAATTTAATTTACACTTGTGTAAGTAGAGTATTTCCATCACCCAAATGCAGATCCATGCTTATTTGCAAAGTAACTCTGTTTTGTCTGAAGTACCACTAAACATTATCACTAAAGTAGAAAGCATTGGAACGTAGGTTCATTCTATCTCTCTCATGGATTTTTCTCCACTCAAATACTCAAATGTTACAATTGTTCTAATTATTTAAAAGCATATTTTTTCTTTATTACCCCTAATATTAGAGTTTGAATTGAGTGTTTTGTGCCCCTTAAATGGGTGTTCTTGTAACTTTTTCATGCTCCCAGCCCTAAGTTATACTGATTATTTTTCAGCTAGAAACTGACTTCATACTTGTGTATGATCTTAGCCTCAGTCTACTTGATGTTATTCTTCCTGGAATTTAGAATAACGGGTGCATGGCATGGTGTACAGAACTTTCTGTTCAGTCTGGGTTTTAGCCACTATCCTCACAACAGTGCACTCCCATGTAGTCACGAATTTCATAAGCTTGTCAGAGCTTTTTTTTTTAATCTTTCATTTCCTGCAGGTTCTTGAGGACTGAATTAATTAGTGTTTTCTTGGGTTGTTTTGTTTCATTTGAATCTATGTGTTGAGTTGTTCTTCACTTTTCCTTTTGTTTCTTTCCCTCAAGTTCTTACCTAAAGTGCTGAGAAACAAATTCTTCTTTCTCAAGATAGTCAAGGTGAACATTATTTATTCCAAAGTAATTTCAGCATCTATGAATGGTATACACATGCTAAGCACTGAGAAGGGTGTTTTTATTTTCACGGCAGCCTTTGGCATACACAGACAGATCATGAAATATATGAATAAAATAAAACTACAGATGAATGCCAAGAGGAGAAAAAGTTTGACAGAGCTTTCTCTTCTAGGGAAAGAAACATATTGCTTGATGCAGGATTTCACAAAATCATATTGCTAGAAGGAACCTAAACTGTCATCTAATACTACAGACTTAATAGTGATGATTTGATTTCCTGGATAACTTACTTTTGGGTCAAATAAAAACAGGCTTCCAAAAAGAGAGTAGATTTTAGAGAAACATGATGAATTTTATGTAAATAGTTCCTTAGCTGATTTTGTTAATTTGTGAACTAATACAGGGAAATAAATTACAGCAAGGTAAAAAAAATAAAAAACTTCACATTGAAATACTCATTTGTGTTTGTGTATGTGTGCATGCATGTGCGAGTATGCACACGCACATGTGCATGTGCTCATGCATGCATTCATCATTCTTGAAGCTTGATAGTGCCTGGGAACTATTCCTCAGCTTCTGTGCCCAAGGATAGTCGTCTACCACTTCAGTAACTGCTACACTTATGTTTTTTTTTTAGATAATGGCTTGTATTTTCATGATGGGACTGGCTTTGAACAGTGGTCTTCAGATCTCAGACTCGCGAGTAGCTAGCTAAGCTTATTCAGCCTCTGAGTAGCAAGTTAAAGTCTGCCTGTCCTCTCTGGTTCACTGCTCTATTATTCTTTTCCTAAGGTATTCACAAGCCTAAGACATATATATGTCTAGTTGCTTTAAAAAATACTCTTACTGCTTGGCACCAGGGGATCCCATGTGTACTCTTAACTACTTAGGAGGTTTGAGAACAGAACCCAAACCAAAAGTTTAGTGGACTTATTTCTCAATCTATAGCTGGGTGAATTGGATAATTTCCACCATGGTGCACTATCTAGAGACTAAGATTGGAAGGACTGTGGATCCAGGCCAGTCAAGGTAGCAAGATAGAGAAGTTGGTGTGCAACTCTGATGCCACTGATGATGGGAAGGCAAGAAGGACAGATCAGGCGAATGTTCTTGTGGAAAGGAACCCCTATCCTAAAATTAAACACTGATATGACGCCGGTCTGCAAGAACAATATACCCCAAGTTGAAATCCCTACATTTTCCCCCAACCAAAATAAGTATATACATTAACATCCAAAAACTTAATACAATCTGTTCTTTGTTCTAATATCAGCTTTATCTGATTCTCATATGATGTGACAAAATAAATTTTCATTAAACTTATGATAATTTAAAAAGACCTAGAAAATTCTTTCTCACTTATTAAGTGCAAATGAATGGCAAATTGCCTCATTTCTTACATATTTGACTACCACTATAAATTCGTCTTATGATTAGTATTAATAGTAATATATTTTGATTTATTACTTTACTTTGTAACAGTTTTTAAACGTTTTGCTTTTCTGCTGAAGTTGAAGTATTTACATAGTATCATCAAAGAATATTCCTTGGGTATTTAGGGCAGTTTTTTACAAAGTTTTTAATCAGTGGCTTCTAAGAATTATTTTAACATTTTTTGAGGGTTGTGGGGCTTGTATGAATTCTTAATTGGTATATTATTTGGTTTATTTTTCATTTCAATTTAATTTTATTGTAATGGTAATATACACAGGGGTTACAGTTACATAAACGAGGTAATGATTACATTTCTTAGGGAAGGAACATTGTTATATCATCCATAGATATTTGTGTACACTCAAAAAAAGAACTAATGACACTTTTGCTGTTGCTAGTGATCAATGGGTACTTTTGCTTTCCTTGTTCATGCATTTTTTATTATAAAATTAATATACAGAGCGTTTACACTTAATTAAGTCAACTAAAGAGTACACTTCATTTTCTTTTCTTTTTTGGGGGTGGGGGAGGAGTCCGGTTGTGGGGCCTGAACTCTGGGACAGGGCCCTGTCCCTGAGCTCTTCAGCTGAAGGCTAGAGCACTACCACTTCAGCCACAGCGCCACTTCTGTTTTTTTTTCTTTTTGCTTATGTGGTGCTGAGGAATCGAACCCAGGGCTTCATGCATGCAAGGTAAGTGCTTTACCACTGAGCTACCTTCCCAGACCCTACTTCATTTTTTTTTATAAATTTCAAATTTTGAGATTAAATGTTTAATTTTGTTTCATTAGGGTAATTATTTTGTCAGAGTTGTAGGATCAGTTAATTTAATTTTGCATGATTTTTACACATTTAAATTATTCAGAAATATATATTATGCTTTTAAAATATTTAACATGTGGCTATTTAAAAATTATTTTCTCAATTTTTATATGGTTAGTGAATTTAAATACATTTATTTTCTTATAGTTATAAACATATTTGTCCAGGTAATAAATACCGTTTCTGCAAGAAGCACACAGATTATTAAGAAAGGCTTCATTACCTGATCACTTTTTGGAAATATTTGCACTTGAATTTAAAATAAAGTTTGAGCTCAGCATGGTAATTTGTTGCATCCATTTCCTAGCTATGGCAGGGAAACTATGAGACCTTATTATAAAACTATTCAGAGTGAAACGATCATAGATATAGCCATTCCTAACGTTATATACAGCACCTTGCTCACATATTCTAAATCTTGAGTTTAAACACCAGTAACATCAATCTTTTGTCAAAATAAAAGGGCACAGGTTTCAAAATATTTATTAATTCAGACTTATTTGCAAAGGTTCTCATGTCTTCTATTAATTTTCAATTTACTTAATCCATTAAAATCCAAGTATATTGTGACTATTTTATTTCTACTAAACTTTTAAATAGTATGAGTAATATTATGATTTCATATATTAACATATTTTACTATTTGTGATAATTTCCTCCGTTTAATATGATAATATCAATATTCCAAATGTGTGTATGTGGTGTGTGTGTGTGTGTGTGTGTGTGTGTGTGTGTGTGTGTGTGTGTGTGTGTGTGTTTATGTGGTGTTTGTGTCTGTGTACTTTTTAATGCTTGGGAGATGACACCATTGCTTCACATACGCTAGGCCAATGATTTACTACTCAGCTATACTGTCTAGTGATAATCCAAATAGTGTTTTAAATCATGACTTTCAAACTTTCATTCCTAGTATGCTTTTTCAAACTTATATATGATAACATGTGATCCATATTCTATCCACACTAGCAAATTTTATTGTTACTTAGAATATTTCCACTGCCTTTCCACTTCCAATCTCTTCTGTTTGTTATTGATAAAGGTTTTACTTTTCTTCTTTTCTCTTATTTCTTATTTCTTCTTATTTCTCTTATTTCTTTAGAAATTAATTATCATATTCCTATTACAATTTCTTTACGTTGTAATAGGTATATACAATGCTTTATTTTTTATTGTATTTTTTCCCATTTTCACTGACTTTTATTCCAAACTATTAGATGGATTAAAAAGAAACTTGTCTCAGGACACTTTATTTTTCTCCTTCTCTTCTCTGAACGCTTTTTGTTGTTTGAAACACCATAGCAATGGCATGTACCTGCTATGTGGTCCATCATTCTTTCCCCTCTCACTCTCCTCTGTTGTACAGCTCAAGTTGTTATCATTCAGTTTTGTTATGCTACAGTGTTATTTAAATCTTAACTCATTCCCGAATTAGTTTTAGTTGTGTCCACTACTCTCTAAATACATTTTTCTATACATAATATCTGGGGTCTTGTGTTTTTCTAAGGTACAAAATATGACTGACTATCAAACATCTAGATATCTTTGTAGAATATTGGTCCACCTGCTCAATAAACTCGTATGTAAATTCAAGGAATACAGGTCAGTCAGAACAATCTTGTAAAATGGTTTAGCTCCAGCCTTCATACTAGCTTTGAATCTTATTACCATGTTTAGTAGTGAAGACAACATGGTTCTACTAAAAAAGCAGACACATAGAAGAATGTAACAGATTTGTCAAAAATAAATTCTCAGTTTTATGGTCAATAGATTTTGAAAACTATCCTATGACTTTATGAAATAAAAATAATATCTTAAATGGGTGTATTGGCACTATTGTCTCTCGAGATTTAAAGAATGATCTTAGACTACTACCTCAATCCTTGTTTTGTTTTGTTTTGTTTTGTTTTTGTCACTCATGGGGCTTGAACTCTGGGCTTAGGCGCTGTCTGTGTGCTCTTCAGCTCAATGGGACCACCCTACCACTTGAGCCACCGCACCACTTCTGTCTTTCTAGTGGTTTATTAGAGATAAGAGTCTCATGGAATTTCCTGCCTGGGCTGGCTTTAAACTGTGATCCTCAGATCTCAGACTCCTGAGTAGCTAGGATTACAGGCGTGACCTATCTCAATCCTTATACAAAAATTTAAAATAAAAAATGATTATCAAACTAAATGTGAGATGTAAAAACCTATAAGACATAAATGTAAAAATTCATGACATTGTATCAGTAAAGGTTTCTAAATGGAAAGCATTAGTGGCTAAAGAAAAGCAAGAATATACTGGATTATATCAAGTGATAGCCTTTCATAATTCAAAGGACACTATAACCGAAGTGAAAGAATATCAAATAGATAGAGGGAATATATTTGTTAATGCTACAATGTGAATGCTACAATGATTCTGAATGTTAAGTATTTTTATATCTTCTAATTTTATATAAATTTTCCTGACTAGGATATTTCTTTAAAGAACATTTGTAAATTAATAGTCAATAAGAGGAGCAAATGATACAAGTTCCGCTTTAGTATCTAAGAAAAAAGGAAAAGAAAACTCACTAGTATGACCCTAATATAAGAAGGTGACACAAACTATAGTAATGCATTTGTGGAGAAATTGATAAATTCCTCATAATGATCGATTTGCATAATACTGCAATAATTTTAGCAAGCAAGTTTTCAAGTCTTAGAGTTCAAAAAGAATTCTATAGGATACATTCATTACAATTCTGTGAATGTATTAAAGAGAAGTAAAAAAAAACGTGTTTGGACAGGGAATTGTAGTTCATTGACAGTGCACTTGAATAGTATGTATGAGACCCTGGAAAAAATCCCCAAAATCAAATTTTGAAAAGATAAACTATAGAGGATGCATGCTGGACAAATTCCTGTAACCGAATTTTATATCTATTTTAATGTCTGTTCTAAAATTTATAGATATCTATTTGAAGAAATGCAAGTTTGTGAAAATTAGGCTTTGAAAACCAATGAAGGTACAATTAACTTCCAAAGCCCTAAAATGTATATAATAAAAGGAGGTAATATATTGCAAGTGAATTACATGTCAGAAAAAAAAAACAAAAAAAAAAACTATTGTTAAAAATTCTTCACACAAAATGCCGAATACCTAAAGAGATATTTTTGGTGTTGTTTAAAAACTCTGTAGACTACAGCATTTAAAATAAAGATGTGATTTCTGTTTATTTTGAAGTTTTTTTGTCTGTTATTTTGAGTTTATACAGAGATAACTCAATTAAAAAGTCTATGTGATAACTGGAATACTTAGGAATTATGCATCACTTATAAGTAATTGATAACCTTTTCTGGAAGAAACTTTTAGCAAATGACAGAAGACACAAATCTATGCATCTGAATTTTATGAAAGCCATACGTTACTTGCTCAATCCAGTTGCTTTTCTCTACTTTGCTAGGAAAAAAATTATTCTCAAGATAAGACCCAAAAGCAGTGAAAAGAAACAAAATACACAAGCATCTTGATTTATTTCTGAAAATAACAAATGAAGTAAAAGAGTTCCACTTAAGGGGCTCCAATATTAGTGTCTATGAAGCTGTTCCCAGATGCCAACATCCATTGAATTTTTGGAATTTCTACAAACATATAAAAACTAGAACAAGAAAATAAATATAGTCTTAGAGTGAACTAGCCTTGCAAGAGCTTTCTTAATTGTTTTGAAATTACAAAAGAATTGATACTCCTTTGCTTTGGATACCATTTAAAATTTTTATCACTTATTATAATTCAAATACCAAGCAAAGAGTAATTTTATATAATCACTACAAATATCATTTTAATACTATCATAAAATAGAATAAAAGACCAGTCCCAATATTTTACCTACCTATCATTATTCTTAATTCCTAATCATTACCTAAATATCTTAATCTAAATAGTCATGTCTTTAACATAGATGTAAATATTCTATACTTTTTACTTAACATTTTCCAAGGGCATGTATTCATGTTTCTAAGAAATGTTCACAGCAGTTAAAAGATGCTTTTGTGAAATTAATGTGATATATTTTGTTGTTGTGGATGTTGTTTTCAAGGCCTGGGCGTTGTCCCTATGCCTTTTTTATGATCAAGGAAAGCACTCTACAAATTGAGGCACAGAGCTAATTCCTGTTTTCAGTGATTAATTGGAGATAAGAACCTAACAAGTACTTTTCTTTCTGGGCTAGTTTCAAACACAGTTCTAAGATATCAGCACCCAGAATAGCTCGAATTATAAGTGTGAGTTACTGATACTTGGTTTGATGAATTTTAAAAAATTGTAATTATGTTCTAAGATGTTTCTTTCACTATAATGTATATCATTCTACACATAAATTTAGATTGATATATGTATATATTTCTGATGACAAATAATCCCTAAAAATGTATGTTTTTTAAATATATATATATATATATATATATATATACACACACACAGAGAGAGAGAGAGAAAGAGAGAGAGAGAGAGAGAGAGAGAGAGAGAGAGAGAGAGAGAGAGAGAGAGAGAGAGAGAGAGAGAGAGAGAGAGAGAGAGAGAGAGAGAGAAAGGACAGACTTTTATGCTACTATTTTTTACCTTTTTCATTTCAAAGATATATAGTCTATTTTTCTAAAAGTTTCCTAGAATAAAATAAAGAATATTTCAATAGAAAGTAGAGTTTATTACTTTCAAGGAAATTTTAGATATGCATATGATATTGTAGTTACATTTACAGTATATCACTGTTCTGTTCAAACTCTTAAATATTTCTATGTAGTGACAGGGAGAGAGGAAGTTAATTCATATTGGTTAGGAATTTGCAATGCTTCAAAAATCCATTCCATAATTTGTTATAAGCACATAGTCAAGCTATCTGATATGGTTTAGTTTTTTTTTTCCTTCATTCAAAATTTTAATATGGATGCATGCACCGTGGTAACATTAAAATTATTAATATAAAGACAAAGATTAACAAAATCATAGATACAAAACAGACTTTCAATAATTAGCACATATGATGCTAATAATAATTTTGATGAAGATGATGATGACCAGAGTGTAGCATGATAATGACAATGTTGTGATTGAAAGGAAAAAACTTCAGACATCTTTGCAGCTAGATTCCCAGAATGAATTCATAGTAATAAATGGTGTTGGATTACATACAATAATGCCACGGACCGGCTCTGTTGGCACAACGGAGGACACCTAGTGGAGGAACTGGAATAGGTGGTGAGATGGCAAACAGACAACTCACACACAAGAGGAGTGGATGCTTTGTGTGATTTAAGGCAGAAGATAACAAACTTTTATACCAAAAGTCTCCAGGAGAAAGGGCAAAATGTTATACAATCTTGTTGCAGGGCTTCATTCTTGTGTAGTCACCAGTTGGTCGCCTGATAGGCACTTGTTTACGGCTTCTCTCTATTTTTAAGAAGTACAATGGGTTTCGATGTTTATCACCAATTAACCATTACCTTTTTTTTATAGAGACCTTAACTGTCCCATAAGATCTTTCCTGTTCCTTCTTTAATAGTAAGCACCAAGGAGGCTTAGATCTAGCAAGTCTCTTAGTAAATAAAAGTGAGTAATAGGAAGTTCTTTCTCCTAAGTAGTTCTCCCAGCAATTGCCATACATTCTTTCTGTTCTAGCCGGCCTACAGCTTCTTGTAAGTCTCTTGCAAACAATTCCTTCTGCTGAAGTGACGTTGTGAAACTCGCAATACTATTATATTTACTTATGACTTGTCTACTAGCCTCTATAAGAGTGGCTTTCAGGGTAGCACTTAACTCTGATGAGTTAGTCATATTTTTAATACAGTCATCAGATGTTGGAGTCAACAACACTCTTAAGAAAGAGTTTGAATAAGGGAACGTTGAGCAAGAGTAAGTACAATGAGCAGCAGAAACAGTAAAAGATTAATAGGCACTCTTATACAGTGAAGAAAAGCAGGGACAGAAGCACATCTTTCCCAGGGGTTTGCCAGCCTTTTCAAGAGGTAGGCCTCTTTGAAGCCCCATTCTCTGAGGTAAGACTTCGGTGAAGTCCCATTCTCAGAGATAGGTCTCTGTTAAGCCCCATTCTCTGAGGTAGACTTTGGTGAAGTCCCATTCTCAGAGATAGGTCTCTGTGAAGCCCCATTCTCAGGTCTGAAAGCAGGTTTCCCATGCTAAGCAGACTCCACCGGAGTAGGCATGGCACAATAAGAATAACAAGAGGAGAGATTCAAGATCAAGAAATACAATCACATAAACAGGTAGAGACAGTAAAAACCCTAATGTTATTCCTGCAGTCTCTCTAATGTATACTCACTTTTCTTGGTGGTATTTCTTATTGTTGTTTATTTGGGTGTTTTTTCAGTCTGCCATAGGGCTTGAGCTCTGGGCCTGGGCCTAGGTGCTCTCTCTCAGCCCTTCAGCTGAAGGGGAGCGCTCAACCACTTGAGCTATAGTGCCACTTCCGGTTTTCTGGTGGATTATTGGAGATAGGATTGTCACGGTCTTTCTTGCCCAGCTTGGCTTTGAACTGTAATCCTCAGATCTCAGCTTCCTGAGTAGGTAGGATTAAAGGTGTGTGAAGAACTAACTCCATTTTAAGACCAATCACCCTGAGCTGTGCTGCCCTCAGAGTAGCCCCCAAAGAGAGCTGTGCTGGCAAAGAGAAAAATAGTTCTCAGAGAAACCACTGGTTTCCACCAACACTGTCCACCCTTAAGGAAGAGAACAGTTGCGCAGGTGTTCCAGCAGAAAAAGAGAAGTGTGATCAGGGAGGACTTAAAACCCCTGAATTTGTGAACTTGCTTGTGTGGAAACCCCCTGAACTTGTGAACTCGCTTGTGTGGAAACCCCTTACACTTGTTTGTTTGAAACTATAAAATCTGTGCTAATTTTGAGCTCGGGGCCTCTTAACATCACCGGTTACTGAGTGCACGGAAAACCAAGCTCAAACTTGCAATAGACAACTGTTTGCTGTTTGCATTGATCATGGACCCTGGTGGTCTGAGAGGGGGCATCTGAAAACTGGATACTTCAGTGTGAGCCAGCAGCGCCTGGGTTGGTGGTATTGTCTTTTAATAAATAAAATCATTTATTTCCACATTTTGATGGACTAAGATATAGTTTTGAAATTATGGTGATTAGTTCAAATAACATTCTCATATAGATACTATTCAATAACCAATGTTTTCCAATGATATATTAAGACTATGTTCTTCAATACATCTGTGAACGCATGACACAATTTACATAATAACACTTACTTAGGTGTAGTTATCTTAAAAGGACACAGGCTTTAGGGCCAGGAGGTAAAAATTATTTTTATTTCTTCATGAAACAATTTGTAACTTTATACCAACCAACTGAAATTGACTCTTTCCTTATTTGAAAGCTAAGTTGAAAAACGTGAGGACTCTTCACTTTTCCTTTTTCCTGCTCTAGAAGTCAACAAATATATTCTTCAATATTTCTGGTAAGTTACATCAATTTACAGATGAGAAATGTAAGGCCAACAGTCAATAGAGTGAGTAAAAAATGATACTATAATTTGTGTCTGAGCACTTCACTCCATGTGCTTACAAGGAGAATAAGTTGGTGATGGAGAGGATCAATATGAAAAGATTATGGGGAAAAAGCATACTTTGTAAATGGTTGTTTGAGGACTAGGTGACCAGTGATGAGTATTTGAAACAGGCTGGTGTCAGGGGCAAAAAAGGGGTAACTTTGTTGGCAACTTTGTCTAGATTATTCACATTATCATGAACTGTTGGAATTAACTATTAACTAAGTTCTAATTATACCTCACTTGAAAGAATATTTTAGGCAAATAGAATGCCAGATTCATTTGGGAATTTGTAAATTATATCTTCTACTTAAACAGAATTTTGTAGTAACCTATAGAATATTAAAATACAAACAAAAATATTTATTTTAAATCTAAATTCTAATTTAGCCAGGTCTACAAAGTCCTACATTAAATGAACTTTCTTATTTCTCTAGGCTTAAGCTTGATCATTTCCTTGGGCTGTAACAGAATGATGCATACTTTTTCAAATTTTTGGTTGAGAATCATGAGCTCTTTTGCATCTAGTAATCTTCGGTTTTGAAGAGAACATTTAAAACACAACTGAGGATTATATATGAGTTGCATTTCAATTGGAAACTTGACTTCTCAAACCATAATGACAAAATTAGCCCAAAGTTCCAACTGTGTATTCCTTTCTTGTTTATTTTTTATTCCTTTCTTGGTTTGTTTTATTGAGACAAAATTATACTACCTAGTCCAGTGAATGTATCACTATGTAATTGCACTCTCTAATCACCTGTCTTAGTGTGAGTGCTAGAATTCCTGGTTTGTATCACATTGTCCTACAATAGTTTGTTTTTTAATTAATCTAGATACAGACTAGTAATTCTGAACTTCTCCAATAATATTTTCATCTAGACTGATGGCTCAGACTGTTCCTGTACTATTTTCAAAGATGTTCTAACATTTGACACAGGATATGAACATTTTCAGATGCACCTGAAGGGGTCTCTGATTTATTCCTCCTTGGATCTGATCCCTTTATTAATGATCACTTGACTTTCTTACTATCTCTGTTCCCACCTATGTAATATTCTCAAGCTTTTTGGGGGAAATTTCACTTGAGTACTTTCTAATATTAAAAATTATCACTCGATTGTAGTCTTATCTGTATTTTCTATTATTTTCTAACTTTTCTACACAATCTGAGATTTTTTTCATATGTGTGTTTGAATACATAGGTGCCTCTGTGTGTATGTGCGTGTTTGTATGTATATATGTTTACAAAAACCTCAAGCTCTTATTCAGCAATCTTTCTCATAACTAGTATTCCATCACTTGCGCCATTCTTCCAGTGCATCTTTTGACTGGTTAATTATAGATAGTGTCTCAAGACTGTTCAGCCCAGGCGGGATGCAAACTGAACTTCCCAGACTCCTTTACATTCTTAGGTTTTATTTCTCCAGGAGTATCAACTTTTGAACTACAAACATTTTTGTAGCTGTGGCCCAGATTTTTGACTCCATTTCATATAAAGATAGATGAACATACACATTACATATGCTGAGTGTACACTCTTTGAAATGTGATCCTAAGCAGGGTGCCAGTAGCTCACACCTGTAATCCTAGCTAATCAGGAGGCTGAGATCTGAGGATTGCAGTTCAAATCCAGCATGAGTAGGACAGTTTCTGAAGCACTTATCTCTAATTACCCACCAGAAAACTGGAAGTGGTGCTGTGGCTCAAGAGGTAGAGAACAAGATTTGAGCTGAAGAGTAGAGGGACAGTGCCCGGGCCCGGAGTTCAGACCCCACTACCATCAAAAAGAAATGAAAAAGAAAAAGAAATGTGATCTTAGCCACCAGTTCATTGCTAGTATAATTCCTGTTCTCTCAACATGGTCCTTTTTTATCAGTTAAGTCCATGGTCTTATATCTGACTGGCTTGGAACCAGAATTATTCTTCCATTCTACTTTTTACAAATTTGCATGATTAGCTACCATGATTTAGAGCTAGTAGAAGAAAGAGAATGGCCTCATTCTTCATGTTCTACTTAGGAGTAATGCTTTTTCTATATCACTCCCATTCACTCCCCTAGGTCTACATACTGGCCTTGGCTTTATTGTTTCAAATTTGTCTTATTTGTAGAGTCTTCTATAGTGTATTGAACCATTATACTTAAACACAGAACTTCTCTTTCTCCTATTACTGTTGTTTCTCCTTCTGTTAACTTATGTACACTTGGGTAATAATGCACGACACAAACACTGACAAAAAAATGTTTCTGAGAACCTTCTTCCCACTTAAATTGGTCTTAATTTACAGAGCACTTAGGAAATTTGAACTTAATGTACTCCAGGATAATGTTTTTTTATGTTATTTTGAAAATGGAGGACAGAGGTGCTAGAGTTACGTAAGTAAGTTAATGAGTACATTATTTAATGAACATTGTTACCTCCTCTTTTGTTTTTCCCCTGCCATCCCTTTTCTACCCACCGACCCAACTCTCCAATCCAATCCCCAACTTGTAAGTTCATTTTCAACATAGTGTCTTGTTCATCTCATTGTAACAACGGATCATACTCTATACTTCTTTCAGCATTTTATTTCCCTTCCCCTCCCCACATTAGAAAAATGTATATGCAAGTTGCAGTTCACTGACCTCAAATACAGTGGAAATGGCTTATACCATGGAGGAAGAAAATAGAAGAGAAACAAAAAAAAATCACATAATACATGGTAGATACATTAGAAACAATACTAAGAAAGAAAAAACAAGTTGCGTCTGTATTTGGGGGTTCATTACAATTCACATTGTCTTATACGGCCATATGTAAGTGGATAATGTTTTATAAGCCATGTAAATTCCATATTTTCTCATTACTAAGTTGTCTCTGAAACACGTGTTACCTTGTGTCCAAAGATGTCTTTGTGTTATTTCAATGAAGCCAGAAAACCTTCATTGTGGCTAGAGCAATACCATAGATTGTTACTGGAAGTAAGTGGAAAGAACCTTTACGGGAAGTAGAAACAATCTAGGAGAGAAATTGAACATAGAGAAATGACAAAGTTCAAGTTAATTTGTGCTCTCATTTTTACTGTACAAGAAATAATCCAAGGCTTGAAGCAACGTATGTCCCTAACTTTTTCGAGTGTGCACGTTAGTCATATAATTTTTCTGTAAACTTCTAGTTGAGAGTATTACAAAAGGAAACAATATGCCATTTGAAGGCCAGCATAGAAAAAAAAAAAAAAGAAATAACGTTGTTTTACAATGTACTACTACATAGAAGCAAAGACATGCAGGTTTTAAAATGTCTTATGCATGGATATTTAACTCCTGAGATGATTGTCTTTGAAAGACCCTAGTCCCCTAGGATACTTTCCTCAACAGGAGGGCGCCCCAGAAAACTCAGACTCCAGGCCGGGAGATGCAATAAGCAAGAGGAGTTTATTTGACGTTTGCGCAAACGGACTCTCTGTCCAGGCAGACAGGGAGCCCCGAGCAGCAGTTACAAGCCTTCTTTTAAAGGCAAAAACCACAAGATTAATGCATAACACAAAGCATCCCATGATTGGTCCATTTAAAGGTCATCATATACGCCAACAATCACTTTGCCATGCGGGAAATTTTGTAACACTCTTTGTAAAATGACTGGCCCATGGTTGGTTTAAGGGGGGGTTTACATGGTTACAGGCCTATGATTGGTGTGTGGTCTTGCCAGGTGGTCGTTATCTAAAGGTCCTGTCTGGGGAATTTCTAAATGGGAACTGAGGAACACGTACTGTCTGTTCTTTATCTACTACCACTGACCTTGTCCTGGGGCCGGCATCTGGTCCCTGAAACTTCTTAACTCATTTCTGGGAAGGGAAGGGTCAATGCTAGTGTAAACAAGTTTGCAGAAGCAGAATCAGCAGTTAGCAAATTAGCAAATTGTAAAATGGAATCAGCCCTAATTTTTCTAATTCTTCAGTCTTGATGCAAAAGCCACATATCCATTCCTTTACTCTGGTCCTGAGTTTGCCATATCAATAAGTATTCCAAAAAGCAGGATCCAGTGAGTATGATCAGCAAAAGGAGCCTCTTTTCAATGCAGTGCTTTAAGGATGGGCCCAAAAAATATGTGGGGTTTTTGTTTGTGTGTTTGTTTGTTTAGTTTGTTCTGCTTCTGGGGCTTGAACTCAGAGTCTGGAACCTGTCCCTGAACAGTTGTCTTTCCTGCCCACCTGCCCCAAAGTAGCATTCTACTGCTTGAGCCAAAACTCCACTTCTGGCTTTTTTGGTGTTTAATTACAGATAAGAATTTGAAAGACTCTCCTGCCTGGGTTGGCTTTGAACTAAGACAGTAAGTTAGTCATGTCACATCAACTGTATGGACTTCTCTTTTGAACCAAGAAATATTAGATGAAGTTTATTATAAAGATAATATTTGACAATTTTTAAAAGAAGAGAATATGTGCAGCAAAGAAGCCATAACTTCAATAACTCAGCAAAAGTATGTGCACTGAGTCATATTGGAAAAATCTTTCTGCTTGGGAAGATTACTATTGACTTCGTAGTTCCTTTTGGGGAAACTTAAAGTATATTTCACATTTTTGTTGGTCGTGGGGATTGAACTCTGATCCTGGGCACTGTCCCTCAGCTCTTCAGATCAAGTTGGGTGCTCTGCCACTTTAGTGACAGCACCACTTCCCAGTTTCTGGTAGCTAATTGAACATCAGTGTCTCATGTACCTTCCTGACCAGGCTAGCTTTGCACCACAGTCCTCTGGTCTCAACCTCCTGAGTAGCTAGGATGAAAAGCGTGAGCTACCAGTACCCGGCTCATATTTGCATTTATGTGCACTTAATGACACTGTAGACAAATAATGGAAATTTGAATCAAATGATGACTTTGCAGATTTTCAGAAAATTTGAGGTAGCAATAAATATGTCATTCTTTTCCATATTGTTACATTAATGACTCATGAGCTATTGGACACTTATTTCAGCATCCTCTGAGGTCTGCATCAGTGGACTTAATATAAATAATTGTTAGTAGAGAAATAGTGAAAGACTGAGATTTTTAGAAAGTAAAGAATATCAGATATGAAAGAACAACAGAGAATGAGATAAAACTTATCTCACAGTGATTAAGAACTAGCCTAAGTGAATTAGAATGCTGAAGGCAGGGCTGGGAAAGTGGCTCAGTGGTAGAGCACTTGCCTTGCATGCTCAAGGCCCTGGGTTCGATTCCTCAGCACCACATAAGCAAAAAGAAAAAAGCCGGAAGTGGCATTGTGGCTTAAGTGGTAGAGCGCTAGCTTTGAGGTGAAGAGCTGAGGGACAGTGCCCAGGCCCAGAGTTCAGGCCCCACGACCGGACCAAAAAAAAAAAAAAAAAAAAGAATGCTAAAAGCAATGAGGAATAAGCCTACTTGATAACTCGTTCTTTAGTAACCAAATATGGTTCCCTAGAACAGTTTCTGGTATAATTTAGTTATTATTATCATTTATATCTTCCATCTGGATTTATTCCTTCACTTCTATTACAATTATTAATTAGCTGGTGCCTTTTTGGTGTCAAAACTGACCAAAAAGATTTCCAAATCTCACTTAGACTTAGATTAATCTTCACTTGATATCTAAGCACATTCTTGACATTAATTTCTGTGACCTACTAGCAAAACGTTTTGTTTATTTTTCTCAACGCTGTCTTCTAATATAGGTAAAGTACATGAATTAAAAACTATTGAGATGGGTAAAAACTAGTTCTATAAGGATACAGGTGGACCTGTTGCAACAATGAGAAGTACAAGTTGTCATGTCCAAAACGAGCATTACAACGTCGGTGCGGGGAGGTGGGGGGAAGGAATAGGATTGGGATGGGGGGAGGGAGGAGGCTGGGAAGGGATGTGAAGGGTAAACAAAGGAGGAGCTGCAATGCTTGGTAAGAAATGTACGCATTATCCTGCCCATGTAATTGTAACTCCTCTGTACAGTATGTTCACAAATAAAATAAAATTAAATTAAAAAAAAAGAAATATTATTAGGTCATATTTGGAAGGAGCAATTTTATATTCCAAGTATAGGTTTTTTATTTGTCATTTACTAGCTAAATGAATTTTTTACCAGTCCTGGAGCTTGAACTCAGGGCCAGGGAACTCTTCCTGAGATTTTTCTTTCTTTTTTTTTTTTTTTTTTTTTTGCTTGAGGCTAGCACTCTACCACTTGAGGCATAGCACCATTCTTTTTCTGTTTATGTGGTACTGAGCAACTGAACCCAGGGTTTCATGCATTCTAAGCAATCACTGTACCATGAAGCCACATTACCGGAGCCCTAAATGACTTTCTTAAGATGACATTACTTTTTCATTCCATTACCATGTATTATAATTTAGGTTAAGTGGTAGAAAAGGAAGTGGAAAGCAATACTAAGACCAGTAAGGCTGACATTCCTATCACATCACTAGAGAAGTACAGTGTTAAGACCTTCAGGACTCATAGGGTTGTTGCATCTGACATTATTATTTTACACTATTACATAATATTTTACATTATTATGTAAAAAAACATTAACAGTCATCTCCGACATCCATAACATTCTGCTTCCACTTTCAAGTTCAAGAGCCAAAAATCTAAGTCTTTTTATTGATTGGGTGTGTCCTAGGAAGGAAGAAAGAGGATGTGGAAGGTGATGTTGGAAAAACATATATATTGGCTCCCAGTCCACATTTTTTGCATTTTTAAAAAGTGCTACTGATGAACGCCCACATCTACTTGACTATGCTGTCTGCACAAGATGCAGATAAATGAAGACATTTATTCTGGTGAATAGTCATATATATTAACAGAATACAGTTCTGGAAAAATGTTACTAGTATAAAGTATTGGCTATAAAATTGTTTCATGTCCTAGCAGAACAAATTGCAGTATTGAAATGATTTCTCCAGCTTTCTTTGAGATTTTATGCTGTCTCAGCATCAAGACGTTCTCTAATTCCAGTAATATACAAGCATAAGACATGATTTGAAGATCTCAGTAGTTTTAGAAACAAAGGTAGATAATAGATGGCATGTATGACTGATTGTATTGTAGTTATCTTCTTTTTCCTATTCTTCTCATGTAGCATATCTTGGCATATTATTCTGTCCTGCATCAGCTTCCTGTAGGTGAGATTTACCTCTACTCTACAATGTAAAGATTGGTCATGTGACTTACTTCAGCTTACATAAATGAACCAGAAGTGGTAAAAGGTTATTTCTAGGGGAAAATTTCTATGTCATTGTCTGTGTCTAAGAGCTAACTTCTTTTCCCTTAGCTATAAAAATAGCATATTTCCAGAGGGAATCTTCTTTCAACTTACATACTGCAAGAATATAGCATGTGAAATTGAGGCAAAACTCAAACACAGCAAGAATTAAGCTAATATTAGGATATGATATTAAGATATTAGTTTCTTACTATTCTTGTACACCTTTATGATAGTTCACTACAGCATATCAGAATTTAAGAAATAATACACGAGTACTAAACAAATAGATAACACTTCCTGTTTGATGCTATTACATTTTTAATAAATAAGCATTCTCTATAAATGTGTTTAATCACTCGAGCACTGTATCTAACATCCACAATCATTATCCAGACCATGTGATTGAGATAAGCAAGAACAAAATATCTAGATTTCTCACTTCTCTTTTCCTCTTCTCTTTTTCTAGTGAGAATTCTCATCCTTTCTCCAAATTATCCTATTAATAAAGGGAGAATGAGACATTGTGGATATCAAGCAAAAGGCTTCAAAGCCAGAATTTTATTCTTTCAGAAATAGATGAAGTAAATCAGAGTGACTCAAGGAAGAAGAAAAACATGATTTTTTTTCCCTTTCTGGCTTCAACAATAGAGTCTGAACACAACTCTAAATGTTTAATATCATTTGCTTTGGCTAATTTTTTAAAAAATATAATCTTTTAAAATAAAAATAATTTTAAAAATTAAAAAATTAAAAATAGGTTGTAATTTTTTGTTTGCTTTTGGGAGACATGAAATGACTGCATTAACATTGTGTGAGTTGAGAGGATAAATTTTATTTGAATCTAAACAAAATGAAAAAATATATGATGTTAAGATAAATAGCTTTTAGGTACATTTTCAACATGACATACACACAGGGACATCTTTTTTCTTCTTTTCCTCTCCACACTTCAATAAGCAGTTCATATAACTCAAATAGATGTGTTTTTTTCAGAAATAGATTAGACATAAAAAGGTTAGAAGAAGAGAACCAGGATTGGTGGTGCATTCTTTAAAAATAGCAGTCAAATAACTATTAACCATAATTCCAAAATAATAACAATCAAAAGCTCTTGAAAAGAGAATATTGTAAGCAGAATATACAAAAAGTGATAATGCCAAAACTGCTTCAGGAGCTGCTCTATGACATTTAACATTTCTAGTACATGACAATGTTTTAATCAGGACTAAATGCTTTCAGGAACTAAATTTTTTCTAGTTATATTTCATTGAAGAAATATGTTGTTCAAAATTAATGAAAGGATAACAGGTTATAGTAGAAAGAATGCTTACACACTCATTGTGGTAGGCAGTAAAATACCTTCCCAAAATATCTATAGTCCCGAAATATCTAATCCATCAAATGTAGATTTACATTTTATAAAGTTTGTAAAATATTCACCTTTCATTACCTAAGGAATGCAAATTTGAATAATTATCAGATTGGAAAAGTATACTGAAAACTCCCAGCTGTAGTTTGAGAGTGACATCATTAGCTAATAACCATCAGAAAGATGTAAAGTTGCTACATTAGAAGATAACGGAAAGAAAACAATCCAGATTCTGAAGCTTCTGGAAAGCAGAACAGGAAGTAAATGCCTTTTCCACTAGAATCATCTGAAAAATATTTTAGCTCTGTAGGTGGCTCAATGTTAATCTAGTGAGACTTCTTTTAGATTTCTGTCCTTTAGAATTGTAAAATGAAAAATACGGATTATTCAAGCCAATTAACCTGTAGAAATATTTTACAGCAGATTTGGTTTAGTAAACTAACTCAACTACAGCCTTTTTCTGATGCAACTACAAGGATACCACATGTCCTAGTTTCTGAGAATAAGAAAAACTTGCCATCAGCTTTGTACACATGTATAATCTATATACTACTAAGGGTCTTGCATTAATGAAGTCTTGAAATTCTAAATAATATTTAAATAAGATGTTCCCTATCTATATTTTCACATTTGGGGATCATTAAGTACCAAAGTTATGGTGAAGGCTAGGGTAAGAATGTAGAAATGAAATCTGTATTCTAATATTATAAAGATGAATTATGTCACTTTGATTTACAGTTTGTAAGGTAATAAAAAGTAAGGTAAAACAGAAACAGTAAGTCAATTTTCTATCTTTCCTAACTTTCCAACAGAAATGAGAGAATCCAGGAAAGATACAACAATCCAAGGATGTTTTGATTACTACGGCTTTATAATAGAGTTTGAAATTTGGTATTGATCTTCCTCCAGCAGTGTTCTTTCCGTTGAGGCACTTTTTTGCTATTCGGGGTCTTTTATTGTTCCATATGAATTTTTGGATTCCTCTTCTGTTTCCTTGCTAGGCATTCTAATACTATATTGAAGAGAAGTGGAGAGAGTGGACATCCTTGTCTGTTTGCTGAGTTAAGAGGAAATGGCTTTAGTTTTTAAATATTAAGTATAATGCTGGCTGTAGGTTTGTCATATACAGCCTTTATTGTATTGAGGAATGATCCATGTATTCCTAATTTTTCCAAAACCTTCATCATAAAGGGGTGTTGGATCTTGTTGAATGCTTTTTCTGCATCTATTGAGATAACCATGTGGTTCTTATGCTTGCTCCTGTTGATGTGATGAATATTATTAATTGATTTGCATATATTGAACCAGCTTTGCATCCCTGAAATGAATCCTGTTTGATCATGGTGTATGATATTTTGGATTAATTGTTGAAGTCGGTTGACCAATATTTTGTTGAGAAGTTTTGCATCAATGTTCATGAAAGAAATGGGTCTATAGTTCTCTTTCTTTGATGAGTCCCTGCCTGGTTTTGGGATCAGGGTTATGATGGCTTCATAGAATGTGTTCGGTAGTGAACTTTCTCTTTCAGTTTCATTGAAGAGTTGGAGGAGTATTTTTGTGAGCTCTGCTTTGAAGGACTTGTAGAATTCCGCTGTAAAACCATCTGGTCCTGGACTTTTCTTAGCTGGAACGACTCTTATTGCTGTTTCTATTTCAACGCTTGATATGGGCCAGGTAAGCTGGTTTAACTCATCTTGGTTTAGTTTTGGCATGTCAATATTTGCTAGGAAAAGTTTCATTTCTGTCCATTATTTACCATAGCTAAGACCTGGAACCAACCCAGATGCCCCTCAGTAGATGAATGGATCAAAAAACTGTGGTATATATACACAATGGAATTCTATGCCTCCATCAAAAAGAATGACATTGCCCCATTTGTGAGGAACTGGAAAGACTTGGAAAAAATTTATTAAGCGAAGTAAGCCAGGCCCAAAGAAACATAGGCCCCATGGTTTCCCTTATTTGCAATATCTAGTATATGGATGAGTCAAGCAGAAAAGATCAGATAATGTGATGTTAGGAAATTGAACCCTTAGATATGTATTTTAATGTTTTGTTTCTTTCATGCATATGTTTCTAACGCATTTATAAGATTATTTCTTTGTTGCTTTGTATGTCCCTCCCCCACAGTATAACCCCTGCTTTCACTATATTTGATGTCAGTATAACTTGTGGAGGAGATGGGATAAAACGAGTCACTTAAGGATACAGGTGGACCTGTTGCAACATTGTGAAGTACAAGTTGTCATGTCCAAAATGAGCTTTACAACTTCGGTGCAGGGGGGGGGGGAAGGATTGGGACTGGGGGGAGGGGGGAGGCTGGGAAGGGATGTGAAGGGTAAACAAAGGAGGAGGCTGCAATGCTTAGTAAGAAATGTACGCATTATCCTGCCCATGTAATTGTAACCCCTCTGTACACTATGTTCACAAATAAAATAAAATAAATTTTAAAAAAAATCCAAGGATGCTATAGGATGTTATAGGATCACATCATTTTGAAACAGAAGTTAACAAAAATGGATCCCCTGTAACAATGTGAAACAAAATCTATACCTACAGATTGTGATATAGCTAGAAAACTGTTTCCACTATGCTAAGTCTTTGATATTTTAGGTTTGTTTACACAGCAACTTTCCTCTCTTAGGAAATGACTCTTTATTAATACTCAAGTGTTTGTACCTCATAACACAGCAACAAATAATGATTCTAAATATAAACATGCATGATACTAAGAGTAACCAAGGCTACTTGCATTGCTATAGCTGAAAAAGAAGAATAATCTTGGGGATAGTCAAACAATCTTGAAATATTTCATACCTTTCCTCTTCTTTACATGAGAAGTCCTAGTCTAGATATGTAAAATTTTAATAAAGGATTTTTATATTTCTCATTGTTCACCCTAACCATTATTTTATAGACAAATGTTTACTGCTTTGGCTTAGGTGTTCTCTTGCCTTTGGGTGTTGTTCTCTATTATTTTGGCAACTACATAGAAAAACAAGGTAAATCCATTTTGCTTATTTTGGATTGTTCAAAGTCAAACTGTCTTCAGTTTTCTGTTCCCTTCTTCACTGCTAATTAAAGTGTAATTATTGCTCCTTAAATGATAACAAAAATGTGATACTTAACATATATTCTCATTGAAACTGTTGATTACAGGAGTGTCTGCAATTGTTTTATAATGGTTTTCAAATATTTCCTAGGCTATTTTCATTATTGCCTTTGTTCCTGTCTTCTAATCAGGAACACAGGGTTACACAAAAATCTTACTAAGGAATAGGATGTTAGGCAGAAAAAATAGATGTATAATTAAAGGTTTTCATGTCGTAAGAGACTGAAAAGCTCAGAAGATATTTTGTTATTAGTGGTACGGTTAAGATGACTTGAATATTTTGTTTCTTAAACTTAGTGAAATGCATGTACAGTGTTACACTTGTTCCAAAAAATGACTATGGTTTATTCTTTTCTCCTTCAATGAGATGAAACCTCTGAAAAGGTTGGAGGGAATATTTATTTTAGAGTAGAAGAATTAATGATAGAAAGCAAAGGGAGATTCCTAAAACAGCACTGCCTATCACATATCAGTTAATTATACTTATGGCATATAAGTATATAAACACACAAATATGAATTGAGTGAGAAATGTGAGATATACACAATTGATTCAATGACTACTAATATCAGAAAACAATTCTTTACATTTATATAAACTATTATATCTAGTGAGGGTTTAAACATTTTTATAACATATATTTTAGCATTTATGCCAAAATATTTGTTTATTTGTAACTGTTTATTTTTAGTTTTTTTTCGATCATGAAGCTTGAAATATTGACCTGGACGTTCTGTCAGGTGTTCAGATCAAGACTAGTGATCTACCACTTGAGCCACAGCCAGTTTTCTGGTGGGTCATTGGAGATAAGAGTCTCACGGATTTTCCTGCCTAGGCTGGATATGAAATGAAGTATGGAGTTGTAATCCCATTCATTCATATGTTCTTTAATGATCAAGCTACATCATATCTGTTAATTTCTGCATGTAACATTTCTTTATAGTGAGAATGCTCAAAAACTTTTCTCTGGCTATGATGAAATATATATTCTTAACTATAATCACTTTGCTTCTTTTAGTACAAAATTAATATATTTACTTTTAGTTATGGAAGTCTGCTAATTAAAGTAATATAAAATATGAATTGTAACGTGAAAGAAATTCATAGTTCTATTACTTATTTAAAGAAAATAATTACGCATTTTTTCAATTATATTTCTTTGGAATGTGTAATATTCATTGATTTAACTTAAAATTGATAACAATTCCATTATATCAAGTAGATTCAAACTTGTATTTGAAAATTGCACACTTAACACAAATATACTTCTACTTTCCTCTAACACATAATTAAAATAACAGTATAGGAAAGTTTAGTGTTAGCTGTTCATGTGTAGAATCATAGCAACTCAGGAGGCTAAGACCTGAATATTGTAGTTCAATACCAGTCCAAACAGACGAAAATGTGAAAACTTATCTCCAATTATATAGCAGGAAGCAGAAGGTGAGGATGTGACTCAAGGAATAGTGTGTCATCAGCCATAAGCAAAAAGTACAACAGAGACCATTAAACATTGAGTTCAATCTGTAAAAATGGCATACACAAAGGCAACAACAAAAAAGTAGTATGAACATCAATAATAAAGACAAAATAGTAGAAAAGATCATGAGAAATGTTGTGTAAACATCTGGAAGTCAGAAATCATTTGACAGAATTTTGAGTCATGAGAGGTGAAAGTCACAGTATAATTTGAACAATCTCATTAAAGTCATTTGTGTTAAAACCTGGCTACTGGGTAACATGTGAAAGAGCAGACTGGATTACCTGACATAGCAGACATTGCCTCTAACTATACACAATCCCACTCTGCAAAAATCTAAAATCGTGCTTGTTAATTTAAAAAGAACCTCATGCTGGAGACTCTTTGGTCCATACAGACTGGGGTCCTTATTTTGAGGCTTCAGACCAGTGCTTTTATTATAAACACTCCTGTTTTACTCCCCTTCCCTGGTGCAGCTATACCTTACTTAGCTGGCACTAAGCCACTACCTAGAATTGGGCAAGAGCATTTGCTGATGCTCTTCCAACTTCTCTCTGTGGCTCTGGATAGCCAGACCCTTGTGCCTAAGATGGGTTACTTTGATGTCCAGGTGGCCTCAAACTTGAGATAAACATGTAATGGATATGTCAATCTGAGTTAGTATCAAACTATGATCATCAGATCTGAGCCACTATGCTCAGTCCAGTATTTCCAGTAAGTTACTTAATCTTTCTGACACTCGTTCTTCCTGTGTGGAAAGTGAAAAGAATTACGTTGTGGACCTTAGAATCCAGTGGGAGTTAAGACTGGGTGCAGGAAGTGTAAGTGTTGAAGATGTGTGGATAGAATCTGACACTATTCTAAAACTACTGGTATTTATATTGAAATGAATTCCAGGAATTCAAAACACGAGGGATTTTTTTGTTCTCGTTTACCCTATTATGGACATTGAAGGAGCCACAGAAATTCAAGGAGAACAGGGAAACAAATGCAGCAGTTGTATTCTGTAGAGATTATATTCACAATGAGCTATATCTCTTGTGGACAGGGACAGGAGGGAAAATCACAGAGAGAGAAAAGTAATGAGACAATCTCATTAGTCAAACAAGAAGTGACCTCATTAGCGGCTTATGAAATGGTGATCTTTATGTACACTACCTTATCAAAAACAATTTGAAAAATCCAGGTTGATGATTCTCTCCTCCAATTTTTGTAGAGGCTCTTAAGACTCAGGCCTACCTGGAGTTTTTGAAGGTCACATTATATGATAATTAATGTAGAGCAAGGATCTCTTAAGAAATATTATAAAAAGTATTTCATTCTTAGTACCTTTTTCTCTTTGAGTGACGATCCTATATGTTGTTGTCACAGAAAAATTTTTACTTTTTGTTTTTAGTACTTGTCAGGTGTTGAATCCTTCTTAAAGCTTTATGACAAAGGTCTGCTATATCTTGGCACCCTGCCACTAACTAAAATGGCAATTAACCTTTGAAATTAATGTACTTGAGTATGAGTTTTATTTATTGATTTAATTTGTCGGTGGTGATGAACTCTGGGCATAGTTGCCATCCCTCAGCTCTTCAGCTCAAGACTAGTGCTCTACCACTTGAGCCACAGTACCACTTCTACCATTTTCTGCTTAGGTGGTGCTGAGGAATCAAACCTAGGGTCTTGTGCATTCAAGGTAAGCTGTCTACAACTGATCCACCTTCTGAGCCCCTATGAGTGGTATGTTTGTGCATGGTCTATCAAGCAAATCTATTGAGCAAGTGTATTCATTTGCCACTAGACATATTCAAAATTATGAATTATCTGATATTTTAATGAATAAAACTGTTATCATTGATACTAGGAAGTGTTTGCCTCTCCATACTAAAAACATGGAGGAGGGTATTTTAAACTAAAACTACAAAAGAAATTTTAAGATCTTGTTGCTAACAAATGTGTCTAGGTGTTATTACATTAAACAGAAAATTCAAAGTGGTTTTTCTTCATGAATACAGAGATCAAAGGTCTTATAATACTTATTTCAAGATGCAAATTAAAGGGGAAAATCAGTCAGGAGGTAAAATCTATATTGAATGTTAATAGTTAAAGAGGAAAAAGAGATCCTAAATGGCAAACTAAAGACAAAGCAATATCAGAGCACTATATGCTCAATATTAAATAAGAAGGTTTAATTGAAAAATTGACCTGAAATGTGCACATCAGGTAAAAGCAAGAAATCAGAGCCTACCACCAACAAAGAAACACAATAATGCATATCTCAAAAAAAGGAAAAAAGTTCCTGTCCTTGATTCATGATACATATAATCTCTACACACGCACATGCACATGCACACACACACACACACACACACACACACATACACAAATGTATGCAACAGCTCAACCTACTCATATCCATTCAACATGAATCAAAAATTTTCCTATTATAGTTGAAACTTTAAAAGTTTCTAGTTTTGTAAATAATTGATGACAGATGCATAAGCAAATGTTTTCTGAATAACACTATGTTATATAATTGAGAATTTATGATGTTTATATCTACTTAAAATATCTCTGAATCTCGAAAGAATTAAACAAGAGACAATACGAATTTGGGATTATATTTCTACCAGCTATTCTGCAAAGGCTTAAAAAAAGTTATGAGATCCAATATTAAATACCAAATTAATACAATGCATACATATGTAAGTGAAGTGAAAGTCAGTGATCAGAGACCTATGCTGCCTCCAATTCTAAGCAGGATGCACACTGTGCACCTTTGATTCTGCTGCGCCAGTTCATTTCCCTAGAGCACTGGCCCTGCTGGGGTTGGGGATGGGGGCTGTGTGGAGAGGGAGGAGGCCACAAGGGAAGCAGAGCTTTGGTTGTGGCTAAGAGCGATGGGGAGAGGATGGTGGGGAGGCCCTGAAGGAGGCTGTGAAGGGAGGAAGAGGCAGTTGGCCAACAGCTCATGCAGCAGGAGCCCTAAAGGCAGCTGGGTTCTGGAGAGTGTCTGTGAGGTGTGTAATTTGGGGTGGATTTGCTAAGGCCTATTTGCTTGGTGAGGAGAGGAAGAAGTCTCGAGTCCCACCCAAACAGATAATGAAAAAGGAGACAACCAGTGGCTGAAGAATTTCAAGAACAAAGGCAGGGACTTATAGGTAACCTCTAGGGCCAGTGAGGGCAGCAAGGATGGGCCTGTGGTTGTCATACCTCTCTCGATGCCCTGGGAAGTGAGGGCCAGCTCTCCTGTGGGTAGGCCTAGCTCTAGCCTTGACGCCAGCACCAGGATTTGTCAGCACAGCCTCACCCTGCCCCAAGGAGCTGGCCTGTTGTGGGTGCTGGAACCTGGGCAGCTGCTGGAAGGCTCTACACAGCAAGGCAGAGGAAGCATGGCTGGTAGGCTCTGCTCCAGCCCAGCCAAGCTTAGGACCACTGGGGAAGTCACTGCACTGGATCAGGTTCAGGCACTGCTCCCCAGAGAAGTAGGGCCTCTGGAGACCTGTGCAGTGGCCGCCACGTGTGGGTTGTGAACCTCCTTAGAATGGCCGAGGAGTCTCAATGGAGAGGTGCATTTGCTTCTGTGCCTCTCCCATCTTCTGGATTCCTGCTCTCCTCCTGCCTCTTGCCATGTCCAACTACAGGAGTCAACTTCTCCAAGCCACTGAGAGGCCATCCTGGAGATGCTCACAGGGCTTTCCAGGCTGTTTCACCATGTATGCAGGGCTCACAGGGTGCCATCCTCCAGGCAAAGCATACCCCCATTTCAGCTTGGCCACCCTTCCCTAGGGGACCACAAACTGCATTCTTACACAGAAAGCCAGGGGTACACAAGGCTGCTCTGCAGTCTAAGGCATCCTTTCCTGCCTCCTGCTCAGGTGTGGAGCAGCTGTGGAGCTAACTACAACATAATGTTTGATTATCTAAAAAGAAGAGGAAAAAAGCATCATTGTCCCACATATAGCTGCCCCTGGGGTTCTCTGTTTACTCTAGTCTTGCGCTTAGATAAGGAGACCAAGAGACCACCACGGAGCCAGTTCTCATGGGAGCACATTAGAGTCCTTTATTGCAAGCTTGAGCATGGACTCACAACTGTCACCATTGCAGTGGGTCAGAGTTGAAAGCCCCGAACCCTTCAGTTAACTGGGTAATCTTATAACAATCTTATTGGCTAGCGAGTGCAGGCTAAGCAATAAGCAATAATTTGTGGAGGAGAAGGGAAAAAAAAAAAACAAATCGTTTAAATAGGGATACAGGTGGACCCATTGCAACAATGAGATGTACAACTTCTTATGGAGAAAAACGAATTTTACAACTTTGGTGGGGGGAGGGGGAGGAGAATTCGATGGGGGAGCTAGGGGAGGATGGGAAGGTACAGGAGTGGTAAACAAAGGATGAGGCTACAATGCTTGATAAGAAATGTACTCATTATCTTGCCCATATAATTGTAACCCCTCTGTACAGTATTTTCACAATAAAAAGTAAAAAAAAAATTAAAAAATTGAAAAAAAAATCTGTAGCTTTATGTACATTCTTTCATTTGGTGATGGCTATTGCTAGGGGAGTTATGTGCAGAACATTATTGTGACATTTCAGTTTTTCCAGGAACCTGAGTTCTAACTTTCAGTAAAAGTCTACTTACAATGGGTACTTTCAGTAAAGGTCTTCACAATGGATACTTTCTGATTATTCGGAGTCTAAGTCCAGAATGACTGTACTTTGGCAAAGACCTCTCACTAGGTGTGTGTGTGTGTGTGTGTGTGTGTGTGTGTGTGTGTGTGTGTGTGTGTGTGTGTGTGTGTGTGTGTGTGTGTGTGTGTGTGTGTGTGTTGTGTGTGTGTATTGTGTGAGAGAGTCAGACACAGATGAAGTTTGGAGAAAAACACTCCTTCCCTTCAGCATTGAGTTTGGGTATCTATTGTTTGTCCCACCTCCCCAATTTGGAGTTCTAAAGTTGTCCTTCTAAATACTTTTATCCTTTGATCTTCATGATATTCAGATTCCTAAGGTCTGCTTGTGAACTTCAACATTTGCTTCATGAAGGTGATGCCTTTCTTGTAACTTTTATGAAGCCTTTTCCTTTCTTTAAATCCAGTTTGTGCTGTGTTAGTGGTTTTACTTAGCCCAGACTGTGGTGGCCGATGCTGTGACTGGTAATTCAGAGATTAGTTTAGGCCAATATGAGATACTATACGTTCAGAATATCAGTGAAAGAAGTTCAGCATCTTTATTAAAACAATTTCCTGGTTGGAAATAAAACAAAAACATCCAGTGATATAAATGTACAATCTGTTGTTTTTAGTTAATTGTGCACCATTGTAATGAAAAAAAAATCTTTTTACTAACTAAAGTGAGTATTTGTAATGGGAAAAATAAAATATTATAAATCTTAAAAATTGATCAAATACCAAAAAAAAGAATGACACTGATCAGGAATGAAGTACAAATGTAAATATTTAATAAATAAATGAAATGTTTGAGATTCATATCCACATAGCAAATACGAAGGAAAATAAAGAGAAAAGTCAGTGAGATCCTATCTTACACACCAGAATAGCTATTACCACTCAAATAAATAAACTGCTGGATCGTTTGAAATAAATCAGGAACTATATTTGATTTTGTGGCATTGTAAACTAGTACAACCCATAGGGATATCTTAATGAAAGTTTACACAACACCAAAAAGACAGATATGTTGATGACATTTACTGCAACGGGATACATATTGAAGGAATATGAATCAACATGAACATCCATGTTCATGACAGCAATATTCTATAGCAACCAAGCTGTGTAATCAACTTAGATGCACCAGAAAGAGGGAATGAAGAAAATGTGCTATTCATAGCTATAAACATGTTCTGGTATATGAGAGGTGAATGTTTCTACTGTATAATTGCTAAATATTTTGAATATATAACTAATCCTAATTTCACTGGGTTTTGTGGCATTGTGTTTTTGCTTTAATGAGGAATGTCCATATTGATTTTAAGACCAGTTACAATAGGTTGAAGATATCCTATATTATGTGGATATTAGATCAAAATTTAAATATATCAATGAACACATAGAATACCATCATATGTAGTTTATAATTTGAAGCAATTTTAAGAAGGCAATAGTTGGGGGAAAGACGATGTTAGAAGCTTAACAAATACACAGACATGGAAAAATACAAAAAAATGTGCAACTAATTACTGCTAATAGTAAAACATTTTCCTCAAGTTTTAACGATGAAACTATTAAAATAATACTTAATAACATCAAATAAATATGCCTTGGAAGATAATGTACCATAGATATGCTTTTCCCCATAATTTGTTTTACTTTATAACAAATGGATTAAATGAAAGTGTAATTACATGTCTGAAGATGCTAACACTTTCAAGTGTCATTGATTGAATCCAGCAAAGGAAAATAACAGAGCAGTAGATAGTAAGAACAAGCTGGGTTATGGATAAAGATACTCAGTAGAACTTAGTGAGGAAAGAATGTGTTCCATTTTCCTAATCAAAATAGAGCTAGGACAGCTAACTTTTGACAGAACACATGTAATGTAGAATAGTGGAGTTAGTAATTTAGGTAGTAATTCATTACTTTTATTCTCTAATCTTATGATGTGATTCCCAAATGATGTGAGTGATCCTAGATTTTCTGAGCCCTTTTTTCACCCAAAGTTTCTAATTCTTCACCCTGCCAATGGTCCTTCTGCTACTCTCATTTCTCCTTGATTCTGAACTAAACTCCTGTAACCTTTTGGTTCATGAGAAAGAGCTGGAGAAATATGAGGATGGCTTTGAGACTTAGCTAACATCCACTCCAGCTTGGAGGATCTGGTGAAGGACTTGCACCTGGGCCTCGAATCAGATATTAATTGACCTCTTTGGAAATGAAGAAACTCACTCCCTCAGGCAGAATCTGTCATTCCTTGACCTTCTCTGAACAGATTTGATACAAGGGCACAATTCAGAGAATGAGCTTTCTCATTGTCACAAGGAACAGGTTGAAAACTAAAAGTGGCCTCAGTTCCCAAAGGACCAGTCAGAAGCCAAGAGATCACACTTTCCTCCTCATCAGGGTTCTTCTGGTAGGAATAGAGCCTGAGCAAAGTCTAAGATGGAGATAAACTGAGTCTGGGCCTAAGGAGGAAACAAAAGGATGACCCTCTCTTTGACTACAAGGGAGTTGTGTAGTGAGACATGACAACTTCCTTCATATAAGAAAATTCATTAGGTAAGTTATCTCACTGCCACTTTGCAGGAGGTCAGTTTCTGCAAAGGAGAAGTTGTTAACTGATGTGACTGCCAGTTTGCTCTCTAGGTTGTTGTCTCTCTCACCCCTTCTCATGTCAGGAATGCATTGATTCTTTCAGGCACTCAACTACTTGTACTGACTCGTAGGCAGGAATACTGCAGGCTATTCTTTGGCTAACCTCTTGCATTTAAGGTAGAATTGGCCCAGGCTCTGCTCATGCCTAGAGGTAGATGCAAGAGGTGAATATAAGCTCAGATTTGTACAGAACAACAATCATATTGAAAAAAAATGAAATTAATAGTTGAGTAATTTAGGGTTTATAGCCACAAGATTTAGGTAATTATTAGAAATACATCTAGAATCATGGATTAGGAAGAGAACAGTGAAGTAGGTTCAGGATACGATGGAAAAGACACCTTAGACATAACAGGAGATGAGAGTATGAAGGAACTATTGAAATAGGTCCATTTACTATCTTAGGAGTGACCTTGGATAGGAGGCTTTTAGAATAATAACTAAAAGACAGGGACTTGCTGGGCAATGGTGTCTCACACCTGTAATCTTAGATAACCAGGAGGCTGAGATCTGAGCATTATGATTCAAAGCAAGCCCAGGCAGAAAAATCCAGAAGTGGTGCTGTGGCTCAAGTGGTAGAGCAAGAGCCTTGAGCTCAGGGACAATGCCTAGGCCCTGAGTGCAAGCTTTAGGATCAGCAAAACAAGAACAAGAAAACAATAATGATAAAAGAAATAAAAGAAGGACTTAAATATATGCGATGTAATGATGATCATGTGTAACTGTTTAGGGAACATAAAAGGAGACAAAATTTGCAGCAAAATGATATCTATTCTTTACTAATCAAGGATGCAAAGTAAATACCAAATATCTCTTCTCAAAAACTTCCAAACTTGGGCTGAGAATGTGGTTCAGTGTTAGAGTGCTTGCCTTGCATGCATGAGGCCTTGGGTTCGATTCTTCAGCACCACATAAGCAGAAAAAGCCAGAAGTGTTGCTATGGCTCGAGTGGTAGAGCACTAGCCTTGAATTGAAGTGGTGAGGGACAGTGCCCAGGCCCAGAGTTCAGGCCCCCTGTCTGGCCTAAATAAAAACAAAAAAATAAAACAGAAGAAAAACGTATCTTTTCTCCTAATTGAACAGAAGCTCCTTTTACAGAAATTCTCCTTGTCTAGCTCAAGGTCATCAGAACTTCAGCAAACTTATCCTGTAGAGATGTAATGCACCAATTCTACTGAACCTAATCATGGCTAGGAAAGTATGGTCATCGATACGTTGTGGTATTTTTCCTTATAAATATATAACACTGTCAGTTATTACATATAATATATGTTATAATATAGAATATATTATACATTATATAATATATCAAATATATTATAACATGTATTATTTATTAACAGACTTCCTAATTTTAGAGTTAGGAGCAATCAACCTATTGAAAGAAAAATGTTTGAATCTTTGACTTATTTCTCTACCACAGGACAATACCAGGTTTCATTCTTATTACCCAAAGAGCAACATAGGAAAGCGATGCACATGGATGTGGTTCTCTGGATTTGGAAACTGTGATCATATATATATATGATATATATATATATATATATATATATATATATATATATATATATATCATATATATATATATGAAATATCATTTAATAATAGTGAATATGTAAAACTATAGCAACAGATAAGTAAGTGAACACCTATGTGCACACAATTTCAGTCACTTTCATGTATAAGAATTTCTTTTCTATGCTCCTATTCACCTACACAGAGAATACATGAGTTGCCCTTTAATTGTCTTGGAAGTTCTTTATCGGGATACTGTAGCTTCACATCCTTTGTTCCCTAAGTAGCCAGATGTTATGTATTCAATAACGAAACTGTTACAAGCAAAAGTAACCACCCTGACACACAGAGGAACTTGGATTTCAGAAATGCCACAAATAAGTGGGAGGTACAGCAGTACTTTAAAAATTGAATAGATTACATATTTATTAGAAAGCCGAGTGCTGCAATAGACAATATATAATAATTAAAAAATTACATATGACATCAAATTATGAAGTTCTAGGGCATTTCCCTACTCTTGAGAACTAGAGTAATCCATATTAAAAATAAATAAATGAAAAGACGAATGTTTTATACCAAATTTCAAAACATACGATATGTTATACAAAGGAAATGCAATAAGCATGCATTTTTAATCTAGTAATATCATATGGTATGAAGAATCTGATGAACTGATTCATAGAAATGAATACAATGCAGATAAAACACCCGATATCTCAAGTGTCAACTTAGCAGAATACTTTCAATCTATGGTGTCTATTTTACATATTATCCAGCCTTATCCATCCCACAATGGCAGAAGGCTCTTCCTAAGAAAGTCCAGAGACCCGTCTACTGTGAGTACTCAATGTAGACCTGTTCCCATTCTCTTTTATTTGGGCATGTGATAGACTGACTATCTGTTAACTTGCCAAATGCACAATTTGAACAGGCTTCCAGTAATGATATTTTAGCTCTCAGAAAAAAAGGGAAATTGAAGACAGAGGGAAAATCTACCAGATCACTGAAAGATTTCTATCATTGTGCTAAACCTGTAGCTTTCTACTAACACTTGAATAAACTGCAGTAATTGCCACTCCAACGACATGTCGCAAAAGTGGCTTTCCAAATATTGGCCTATTATCATTTTGGTAAATCAAGACAAACTATACACACTATTGTGGCCCCGTTTTACTTAAACTTTTAGCTACGGTTGGCCCAAGGGATAGTTGACCTTACCAATTTCGTAAATTTTAGGTCATCACACAATCACTTCATAGTCCTTAAACAATAAAAAATACCTACCTATATAAGTCTGCATTACATACTTATTACTGTTTTTCTTCATTTGCCATGTTTTACATATTTGTGTATCCCAGGGATTAGCTCTGTATTATTCCTTCTCATGGTTGTTACCACTGAGTACAGTAAATATTTCTGTATTTTTCTCCAGTTCTGTTTTCTTTAATTCAAGTCCTTAATAGCATCCTGTCTACTGACAACTCCTAGCTACTGATTTTAGCAAACCAAAAAGGTCCCAAAGTGAGCTTTGATCTCTATCTACAAACCAATCCTTCATTACTATTTGATCAAGTGGTAACTCTTCCAGCTCTCCTGTCAAAATAACTTGGAGTCATTTCAGACTTACATACTTTTTGACACCTCATATTTAATCTATGACCAGGTTTCGACCAATTAACTCACTGTATATTTTAGGAGACATATATATATATATATATATATATATATATATATATATATATATGGTATATGAGTGCTAGTACTATGACTTAAACTTGGGAACTAGGTTCTTTTATTTTTCTTTATATGGGGGGGTGGGGTCCGGTCATGGGGCCTGAACTCTGGGCATAGATGCTGTTCTTCAGCTCTTCAGCTCAAGACTAGTACTCTACCACTTGAGCCACAGCACGACTTACAACTTTTTTTTCTTTTTGCTTATGTGGTGCTGAGGAATTGAACCCAGGATTTCATGTATTCAAGGCAAGCGCTCTACCACTGAGTCACCTTTCAGCTCCTTACTTTACTTTTTTGCTCAGGCTTTATTTGGTATAAAGATAACCTACAAATTCATTACCCAAACCTTTTTCATTTAAAAGATATGTATATATATATATATATATATATATATATATATATATATATATACATATATATATATATGTATATATGTAGCAATGTTATTGCCATTATAACCATAATTAGGAAGATAATATGGGTTCATCTGCTCCATACATTTTGAAAGGTAATGAATGTGAAACTTACAGAATATCCTCAGATATGCCTGGTGGAAACCTGGATTTGAATTATGGGTCTACAGTTGATCAGTATTAGGTACTTGGGAAATTTGTTTGGCCTTGTTGCCTACTTCTGTATTTAATAAAACACTTAATTCATTTCCTAACTGGAAGAACTATCATGAGCACTAAAATTACCCTAATGCAGGTGCAGTGCTTGGAATGGGGTCTGCACATTGTGTAGTATGTCCCAAAGAAGTCAGCTTCCATCAACATAGTCACAGCATCCTACCTGAAAGCCTTAAGAAATATATACCCAATTGATATTAATATCTGTGAAAATTTCATTGTGTATATATACCACATTTTCTTGATCCATTCATCTACTGAGGGGCATCTGGGTTGGTTCCATATCTTAGCTATGGTAAATAATGCTGCAATAAATATAGTTGTGCTGGTAGCTTTAGTGTGGTCTTGTTTGTAAACTTTTGGGTAAATGCCCAAAAGTGGGATTGCTGGGTCATAGGGGAGTTCTATGTGAAGTCTTTTGAGGAACCTCCATACTGCTTTCCAAAGTTCTTTCTTTCATGCATGTGTTTCTAACGCATTTGTAAGATTATCTCTTTGTTGCTTTGTATGTCCCTCCCCCACAGTACAACCCCTGCTTTCACTATATTTGATGTCAGTATAACTTGTGGAGGAGATGGGGAAAAAACAGTTTTTTAAGGATATAGGTGGACCTGTTGCAACAATGAGAAGTACAAGTTGTCAAGTCCAAAACGGGGGGGGGGGGGGAAGGAGAAGGATTGGGATTTGGGGGGGAGGGGGGAGGCTGGGAAGGGATGTGAAGGGTAAACAAAGGAGGAGGCTGCAATGCTTGGTAAGAAATGTACGTATTATCCTGCACACGTAATTGTAATTCCTCTGTACAGTATGTTCACAAATAAAATCAAATTTAATTAAAAAAATCTGTGAAAATTTGTCTTTCCAGAAAAAAGGTATTTTCTTCATATGAAACAATTAAAGTAATTTTGGGCTGTCCTGTGGCTTTTACTCTGAAGGAGTTTTGCCTAAATTTTATTCTTACCCTATTAGTGGTCGCAGTACCATTCTTTAGTGCTACACTTCATGTTTCTAGTTCTGTGTTCCATTTGGAATACAATTGTAACTTAGTTCATCATCTTTGTTATCAGAATAAATAAACTACAACTGCTGAATTTTTAAATAAAGAGACAATTTTAGGTGTGCATTACATTTTATGTGCTTAATACTTTCCTGAAATTATTCCTTTTAGGTTATATATCACTAACATACTAATTTTTTAAGATTTCCTATATGATTTATAGATTTATTATATGATTCTTATATGATTTCTTAGAAATCCATAAATAAAACATTTCAGAACAGGAAAAGAGTAGGTAAGAAGTCATAAAAACATTATTATGGTGTCTTAATGGCTAAGTGTAAAGAACATGTAACAAAACAGTTGGAAGATTCATTTGCTCTTTTTGCTGTTCTCTCACCCTTCATTGTAGAAACCTTCTCACTATGAAGTACCAAGTGGTCTGGAACTTTCAAGCCTCATCTAAGTGACAGAAGTGATGGGATTAGGAGATGTACTCCTATGACTGGCTTTTAAGAAGTTCACAATATAGCAATACCAGTACATATAAAGAAACTTTTGTGAGTGATGTGTATTGACTTCCTCAATTGCCAAAATTAAATTGATATATCAAAACATCAAATTACTTACATTATAATATATGCAGTTCAACTGGCATCACTAACACTTCTATAAATCAAATGCAAACTAAAACCTCAATATCAAAAACCAACATCTCAGGCAGTGTTGGAAATACAAGATTATACACTATAAATCTAATGGAGTGGGATCTTTACACTAGCAATGAGCAATGATAGCTGAATTTTTAACCAAGCTTGGAAAGTTCAGGTGTCCACTAACTATGTGATTAGAGTTGCAGAGTTGACCTTGGTATCAAGATTGGAGGTAAATTTCAAAGGCAGCTAAGGTTGCTGCTGTATTGTAGCTCAATACAGTGTGACCCTGCCTGATAATGGTAAAGCACAGAGTAGAAGCTAAGCCAGTAAAATGTATAGGAAGGATTTTCCACTGAGAATAATTGCAGGGGGTGATCATCACTTTTGCGTTGAAAATGTACAGCCCATCATTCTACTTTAAACTCTAGAGTATTTCTGATCTGAAGACAATTATAACAAACCAATGTGCTGTGATTGCTGAACAGCTTAGGTGTGTATTACTGTAATATATGTAAACTCTTTAGAGGTATGGAGTGGCCTGACCCTCACACTTCATTCTGTGTTGTTAAGTTTCATGGAGAAATGTTCATAATTATGGAATTCACACTCATCTAAGTCTGAATCAGGCAACTGAGATAAGACATTAGGGTCATCACTCCAGTGATGAGGTTTGTGACCTATGAAATAAATAACATTATTTCACAATGTATATGTGTTTCTGAAAATTTATGCAATACCAAATACCAAATGTACAAAAGGGACAATTGTCCATTGCTTATATTTTCAGAAGTTAAGATACTCCTGAATTATACTTTCTTGCTAGAGGATCACAGGGTGACTGCTGATATTTGGTATCTTTTCAGGTGCTCCTATACATTTGTGAATTTTCTTTGAGGATATGTTTTTCCATAGTATGTTTTGAGGTGTTCAAAATATCAGTACTGTCACTAACCACAACCATGGAACAACAAAGATGACGGGATACCTGGCCAAAGAACTGAAAAATCATAGGAAATGATAGGAAAGAAGACACCAGAGGACCCAAAGCCTCAGTGCCAGGTTCCAGAACCCCAAATCCCGCTTAACATGCTTTATATTCATTCTACTACAGGGGTGGGGTAGTGAGTGGCTACAGGTACGTCCACAAACTAAGGTATCAATCTAGCTTGTGGTTACAACTATTAACCGAGGTATTGTTTGTATACATATTGATAATTGAATCCCTTATTTTTAGGGAGCAGAAGGGAGCAATTGTCATTAAAACCATAGCACAGGCATCCATCTTGTCTCCAAAGACTTAAACTTGTAGTGTCCAACAGCTCTAACTTAAATACTTTTTAGGTAATAACCCATATCCCTGTCTTCCCTTAACTGTTTGACCTTTCCAGAGCACAGCTTTCAGCCTTTTGATTGGTGTTTAAGATGGCTTCCCAATATAGCCCTTTCCAGGTATAACAGTTTGACTCTAGAATCCCTCACAAGTACTGTTACAGATGGGTTATTTTGAGAAGGATATTTTTTTCTAGGGAAGGTTTACTTTTTTAAAATTTTATTTTATTTAAATGTACTGTAGAGTGGTTATAGTTAGATGAGTAAGGTACATTCCTTGTTGAATATTCTTACCCACTCCATTGTTGTTCTCCTATCTTTTCCCACCCCCAACCCCTACCCCCCCCCACCCCACAGTTGTAAAGTTCATTGCCGGTATATTGTCTTGTGAATATCATTGTTGCAATGGGTCACTTCTTTCATCATTATGTTATTTCCCTTTCCTTCTCCAAATCAAATAATGTATATACAAGATGGAAGGTACCAGAATCAAGATAGATTTCCAGGGATAAATCAAAGACAAATGAAATAAAATAAGATCTAGATACACCACTTTACCGACATCAAGGTTGATATCTGCAAAAAAACAACTTGTTGTGTCCATGTCTTGGAGTTCATTTCAATTATAATTTTGTAAGGTCAAATGCATATAGCTCTGGAGCCAGCAATCCCATTCATGGGCATTTGTCGAAATTATCTCTAGATTGCTAATGGATGAAGAATAGAATTGAATATATTAGAGGAAAACAAATCAACATGCGGGTATTATGATTTTATAATTCTAATATGAAAGAACTGAAGCTCTGGTTTCATGAAGAAGAAAGTTTAGCCTGTAATTTCAATGTAAGGCATCAGTTGTAATGACTCTGAAGTCTTTTCCTCCAAGATATCCAAGAGTACAATACTCATTCTCTGAAGAGTAAATAAGTAATTATTTTAATTAACTTTGCTTAATATTAATTTACTTGTAGAAAATAAGTTAAAATATCTTCTCTCGGGCTGGGAAGGTGGCTCAGTGGTAGTGTTTGCTTTGCATGCAAGAGGCCCTGGGTTTGATTCTTAAGTAAAAAGAATTCTTAAGCAAAAAGAAAAAAGCCAGAAGTGGCGCTGTGGCTCAAGTGGTAGAGCTCTAAACTTGAGCTAACAAGCTGAGGGACAGCGCCCATGCCCAGATTTCAGGCCCCACGACCGGACTCCAAAAAATAAAACACTGAAACTACCAGGACAAGTATGTTTTTTGCAGCATTATTACCATATCTAATATATGGAACCAATCCAGATGCCCCTCAATAGATGAATAGATCAGGAAAATGTCATATATATACACAATGGAATTTCATGCTTCTATCAAAAAGAATGACACAGCCTCTCCCTTAAGAAAATGGAAAGATTTGGAAAAAAAGTCATTATGTGAAGGAAGCCAGACTCAAAGAAACATAGGCTCTATGGTTTTCCTCATTTTTATTAATTAATATATGCTTAGTATAGTCTTGGCGGATAGGTTCATTTTTTTACACTCTTAATATTCGCTTTTTTCTCTCCATCTTCCTCTCCCATTCCGTGTGTGTGTGTGTGTGTGTGTGTGTGTGTGTGTGTGTGTGTGTGTGTGTGTGTGTGCAGTAATGAAACTTGACTCGGAGCCTCAAAATCGTGCTTGTTTTTTTCACTCATAACTGACTGAATCTCTACTATTTTAACCAAGGTTTCACTCTGTGTTTGATTGAACAATTGAACATAAATATCTCCTGGACTGCTACCCCAGCCATCTGTGAACCATGATCTTGCTATATCAGCCTCATGAGATGAGATACTGGCATCTAGCTCTATTGCCAAGTGTCATTTGCTTTGTTTTGTTGTTTTTGTACAAAATCTGTATGGAAAACAAATCATTTATAATCAGGACTATTCACATACAAAAGTTTGTTGTTTAAAGATTACCTTAATAATGTAATCCTTTTGCATCCAATAATGTGATTTGATTTTTTGAACTCTGTTGTTGCAGTCAAGTCACTTATATATAATTTGAATCTTCTTGTCTTGGTTTTATAGGGTGTTAGGTGTTTAAAAACAGAATTTATCAAGGTTTAACTCTGCACTACTGAAGCAAGACCTTTATAATTATTCAATGTCCTGTAAATCATAAGCTTATCACTTCTTGAGGCACCATATGAGCACAAATAGTTTCCTATAATATCTCCTCATATTTTAGACCTTAATGCCATACACAATTTTGCCAAATATGCAAGGCCATCCTTTGTAACTCTCAATTGATTTTCACTGTTCTTCTCTCTACTCTCCAGTGCTGAGTCCTGTGATGGTCATGTTGATTTTCTCCCCTGTTGATTTCTCCCCTGTTAGATTCATCATTGCATCTTGGGAACTACTGTTATGCACTATTGTACTTCTGTTCATTCTCCTTGTGCTTTGACTTGTACCCCTCTCACCTCGAAGGGCTAAAAATTGTGGATATTTGTTTACTCTTTATCTCAGACATCTATCTTTACTTTCTAGAAATACATTCATTAAATTCCTTCTGTGTCTAATGTCTTGAAAATTATTACTGCATTTTCATGGCTTTGTTATTTGGCATAAGGGAAGAACATAGATCAGTACTTTAACTTAGGTAAAAGATTATTGCAATCATGCTTCAATAGATGTTGTTCATTGGATAATGTTTACTTCAAGGTCTGCCTGCCTGCTTGCTTTTCACTGTTTTGTTTATTTTTCAATGTAGTCTTTTATTCTGGAAAATATTTATGGGCCTAGTGAAGATCAATTCCTACTGTAATTAGTCATTAATTTTATTCCAACCTCATTTCACGGATCATTCTGAGTTTCTTCAGGGTCTGTGTAGTGCTTCACATTTTTAGATAACTTTTAACATCGATGCATCCAATGATGAAGACACATTCCTTAAGTCACCATTTTGATGACTGAAAAGAAACCATGCTGCAATATCACTATATGGCAATTTTCTGGCTTTAAATTCTTTTAGATTAAAATTGATGCTGGACAACAAATTCTGTGTATAATTTTATATTTTCCTAATTATTGTAGTATACTTCCCAATATTGGATAAAGTTAAAACATTATCACTTACTTAGTTTTAGGATTTCTAAAACGGTCAGAGTAAAAGTTCTATTCATTCACAATTTTAAGATAATAGAGTTTCCATTATGACCAACTGAGATATTTTAATTTTTTATTTGTAGTCCTTAAAGGTGCTGGGGAATCAAGTCCAGTGCTTCATGTGTCTTAGTCTCCTGTAGGCCTCTGAGCCTGATGTGACCTGTGGTTTTATTTTCACTCAAATGGAATAAAGAAAAATTTCACTAGGAAGAAGTTATTACTTGCTTGCTTTCTCCAATATCTCTTGCATACATAAAAGTAATATAATTCTACACTGACTGAAAATGGTGTTCCTATCAGAGTAATTGTTTATTTTTTGTAGCCCCACTCTTCACTAAGTCTTGTCCCTTGCCTATCCTCCCCTTCCCATAAAACTTTACTGGACCCACTGGAAACCCGCTTCCAGTCAGCCTTGTCTAAAAAAGTCCAACCTTAAATAACCTACCCCCTGGTAGTCCTGCTATAAACTTTCAAGGCCCTGACTGCAACCAGAATCCTTCCTGAAAGCCCTCCTCTGCTACAGGGAAAGCCTTCTTCCACTCCACCCCTTCCTGGAATCCCTTCTCTGCACCACCAGAAACCAGGCCACATCCAAATCTCCTCCTATGATCTGCCTTGCTTCACCAAGAAACCCACCTACATTGGTCTCCTCCCTATAATCCTAACTTCATCCATCAGATACCCCGTCCCTAACTATTATATTCCCTCATAGTCCCATTGCTGCCATATTCTATTACCTCCAAGCTCTTCCCTTTCCTTTCATACCCCACTCCAAACCAGACTTCTCCCTCGACCCCTCCTGGTTTCATCAGAAACTCCATCCATACTAGTCTACTTCTAAGTGGCCTAACGTCTCAAACCCAGCCCTGAACCTACCTCTTCCCACAAAGCCCTTCATGCTACACCAAAAGACCTCCACCTCTCTATAACTGCCCTTGTAGCCCTGCCTTGGTTGACCAGAAGCTTCTCACAGAGACCATCTCCTGCCTGGAAAGCCAGCCCTGCTCCACCACAGGCCTCTCTACCTCCCATATCTACTCTCTCAATGGCTGCATTTTTCCCAAGATGAATCCTCTCCTTATTGGATCCTCCCAGAGATCCACACCCTACTCAACCAGATATCCTGCCCATAATTACCCTACACCTTTGTAGACCTTCCACTCTTTCTCAAAGTCCCTCTTCCAATTAACCCCATGGCTCCAAGCCTGATCTGCTTTAGAAAACTCCCACTAGACTACCCCCATCACACTATCCCATCTCTCGACTCCCACATTGCTCCACTGGAAAACACTGCATCAGTTGGCCTCCCATTGAAAGTCTCACCAGGCTCAATTATAAATCCCTGTCCCTTCATAGTCCCTTTTTGAAGGTTGACTTTCTCTACTGGAAACCATGTCCAAAGTCTAATGCCCTGCCTTGCAACACTGAAATCCCAACCCAACCTTACTGCTCTTTTCAAAGTGGTGACTGGCTACACCAGAAACCCTGTCTTAACTAGTCTAGTCCACTGGATCCCATCCCTGCTCTCACAAAGCTCTGGTCCTGAAAATTTCCTCCATACATTGTTACTACATTCTGCTCTGCCAGAAACCCCACCTCCACCCTAACACACTTCCCAAAGTCCTGCCATTCTCCACTAGAAACCCCGCCCCTTACTAGCCCACTTCTACCTAGCACCGCTCTGCCCTCTCACAGACCCTGAAAAGCCTCTCCCTCATAGCTCAGCATTCCTGCACCAGAATCCCACCTTCCGTCAGTCTCTTGCCTTCATTCTCTTCCCTGCCTTATGGGAAACCTCACCCTACATATCCCACAAGGGCTCACAGTGCTACACCACAACTCCTCCTCTAAGTAACCTCCTCTTTTGTAGCCTTGTTCTTCCTTTTCAAAGCTCTGCCCCAAACAGCCTCTTCCTCAGTGACTCCACCATCTTCCACTGAAAAACCATCCACCTGCCAGTCTCCATCATAAATTCCCACCTACTCCACAAGAGACCCTGCTCCTAACAAGTCAAGTCTTTCCTGTCCCCTCCCTGCTGTCTAAAAGCTCTACACAGACTGGCCTTCACCCTCAAAGCCCCGCCCTGCTCCACCACAGAGGCTGTGCCAATATCAATTCCTCCCTTGAACCAGACAGGGCTCCACAAGAAACCCCACACCACCTCATCCTTGAAGTTCCCACCTAGGAACATTTATTAAAATGTGATTTTATGATAGTCACAGAATTCATACTAGTCAATATGATAAGAAAGCAGTATTGCCAAAAGACAACAAAAATTAGATAGTTATTAGATGCCTTAGTCTAGTTTGGGGTTCACATTGTGTGAAAATATGTGAAGATGATTCCTCTCACTGGAAAGCATTCTTTGAAGTATCAGTAAGGTTTAATGAGTGATCATTTTATTTCTAGAAAGTTCATGCCCATTTGTGTCCATTAACTTAAAAATATTAGTTATTTTATTTTATTTTTTTTGGGGGGGCCCGGTCGTGGGGCCTGAACTATGGGCCTGGGTGCTGTCCCTCAGCTCTTCAGCTCAAGGCTAGCACTCTACCACTTGAGCCACAGCGCCACTTCCGGCTTTTTTCTTTTGCTTATGGGGTGTTGAGGAATCGAACCCAGGGCCTCATGCATGTAAGGCAAGTGCTCTACCACTGAGCCACCTTCCGAGCCCAGGTATTTTAAATCCTCTAGTTTGGTTGAGGAAAGATTATTGAGATGTAAAAAGATGACTTTCAACTCATCTCTCCAATGAAGAAATTTGGACATGCTTATATTACTATGTACCAGAGTTTTTAGTAACAGAAATTCTCTACCAGAATCCACTTTGAATTTCCTCCTTCCACTAAAGTGTCCTTTGGAAAAGATTGAAGTGAGATTATACAGGTAGAATGCCAGAAATAAAAACATATTTGAGATCTTAACAAAATCATGATGAAGACCCTACCCAATGTGCTTTAAATTTTCTAATAAAAGGAACTTAAGTATATTTAACTGCAGACTTTTTGAAGACTAGAAAACAAAAATATAAGAAATGCCCTCTTATACCATGGTTCTGAAAACAAAACACAACCAAGGAAAGACAACATAAAGAGACAAAAGCGAATGAGGAACTTGTACATGTGACATAGAATGTAAAAATACACTGAATCAGGTAAAAATAATTTTGGTCACAATGCCTGGTTGTTCAATATATTTCATTGTATATATTGTTCTTTGTTAACCTGTAACTTAATATAGGTCTCAGCAGCGATCTGCCAAGGTAGTTTTGTAGTTAGTCAATTTCATCATTGCAAGATCATCAGGATGATAAACTCCCACACACCTTAACATACCTGCAACAGCACTAGACATACACTCCTATTAGTCCAACAGTGTAAGGCAGACCTGTATTTTACCCAAGTTTTGTATATGGTATGCTATGTTTTTTTCAGGCTTCATACAAAATGACTCTGCCCAGAATTAAATGAAGGCATTTATAGCTAAAATGATTTAGGGTCATTGTTAACATGTAACACACGCTGAGGTTTTTATTTATACTTTTCTTTTCCCCTTTCTTTCTTTTCTTTTCTTTCTTTTCTTTCTTTTCTTTTCTTTCTTTCTCTTTCCTTCTTTCTTTCTTTCTTTCTTTCTTTCTTTCTTTCTTTCTTTCTTTCTTCCTTCATTTCTTTCTTTCTTTCTTTCTTCCCTTTTCTTTCCTCTTTTAGGAAATGAGTATACTTGTTTACTGAACAAGTATTCTACCATTAGAATAATCTTTTTTCGATTTACTTACTTTGCTCATAAGTTATCCATTTTGCTGAGGGCCGAACATAGGCTAAGTTCCTCACCTCTGTCTGCCAAGTAGCAGGGATCAGAAATGCATTCCAACTTTCGAACCTTTAGGATGATATGAGACTCTTATTACTTTCCTTGCACACTGGTTCTGATCTGTGAACCTCTCAAATTCTATCTCTTCAATTAGTGATTTGAGTCCCAGTAGCCTTCCCTCAGTATAGATTGTCTAAATGAATTATTGAAGGCAATTTCACTTTAATCACTTTTTTTGCCAGTCCAGGAGCTGTTATAGTTTTATTTCTAGACAAATTTTGTGTATATACGCACATTAGCTTTAAAATATTACTTTTCTCCCCTTTTTTTCCTTTTTAATTTTCTTGGTCAAGGGGCTTGAATTCTGGGTCTGGGCACTGTCCTTGGGCTCTTCAGATCAAGGCTAGCAGGTTACCACTTGAGCCACAGTGCCACTTCTGGTTTGATGGTGGTTAATTGGAAGTAAGTGTGTCATGTATTTCCTGCCAGGGCTAGCTTTTAACTACTATCCTCAAATCCCAGCTCCTGGGTAGCTAAGATCACAGGCATGAGCCACTGGAACCCAGCTAAAAATGTTACTTATTTTAAGTTCTGTGATTTAAGTTGAGGGAGTAACATGAGTGTGTAGAAAGGTAACTTTCAAGTTACCTCTCGAAATAATTTCAGAGTTTCATTTTCATATTTATTGCGGTTATTAATAACAGAAACTCCCAAGTAACAGAATAATCCTTCATTTTCTCCTTCCCATAGGTACTATTGGAAGAGAATGAGTGCGATCTAAGACAATATGTACTTGAAATTATAAAAAAAAATTATTTTGATGATACATAAAGGGCCAGATAACACAACGTGATTTTCATTTTCTAAAGAAAGGAATGTCATGAAAGTATATTTATTGGCAGGTTTTTCAACTGAAAAACAAAGAAAAAAACAATATCATAAAAAAGCTGAAGGGGATCAGCAACCATGTAATGTGATACAGCATTGGAGACTTTAAGACATGAACTTGTTCACGTAAAGTAATACTTTGGAAAAGTTATCTGATCACTAAATTTATTCATTATACATTTTTCATTGTTATTTATATGTCATTTAATATATAAATACATACATGTGTGTGCGATATATATATATATATATATATATATATATATATATATATATATATATCAGCTGTATCTGTCCTGTGAACTGTATGGTTATGTATGGTTAGGTAATTTCATCATGTCAAGTTCATGGACTTCCATAAACCTTAACAACCCTACAGCAGCACTGCACATGCAAACTTAATTATTCACCATTGTAAGCTAGACCCGTGTTTTACCAAAGCTTTATATATAGGGTGTCATTTTTGCATTTAGTCTTGACACAAAATGTGTGTGCTCCTAGAAATGATGGTATTTATAACTACAATAATTTAGTGTAAATATTTACATAGAACACATGCTCAGTATGAGTTGTTCTTTTTTTCCTTTTCTTATTTTATCTTTAAGAAGTTGATTTGCGTTTTGATGTTGTGTTTGCCAGATAAGTATTCCACCACTGGAGTCACTCCACCAATCCTTTCTTGTTTAAGTTACTTTACTCATAGAGTAGCAATTTTTACACCCAGGCCAAAAAACAGGGATTATGATTGCATTCCAATATCCCTACCTAGTAGGTTATATTGGTGATACTTTCCTTCCTAGACTGATTTATAACTGTGATCCTCTCAAATTCTACCACTTTAGTTAATTGTGTGAGCTCCATTTCTCCCTACTTCTAGAAGATAGGACAGACATAAATGATTACAGGTAATTTGAGTGAATCATTGGCTAATATAGGTGATTTGATATTAAAGTGTAGGTTAAGTTTGAAAGTATAAACACAGTAGTCAGATATGTTGCTAAGTAATTTTGTTTCACATTAATAACACATCTTGACCAGAATTAAGGACTTACTTTTGCTGTCTGTCAACTTGTATGTCATTTGGTAAAGTAAAATTCATGTCTTCCATGTGGTATATAGTACTTTGAATGGTCTGATGTGCTGGTTCACATCTATAATCATGGTTAGCAACCAGAAATAAATAGATCACAATTTGAACATAGCCTAACCAAAAATTTAAGAGTCCCAATCTCAAAAAACTAGTGGATCATGGTGAATTATGCCATTAATCTCAGAACCAGAAGAGGCTAAGTCTCTGCCTAGTACTTGTGTCACTTGGGTAACTTGGAATTTTGGAGGCAGGCACCTCTACTGATGCAGAAACTGGGCTGAGATTTAGCAAGAGGAGGGAGGAGTTTGCCCCACCTTCCTAGGGTGGACCTCACAGAATGCAGTGAGCAAGCTTGCTTAAGATGCCATGCTGCTGCGTGTTCATTATTTGATTCCAGTGACCTGTGGTAGAGGTGTAAGGAAACATTAACTAAATATCACATATGCCATTTAAGCTGCTCTCCCAGCCTGTGAGTTCAACTCAGTAAGTGTTCATTATTTGAGAGTTGAGAATACTGAGGTAGGGGAGAGAGGGAGGGTGAGTGAAAGAGGGGAGAGAGAGACAGAGAGAGAGCTGGGCACTGGTGGCTCACACCTGTAATCCTAGCTACTCAGAAGGCTGAGATCTGAGGATTGCGGTTCAAAGCCCACCTGGGCAGGAAAGCCCGTGAAACCCTTATCTCCAATAAGCCACTCAATAACAAGAAGTGGTGCTGTGGCTCAAGCAGTAGAGTGCTCACCTTGAGCTCAAGATCTGAGGGACAGTGCCCAAGACCAGAGTTCAAACCCCATGACCAACCAAAAAAATAAAAGTGTGAGAGGGGAAGGGAGAAAAGAAAGGAAGGAAAAAAGGAAGGAAGGAAGGAAGGAAGGAAGGAAGGAATGAGAAAGGAAGAAAGAAAAAAGAAAGAAAAAAGAAAGAAAGAAAGAAAGAAAGAAAGAAAGAAAGAAAGGAAGGAAGGAAGGAAGGAAGGAAGGAAGGAAGGAAGGAAGGAAGGAAGGTAGGAAGGAATGAGAAAGGAAGGAAGGAAGGAATGAGAAAGGAAGAAAGAAAGAAAGAAGGAAAAAGGAAAGAAGGAAAGAAAGAAGGAAAAAGGAAAGAAGGAAAGAAAGAAAGAAAGAAAATGATTGAGAATGAATTATTTAGAGTCAAGAGTCATATGTCAGAAGTATTACCTATATTTGGTGTTAGGTCTGCCCCAGGTCATGCAGACCCTATTCAGACACCTTCCCACTTCTTGGCTAAGTTTCAATCCTTCATGTGTTGTCTAGTATCTGCCACACCTGGAGGCAGCCACCTCCCCATCCAATTAAGTCACAACCTGATCAGCCTCTGGTCACACTTTCCATCTGACCAGAGGTGAGTCCCAGAACTTGAAGTCACATCCAGATCCAGTGTGACCAGAGTTTCCCTTAAACGGCCACACCTCATCTCGTCCTTCACATAGATACATCCTTGCCTGAGGTTAGGTCGCCCCATTTTTTTTACATGGCTTTCCACCATGTATGGCATGGGCAGCAGCTCAGTAAATAAACTACTTTACCTGACTGAATACCATGTGGTGTTCTCTTCATTGGCTACCTAATGAAACTCACCTAATTAATATACTTTACACTTCAGAGTTTCTAGTTATGAATCCATGGGTATTTTTGTGACACATGTGAGATCAGTATCTACAAAACATATTTACTAACTCATCATTTAACAGTATAGTTCTGCCTAGAATCTTTAATAGCAGCTTAATTAACCATAAAGTCCATTTTGTTTGCTTTGCTTTGCTTTGTTTTTGCTTAAAGTAATAGAAGAGTTGGTGAGAAAATCTGTCTGAAGCCTCAGGGTCTGTGTTGGAGGGGCAGAATGATGCAGGCTCCGGCCTCAGGATTATCTGAGGACTGTGTTTGTATATGTGGAAAGCCCTTGGCATGCCAGGCTAGAGAGGGAATATGTTCTCTGTCCCTATCTCAAAGTTCATGTCAGACTCCGGGGAGCTGAGGAAGTAGCTCTTCTGCTTACTTAAGCATAGACGATCAGCTAGTCAAGCATTTTCCTGAGTACGGGGAAGTGGTTTGACCTTGCTCAAAATAGTTCAGATAAAAATATACAAATACATTGTCTCATAGTTTAAGCAAAATTGTATCTTTTGAAATTATTTGTGTGAATGTCTCCTGACTAAATCTTGGCAAAGATAATACTTGCTTGTCTTTAAATACCCACTAACAATAAAGCACAGCATGCAGTGGCAATTGCTGTTTGTACTCTGCATCCCCTGTGTCCTGGTGATTTTGTGACCTTTCCCAGGGGCCCCAATGACTTAGACATTGACAACTGGCATCCAAACAGGGACCTGGCAGTGTTGAATTCAGGAAGGAATATTCAGGTAAGTACTTTTAATTACAGGGTGATGGGACAAGTTAAGTCTACTCCGTACTTATTCTTCTTTTGACATAGAAATGTGTATTAATGTAGTTAGGGAATGGAATCCTTGGTTCCCCGTTGAAGGGACGTTAGATGTTGATAATTGGAAATGAGTAAAATATAATGTAGAAAGAGCTGTTCGAGAAGGGGAAAGGATTCCTGCTAGATTTTGGTCCATTTGGGCTATTTTACATACCCTTTATAAAGCTTTAAATGAGAAAAGAAGCCACCCCTTCTATTGTAGATTTACAATTGGACTCTGAGGTTAAGGACGCAATAGATAAGGATGCATCACAATTAACGGAGAAAAACCAAGAGGTAAAGAAGCCTGAAAAGGAACAACCTGAAAGCGTAAATAGAATGTCTGAGCAAATGGAATTGATTTTATCAAGATTACAACGTGTGGAGTTAGAAAATAGCAGAGTGAAAGAGAATCTGAGAAAGTGAAAGTAAAACAGCCTTCTGCTCCTCCGGTTGCCGAAGCAATTTTTACAGTGTCACTCCCTCACAAAACAGAAAGCTCAGACAGTGAGTTTGATGATGAAATGCATATTTTTTCTTATCCTGTAATTTGACCACCCCCTATGAATGGTTTAGCTCAACCAGCCAGATATGAGGATGTTGCTGTCAATGATATTGGTAAACTTAAGAAGGCAGTGATGTTGTATGAGGTATGGTCCTCAGTCTCATTATGTTAAGGAATTGCTTAATGGGCTTGCCCAACATTACAATAATTTTGCTCTCGAGGATTGGAAGATGCTTTATAGAGCCTAATTAAGGATCCTGAATACCTACAATGGCAAATGTGGTTTACTGAGTTATGTACAGAAAGGACTAGACAAAATGCACAGAGCAATAATCCATGCCTGTTGGTCATAACCTTTCCCATGTTGAGTAGAACAGAACAATATGCAGATGCTCATATGCAAGTGCACTCTCCTGAAGAGATCCATGAGTAGTTACAAGACATAGGTATTGAGGCATGGGAGAGGATTTGGCTGGTAGGAGAGCATTATGGCTCCTGGACGAAAGTAATTCACAAACCTAATAAAACCTATGTTGAATTTTTATCATGACTGAAACTGACCTTGGAAAGTACTGTTGTGGGAGAGGCTGCACAGCAACAACTCCTGGGCATGTTGGCTTATGAGAATGCTAATGAGGACTGTAGACGGATCCTATTGCCTATTAAAGAATCTGGGGATGTAAATACATATTTAAGGGCGTGAAAAGACATTACATCTGAATCCCTGCTTATGCAGCTTTTTGCTGAAACTAGGCCCACTATGTGGCATGCTTTACAAACCAAACCCTCTAATCTAAAATGTTTTGGATGTGGTCAAATGGGACATATAAAGAAGAATTGTAAAAAGGCTACTGATGTTAACAAGAGAGGAACAGGAATTTGACCTAAATGGAAAATGGAAAGCACTGGGCAAGAGTGTGTAGATCGAAAATAAACAATAAAGGAATTACTATAAAAATGCTTACCTTATGCAGGGAAACTCTCCGTCTGGCCAGCCTCGGGGCCCAGGATTAATAACCCAGGTCTGCCAACAATTTTTCTTCCTTGTCCCTGCCACAGCCCACAGCGCCGCAATGGACATGCCGATTCATTCATTTACTGAGAGGCATATTGATTTAAAACATGCTTGCATGTCAGTATCAATTATGGTCATTCAAAATGACAGATGTCACCTCCCCAGACATACTAAAATCATTCATAATTTCTAAGTAAGATAGGATTTCATGGTGGTACAAGTTTTGAAATATCTGGATGAGTCTAATGTGTATCTTGCACTGAATTAGGCAGGAAGATATCCAATATCGTATGGGATAAAAAATGGTAGTGAGAAGATATTCCCTTGAGAAAGATATAGGAGGCTACCAGAAGTATGGAGAAATCAGATAATTTTGAAGGATTTAGAAATGCAAGCTCAAGTATGTCTCTTTAAGTGGAAGGGCAAAAGAAGGGGAAGAGAAGAAAGCAGATCATTGTTCCAACTTAGTGTACAATATAACTTCCAAGTTAAAGAGAGACCAATATAATATGTCCCACTTAATTTAAATACATGCAAAATATTTACTTGGCTTTTTCCCACTTTAATGCTCCAAAATAAATGAAGACTTATAAGAAACTTTATGTGATTGTCGTTACCTCAACCTGAACACTAATTGTGATGAGTCCTCTTTTTCTCAGTATGCTCTTGGAAAATACTCCCTAAATTAATGATGTTGTGACTGATTAGAGAGTCAGCGTAACGGGTTTCTACTTGTTTGATAATCCCAGAATAGTTTAATGCACTTTTTTTCTCAAGGTATCCAAGTATATTGTCTGATGCTATACTTTGAACACACCCTCACACCTGAGCACATTATTTGAAATTGTATATCAGCATTTCCTTGGCACATTCTACTTTGTACCTTTGTCTTTTTGCCTGTTCCTTTTGATTTCACAGTTGCTCTATTTCCATTTCTTCTGTACAAACTGCTAAGAACATTGTTCAACTACCACTTTTTGTTTGCAAACACCCAGTCTATGTATGAAGGTACTTTGTCCATCTTAACAATAGGGTCGTACTCACTCTCTGAGGAGAAAAGTTCCACAGTATAACTCTATGCTCACATTAGAGGGTGTAGAATTTAAGGCATTTTGAGACAAACAGTGATATCTGAATTGAAAGGCTCCTTAGGGATACTTTTTTGGAGTTCATTAGTTTACCCAGGAGAAATATAAATATCCACACACTTTTGAGCTAATTAGTAAGAAACTGAATTAATACTATATCCTAGATGTTGTGTTATTACAAGTCACCATTGTATTATTGTTACATAAGAATCCTTCCCTAAATGCATATGTGTATCAGAAAATGAAAGAAAGGCATTAAAACAAAATGTCTTATCTTTTTAGGCATTTACTCCTTGTGTTGTGGGTAATGTCTGAACTCTTCCATTCAATAAAAGCTTGGAGTTTATAAGAGCATTTCCAACATATAAGAATTTGTGGCAGGTTCATTGAGAGGGTTATTTCAACATGGAGATATCCCTAACAAGAATTATATTTAAATAGAGTATATGACCGTTATGATGTATCAATGGGTATTGAGGCATTTTCTATTCTAAAGAAGAATCAATTTGTGGAGTCTTCAGTAACATCAGTAAAACTGTATGTTCAACCTTTTCTCTTGGTGTTAATTGTCCTAGGTTTATAATGAATAGCCTGAGAAGATAACCACACATATCTAACGGTATTTCAATAAAATTCCAAACTGATGTAGATACATGGATCACTCATTGGAACTGTAGGGCAAATTAGTCTTGTCTATGCTATAGTTCAATCCATAATCTCCTGGTTAAACAGTCTTCAAAAATATTCACAGAATATATCTAAGTAAAGGTCATGACAGTTACATCTGTATAATACTTCCAAGTCAGGATAAATGCATTTGTTCCCAACATTTAAAATCAACAGGATCTGTTGAATTCATGGATCTAGAATTTTATGGCTTCACATTCATATCTTAAAATTTCATCAATATGACTTACATCTCTACCAGTTCACCAAAACACTGTTCTTATTGAACTTGTGTGTGTGTGTGTATAAATGTTATGTGTAAAAATTCATACATTTTTAGAGGGAATATGTCATCATATATATATATATATATATATATATATATATATATATATATATATAGAGAGAGAGAGAGAGAGAGAGAGAGAGAGAGAGAGAGAGAGAGAATTGAGTGCATTACAGTGAAACAAACATCTTAAAACATAATTTAAATTTTAAAAAATCATCGAACCAAGTGCCTGTAACTCACACCTATAATTCTAGCTCCTCTGGCTGGTGAGATCTAACAGTTGTTTTCACATCTAGCCCCGACAGAAAAGTTCATGTCAGATTCTTATCTCTAATTAACCACTCAAAAACAGCAATTAGCCCTTTGATTCAAGTAGTGCAGTCCTAGCCTTGAGCACACAAAGGCTTAGGGAAAATGTCCAGGCCTTGCAAACAACAACATCATGCATCACATTAAATTCACAAAAGGATTTTTTAACTGCTGTGAACATTTCTTAGAAACATGAATATATTATCTGACCTTTTCTACTTGACTCATACATATACTAGATATTGCAAATAAGGGAAACCATGGGACCTATGTTTCTTTGGGCTTGGCTTACTTCACTTATTATAATTTTTTCCAAGCCTTTCCATTTCCTTACAAATGGGGGAATGTCGTTCTTTCTGATGGAGGCATAGAATTCCATTGTGTATATATACTACATTTTCTTGATCCATTCATCTACTGAGGGGCCTCTGGGTTGGTTCTATATCTTATCTATGGTAAATAATGCTGCAATAAACATAGTTGTGCTGGTAGCTTTAGTGTGATGCAAAGAAAATGAACCCTTAGATATGTATTTAAATGTTTTTTTTTCTTTCATGCATTTGTTTCTAACGCATTTATAAGATTATTTCTTTGTTGCTTTATATGTCCCTCCCCCACAGTATAACCCCTGCTTTCACTATATTTGATGTCGGTATAATTTGTGGAGGAGATGGGGAAAAACAAGTCGTTTAAGGCTACAGGTGGGTCGGTTGCAACAATGAGAAGTACAAGTTGTCATGTCGAAAACGAACTTTACAATTTTGGTGGGGGTGGGGGGAGAGTTGGGTGGGGGCACTGGGAGAGGCTGGGAAAGGATGTGAAGGGACAAAGGAGGAGGCTGCAATGCTTGAAAAGAAATGTACTCATTATCTTGCCAATGTAATTGTAACCCCTCTGTACAGTACGTTCACAAAAAATAAAAATAAAAAAATAAAATAAAATAAAAAGAAACATGAATATATACCCCTAGAAAATGATAAGTAAAAAGGGTAGTATATTTATGTCTATGTTAAAGACATGACTATTTAGATTGTTTAAGATATTTAGGTAATGATTAGGAATTAATACTCATGATAGGTAGGTAATAACTGGGACTGGTATTTTATTCTGTTTTATGATAGTGATAAAATTATACTTGTAATGATTATATAAAATTACTCTTTATTGGTATTTGAATTATATTAAGAGATAAACATTTTTTTAAGTTTTTTTATTGTGAAAATAACGTACCAAGGGGTTACAATTACATGGGCAAGGCATTGAGTAAATTTTTTTCAAGCATTGTTGCCTCCTCCTTTGTTTCCCCTTTGAATCCCTTTCATCTCCCCCTACACTGATCCCCACTCCCTCCCTCCCGTATTCCCGGGCCAAAGTTATAAAGTTCGTTTTTCGACATAGCAAAAAATAACTCCAGATTTCACTGTATTTGATTTTGGTATAATTTGTACAGGGGAAGGGAAAAAAAACTAATCGTTTAAATAGGAATACAGGTGGAACCATTGCAACAATGAAATGTACAAGTCGTTATGCTGAAAAATGAACTTTAAAACTTTGGTGGGGGGGAGGGGATTGAGTAAGGGGGGTATGGGAAGGGATGGGAAGGGGAAACAAAGAAAGAGGCCACAATGCTTGGTATGTAATGTACTCATTATCTTGTCCATTTAATTGTAAACCATCTGTACGGCATTTTCACAATTAAAAATTATTTCTCAGTCCTATCTCTCAAAATTACAGGACTTAACTCTGCAATTAAGCGACATAGACTGTCTAGTTGGATTAAAAAGCAAAATCCTATTGGCTGCCTTCAGGAGTCACACCTTGCCCATAAAAACAAACACATTTTGAAAGTGAAAGACTGGAACAAAATCTACGAAGCAAATGTCCCCCATAAACAGGTGGGAGTTGCAATCCTAATATCAGATAAAATAGGCTTCAAATTAAAATAAGTGAGAAGAGAAAAAGAAGGTCGCTACATACTAATTAAGGGAATGCTCCTTCAGGAGGATATTACAATTCTAAATATTTATTCCCCAAACAACGGAGCACGCAAATTTATCCAAGAAACAATACTTCCCTTAAAGCTCACATAGATCCAAAGACATTAATTGTTGGGGATTTTAACACACCACTATCCCCAGTACATAGATCAACTCGGCCAAAACTCAATAAACTGCAGATCTAAACAACTGCAGGGATCAACTAGATTTAACAGACATCTAACGAATATTTCACCCAGCAGTATCAGAATACACCTTTGTCTCAGCAGCACATAGAATATTTTCAAAAACTGACCACATTTCAGGTCACAAAACAAAAGTCCAATTCAGAAACATTAAAATTATACCTTCTCAGACCACAGGAAATAAAATTAGAATTCAATGCCAAAACCACCAAAAAAGTCCTGTAACACATGAATGCTGAGCAACATACTGTTGAATCACGAGTAAGTCGCGTAAGAGATTACAAAGGAAATTCAAGTGTTCATGATATTCAACAAAACGAACACACAAATTACCAGCTCCTCTGGGACACCGAAAAGGCAGTACTCACAGGCAAGTTGGAGAGATATGAAGCCAACAATTTAATGACACATCTGAACCTCCTTGAAAAAGAGCAGCAAAATAAATACCAACCCAGTAGATGGAAAGAAATAATTAAAATTAAATCATAATTAAATTAATTAGAACCAAAAAAAAAGAATCAACAAAACAAAGATTTGGTTCTTTGAAAAAATTAACAAAATTACAGATCCTTAACAAATCTTATCAGAAAAAGAAGAAAACTCACCCAAATAAATAAACTCAGAGATGAGAATGGAAACATCACCAGAGAAACAACCAAGATTCAGAACATTAAAAGGGAATGCTTTTCAAAACTATGCTAGTAAGTTTGAGAACATGGCAGAAATGGACCTTTTCATAGCAAATATTGACATGCTGAAACTAAAGCAAGACGATTTAAACCAATTTAACAGGCCATATCAAACATTGAGATAGAAACAGCAATAAGAGAAGTCCCATCTAAAAAAAGCCCAAGACCAGACAGATTTACATCAGAATTCTACAAGGCCTTGAAAACAGAGCTCACACCAATACTATTCCAACTCTTCAATGAAATTGAAAGAGAAAGTTCATTACAGAACTTATTCAATGAGGCTATCAAAACACTCATTCCCAAACCAGGCAGGTACTCATCAAAAAAGAGAACTTTAAACATATTTCTTTGATAAACATTGATGCAAAACTTCTCAACATAATTTTGTTCAATCTACTTCAACAATTCATCCAAAAAATAATACACCACAATCAAACAGGATTCATTTCAGGGATCCAAAGTTGGGTCAATATACACAAATCAATTAATATAATACATTGCAACAACAAGAACAAGGATGAGAACCACATTGTTATATGAATTGTTTGAAAAAAAGCATTTGACAACATCCAACAAGCCCTTTATGATGAAGGCTCTGGAAAAATTAGGAATCCAGGGAACATTCCTCAATAGAATAAAGGCTGTATATGACAAGCCTACAGCCAGCATTATACTTAATGGTGAAAACCTAAAGCCATTTCCTCTTGTTTTTTTTTTTTTTAATTGTATTTTATTTTATTTGAGAACATACTGTACAGGGGGGCTACAATAACATGGGCAGGATAATGCATACATTTCTTACCAAGCATTGCAGCCTCCTCCTTTGTTTACCCTTCACTTCCCTTCCCCGCCTCCCCCCTCCCCCCACCCAATTTTACCCCCCTCCCCCCCCCACACCGACATTGTAAAGCTGGTTTTGACATGACATTTTGTACTTCTCATTGTTGCAACAGGTCCACCTGAATCCTTAAACAACTTGTTTGTCCCCATCTCCTCCACATGTTATACTGACATCAAATATAGTGAAAGCTGGGGTTACACTGTGGGGGAGGGACATACAAAGCAACAAAGAAATAATCTTATAAATGCGTTAGAAACACATGCATGAAAGAAACGAAAACATTAAAATACATATTTAAGGGTTCATTTTCCTAACATCACATTATCTGACCTTTTCGGCTTGACTCATACCTATACTAGATATTGCAAATAAGGGAAACCATGGGACCTATGCTTCTTTGGGCCTGGCTTACTTCACTTAATATAATTTTTTCCAAACCTTTCCATTTCCTAACAAATGGGGAAATGTCATTCTTTCTGATGGAGGCATAGAATTCCATTGTGTATATATACCACATTTTCTTGATCCATTCATCTACTGAGGGGCATCTGGGTTGGTTCCATATCTTAGCTATGGTAAATAATGCTGCAATAAACATAGTTGTGCTGGTAGCTTTAGTGTGGTCTTGTTTGTAAACATTTGGGTAAATGCCCAAAAGTGGGATTGCTGGATCATAGGGGAGATCTATGTGAAGTCTTCTGAGGAACCTCCATACTGCTTTCCAAAGTGGTTGAACAAGTTTACATTCCCACCAACAATGAAGTAAGGTTCCTTTCTGTCCACATCCCATCCAGCATCTGTTGTTGTTAGAGTTCTTGATTTTTGCTGTTCTAACTGGAGTGAGGTGATATCTCAATGTTGTTTTGATTTGCATTTCTTTTATGGCTAGGGATGTTGAACATTTCTTCATGTGTCTATTGGCCATCCTTGTTTCTTCTTCAGAGAAGCTTCTCTTTAAGTCTTTCGCCCACTTATTTATTGGGCAGTTGTTTCTTTGAGGATTTGTTGTTGGGTGGTTTAATTTTTTGAGTTCCAAGTATATTTTAGATATGAGACCCTTGTCCGTTGTATGGCTAGTAAAGATCTTCTCCCAATCGGTGGGCTTTCTATTGATCTTGCCAGCTATGTCATTTGCCCTGCAGAAGCTCTGCAATCTTATGCAATCCCATTTGTCCAACCTTTCTTTGATTTGTTGTGCTTCCGGATCTCTATTCAGAAAATTTCGACCTGAGCCATGGAGACCTAGGGTTTCTCCTATTCCATCCTGTAATGTTTTCAGAGTGTCTGCTTTGAGTTCAAGGTCTTTGATCCATTTGGAGTTGATTCTGGTGCAGGGTGATATATAAGGATCTAGCTTTAGTTTTCTACATGTAGTTAACCAATTTTGCCAGCACCATTTACTGAAGAGGCTGTCTTTCTTCCATTCTATTGTTTTAGCTTCCTTATCGAAGATTAGATGGCTATAGGTCTGTAGGTTCATTTCTGGGTTTTCACTTCTATTCCATTGGTCCTGAGGTCTGTTCTTATGCCAATACCAAGCTGTTTTGATTACTATGGCTTTATAGTAGAGTTTGAAATTTGGTATTGACATTCCTCCAGCAGTGTTCTTTCCGTTGAGGAGCGTTTTTGCTATTCGGGGTCTTTTATTGTTCCATATGAATTTTTGGATTGCCTCCTCTATTTCCTTGAAGAATGAGGGTGGAATTTTGATAGGTATCGCGTTGAATTTGTAGATAGCCTTGGGAAGTATTGCCATTTTCACGATGTTAATCTTTCCAATCCAGGAGCATGGGAGGTTTTGCCATTTTTTAAGTTCTGTGTTGATTTCCTTTTTCAAGATTTTAAAGTTTTCATCATAGAGGTCCTTCACTTCTTTGGTTAAGTTAATTCCTAGGTATTTTATTTTTTGTGGGGCTATTACAAATGGAGTTGCTTTCCTAATTTCAGCCACACTTTTCTCATTGTTGGCATATAGAATAGCCATTGATTTTGGGGGGTTAATTTTATAACCTGCTACTTTGCCAAAGTTTTGAATCAGCTTGAGTACTTTGGGAGTGGAGTCTATGGGATTCTTTAAATACAAGATCATGTCATCTGCAAAGAGGGAGAGTTTTATTTCTTCTTTCCCTATTTGGATCCCCTTTATGTCTGCATCTTGTCTTATTGCTGTAGCTAGGCATTCTAATACTAGATTGAAGAGAAGTGGAGAGAGTGGGCATCCTTGTCTTGATCCTGAGTTAAGAGGAAATGGCTTTAGTTTTTCACCATTGAGTATAATGCTGGCTGTAGGTTTGTCATATACAGCCTTTATTGTATTGAGGAATGTTCCATGGATTCCTAATTTTTCCAGAACCTTCATCATAAAGGGGTGTTGGATCTTGTCAAATGCTTTTTCTGCATCTATTGAGATAACCATGTGGTTCTTATTCTTGCTCCTGTTGATGTGATGAATAATATTATTTGATTTGTGTATATTGACCCAGAATTGCATCCCTGAAATGAATCCTGTTCGATCGTGGTGTATGATTTTTTGGATGAATTGTTGAAGTCGATTGGCCAAAATTTTGTTGAGAAGTTTTGCATCAATGTTCATCAAAGAAATGGGTCTATAGTTCTCTTTCTTTGATGAATCCCTGCCTGGTTTTGGGATGAGGGTTATGATGGCTTCATAGAATGTGTTCGGAAGTGAGCTTTCTCTTTCAATTTCATTGAAGAGTTGGAGGAGTATTGGTGTGAGCTCTGCTTTGAAGGCCTTGTAAAATTCCGCTGTAAAACCATCTGGTCCTGGACTTTTCTTAGCTGGGAGGTCTCTTATTGCTGTTTCTATTTCAATGCTTGATATGGGCCTGTTAAGCTGGTTTAACTCATCTTGATTTAGTTTTGGCATGTCAATACTTGCTAGGAAAAGGTCCATTTCTGTCAAGTTCTCAAACTTATTAGCATAAAGTTTTGAGAAGTATCCCCTTATAATGTTCTGAATCTTGGTTATTTCCATGGTGATGTTTCCATTCTCACCTCTGAGTTTATTAATTTGGGTGTGTTCTCTCCTTTTTCTGATAAGGTTTGCTAAGGGTCTGTCAATTTTGTTAAGTTTTTAGAAGAACCAACTCTTTGTTTTGTTGATTCTTTCTATAGTATTTTTGGATTCTAATTCATTAAATTCTGATTTAATTTTGATTATTTCTTTCCGTCTACTGGATTGGGGTTTATCTTGCTGCTCTTTTTCAAGGAGGTTTAGATGTGTCATTAAATTGTTAGTTTCCGATCTCTCCAATTTGTTGATGTAGGAGCTCAGAGCTATAAACTTGCCTCTGAGTACTGCCTTTGCTGTGTCCCAGAGGAGCTGGTAATTTGTGTGTTCATTTTTGTTGAATAGCATGAACATTTGAATTTCCTTTCTAATCTCTTCCATGACCCACTCATGATTCAGCAGTGTGTTGTTCAGCCTCCATGTGATACCGGACTTTCTTTGGTGGCTTTTGGTGTTGAGATCTAATTTTATTCCCTTGTGGTCAGAGAGAATGCAAGGTATAACTTCAATGTTTCTGAATTTAGACAAGTTTGCTTTGTGGCCTAAAATGTGGTCTATTTTAGAAAACGTTCCATGTGCTGCTGAGAAGAACGTGTATTCTGTTGCTGCTGGGTGAAATGTTCGGTAAATGTCTGTTAAGTCTAGTTGATCTATGCAGCTGTTTAGATCTGCGGTTTCTCTGTTGAGTTTTTGCCGAGTTGATCTATCTAGTGGGGAGAGTGGTGTGTTAAAATCCCCAACAATTAATGTCTTTGGATCTATATGGGATTTGAGGGAAAGTAGTGTTTCTTTGATAAATTTGGGTGCTCCATTGTTTGGCGAATAGATATTTAGAATTGTAATATCCTCCTGAATGAGAGATCCTTTAATTAGTATGTAGCGACCTTCTTTATCTCTTCTCACGAATTTTAGTTTGAAGTCTATTTTATCTGATATTAGGTTGCAACTCCCGCCTGTTTATGAGGGCCGTTTGCTTGGTAGATTTTGTTCCAGCCTTTAACTTTGAAAATATGTTTGTTTTTACGGGCAAGATGTGACTCCTGCAGGCAGCAGATAGAGGGGTCTTGTTTTTTAATCCAACTAGACAGTCTATGTCGCTTAATTGGAGAGTTCAGTCCGTTAACGTTAAGAGATAGGACTGAGAGGTATTTGGGGATTCCTGCCATGTTATCCACCTTCTTGGGGGCTGTGAAAACTGGGTTCTTCCTAAGGTTCTTGGATTCTCAGTTTGGGTGCAGTTTCTTGGCCTTTGTTGCGTTCTTGTTGGTTTTCTATGTGTAGGACATCTTTAAGAATCTTTTGCAGGGCTGGTTTGGTGGAGATGTATTGTTTCAATTTTTCTTTGCTATGGAAGGTTTTTATTTGGCCTTCAGTTATGAAGGAGATTTTAGCTGGGTACAGTATTCTTGGTTGATAGTTGTTTGTTTTTAGGGCATGGCATACGTCATTCCAGGCTCTTCTTGCTTTGATTGTCTCTGCTGAGAAATCTGAGGTAATTCTAATTGGTTTCCATTTATAGGTGATTAACCTTTTCTCCTTGACAGCTTTAAGGATCTTTTCCTTGGTCTGGGTTGATCCTGTGTGGATTATAATGTGACAGTGGGATGTCCTATTCTGGTCTGGTCTATTTGGGGTTCTAAAAGCTTCTTGTATCTGAATAGGCCTATCTTTTTGTATGTTTGGGAAGTTCTCTGCTAGGATCCTGTTAAACAAATTTCCTAGACCATTAACTTCTGTTTCTAGGTGCTCCTCTACACCCATTATCCTTAGATTGGGCCTTCTGATGGTGTCTTCCAGGTGTTGGATAGACCTATCATATTTCTTGGACTTGTCTTGGATGGTTGTATGTTCTTTCTCTATAATATCTAGGCTGTCTTCAATCCCTGAGATTCGATCTTCTGCATGGTCTAACCTGCTGTCAAGACTCTCTACTTTGTTTTTTATCTCTTTTCCTTCTAATTGGTCAGCTTTGATGGCTTCAAGTTCTTTGTTGAAGCTCTGTTTTAGGTCTTGTATGATTTTCTTTACTTCCTTAATTTGGTGTTCAGTGTTTGTTCTCAAATCACTTAGTTGATTGGTTATGGTTTCTTTGGACTCCCATTCCTTCTGTTGGGTTCCATTCAGCATTCCCTTTGTGGTCTCCCTGACTTCCTTCAGCTCTTTGTTAATGGATTCCATGAATGTCTTTAGTGATCTTTGTGTATTCTCTACCTGGTCTCTTAATTCGTGAATTACTCTTTGATTAGTTTCCTCCCTTCTGTGGGATTCCTGCAGTTCTCTTTGAGTGTTCTCTGCCTGCTCACGCCATTCCTCCCTTTCTCTTTGAGTATTCTCAAGTTGTTCACACAAATCCTGTATCAGTTTTTGAGAAGCTTCCTCACGCTTATGATATTTCTGTATAAACTTCTGGGATGCCTCCTCTCTCTCCCTATCACGCTCATACAGAGTCCTTTGTACATTGTCAAACTTCTCATTTATCATGTTTGCTATTAATGTTTGTAGAGCTATTTGGGAACTCTCCTCTGGATTACTCTTTATCTGTTCTAATCCCTGATTATCAAGATTGGGAATTGAGATACCCGAATTTGCCATTTTTCTTGTGTTTTTCCGGCTTACTCGGCCCATTTGAGATAAAGATTGCACCAGTTTTGTGCTAGAACACTATCTTAAGGCAACCATCAACCAAAGTTTGCATTTGTACAGTCAATAGTCTACAGATACAATCTAGTTCAACAGATACATCTATTCAACATCAAACGACTATATGTTAAAGGATTTCGAACTGCAGAAAAGAATTTGGAAAACCAGAAATTATTAGGATTAGGGAGAGATGTGGGTAAAAATTAGGAATAGATTGGTGTGGGGAGGCACAGGGAGAGTTAACTATGTCCTAATCACAGTGCAGGAAATGAGTTGGGTAGGATGCAAGTAGAGAGAGAGAGAAAAAGAAGAGACGGAAAGGGGAATAAAGAGAGACCAGAAAAAGAATAGAAACGTAAAAATTAATGTTATTATAGAGGTTAAAAGACCGTCTATTTAGAGAGGAATGTGAATATGTTCAGAGAAGGGGAGGGACATAGAGGAGATGTGAAAAGCTTTAAGGATGGGAACGGGAGAAGAAAAGATCAGAAGTTCAGTAGAGCTAGATAAAAAAAAAAAACAAAAAGATAATTAAGAAAGAAAGAAAAAGAGAAAGAAGACAAGAAAAGAAAGGAAAACTCTCATTCACGTATTCCTAAAATAAAAATTATAAGATGAGAAAAAAAAAGGTTACTGGAAAACAATTATTTTTTCAGAAGAGGCAAAAATTAAAGAGTAATAAAAGTTTTAGAAGGGAAAAAATTTATATATATATATATATATATATATTGATTTTTTTTGGGGGGGGGGAGGAGTGGGAAGTATCCTGTATCTCCCTTTTGTCTGCAACCAGTCTCTTGTTGGAGTCTCTGGTCAGCTTGAGGTCCTGTGGCTTGATTGGTTTCTTAAGTCGGTTGGTTGGAAGAGGCAGAAAAATGCTCTGCTTTACCCAAGATTTTGAGATCCCCCTCCCAGGTTAGTTTTCTGGGAGGGTGGTCTGCTTTGAGAGTCACAAAAGAGGGGGATGTGGTGATGAGGCTAGGTTCTGGGTAGAGTTGAGGCCTTTCAATAAACAGTAGCTTTTCCCTGGGGCTATTTTGTGATAAAGCTCACAGCGCCCAGCCTGGAGCCATTCTCAGGGTTTCTGTTTTTCAATTAATTGTCGAGGCTGCTAGAGGGAGGGGCAGCCTCTGGCTCTGGTTACCCAGTGAAGCAAGGCACTCCGATGGCTGGCGCCTGAGCTGGGTGACTTTTCCCTGGATGGAGCTGAGTCTGGCAGGTCACTTCGCCGTTAAGTTCTTGTTACCTGCTAAATGACTCATTTTATTCCAAGGCCTGAGCTGGAGCTAGCAGCTCCTCCGAACTTTGTCGGTATCCAAGATGGAGATCACTGGTGCTGGGGGGGAGGGGTGGCCTTCCCTCCTCTGCTCCCTGAGGAGTGAGGATGTCGGGCTTGTACTCACGCCGAGTCTTGGATCCTGGGTCGTCTCTGGTCTGCAAACAGCAGGATGAAGATGTTCGCTCCTTGTCGGTTCTTGTTGGTGTTGAGTAGAATCCGCTCGTCCGCTGCGTCTGGCTCCTTCGTCCCCGACTCTCTGTGTCTCAGGTATGTCTCCGCGGCGGTGGTCGCCGCCGCGGCCCCGCCGCCGGAGCGGCAGCTGCTGCGTTTCCTTGGCTTCCCCTCTCTTGTCTAACTCTCTATCCTGTGATGACACACTTGGTGTGATTCTCTGGCTTAGGACTGTTCACTGGAACTCTAAAACTCCTTTCTATGCGAGAGCTTGTTCAGATTTCAGCTTCTCCTCCGCCATCTTCCCGGAACTCAGCCATTTCCACTTAAATCAAGAAGGGGACAACGGATTGCTGGGTCATAGGGGAGCTCTATGTGGAGTCTTTTCAGGAAATTCCATACTACTTTCCAAAGTGGTTGAACAAGTTTACACTCCCACCAACAATGCAGTAAGGTTCCCTTCTGTCCACATCCCCTCCAGCATCTGTTGTTTGAGTTCTTGATTTTTGCCATTCTAACTGGAGTGAGGTGGATTCTCAATGTTGTTTTGATTTGCATTTTTTATGGCTAGGGAGGTGAGCATTTCTTCATGTGTCTATTGGCCATCCTTCTTTCCTCTTCAGAGAAGTTTCTCTTTAAGTCTTTTGCCCACTTGTTTATTGGGCAGTTGTTTCTTTGAGGATTTATTGTTGGGGGATTTAATTTTTTGAGTTACAAGTATATTTTAGATATGAGACCCTTGTCCATTGTATGGATAGTGAAGATCATCTCCAAATCCCTGGGCTTTCTATTGATCTTGCTAGCTATGATCTTTGCCATGCAGAAGCTCTGCAATTTCATGCAATCCCATTTTTCCAACCTTTCTTTTATCTGTTGTGTTTCTGGGTCTCTATTAAGAAAATTACGGCCTGTGCGTCATTTACCCAAATGTTCACAAACAAGTCCACACTAAAGCTACCATCACGACTATGTTGATTGCAGCATTATTTACTACAGGTAAGATATGGAACCAACCCAGATGCCTCTCAGTAGATGAATGGATCAAGAAAATGTGGTATATATACACAATGGAATTCTATGCCTCCATCAAAAAGAATGACATTGCCCCATTTGTTAGGAAATGGAAAGCCTTGGGAAAAATTACATTAAGTGAGTAAGCCAGGCCCAAAGAAACATAGGTCCTATGGTTTCCTTCATTAGCAATATCTAGTGTATGTCTGAGTCAAGCAGAAAAGGTCAGATAAGTTGATGTGAGGGAAATGAACCCTAAGATATGTATTCAAGTGTTTTTTTTTTTTCTTTCATGCGATTGTTTCTAACACATTTGTAAGATTATTTCTTGGTTGCTTTGTGTGTCCCTCCCCAACAGTATAACCACTGCTTTCACTGTATTTGATGTTGTTATAATTTGTAGAGGGGAAGGCAAAAAACACATAATTTAAATAAGGATACACGTGGACCCATTGCATTGCGACAATGAGATGTAAAAGTCGTTATGTCAAAAACGAACTTTATAACTTTGGTGCGGGAGGGGGAGGATTGGGTGGACACGGGGGGAGGATGGGAAGGGATGGGAAGGAGAAACAAAGGAGGATGCTACAATGCTTGATAAGAAATGTATTCATTATTTTGCCCATGTAATTGTAACCCCTCTGTAGGGTATTTTCACAATAAAAAAAGAAGAGGACAAGGGTGTCCACTCTCTCACTTTTTTTTCAATTTAGTATTAGAATGCCAAGCTACAACAATAAGACAAGATGCAAACATAAAATGGATCCAAATAGGGAGAGATGAAGTAAAACTCTCCCTCTTTGCAGATGACATGATCTTGTATTTAAAGAATTCCATGGACTCCACTCCCAAATTACTCATAATGATTCAAAACTTTGGCAAAGTAGCTTTTGAGCATTTACCCGAATGATACAAACATGATTATTTTAAAGCTACCAGTACAACTATGTTTATTGCAGCATTATTTAACATAGGTAAGATATGGAAGCAACCCAGATGCCCCTCAGTATATGAATGGATTAAGAAACTGTGGTATATATACACAATGGAATTCTATGCCTCTATCAGAAAGAATGACATTGCCCCATTTATTAGGAAATAGAAATATTTGGAAAAAATTTATTTAAGTGAAGTAAGCCAGGCCCAATGAAACATAGGTCCCATGGTTTCCCTTATTTGCAATAAGGTATATTTGTGAGACAAGCAGAAACTGTCAGATAAGTTGATGTTAGGTGAAATGAACCCCAATATAAATATTCAAATGTTTTTTCTTTCTTTCTTGTGACTGTTTCTAACATTCATAAGATGATTTCTTTGTTGGTTTGTATGTCCCTCCCCCAGAATATAACCCCTGTTTTGACTCTAGTTGATGTTGGTATAATTTGTGGAGGGGAAGGGAAAAAACTAATAGTTTAAATAGGGATACAGATGGACCCATCGCAACAATGAGCTATACAAGTCGTTATGTTGAAAAGTGAACTTTACAACTTTGGCCCGGGGGGAACGTAGGGGCACACGTGGTGGGGGGATGAGAATGGTTGTGAAAGGGAGAGAGAGGAAGAGGCAACAATGCTTGATAAAAAATGTACCCATTACTTTGCTCATGTGATTGTAAGCCCTCTGTAAAGTATTTTCACAATTAAACAAAAAGAAATAAACTATTCAGAAATATATAGAATTAGGGGCTGGGAAGGTGGCTCAGTGGTAGAGTGCTTGCCTTGCATGCTTGAGGCCCTGAGTTCAATTCCTCAGCACCACATAAGCGAAAAGAAACAAAAATCCACAAGTGGCGCTGTGGCTCAAGTGGTAGAGCACTAGCCTTGAGCTGAAGAGCTGATGGATAGCGCCCAGGCGCAGAGTTCAAGCCCCATGATCAGACAACAAAAAATATATATGGAGAGAGAATTATAAGATATAAAAATACTTAAGACTCAGGATCATTGTAGCATTAAGAAATATGTGCCCTGTATCTGTTGGATATATTTTCACTTCTGTTATAGTATCCTTTGAATTATGAAAGATTATCATTTGATGTTATCTAGTTTATTCTTGCTTTTCTTTAGCCATTAATGAGCGTCCTGAACATCTAGGATTACAAGCATGACATATTGGTGCATGTTTTTCTTTCAATATTTTAAGGGTTTTCCTCTTTTCTTTGAATTCAAACATTGTCCTGTCAGTAATTCTGCACATTCTCAGACTGTTGTTCTCAAAGATGATAAGCATCTGTTTGATGGGTAATTGTCCTGTTCATTGTGTTTGAAATAGTTTTCATTGTTTCTATTGATTTGCCCTTCCTAATTATTTCATATGATGATTAGAATATTTAATATGTAGACTTCAATTTTACTTCTTTGGAGATTGTAGAAGTCATGTCAAAAGAATTTTTGAAAAGATTCTTATAGAGACAGCATTGTGAACTTTATACATAAAAACGAAAAAAAAATTAGTTGGTCTTTGTTCCTATGAAGAAATTTTAAAACTAGGATTTAAATTATATGGTGATATATTTTTAAATGCCATATGAAAAAAATATATGATAATCAGCAAAATTTTCCCTAGGTGACTGTCCCATTTATTCCCCCACCCCACTTTTCCCTGTTAGGGAGCCTATAAAGGAAAAGGAAAATTTGTTTTCATTATTAAACATTGTAAAATTCTCAAACTAGCTTTTTAGAAGCTCTAGAGGGTTGGGATGTACAACTGTGATAGTGACCAAGCCTAGCATATGCAAGGCTCTGCGCTGGAACTTCAGCACGAAGAAGAAAAAGAAGAAGAAGAAGAAAAGCAGAAGAAGAAGAAGAAGAAGAAGACGAAGAAGAAGAAGAAGAAGAAGAAGAAGAAGAAGAAGAAGAAGAAGAAGAAGAAGAAGAAGAAGAAGAAGAAGAAGAAGAAGAAGAAGAAGAAGAAGAAGAAGAAGAACAAGAAGAACAAGAAGAACAAGAAGAACAAGAAGAAGAACAAGAAGAACAAGAAGAACAAGAAGAACAAGAACAAGAAGAACAAGAAGAACTAGAAGAACAAGAAGAACAAGAACAAGAACAAGAACAAGAACAAGAAGAACAAGAAGAACAAGAACAAGAACAAGAACAAGAACAAGAAGAACAAGAAGAACAAGAAGAACAAGAAGAACAAGAACAAGAACAAGAACAAGAACAAGAAGAAGAAGAAGAAGAAGAACAAGAACAAGAAGAACAAGAAGAACAAGAAGAACAAGAACAAGAAGAACAAGAACAAGAACAAGAAGAAAGAGGAGGAGGAGGAGGAGGAGGAGGAGGAGGAGGAGGAGGAGGAGAAGGAGGAAAAGGTACAGAATTATATTTATCCACATTTTATTTAATGAATAATTATGGCAAAATAAGAGTTTCAAGTTTAATTTTGATCTTTACAGTAGTTCCTGTTTAGCCTCTGGATATACATTTCAAGTTGATACCTAAAATCAATGAAGTACTTTGTAGAGTTAACCCTCAGTATCTAGAATTTCCACATCTAGGTGTTCAATTAACCAGAAATTTACAATATTCAGGAAAAAATTTGTTCCCCAAACATTCACTAGAGCAACTATTTACGTACTGTTACATGTATGTTGGTAATATATATAACATTGATGTGATTTAAAGTGTAACTTACTTTGTATGATATACTATGCTATTTTCTATATGGGACTAGAGCCTATGCTGATTTTAGTATACTCAATCAGTTCTGGGAGCAACGCTGTAAATACCAAGATGACCATTTTATGCTTATACCCAGACAAATATAGCTACAATAAAACTTCACTTATAAATTGGGTACAGTAAGACAATAATAACAGTAACTAATAAAAGTAGAAAAATTGTAACAATATACTGTTAAAAGAAATCAAGTAATGTGAAATGGATGTGGAAGTGCATACCTGTAATTGCAGGAAACAGAAGCCTAGTCAGGAAAGCAATCAAAGAGATATACAGTGAAACTTTACCTGCAAAAGAACCTCCCAAAAAACAAAACAAAAAAAGGTATCATGTGAATGTGGTTTCTTTCAAAATATGAGATGTTTTTCAATGTAATCTTTTCAGAGCACAGTTCAGCACATGTAACTAACTACAGAAGGGGATTACAGTGAAAGGGACTACTGTATAGTTCTTTTTTGAAGAGAAAAATGTATCTTATTTAAAGGTTTTTTTCTGAGAAGAAAAACCATGCACAATTCTTTTGCCTTTTTCTGAAACTCTAAGACATTTCTCCCGTCCCAACTAACCATATTCCCACCTGGGTCCTGGAAAGGACAATCACTCCCAAATTAGATTAGCTGTGCCATCAAGTCTTTCCATGGCAACAATGTTGATAAGAAATGTACTAATTACCTTGCTAAGGTAATTGTAACCTCTCTGTACAGTATTTTCACAATTAAAAAGAAAAAGCAGAAGTACAAACATGATTTGTTCCTGAACAATCAAGCTTCCTGTAGCCTGTTTCATTCTTCCTATTTTGCTGCCAGATGCCCAGAAGACACTGGTTTGAATACACATTCTGTATTGTCAAGTGTGTGAGATAAATGACGAAGAAAATGTGAATTTGAAGATGGAAATTGAGAAGGGAAATCAAACTCCTCCATCTTTTTTACTAAGGACCAGAAAACAATGATAAAGTGCTTACATGCTGAGGGTAAGCACCTTTTGCCACCTGTGGTAATGAATTTAATTTTGATGCTGTTGTGAAATGTGTCTGACATGTGTCCTAAACCCTAATTCCTTATTTTCTGAGAGCACCACCTCTTCAGAAATTCTGATTTGTGCTGTGAATATTTACTTCCTGTAAAATTATTTGCTTGGATATTTTGATTTTGTGAAAGCTTGTTAGTTTGATATTGTACTCCCAGTTAAATTATAAGCAAGTAAAAATGAATTGAACTTGATTAAGTGAAGTTCTTTCTGCCCATTTTCTCTGGTACAGATTTCTCTGATTTAGGAAATCTACATTTTAAGTCATTCTGGATGCCTAACTAGGTCTGTGTATGTGGATGAGTCAATAAGAATTGCAGACTTTGCCACATTGATTTTGGAGCAAAAACTTATAACTGGTAATTGGGCAATGATTCAAAAGACAGCTGAGGCTGAAGCCATGAGCCCTCCTGCCTGTGTTCAGCTCCCAATCTGTTCTAAAACCCCCCTCACTTCCCATGCAGTGGTTTCTTTTTCAATCGAAAAGGTTTCTGGAGCTTCATCTTATGCTGGCCTCCTAGTATGCCAACATGAGGGAAGTCAAAGCAAGCAAGGCAGATGTGGCAGAGGGATTTTTTTGGTCGGTTGTGGGGCCTGGACTCTGGGCCTGGGCACTGTTCCTCAGCTCTTCAGCTCAAGTCTAAAACCGCTGATCTAAACAACAGCATATATCAACTAGATTTAACAGACACCTATTGAATATTTCACCCAGCAGCATCAGAATACACGTTTTTCTCTGCAAAACATAGAACATTTTCCAAAATAGACCACATTTTAAGTCACAAAGCAATCTTGTCCAAATTCAGAAACATTGAAGCTATACCTTACATCACAGGGGAATAAAATTAGACCTCAACACCAAAAACAACCAAAGAAAGTCCTGCAACATATGGAGGCTGAACAACACACTGTTGAATCACCAGTGAGTCAGGGAAGAGATTAGAAAGGAAACTCAAATGTTCACGATATTCAACAAAAATGAGCACACAAATTACCAGTTCTTCTGGAACAGAGCAAAGGCAGTAGGCAGATGCGATTTTATAGCTTTGAGTACCTACATCAACTAATTGGAGAGATCTAAAACCAACAATTTAATGAGACATCTGAACCTCCTTGAAAAAGAGCAGCAAGATAAACCCTAATCCAGGAGATGGAAAGAAATAATTAAAATTAAATCAGAATTAAGTGAATTAGGATCCAAGAAAAACATAGAGAGCATCAACAAAACAGAGTTAGTTCTTAGAAAAAAATTAACAAAATTGACAGACTCTTAGCAAATCTTAGCAGAAAAAGAAGAAAACTCACCCAAATAAATAAACTCAGAAATGAGAATGGAAACATCACCAGAGCAATAACCAAGATTAAGAAAAATAAAAGGGAATACTTATCAAAACTATGCTAATAAGTTTGAGTACTTGCCAGAAATGGACCTTTTCATAGCAAATATCGACATGCCGAAACTAAAACAAGATGAGTTAAAACATTTTAACAAGACCATATCAAACATTGAGATAGAAACAGCAATAAGAGAAGTCCCAACTAAGTAAAGCCAAGTACCAGAAAGATTTACAGCAGAATTCTACAAGGCCTTCCAAGCAGATCTCACACCAATAGCCCTTCAATGAAATTGAAAGAGAAAGCGCACTACCGAACTCATACTAGGAAGACATCCTAACCCTTATCCCAAAACCAGGCAGGGACTCATCAAAGAAAGAGAGCTATAGACCCATTTTTTTGATGAAAATTGATTCAAAATTCTTAACAAAATTTTGGCCAATCGACTTCAACAATTCATCCAAAAAATCATACACCACGATCGAACAGGATTCATTTCAGGGATGCAATTCTGGGTCAATATATGCAAATCAATTAATATAATTCATCACATCAACAAGAGCAAGGATAAGAACACACATGGTTATCTCAAGAGATGCAGAAAAGGCATTTGACAACATTCAACACCCATTGATAATAAAAACTCTGGAAAAATTAGGAATCCAAGGAACATTCTTCAATAGAATAAAAGCTGTATATGACAACCCTACAGCCAGCACTGTACTTAATGGTGAAAAACTAAAGCCATTTCCTCTTAAATCAGGAATGAGACAAGGATGTCCATTCTCGCCACTTCTCTTCAATCTAGTATTAGAATGCCTAGATACAGCAATAAGACAAGATGCAAACATTAAATGGATCCAAATAGGGCAAGATGATGAAAAACTCCCTCTTTGCAGATGGCATGATATTGTATTTAAAGAATCCCACTGACTCCACTCTCAAATTATTCAAGCTTATTCAAAACTTGGGCAAAGTAGCAGGGCATAACTTTAACCCTCAAAATCAATGGCTTTTCTGTATGCAAACATTAAGAAAAGTGTGGCTGAAAACAGGAAAGCAACTCCATTCATAATAGCTCCACAAAAAAAAAAAATATATATAGGAATTAACTTAACCAAAGAAGTGGAGGACCTCTATGATGAACACGTTAAAAATCTGAAAAAGGAAATCAAAACAGAACTTAGAAAATGGCAAAAACTCCCATGCTCCTGGATTGGAAGGATCAACAACATGAAAATGGCAATACTTCCCAAGGCTATCTACAAATTCAATGCAATACCTAACAAAATCACAAATTCATTATTCAAGGAATAGAAGAGACAATCCAAAATTTCATAGGGAACAATAAAAGACACTGAATAGCATAAAAGATCATTAAGAGAAAGAAAAGTGGAGGAATATCAATACAAAACCTCAAAATCTGCTAGTAATCAAAATAACTTGGTAATGGCACAAGAACAGACCTCATGACAAATGGAAGAGAATTGAACCTACAGATATATAGCCATCTAATCTTCTATGAGGAAGCTAAATAATTAGAATGGAAGAAAGACAGCCTCTTCAGTAAATGGTGCTGGCAAAATTGGTTAATCAATTGTAGAAAACTAAAGCTTGATCCTTATATATCACACTGCACCAGAAACCACTCCAAATTGATCAAAGACATCGGAGTCAAAGCAGACATTCTGAAAACATTACAGGATGGAATAGGAAAAAACCTAGAACTCCTTGGCACAGGCCAAAATTTTCTTAATAGAGACCCAGAAACACAACAAATCAAAGAAAGGTTGGACAAATGGGATTGCATGAAATTGCAGAGCTTCTGCAAGGCAAAGAACATAGCTAGCAAGATCGATAGAAAGCCCATGGATTGGGAGAAGATCTTAACTAGCCTTACAACGGACATGGGTCTCATATCTAAAATATACCTGGAACTCAAAAAATTAAATACCCCAACAACATATCCTCAGAGAAACAACTGACCAATAAATAAGTGGGCTAAAATTTAAAGGGAAACTTCTCTGAAGAGGAAAGAAGGATGGCCAATAGACATATGAAGAAATGTTCAACCTCTCTAGCTATAAAAGAAATTCAAGTCAACCCAACATTGAGGTACAACCTAAGCCCAGTTAGAATGGCTATAATCAAGAACTCTAATAACAACAGATACTGGAAGACATGGGGACAGAAGGGAATCTTACTGCATTGTTGGTGGGCGTGTAAACTTGTTCAACTACTTTGGAAAGTGTTATGGAGTTTCCTCAAAAGAATCAACATAGAGCTCCCCTATTTCCCAGCAATCCCACTTTTGGGCATTTACCCAAATGATCACAAACAAGACCATACTAAAGCTACCAGCACAACTATGTTTATTGCAACATTATTTATCATAGGTAAGATATGGAACAAACCCAGATGACCCTCATTAGATGAATGGATATAAAAAATGTGGTAGATACACACAATGGAATTCTACGCCTCTATCAGAAAGAATGATATTACCCCATTTGTTAGGAAGTAGAAAGACTTGGAAAAAATTAAGTGAGTTAAGCCAGGTCCAAAAATATAGGTCCCATGGTTTCCTTTATTTGCAATAACTAGTATAATTTTGAGACAAACAGAAAAGGTAACTTAAGCTCATGTTAGGTGAAATGAACCCCAAGAAAAGTATTGAAATGTTTTTTTTCTTCCTTCCAATTGTTTTTAACATATTTATAAGATTATTTCTTTGTTGCTTTATATGTCCCTCACCCATGGTATAACCCCTGCTTCCATTTTATTTGATGTTGGTATAATTTGTGGAGGGAATGGGCAAAAACCAACCTTTAAATAGGGATACATTGGACCCATTGCAACAATGAGCTATATAAATCATTTTGTCCAATAAGGAACTTAACTTTTGCCAGGGGCAGGTTGTTGCAGGGATGGAGAGGGGAGATGGGAAGGGATGAGAAGGGGAAACAGGAGGAGGCAACAATGCTTGATAAGAAATGTACTCATTACCTTGCCCATGTAATTGTAACCCCTCTGTATGGTATTTTGCAAAAAAAAAAAAAAAATTAAAAAGTTTGTCAGAATAATGTCAAAAAGTTTTTGACAGAATAATCATTAGTGTATCACCTAGAATCTGGATATGGTTAATAACTCTAGAGGATTTTCTCATACTTTCAGAATTTTCATAAACATATATAATAAGTCAAATGAGGTGGTTTATACCTATAATCCTAGGTACTCTGAAAATGGAAATGTCAATAGTTGCAGTTCAAGGTCAAGCTGGAAAACATACAAGAGCCCTCCATCTCAATCAATAAAAGCTGGGTATGCCAATGAGTGTTTGTCATCCTACCTATTTTGAACATAAAACTAGGAAGTTAACTATCCATGTAGCCTAGGAATAAACAAATACAAGATTCTTTCTCAAAAACAATCAAAGCAAAAATTGCTGGATGTGGCATGGTTCAAGTGGTCAGATGCCTGCCTGGCAAATGCAAGGCTCTGAATTTGAATCCAAATACTTACCTCAAAAATTAAAAGTAAACCATATGAATTAATTCTCTAAATCACTTCTCAGTGCAATTATCTTATGTTTTCTTCAAATAATCTGTTAGTGAAGGCAGAGAATTGATTAAACCAGATCAATATAATGGGTGAAATGAACCCCAAGATAAGTATTTAAATTCTTCTTTTCTGTCTTGCAATTGTTTCTAACATATTTATAAGATTATTTATTTGTACTGGGAACACCTAGCTTCTCCATGGCTCACAGGCTGGTGTGCTCATGTGGACTCATTCACGTATTTGGCCTGCTAGGCCCCGAGTTCAGATCCCAGACCCGCCAAATGATTCATCTTGATGTCAGAAGCAAATCATTGCCCCTGTTTTCCTTTCCTGTGCAAATCTTGGGTCTCAGCTAGGATGGAGAATGCATGGGCCACCCTGTGGTCATGGGAATAAGTTGTTATACATGTCAGCCGAGTTATACCTCTCATCATATACTCAAGAAAATACACAATATATCCATGAATAGCATACAAAATAAAGACAATAACTTCACTTAATATACGATGCAGTACACACACTGATGTGAATTTACATCCCATGTTTCAATGATGCATTGAGGACTATTTTGGCCTCCCTAGGGCTAGATCTCAGTTCCTGGGAACAGCCCAGCTGCTTCCTGGCTCACAGTCTGGTGTGATCACGTGGACCCATTGGGCAGTTGGGCCTCCTAGGCCTTGAGTTCGAATCCCAGCACTGCCAAAAATTCACCCTGATGTGAGAAGCCAGTCATTGCACCTGTTTTTATGTGCTGTGCAAATTCTGGGTCTCAGCTAGGATAGAGAAGCTATAGGCAACTCTATACTTATGGGAATAGGTTGTCATCCAGTTCACCACAGTTATATCTGTCAACCTATACTCAAGAAAATACGCAATACATCAATAAATAAGACACAAAATAAAGAGAGTATGACTACACCAAACGCAAGATGTTGCCCACCCATGTTTGGAAATATAGATCCTTTGTTTAATTATGAATTTATGACAATATTGGCCCCCACCAGGACTCTATCTCAGGTCCCAGGAACGGCCTATCTCCTTAGTGGCTCACAGGCTGGTGTGCTCACCATGACCCATTCACCAATTAGGCCTGCTAGGCCTTGAGTTCAAATTCCAGCACTGCCAAAAGATTCATTCTTATGTGAAAAGCCTAGGGTTGGACATGTTTTCCTGTTCTGTGACTGTCCTGGGTCTCATTGAAGATGGAAAATGCTATATAAGCAACTCTATAGCCATGGGAATAGGTTGTCATCCATATCAGCACAGTAATATCTGTCATCATACTCAATAAAATACACAATACATCCATGAATAAGACAAATAATAAAAAGAATAACAACACTGAATGCAAGATGCATACCACACCTGTAGGTAAAGAAAGGTCCTATGTTTAAAAAAGGTAGGCTTGCTATTTTGTCGAGTGCTGGGCTTTCAAATCAGGCCTTGGTCCAGGCCTGACATTCTAGTCTTCAAGGATGGTGAGCTTCCCCTTCTCCCTCAGTTCAAAGAGCTATCTAAACCTGAGTTCAAATCCTAGCACTAACAAAAGATTCATCCTGATGTTAGAAGCCAGTTGTTGCACACGTTTTCCTCTCCTGTGAAAGTCCTGAGTATCAACTAGGAAGGGGAATTCATAGGCAACCCTATAACCATGGGAACAGGTTGTCATCAATGTCATCCTGTCACCATACTTAGTAAAACACACAATTCCTCCATGAAGTACATACAAAATAAGGAGAAAAAGTTCACCGAACACAAGATGCTGTACACACATGTGTACATGTATTTAACCATAATTGTATGGTTAAATTATGAACTTATGACTATAGTGGACCACCCTAGCGATGAATGTCAGATCCTGGGAATGGCCTAGCTCATTAGTTGCTCACAGGATAGTGTGATCATCTTGACTTATTGGCCACTTGGTCCTACTAAGCCCTGAGTTAAGATCCCAGCACTACCAACAAACTTGTTTTCTTTTTCTCTGAATATCCTGGGTGACCCTTAGAATCCTGGTATGATGGAGAACATTTCTATAAATCTAGATGCTCTGTGATAAGATGTCATTAATATAATAAATGAAAGGGGTTTTATCACAGTACAATCAATGATAAATAAATGAATAAAACAAAAAATACAAGAACAACCACACCAAACATGTATGGACTGAACATCTATAGGTAAGTATAAATCCTATCTTTACAATGTATCTAAATAGTATGTTTCCAGGGCTGGGGCTTGAATTCAGGACTAGTGAACAGGCATGAGTTTCTTATCTTCAAGTACAGTGATCTTCCCCTTCATTCACATTGCTCCAGATTTACCCAGATCCTGAGTTCAAATCCAAAGTCTCGAAGAATAAACAGCGTGAATTGCAAGCCAGGGAGCTAAATGTTTATATTTTCTTTTTCTCAATATGGCACTTGAAGTCAGGTCGTGGCAACTCTGCCTCAGCTTTGATCACCCTACCCTGGGGTGCAGCCACTAGACCTACAGCTCCTCCTGGGATCCTAGACCCCCAGACCTTGCAGGGAAAGCAATGCACAGAAAAAGTATGGTCTTTTTCTGTTTTCTTCCTTTGCATGGTGACCCTCATGGATCTGAATGACACTGTTGCAAAGGATAATTCACCTTTCATTTCTACGTGGCAACATAGGCCCTGATTTCGAATCCCCGTCCTGACCCCAACCAATGGCAGTAGATACTAAGAAAATGGTTCCCATCCATAACATTAACATTGGAAGGTTGTCAATGTCATGGTTGAATGAATTAATGATAAATGATGCTCCTATAAAATTAGACAGCTTCATTTCAGGAGGCTGATTGATTTTATTTAATATTTATTAAATATTGAAAGAATATTATTACTTAAAGGAACACAATAATATCAGAGCACTGATTTCATTAATAATTTAAGGATGAATACAATTAATTAATTGCATTACATTAATTACATGGACGGAGTATTAATACCCAGGAATTGGTAAGAATGTAGTCTATATAACTGAATAATTTATAGGCATCTCTGACACTCTATAAAGATATATATTTATTAGCGTACTTCCATCTGCATGTCAATCTTTTCTTATTTTGGTGACCCTTGGTGATTGATCTGAGGTCCTGGGAACAGCCTGTCAGCTCAATTTGCCCAGTATGGCATGCTAACAATCACCCATTCATGAATTGGGCCTTGTAGGCTTGTATGCCTTGAGTTCAGACGCCAGCACTCCCAAAAATGAAAAGTGGAGTAAGAAGATGACGGTAACACATGTGTTCCTTTTCTGTGAAAGTCCTGGGTGTCAGGTATGAAGTGGAATACATATACAGACATACATCCTGTGTAATCAATGTAATCAATGTTTTATGTTCCATAATAGTCAATAAAATAACAGGTCAATACATGAATAAAACAAAAAAAAATAACTACACAGAATGCAATATGGAGTCTATATATATATATATATATATATATATATATATATATATATAAATCATATATGTAAATTCTACATGAATAGGATGTTTTCTAATGGTGGGGATCTAATTCAGGCCAAAGGAGCAGACCTGAATTTCTTGACTTCAAGGAGGCCAGCTTCCCATTCCCACACAGTGCAACAGAGTTACCAAGACCATGAGTTCCAATCCCAGTCCTGGCAGAAAAATGGCACCTTTGCAGTACGTGAGGCTCAATTCTTAGATATTTCATTATGCCTCCATTTTATGAATGTGACTTTTAAATGCTTAATAAAAAATTAACTAAAATCAATCAGTGTCCTATAATATAATTGTGTATAATTTTATCCTAGAATCATTCAAGAACTGCCATTCAATCAAAACATACATGACATTCCATTGGTATTCATATGGATAGGAATGAGTTCCTTAGGATCTCCTGCCATTTGGAGGTGGCAGGACCAGGATTCCAACTGTGGGCTCCAGCTCCTGCCACTTCAACCTGGGGATAGGGTACTTACCAGTCTGTCCAAGAATATCAGCAAGACCAATGATTAGGCAGGCAGCAGTGGCTCTCAGCAGTCCTCCTTGATACTTACAAGGCTGTGATGGGAGGATCATGGTCAAACTCATCCTAGGCAGGAATGTTCTTGAGTCGCCTGTCCAACTTCAGTGTCAACAAAGCCCTGGGTTCCAGTGTGGAGGGCGAGCCTTGAGCAAAAGCAGCTCACAGACTATTCCCAGATCCTGAGTTGAAGGTCCAGATCTGGCAACAAACAGACAGACACAACAATCTGTGCAGCCATCCAGCTAAAGCTCTTGTCTCCAACTGAATTGGACATTGGTCCCTAGGAAAAGGGCTGGGGGACCTGCTGTCTTTGTGACTCCGCCCATGCTGTTTTCATCACAGGATTCTGGCCACATCCCTATTCTTTCATGGTTCTTTCTGACCAATGGGATACAAGAATGGTGGCCACGCCCACATTCCAGGCTGCACAGTAACACCCGGATTCCCTCTATTAGTTTACAACTCTACCAGCAGTTGAGGAAGGGAGAGGTGGCTGAGTGGTGAGCAAGAGACTCAAGCCACTTTGGAGTATAGTAGGAAATTGAGATGCCTGCCCACACCCCTGCTTCCTCCCCACTTCTCAAGGTGTGGGATTTCAAACCTCAGCCAATGGTGCACTGCCAGCCCGCCTAAAGCCCTGACCTGGTCCCTGCCCTGGTTCTCTGCTCTTGGCTCATGTGTTTGCAATGCCGATGCCATTGCTGCTTGCCCCAACTGGAGCAGCCTTCAGCAGCTTCTCCCAGCAGCACAGGTGAGTGGCTGCCCCCAAATCACCACTACCCGGGGTCAGACACCCCTCTGGGGACACCATGCCCACCTGCTTGTTTCCTCTCCCTGGCTCTGAAGAGCCACCTTTCTGTCTTGGGCATTTCTGAAACAGAGACTCAATATATGCTCTGGCTGGACTGGATCGAGGTCCTCCTATCTGGGACAGGTAGTGGCATGCTCAGTTATCGATTTAGATGGATTATCCCAAACTTTTAGTCCACAGCAGCTGATTCTTGTCCAGAGGTTAAGCTCTGCGTACGGCCACAACCATCAGACCTCATTCTCCTCATAGGATAGTTCTGAGGAAACAAGGGATTTATACAGAGGGATCCCTGGAACATGGCTTGGCACAGAGGGAGTAGCCTTCAGAGAAGGTTCTCAGCAATTCTGTGAGCAAATGATAGGAAGATACCCAGAAAGGGTTCAGGTGGGGCCAGTTATTAATTGTGCAACAGGTGGGGATTATGAAACAAAACATTTCTCTCTTTCATCATTACCCTATCCCCATGAGGAAGGGGATGCTTCACTGTGTTGAGTTTGCAGCTGGGAAGCCGAGGCACAGAGAAGCCAGGCGAACTACTTATGACTTCAACTTCACAGGAAGTTCGGCATGACTTCACGACCATGCTCCCTAGGACAATGGGTGCTATTCAATCCACTTTTTGTGGTAGGTAGTCCACTTCTTGTCAGTTGTGGGGCTTGAAGCCTAGGCATGGGCGCTGTTCCTGAGCTCCTCAGAAAAAGGCTAGTGCTCTAGCACTTGAGCCCACAGCACCACTTCTGGTTTTCTGATGGTTCTTTGGAAATAAGAGTCTCATAGACGTTCCTGCCGGGGCTGGCTATGAACCATGATCCTCATATCTCAGCCTCCTGTGTAGTTACAATTAGAGTTTTGAGCCACCGGCACCTGGCTTAATTGTAATTCTGACTTTTCTCTCTCTCTTTCACAAGAACAGGTTGAATGGGTGCTGGAGAAGGGGGCCTACCATCCCCATGTGGCTGGAATCCAAGGTGACCCTCTCATTCTGGAGGTGGGCTGTGGGTCAGGAGCTATTTTGCTAAGACTTTTGAAACAGCTCCCTGAGGTAAGCCCCACTGTGCCCTGGCTAAACCGTGAAATTCATTGTCCATCCAGCCTACTGGGCTTATTGTATTGCTTTCTACATCATTTTCCAGCACCTGGCTAACCTTATGATACATAGTTATGGAATGAAAATGTAATACCTTCTTAAGAAAGTCATTTAGGGCTCTGGGAATGTGGCTTCATGGTACAGTGATTGCCTAGCATGCATGAAACCCTGGGTTCAATTTCTCAGTAGCTCATTAAAAGAAAAACACTGGAAGGAATGCTGTTCCTCAAGTGGTAGAGTGCTAGCCTTGAGAAAAAAAAGTAGCTCAGGAATAATTACTTACCCTTGAGTTCAAGCCCCTGGACTGGCAAAAAAAAATTATTAAATGGAAAATAAAGAATGCATACTTGAAATTTCTAATTGTTCCTTCCATACTGACACCTGAAAATAGTCCCTAATTCATGTACTATACTTACGTTAGGATACTGTGTTGAAAAAAGTTTTGTTCATTAATTCATAGCAATTAATGGCAGGAATGTGCTTAGATGTCAGCTGAAGATTAATTCTGGAAATTCAAGGATTCCAGGATTTTGTGTCATCACTGCTAATCACAAAGTGAAAAGTAGTCTTAGTGTGGTTTTGAAATCTTTTTGTTCAGTTTTCGCACCAAAAAGGCAGAGGCTAATTAATAGTTGTGAAAGAAAATAAGGAATAACTCCAGATGGAAAGAATAAACGATAGTAACTAATGCATACCAGAAACTGGTCTAGAGAACCATTTTTGGTTATTGAAGAACTAGTTGTCAACTAGGCTTTTCCTCATTGCCTTTAGCATTCTAAATCTCTTAGGCTAGTTCTTAATCTCTGCGTGATAAATGTATCTCCTTCTATGCTGTTCTTTCACACCTTATCTCCTTTGTTTTCTAAAAATCTCAGTCTTTCTATATTTCTCTATGAACATTTCCTGATAATAAATAAACCTATCCAGATGTCACAGGATGCTAATGTAAGGGTCCCATAGCTCATGACTCATTAATGTAACAAAATGGAAAAGGAGGACATATTTACTGCTACCTCAATTTTTCTGAAAACCTGCAGTGTCATCATTTGGTTAAAATTTCCATTCTTTGTCTACACAGTGTCATTCAATGCACATAAATGCAAATATGAAATGGGTGCTGGTGGTTTACACCTGTAATCATAGTTACTCAGAAGGTTGAGACCAGAGGATTGTGGTTCAAACCCAGCCTTGTCAGGAAAGTCCATGAAACACTAATCTTCAATTAACCACCAGAAAATTGGAAGTGGTGCTGTAGCTAAAGTGGTAGTGTGCTCAACTTTATCTGAAGACCTGAGGGACAGTGCCCAAGTTCAGAGTTCAAACCCCACAACCAACAAAAAAGTGAAATATGACTTTAAGTTTTCACAAAAGGAACAAGATGAATAATCTTCCCAATAAGACAAAATTAATTCCAAAATGATTCAGTGCACCTACTTTTGCAGAGTTATGTTATGGATTCTTTGCTGGACATATTCTCTAAAAACAAATCATTTAACTAGGGTTACAGGTGGACCTATTGCAACAATGAGATGTGCAAGTCATTATGTCGAAAAATATACTTTACAACTTTGGTGTGGGAGGAGAATGGGGTGGGGGAAAAGGGGAGTATGGGGAGGGATGGGAAAGAGAAACAAAGAAGAGGCAACAATGCTTAATAAGAAATGTACTCGTTATCATGCCAGAGTAATTGTAACTCCTCCCGTACGGTATTCTCACAATAAAATAAAAAGAAAAAATGTCAAATATTAGCTTTACAATAAACTTCATCTAATATTTCTTGTTTGAAAAGAGACGTCTATACAATTGATGTCACTTGGCTTTCTTACTCTCTGAGTTCAAAGCCAACCCTGTCAGGAGTCTTTCAAACTCTTATCTGTAATTACACAGCAAAAAAGCCACAAATGGAGTTTTGGTTCAAGCAGTAGAGTACTAGCTTTGGGGGCAGGTGAGCAGGAAAGAAAAATGTTCAGGGACAGGATCCAGCCTATGAGTTCAAGCCCCATAACCAACACAAACTAAAAAAAAAAAAAAAGCAAAAAAACCCTACATATTTCATTGGGACCCTCTTTAAAGGAGTACTGGTCTGAGAAGAGGCTCCTTTTGCTGATCATACTCACTGGATGCTTTTTTGGAATCCTTATTGCTCTGGAGAATTTAGGACCAAACTAAAGGAATTGATAATTGACTCATGCAACAAGAGAATCATCTCAGGGGTGAAATATCCATCATAAGACACTTTAAAACCTCCATGTCTTTGTTTTTTTGCAGTAGAATTTTTTATGGGGGGGAGGGGACAGTCGTGGTCCTGAACTCTAGGCCTGGGCGCTGTCCCTCAGCTCTTCAACTATACAACTTGAGCCACAGCACCATTTCTGGCTTACTTTTTGCTTATGTGGTGCTGAGGAATCGAACCTGGGCCTCATGCATGCAAGGCAAGCGCTCTACCACTAAGCCACCTTCCCAGTCCCTGCAGTAGAACATGTTTAAATCAACGTTATTTCCTTTTGTTCTATGCTAGCCTTCAAATGACAGTTTATTTCTCTTTCTAATACTCTCAACTAGAAGTTTACAGAAAAGTTATACATGAGTAAAAACCCACACGAAAAAGTCAGGGACAGAGTTCCCTTCAAGCCTTGGGATTCTTTCTTGTACAATAAAAAGGAAAGCACAAGTTAACTTGAACTTTGTCAATCCTCTATGTTCCATTCCTCTCCTGGGATCAGTTTCCACATCCAGTAACAATTACTTACAAGAACAATCTATGGTGCTGCCTGAGGTCTAATGAATGTTTTCTTGCTTCACAGAAATAACATAAGGACACACTCATCTGAGGTAACAGGTGTTTCAGAGACAACTTAGTAAAGAGAAAATATGAAATTATATTGCTTATAAATACATTATCCATGAGTATATTGAGTTCAAACTTTGGAAGTTCTCTATAAATTAAGGCGAATTTTAAATAGGAAGAAGTTTCTCAGATCATTTTTTTGTGAGTGTCTGTGCTGCATATTATTTTCCAAGTGTACATGAGTTAACAGTAAGGAAACAATAGCAATAATAGGAGATAGAGAAGTTTTGTGTTTAAGTGTACGGGTTCAATACACTATAGAAGATTCTACAAATAAGACAACATTGAAACAATAAAGCCAAGTCCAGTATGTAGATTTATGAGAGTTTTATAGAGAAAGCTTTACTCCTACATGGAACACGAAGTATGAGGCCACTTCCCTTCTAAATCATGCTTGCTAATCACGCAACTTTGTAGAGAGTAGAATGGAAGCATAATTAAGTTTCCAATGCAAATCAGATATAAGAGCATGAAGTTAATTAGAAAAAAAATCCATCCTGAGAGAGCAGGGATTATACTAATCATGAACTGTTGGATAAGATCACATTTTTTTTCTTTCCTTTACTTATATATTTTTTTTTGGTGGTGGTCTTGGCACTTGAGCTCTGGGCCTGGGAGCTGTCCCTCTGCTATTCAGCTCAAGGCTAATGCTCTATCACTTGAGCCACAGTGCCACTTTCAGTTTTCTTGTAGTTAATTGGAAAAAGAGTCTCTGGGACTTTCCTGCCGAACTGGTTTGAACCCTATCCGAAGATCTCACCACCACCCAGCTTAAGATCACATTTCTAATAATGTACACTCAGCATATGTAATGTGCATGTTCATCTATATTTATATGAATTCTTGAGTTAAAAATTTATGCTACAGCTTAGCCTTTACACTCACAAAATGTTTTCTAAGTTGATACTACTGGAGAAATAAAACTTAAGAATGTAAAGGAGTCTGGGAAGTACAGTTTTCATCCAGCGGGGCAGAACAGTCTTTGAGAAACTATCTATAATTAACCAGCCAAAAGCTGGATTGGAAGAATAGCTCAAGTATTGGAATACCAGTCATGAGCAAGATTACTGAATAAGAGCTTGAGGCTTTTGCATACATACATACAGACATACACATACATAGAGGCACTTATATTTGCACACACAAATACACAAATGAAGCAAATCTCAGAATATGTAGAAAAGTTAGAAAACAATAGAAAATATGTCCTGAGTAAGACTACAATCAAATGATAATTTTTAATGTTAGAAAGTCCTCAAGTGAACTTTCTCCAAAAAAGTTTAAAAATATTACATAGACCAGAGATAGTAAGGGAGTCAAGTAATCATTATTAAAGGGATCGGATCCATGGAAGAATGAATCAGAGAACACTGCAGGTGCATCTGAAAATGTTCATATCCTATGTCAAATGTTAGAACATCTTTGAAAAGAGTACATGAACACTCTGAGCTGTCTAGTGGTTAATATTACTGGAGATGTTCAGAATTGCTCTTCTGTATCTAGATTAAATAAAACAAGAAATTATGGAGGAGCAATGTGATACAAGGCTAGAATTCTAACACTCAGACTAAGACAGGAGATTAGATAGTTTAATTACACAGTGATACCTTCCCTGGACCAGATAGTATAATTTTGTATTAAGAAAACAAACCATGGGACCTATGCTTCTTTGGGCCTGGCTTACTTCACTTAATATAATTTTTTCCAAACCTTTCCATTTCCTAACAAATGGGGAAATGTCATTCTTTCTGATGGAGGCATAGAATTCCATTGTGTATATATACCACATTTTCTTGATCCATTCATCTACTGAGGGGCATCTGGGTTGGTTCCATATCTTAGCTATGGTAAATAATGCTGCAGTAAACATAGTTGTGCTGGTAGCTTTAGTGTGGTCTTGTTTGTAAACATTTGGGTAAATGCCCAAAAGTGGGATTGCTGGATCATAGGGGAGATCTATGTGAAGTCTTTTGAGGAACCTCCATACTGCTTTCCAAAGTGGTTGAACAGGTTTCCCTTATTTGCAATATCTAGTATAGGTATGAGTCAAGCGGAAAAGGCCAGATAATGTGATGTTAGGAAAATGAAACCTTAAATATGTATTTTAATGTTTTCGTTTCTTTCATGCATGTGTTTCTAATGCATTTATAAGATTATTTCTTTGTTGCTTTGTATGTCCCTCCCCCACAGTGTAACCCCCGCTTTCACTATATTTGATGTTAGTATAACATGTGGAGGAGATGGGGACAAACAAGTCGTTTAAGGATTCAGGTGGACCTGTTGCAACAATGAGAAGTACAAAATGTCATGTCAAAAACAGCTTTACAATTTCGGTGTGGGGGGGGAGGGGGGTATAATTGGGTGGGGGGAGGGGGGTAAAATTGGGTGGGGGGAGGGGGGAGGCGGGGAAGGGAAGTGAAGGGTAAACAAAGGAGGAGGCTGCAATGCTTGGTAAGAAATGTATGCATTATCCTGCCCATGTAATTGTTGCCCCTCTGTACAGTATGTTCTCAAATAAAATAAAATACAATTAAAAAAAAAAAAAAGAAAAAAAAAGAAAAAAAAAAAGAAAACAAACCAAACAAGAAAGGAATACAAAGTTGGAAATTGGGGCTAATTTTGTCATTATGTTTTGAGATGTCAAGTTTCCTATTGAAATGCAATTCATATATAATCCTCAGTTGTATTTTAAATGCTCTCATTACAGAACATTCTTAGATGCAAAATGGCTCATGATTCCCATCCAAAATTTGAAAAAGTAAGTAATCATCATTGTGGTAGATTCCAAGGAAAGGATGAAGGATTACAAAAGCTTAAGCCTGGAGAAAAATCAAAGTTATTCTAATGTAGGACTTTGTAGATCTTGCTAAATTAGAGTTTAGATTTAAAATAAATATTTTGGTTTTGTTTGTAATTTCATAATCTAAAGGATACTACAAAATTCTTTTTAAGTAGAGGGTTTAATGGGCAAATTTACAAATGTTTCTTGCAGTCTATTTGCCTAGAATATTCTTTCATGAGAGTTATAATTAGAACTCAGTTAATAGATAATTCCAACAGTTCATGTATAAAATGATAATGTGAATAATGTAGAAAGAGTTGCCAACAAATGGATGAAATTAATTTATAAATTTAGAAAAAGAGGGCTGGGAAGGTGGCTCAGTGGTAGAGCGCTTGCCTTGCATGCCTGAGGCCCTGGGTTCGATTCCTCAGCACCACATAAGCAAAAAGAAAAAAGCTGAAAGTGGCGTTGTGGCTCAAGTGGTAGAGCGCTAGCCTTGAGCTGAAGAGCTGAGGGACAGCACCCAGGCCCAGAGTTCAGGCCCCACGACTGGACCAAAAAAAAAAAATTTAGAAAAAGAGCAATTTTTTTGTGGCTTTGGTATAACATGGTATGAAGAGAATAATTGTGTGACATCTTCTTTCTTCCACCTGTATGTAACACAGGAAGCAATTTCCTTAATTACGTGCCTCTGTATACAATGAGAAAAGTGCTATATTTGGGATTTGTTTTATTTTTGTTTTTGTTTTATTGGTTGTCCTAGGACTTGGACTCTGGGACTGGACACTGTCTCTGAGCCTGTTTATTCTCAAGGCTCGTGCCCTACCACTTCAATCTCAGCTCACTTTTGTCTGGCTTTTGCTGAGAAATTTATTGGAGAAAAAAATCTAGGGAACCTTCCTGCCTGGGTGGTGTAGTAGGAAGACCCCTACTCAGGCAGACAAGCCCACCTAGTCATCCGGAGTGACAGAGCCCACCGCAACAAAGTTGTTATTAAAGAAGCAACTTTATTGAGAAGGTTCCTATACTGACCGGCAAGGGCCACAGCACAGGCTGGGGAGCTGATACTGCGACCCCCAGCGGCCCACGTGCTTTGGATTTTAAAGTGAAAGACCCCCTCCCTAACCAACCAGGCCCTGAGCCTCCTTTTTTTAGGGGAACAGAGTTTTGTATCTAACCACGCTATTTCTGGCTTCTGTAACATGCTTTGCTAAGAAAATTATATTACCCCCATATTCCCCCTTTTGATAACTAACCTCACCAGTTAATCAATAAGCCCACACCCTACTAACTAACCCCACCCCGCAGTCAGCCCCCTGGTGTGAGCGAACGATTAGGCGTCGACTCGGACAAAGGTCACTTCCTCATACCAAGGGCCGGAGACACACAACTCGGCACGTACACCGAGGGACCCCCTCGAACAGTGATTGGCCAAAACACATGATTTGTTTTAAAAGGATTGGCTGCCTGCGTGCAGACCAGGTTGTAATACTTTAAATTTACTGGCTGAAAAAGCGCGGGCACTCCTGTAACGGACAGAGGGGTCCCATAAAAGGACCATCCCCGGGACTGCTCAGGGTTCCCAGCCACTGACCCGAACCTTGCGGATCTCGAGGTCACGTGCACCTGGGAACCTGGGCATGCCCAAATAAAACCCTCTTGCCTTTTGCATCTGGTGTCGTCTGACTGGTGCTTGGGGCAGGGAGGTCCTGATATGGGGGACACCCAAAGTCGGGGGTCTTTCAAAAGGTAAAAATCACAAGGTGAAGCCTGGTCACTTAGGCTTCCAATGAGATTTTCATGCACCCAAAAGATTGCAGTCATACCAGACCACACGCAGGTAGCCAATGAGGTTACACTTTGGCATATAATGGCTGCTTAAACCAGCCTATCACTTTTGGTTTAAATGACTCACGAATTCAATGGTAAAGCAGAGCTGAAGGTAAACATACACAAAGTAGTTTAGTGGAGTTTAACATAAGCATGTGAAAAAGGCAGAGTTTATAGTAAACTCGGGATGTTGCCAGCATGCCAGCATGAGCTGGATTACTGGCTATCTGTTTAATCAGTCAGTCCTTAACAGAACAAAGGTGGGTTAAGTTCTTAAAAGGAGGGGGACCTAGAGGCATTCTTTTCATTCCAAGAACTGGGCTGTTTGGAGCCAAGGATTTTGTTTTTTTTTTTTTTTTTCTATAATCCCTAAAACAAAAACAAAACCTGTTAAGAAGCTGTCCCAGCTCAAGTATCCACTCAGGGTCTAGTTCAGTGGGCTTTGAAATGTAATCTTCCAACCTTAGTATCCTGATTAAGTATAATTGTTAAAAAAAGTATAAATATAAATAATATTTGCAAGAATACCAGTGGAGGAAAAATGATGCAACCCAGTTTATTGTGGTGTTCTTTCCAGAACATGGAGGGCGTCACACTAGCAGAGTTGCAGTGTATTTTCACAATGGAGATTAGCTATTCTTAATGTGAATTAAGGGAATTTTGAGTTGCCCCCTATAAGTTGGAAACTGTTGGTCTAGGATGACTTTATGGCATAAATCTTGTGATTGATGGTCATAGAAATAATAGCTTAATCTGAGAAACAACTGCTACTCTTGAAGAATTAATTATAACATACTTCATAGTTTTATCCTATACTAGAATGTGACTCTTTTTTTGTTCACTTCTCAGTCTGTAACACCCCATTGGAAAATGCATCTGTTGCAGAATTACATAACATGCAAACAGGTATATTTTGAATCTCTCAGTATGGAATGTTCAGAATTTGAAAATGAGTAGTTATTAATCATAGGAATTTTGAAGAACACATACATTCTGTCCTCTTAACAACTTATTTACTTTTAAAAGTTATGGGTTTCGATAGAATTAAACTGTTTTCTGTTTTAGTATAAGAAAGTACTAAATTTATTCTATTTTCAAAATATTGGCAAGTATATTGTGAAAAAATAGTCTAGTTGGATATCATTCAAGTTGATTACCCTCTGATAAAGAAGAGGTAAATAATTCAAATTAGATGCCAAATAATACTGATTTTTTAAATGTTACTACATAAAGAATAATATTTGCAATACCAAAACAGTAAAATTTTATTTCATGCAGGTTATTTTTTAAATTTAATTTTAATGTGAAAATGATGTGCAGTGGGGTTACAGCCATTGTAAGGTAGTGAATACATAACTTTTCAAACTTGTTATCCCCTCTCTAATTTTTCTCACAATTTTTCCTTCACCCCAATATCCCTCACAAGTTGTAATGTATATTTCCAACTTATTGTCTTGTGAGTATTGCTATTGCATTGGTTTGCCCTTTGTCCTTTGTCTCACCATTTTGTTGTTCCTGTTCCTTTCCCTAATTAATGTAAATGTTTACAAAGTACACAGGGTACCAAAATCAAACACAGCAGGGGATATACCATAGGGGAAAATCTCAAAGAAAATAGAAATCACATAGTACATCAAAAACAACAACCACAAATAAATATCTCTCCATATCTTGGAGTTCATTTTGCTCAGCATCAGCTTATATGGTCATATATACGCATAACAAAGCCACTGGAAAATAATAGTTTCATGGACACTATATCATGAAAATACATGTTAACTGTTTTTGATGGTAAAGGTGGAATTAGGATTGGTGAATTCACGATTCTGATAAAGGAATTTCAAAAGAGTTTTAAATTTTATGACAGGTAAATTTTAATTGTTCAAACTTTTTAACAACTTAGCCTATCAAGAAAATTTAAAATTGCCTGAGAAAATGGGCTTTCATGCAAAGAAATCCATGGAGACCTAGCTGAGAGGGAGCAATATGGGTGAATATGGCTCATTTTCACACTAAACAAACAAACATCACAAACCTTGAAGTAAATCATTTACGTTCCCTTGAAAATTGTCCTTACCCAGGAAATGTACTCTCACTGTGTAAAACAAGGTTGCAGTGGAATTTAAATTCAAAGTTCTTTAAAAAAAAGACATCAAAATTTGTGAATTGACATTTAATTACCAAACAATAATTCTCTGAAAAAGAAGGAAAGATATAATTCAAAATCACTTGACTTTATTAAAAGTATGAGAAAAGAGTAGTTAAGAAAGATGAGAGAAACCATAGAGGACTGTTTTCTCTCCAGTGGTGCAATGGGTTCTTGATCTTGTTTCTTCCATTCTATCTTCACAAGCTTTCAAGTGTGGCTGAGGATTGGAGTAACCAGTTCAGACAAAGAATACTCACAGAAGAAAATATTTGCAGTACATGTAGATGATTTATAACCTTTGACAATCTATTTATATCTGTTCAAAATTCTTCCCTACCCCAAACTGCATGCTTTGAAGAGCTTTGTTTGCTTTTCCAAAGACTGCCCTTCATTAACTGCTTAAAATTTTGTGAGGTCATATACATACACTACAGATATTGCTGTTTGGTTGTGATTTTTGAGTGCTTTTGTTTGTAGTTGTGTTTTTAACTGGATTTCAAAAGGTTGTGCAAGTGTGTTACAATTAAATATGCCCATCTAATTGTCAAATGCTCCTGGATCAGAGTCTCTCCTTCTATCAATCTGAGCCAACCCTTTCTCCAAAATTTATTTCAGATTTACCACTTCCTTTATTACTTGTGTACATTGAGTATTCTAGCTGTACTTGCCCCTTTTCCATTTTTCATTCATTTTATGTCTTTACTATTATTCCTTTCTGGTTTCGACTTCCTGATAGTCATTCTGTTAAACTGTCTGTTAATACTTTGAAAGGTTTATATACATTCCATGTAGTTTCAATCCTGCATATACTTGAAATGCAATAACAATTTGCCAGATTGGAGAAGTGAAGCACCTAGACATGGTTTTATTCTCATCTTTTTGGAAGATTAATCTTCAACAAGAAAGTTTAAAAATCGCTTAGAAGTTATACCTACCAGTTTTTATAAATGGCTTTGTACAATGGTGTGTGATTATTTTATTTTACATGGGATGATATTTTCTACTACCTATAAGTTTTGGAAAAAGAAGAAAACTAATATTTACTACTGTAGAGGAATATTATAGAAATAGAAGACAAATTTTATGTTTGTCACATCTCTGATGAGTACCCATATGCAAGACTTAAAGTCATATTCCTTACTATGTTAGACAGATAGGGAAAAGTTATGATAAGGCAACACATGATAAGGCAACTATTAGTGACTTTAAAATGTACCTTCCTATGTGATGAAATTTACTTTATTAGCTAATATTTGGGTTTGAAATATGGGAGGCTGATCTATTTAACACATTTCTGGAAGGTACCTACTGAACAATGCAAATGGTGGGAGATACTATTTCTACACTTTAATCAGTGGTTGAACTTACTTGGCATTTATGCTGGGTAAATAAATCATCTCTATTGTAACTTGATTCCTACACTTGAAAAACTTTTAATGTCACTATTATCTACTTGTCAAGTGTTAATTTGTTGAATAAGATTTTTAAAAGTTTGTTTGAAAAGGAATATACTTTCAGAAGATTAAATGTAGGTTATCATTGGTTTGAGAATGACAACATTTTTATACTACAGAACTAAGTTTTACTGAAGTACCAGTGTTTTGAAGCACTAAGGATCTCCTCAATTAATGGTTTTCTAAATTATTTTTGACTTCTAAGTCAAGGTTTCCTAGCCTTGGTAGAACAATTATGGATCTACCATTCCAGGAATTATTTTTGGCCTACTTATGCTGGACTGAAATCTTTCATTTATCATTAGGAGAGGGGTATAAAAAATAATTTGTGACATTTGTGATTTTGTTTACTCATATGGGCTGGTCATCTGGTCATCTGTAAATTGAAAGTTTGTACTATAGTACTTTCTCTCATATTTTGTGATCTCATCTTTCATTTTAAGTTGCCTTACATTTCACAATTGCTTACTACTAATTCCTACAAGGAATTGGGGCCCTGAAATATTGTAGGAAATTAGAAATTGAGATGGGTCTTTTCAATTACTTTTCAATTACTTGCCCTTGTTATCTGAAGATGCATTTAACTGGGACCTGGTATCCTCAGACCCATGGGTACTACAGAAGAATAATAGCTTTTACACATCATATCAGCAAAATTTGGGTATAATCAGTAAGAATGCTTCAGAAATATGGAGAAAAAAACTTTGGGTCCAGCGAGTTAACACAATAAACACAGCAGCAGTGTAAAATATAGATTAGAAGAAAACAATACTGTTTTTTTTACTATGTGAATTCAGAAGACCTAGAACACGTAAAGGTATCACAAATTTATAACGAAGACATTGCTTTGATACTTTTTATATTCTAATATATATTCTAAACCTAATTATTTATATTCCAATTTATTTATGGGAATACATTTCAATTTATTTTTCAAATTATTAATTACTTCTAGTAATTCTAAAAATTTAAGATCAGCAGAAAGAAATATAAAATATATAAATATTTATAATATAGGAAATTGTTATGCATTGTTCTGTTCTGGTTAGGGTATCAAAGGCAACTCTGTTTTAAAGTAATATTACATTATCTTTACCTCAGTTTTTGGTAGAGTTAGACCTAAAAGTTTAGCATTTGTAAACCTGGAGGCAAGAGGAAACACTGTGATTAAAACATTAATAATTTAAGGCCTAATATCTAGGGGAAACCTATGGACTTCTCCAGAAGCTATGGACATATTTGGTGATAGAAAGTCAGTAGTGTAAGTTCCTGCCTGGTTGGATGGTAGACAGACCAGGATATTAGGTAATCATGCATATGAACATTTTTTTCATCTTCTTGACTTTAGCTACTTTTGAAATGATAGGTATAATAAACAATTATATTTTGATAAAATACCTTCTATTCTGAACATTTCAGTCTGAACTGTTAATCTCTCAATGAACCCTTGTAACTAAGATTAGTTTTGTCCAGTCAGACAATCTATGCTGTCAGGGTAAGATATTCTCGTTGGTCTGTTCCTACATGGAAGAAGGGTAAAGGGTCAGGAAGACATTTGTACCAGTGAGACTTCTTTGCAAAATTTTAAGCTGCAGAAATTTAGAAGTAGCTCTTAAGCAAGGCTTACTTTGAATACATTAGCTCCACAATGCTAACTCAGTTGATAAGTAAGTACTTGAAAAGCCATCACCTTTGGACTTAGCTATAAAGGCCTCAAAATATGATCAAATTAAAAATGAAAACGACAAAATAGTCATTGACAATAATTGCAAATGTGAGCAATCAACCAAACAATATAAGTTTTTTCCACTATCCATAGAAATTTAGAGAAATAAGATCAATAGCATTTTAGGAACAATAAGGATTCCTTGTTACAAATAGGCAACCAAGGATATATGCCTGTATAAAGATTGCATCGTTAACTACTTAAATTAAGAGGATACTCCATGCTTCAGCAGCAGGTCTACCCAAATGACAACAATACAGAGATTAACATGGCACTTGCAGAAGGATGATACAAAAATTCGTGAAATATTCATATTTTTCATTCTTCAAATGAAAGAAATGAAAAACAGTTATTAAAAAGTTGATTACTAAAATACAAGTGTAACAATACATGTAATTCATAGAATTAAAGGTTAGTTTGACATCAGTGTATTAAATCTTCACTTTAGAAAGGCCCTTACATAGCATAACCTTTACAAAACTTGAAATTAGATAACATTGTCATCTTATTCCAAAGAAATAAAATACTATAAGGACCTAGGAAAAAAAGGAATCTTAACTTTTTCTATATGGAATGTAATCTGAAAGGACACATTTATTAATGAACCTATATATTATAAAAAATGTAGACTTCAAAGTATTATATCTAGAAAATAATAAAATAGATTATGGACTTTATTCAAACCTAGATATACTTTTTCTCAGACAAGCACCAGGAATAACTTTAGTTTCTATACTATTCATTTCAACAGATAAGTTAAAATTTAAAAAAAAACCCACAAACTCTGCAGAAATCATTATAGATGCATACAAACAACTCTTGAATACATTTTGACATCAAAGTGAGGCAATTCACGTGGAAGAATACCATGGAATCCATGAATTTTTAAATTAAGATATTGCTGTTGCTTTTTATTATGAAAATATTTGTAGGGACACAAAGGATGGAATGGCACTTTTGAAATTTAAGAAACTTAACCAAACCATTACTACTTGGAGAATAATTTGTACAGCCTTCCACAACTTCAAAGAGGTAGTGATACATACTTATCCTTTTGGCAATATCAAATGCAGTTTCTTCCAAGTTATTCTTCAGACCCGGTTTGAAAAAATGGTTCAACAGAAGAAGATATAGCATATCTTTGCTATTTCTGTTCCCAGCAGCAAGATGCAAGGGGGTCAAGAGGCCTTTAGTTTGGGGATTGGTATCTGCATCATGATGAAGTAAGAAAGAATCCATTCTGGTATTAATCCACATAGAAGTACTATGCAGGGGTGCCAAGCCATTCACAGTTATTGCATGAATATCTGCCTTGAGCTCCCAACTCATGGACAATGTCTAAATGTCCACTCTAGGCTTCCCGATGAAGAGGCGTATACTTATCCTCATCCCTGGTATTCATATGAGTGGCCTTTTTGAAAAGTAGTCTCCGCACTGCAGTAAGCCCAAAGAATAAATTTGCTTGCATTCTTCTCCATTATGTTCTTGCAGTTGATACCATTCCTCACGTTTTCATCAAGTTGATTGTCTTCATCAGAATTGCCTAACCAAAGACTTTGAGTACCAGTGGGAATGAGGTGTCCAGGTATTTCCCCAATAGTTCACATTGGTTGAACTGGTCAGAAAAATCTGGTGAATTTCCTGCATGTTTTTTCACCATGATTTATTTTCTCTTTTTTTCATTTCTACTATTTTAAATTATTCTAACTGGAGAGTAGGTAATTGATAGAGAGCAGAGGAAAGACTTTCCTTTGTGTTCAAATGCACAGACTGAAAATTAGGACCAGTGGTGTCTTCATGTGCAGCTTATTCTAGGAATGAGAAAATAGGAAACAACGTAATATGATTTGAGAAATATAATGATATACTGTAAGAGAAGTCACTATTCAATATATGAGCTTTAAGAGCTTTCTAATACATCCATTATTTATTGGTACTCAACATTAGAAAAAAATGTATAATGCATTAGTGAAATAGAAGTCCTTTGAATGATTACTTAAATACCTTTTTGTTTTGATTTGTTTTTTGTTTTTTATTGTGAAAATATTGTACAGAGTGGTTACAATTACATGGGCAAGATAGTGAGTACATTTCTTATCAAGCATTTTAGCCTCCTCCTGTGTTTACCTTTCCCATCCCTACCCAGCCTCCTCTAGTCCCCCCACCGAATCCTCCCCCGCCCCCACCAAAATTGTAAAGTTCATTTTCGACGGGACAACATGTACTTATCATTGGGGCAACGGGTCCACTTGTATCCTTATTTAAACAACTTGTTTTTACTGTCCACCTCCACAAATTATAACGACATCAAAAACAGTGAAAGCAGGGGTTATACTATGGGGGAGGGACATACAAAGCAACAAAGAAATAATCTTATAAATACATTAGAAACAAATGCATGAAAGAAAAAAAAATTAAATACGTATCTTAGGGTTCATTATCCTAACTTCACCTGATCTGACCTTTTCTGCTTGACATACATATACTAGATATTGCAAATAAGGGAAACCATGGGACCTATGGGAAACTATGTTTCTTTGGGCTTGGATTACTTCACTTAATATAATCTTTTCCAAGCCTTTCCATTTCCTAACAAATGGGGCAATGTCATTCTTTCTGATGGAGGCATAGAATTCCATCGTATATATATATCATATTTTCTTGATCCATTCATCTACTGAGGGTCATCTGGGTTGGTTCCATATCTTAGCTATGGTAAATAATGCTGCAATAAACATAGTTGTGCTGGTAGCTTTAGTGTGGTCTTGTTTGTGAATATTTGGGTAAATGCCCAAAAGTGGGATTGCTGGGTCATAAGGAAGCTCTATGTGGAGTCTTTTGAGGAACCTCCATACTACTTTCGAAAGTGGTTGAACAAGTTTACAATCCCACAAACAATTAAGTATGGTTCCCTTCTGTCCACACCCCCTACAGCATCTGTTGTTATTAGAGTTCTTGATTTTTGCCATTCTAACTGGGGAGAGGTGGTATCTCAATGTTGTTTTGATTTGCATTTCTTTTATAGCTAGTAAGGTTGAGCATTACTTCATGTGTCTATTGGCTATCCATCTTTCTTCTTCAGAGAAGTTTCTCTTTAAGTCTTTAGCCCACTTATTTATTGGGCAGTTGTTTCTTTGAGGATTTGCTGTTGGGGGATTTAATTTTTTGAGTTCCAAGTATATTTTAGATAGTAGACCCTTGTTCGTTGTATAGATATTGAAGATCTTCTCCCAATCCATAGGCTTTGTATTGATCTTGCTACCTATGTCCTTTGCCATGCAGAAGCTCTTCAACTTCATGCAATCCCATTTGTTCAATCTTTCTTTGATTTGTTGTGCTTCCGGTCTCTATTCAGAAAATGTTGGCCTGCGTCAAAGAGACCTAGGGTTTCTCATATTCCATCCTGTAATGTTTGCAGAGTGTCTGCTTTGACTCTGAGGTCTTTGATCCATTTGGAGTTGATTCTGGTGCAGGGTGATAGATAAGGATCTAGCTTTAGTTTTCTACAAGTAGTTAGCCAATTTTGCAAGCTCCATTTAGTGAAGAGGCTGTCTTTCCTCTATTCTAATTTTTTAGCTCCCTTTTGAAAGATTAGATGGCTATAGGTCTGTAGGTTAATTTCTGGGAATTCAATTCTATTCCATTGGTCCTGAAGTCTGTTCTTGTGCCAGTACTAAGCTGTTTTGATTACTATAGCTTTATAGTAGAGTTTGAAATTTGGTATGGATATTTCTCCAGCACTGTTCTTTCTGTTGAGGAGCGTTTTTGCAATTCGGGGTCTTTTATTGTTCCATATGAATTTTTGGATTGCCTCTTCTGTTTCCTTGAAGAATGAGTTTGGCATTTTGATAGGTATCGCATTGAATTTGTAGATAGCCTTGGGAATTATTGCCATTTTCACGATGTTAATCTTTCCAATCCAGGAGCATGGAAGTTTTTGCCATTGTCTAAGTTCTGGTTTGATTTCCTTTTTCAAGTTTTTAAAGTTTTTATCATAGAGGTCCTTCACTCCTATGGTTAAGTTAATTCCCAGGTGTTTCATTTTTTCTGGGGCTATTACAAATGGAGTTACTTTCCTAATTTCAGCCACACTTTTCTCATTGTTGGCATACAGAAAAGCCATTGATTTTTGGGGTTGAATTTTATATCCTGCTACTTTGCCAAAGTTTTGAATCAGCTTGAGTAAATTGGGAATGGAGTCTGTGGGATTCTTTAAATACAAGATCATATCATCTGCAAAGAGGGAGAGGTTTATTACTTCTTTCTCTATTTGGATCACCTTTATGTCTGCATCTTTCCTTATTGCTGTAGCTAGGCATTCTTATAGGTTGAAGAGAAGTAGAGAGAGTGGACATCCTTGTCTTGTTCCTGAGTTAAGAGGAAATGGCTTTAGTTTTTAAATATTAAGTATAATGCTGGCTGTAGGTTTGTCATATACAGCCTTTATTGTATTAAGGAATGTTCCATGGATTCCCAATTTTTCCAAAACTTTCATCTTAAAGGGGTGTTGCATCTTGACGAATGTTTTTTCGGAATCTATTGAAATAACCATGTGGTTCTTATGCTTGCTCCTGTTGATGTGATGAATAATATTAATTGATTTGCGTATATTGAACTAGCTTTGCATTCCTGAAATGAATCCTGTCTGAACATGGTGTTAGGTTTTTTGCATGAATTGTTGAAGTCGATTGGCCAAAATTTTGTTGAGAAGTTTTGCATCAATGTTCATCAAAGATATGGGTCTATAGTACTCTTTCTTTGATGAGTCCCTGCCTGGTTTTGGGATGAGGGTTATGATGGCTTCATAGAATGTGTTTGGTAGTGAACTTTCTCTTTCAATTTTATTGAAGAGTTGGAGGAATATTTTTGTGAGCTCTGCTTTGAAGGCCTTGTAGAATTCCACTGTGAAAACATCTGGTCCTGGACTTTTTTTACCTGGGAGGTCTCTTAGTGCTGTTTCTATTTCAGTGCTTGATAGGAGCCTGTTAAGATGGTTTAACCAATCTTGGTTTAGTTTTGGCATGCCAATATTTGCTAGGAAAAGGTCCATTAGTGCCAAGTTCCCAAACTTATTATCATAAAGATTTGAGAATTATTCCCTCATAATTTTCTGAATCTTGGTTGTTTTTGTGGTGATGTTTCCATTCTAATCTTTGAGTTTATTTATTTGGGTCTCTTGTCTTCTTTTACTGGTAAGATTTGATAAAAGTCTCTCAATTTTGTTAAATTTTTCGAAGAACCAACTCTTAGTTTTCTTCATTCTTTCTATAGTTTTTTTTGGATTCTAATTCATTTAATTCTGATTTAATTTTAATTATTTCTTTCTGTCTACTGGATTGGGGTTTATCTTGTGCTCTTTTTCAAGGAGTTTCCGATGTCTCATTAAATTGTTGGTTTCAGATCTCTCCAATTTGTTGAGGCTATAAACTTGCCTCTGAATACTGCCTTATCTGTGTCCCAGAGAACCTGGTAATATGTGTGATCATTTTTGTTGAATAGCATGAACATTTGAATTTCTTTTCTAATCTCTTCCTTGACCCACTCGTGATTCAGCAGTGTGTTGTTCAGCCTCCATGTGATACCAGACTTTCTTTGTTGGCTTTTGGTGTTGAGTTCTAATTTTATTCCCTTGTGGTCAGAGAGAATGCAAGGTATAAGTTCAATGTTTCTGAATTTGGACAAGTTTGCTTTGTGGCCTAAAATGTGGTCTATTTTAGAAAATGTTCCATGTGCTGCTGAGAAAAACGTGTATTCTTATGATGCTGAGTGAAATATTTGGTAGATGTCTGTTAAATCTAGTTGATCTATGCAGTTATTTAGATCTGCGGTTTCTTTGTTGAGTTTTTGCCGAGTTGATCTATCTATTGGGGAGAGAGGTGTGTTAAAATACCCAACAATTAATGTCTTTGGATCTATGTGGGATTTGAGGGAAAGTAGTGTTTCTTGGATAAATTTGGGTGCTCCGTTGTTTGGCGAATAGATATTTAGAATTGTAATATCCTCCTGAAGGAAAAAAAATCCCATAAATAGTATGTAGATATTCTTTATCTCTTCTCACAAATTTTAAATTTAAGTCTATTTTTTCTGATATTAGGATTGCAACTCCTGCCTATTTAAGGGGGGCTTTTGATTGGTAGATTTTGTTCCTGCATTTAATATTGAAAATGTTTTTGTTTTTACGGGCAAGACATGACTCCTGAAGGCAGGAGATAGAAGGATCTTGTTTTTTAATCCAACAAGACAGTCTATGTCCCTTAATTGGAGAGTTAATTCCGTTATTGTTGAGAGATAGGACTGAGAGGTATTTGGGAGTTCCTGCCATGTTTTCCACCTTCTTGTAGGATGCGAAAACTGGCTTCTTCCTATGGTTCTTGGATTCTCATTTGGGTACTGTTTATTGTACTTTATTGTGGTCTTTTTGGTTTTCTATGTGTAGGACATCTTTAAGAATCTTTTGTAGGACTGGCTTGGTGAAGATGTATTGTTTCAATTATTCTTTGCTATGGGAGATTTTTATTTGGCCTTAGCTGGGTACAGTATTCTTGGTTGATAGTTGTTTGTTTTTAGGGCATGGCATATATCATTCCAGGCTCTTCTTGCTTTGATTGTCTCTGCTGAGAAATCTGAGTCGATTCTACTTGGTTTCCCTTTCTAGGTGATTAATCTTTTCTCCTTGACATCGTTAAGGACCTTTTCCTTTGTTTGAATTGATCCTGTGTGGATTATAATGTGACGGTGGGATGTCCTATTCTGATCTGGTCTATTTGGAGTTCTAAAACCTTCTTGTATCTGAATAGGCCTATCTTTTTGCATGTTTGGGAAGTTATCTGCTAGGATCCTGTTACACAAACTTCCCAATCATTAACTTCTGTTTCTAGGTGCTCCTTTACACGCATTATCCTTACATTAGGCCTTCTGATGGTGTCTTCCATGTGCTGGATAGATCTATCATATTTCTTGGACTTGTATTGGATGGTTGTATTTTCTTTCTCTATAATATCTAGGCTGTCTTCAATCCCCGAGATTCAACCTTCTGCATGGTTTAACCTGCTGTCAAGACTTCCTACTTTGTTTATTTTATTTCTTTTCCTTCTAATTGGTCAGCTTTTTGGCTTCAAATCCTTTGTTGAAGCTTTGTTTTATATCTTGTATGAACTTCTTTACTTCCTTAATTTGGTGTTCAGTGTTTATTCTCAAATCCCTTAGTTGGTTCATTATCATTTCCTTGGACTTCCATTCCTCTGTTGGGTTCGATTCAGCATTCCCTTTGTAGTCTCCCTGACTTCCTTCATTTCTTTGTTAATGGATCCCATGAATGCCTTTAGTGATCTTTGTGTATTCTCATCCTGCTCTCTCAATTCCTGTATTACTCTTTGCTTAGGTTCCTCCAATTCATGCCATTCCTGTAGTTTTCTTTGAGTGTTCTCAGCCTGTTCAGGCCATTCCTGCCTTTATCTTTGAGTATTCTCAAGCTGCTCACGCAAATCCTGTATCAGTTTTTGAGTAACTTCCTCACCCTCATGATTTTCCTGTATAAACCTTTGGATTGCCTCTTCTCTCTCCCTATCACGCTCATACAGAGTCCTTTGTGGGTTGTCAATCTTTTCTTGCATTGACCTTTTGTTTGCCTCCATTGACATTTGTTTGCCTCCTGTCCCTCCCTATCAAACTCATACAGAGTCCTTTGTATGTTTTCAATCTTTTCATTTATCATGTTTGCCAGCAGTGTTTGTAGACCTATTTGGGAACTCTCTTCTGGATTATTCATTACCTGTTCTGTCCCTGATTATCATGAGTGGGAGTTGAGATACCGAACTTGCTATTTTTCTTGTGTTTTTCCGTCTTACTGTGCCTATTTGGGATGAAAATAACACCAGTTTCCTGCTAGAACACTATCTTAAGGCAAGCATCAACCAACGTCTGTATTTGCACAGTCAATTGTCTGCAGATACAATCTAGTTCAACAAATACATCTATTCAACATCAAACAACTATATATTAATACGCTAAGAACCACAAAGAATTTGGTAAAGCAGAAATTATTAGGTTTAGGAAGAGATGTGGGTAAAAAATAGGAATAGAGTGATTTGGGAAAGCACAGGGAGAGTTAACTAAGTCCTAATCTCAAAGCAGGAAATAGTTTGGATAGGATGAAAGCAGAGAGAGAGAAAAAAAAGAAGACAGAGAAAGGGAACAAAAAGAGACCAGAAAAAATAGAAAAGTAAGAATTAAATATATTATGCAGTTTCGAAGACAAACTATTCAGGGAAGAATGTGAATATAGTGAGAGAAGGGGAGGGATATAAAGGAGATGTGAAAAACTTAAAAATAATAATACTTAAAATATTATATAAATATATAAAGTGGTAGTACTGCTATTAAGGAATGTAAGTCTAAGAGGTTTTGAACTGAGTAATAAATTTGTGGATTAAGTGTGTACACAATGGGGGATAAGGTCTAATAATCGACTATGGGTTTATCTGAGGATGAACAGAACAAAAATTAAGTCACATAAAGAAGAACGAAAGAGAATAAAAGGTGAAAAGGATAAGAAAGAAAGAAAAAAAACATCAGAAGTTCAGTAGAGGTAAACAAAAAACAGAAAAAAAAATCAAGAAAAACGTACACACATATTTACTCCTAAAATAAAATTCTAAGAGGAAAAAAAAAGATACTAGAAAACAATTGTTTTTTTCAAAAAAGGTAAAAATTAAAGATTAAAAAAATTTTAGAAAAAAAAATTTTAATAAAAGGTACAAAAAAAAAGTTCTTTGATATTTTTGGGATGGGTGGGGAAAATCCTGTATCTCCCTTGTGACCTTAACCAGCCTCTTATTGGAGTCTCTGGTCTTCTTGTGTTCCTGTGGCTTGGTTGGTTTCTTAAGTCAGTTTGTTTGAACAGGCAGAAAAATGCTCTGTTTTACCCAGGGTTTTGCAATCCTCTTCCCAGGTTAGTTCAATGGGAGGCAGATCTGCTTTGACTATCACAAAAGAGGGATATGGCTTTTTCCTCAAGTTTGGAGATGCTGTGATGAGTCTAGGTTCTGGGTAGAGTTGAGGCCTTTCAGCAAACAGTAGCTTTTCCTGGGGGCTGGTTTGTGAGAAACTCACAGTGCTCAGCCTGGAGCCATTCTCAGAGTTTCTGGTTACTGAATTTCAATTGGTTATCAAGGCTGCTAAAAGGAGGGGCAACCTCTGGCTCTGATTACCCAATGAAGAAAGCCACTCCTGGGGCTGGTGCCGAGCTGGGTGCTTTTCCCTGGGTGGAGATGTCTGGCAGGTCAGTTAGTTTCTTGTGACCTGCTAAATGACTCTAGATTTCTTCCAAGGCCTGAGTTGGAGAGTGAGGATGTTAGGCTTCTACTCATGCTGAGTCTTGGTTCCTGAGTCAACTCTGGTCTGCAAACTGCAGGATGAAGATGTCTGCTCCTTGTTGATTCTTGCTAGTGTTGAGTAGAATCCGCTCGCCTGCCGCGTCTGGCTCCTTCGTCCCAGACTCTCTGTGATTCAGGTATGGCAACTGAGACCGCCGCCGCCACTGCTGCTTCCACGGACGTGGCTGCTGGCAAGTGGTCAGAGCTTTCTCCTTGCCTGAATTTTCCCTCTGGCCTAACTCTCGGTCCTGTGAAGGCATTCTTGGTGTAATTCTCTGGCTTAGGACTGTTCACTGGAACTATAAAACTGCTTTCTATTCGAAAGGTTGTTTAGCCTCTATCTTCTCCTCTGCCATCTTCCAATTCCTTGTTTTTTTTAAAGACACTTGTTTTCATCTAAAAATGTAAGCCTGTCTATTGTCTTCTGTTGATTTTGATGATTGAAGATGCTTAATGACAAGTCAAAATGTGTTAGTAGTCCTTTGATATTAATTGTTTCATTTTTTCCTCTTGGAGAATATAATGATCAAAGCAATAGTTCAGAATCACCAATCAACAGTTCAGCATCATGCTTCCAGTGCAATTGGATCACCAGTAAGTAATCCTCAATACCATTTTCCACAAATTTTTGTCACAGATACAATCAGCCTGCCTTCTCTAGCTGCTTTCCTAGCCTGGACCTATTCCTTCATTGTGCAGGAAAAGTGTGATTCAACTGATTTCAGTCAGATCTGTTCCTAGATTTATCCACGATTTAGATTCTTTTTTTAAAATTAGTTGTGGGGCCTGAACTCTGGGCTCGGGCACCGTCTGTGAGCTCTTCAAATCAAGGCAAGTGCTCTACCACATGAGGCACAGCACCACTTCTGGATGGTTCTGTTTATGTGGTTCTGGTTTGGGAAATGGTAGAGCAGAAAGTGAAATGATGCAACCAAAAAAATGAAAGCAAAATATATTAGGATAATTATGGAACAACCATATTGTCTATGAGAATCATGAAAGAGAGAGAGGAAGAGAGATACAGATGTGCAATGACTTAGCTAGCCACAAAATCCATGTTTCTGATCAATTTACAAAGAAAACAATTTTATTTTTTTCTTTGATAAAAGAGATGGGAATAGAGTTTATGAATTTACTTGAAATTGGTAAATATATTTTTAGTAGCCTACAAGAATCTTAATCCTTGGCCTGGGAAGGTGGCTCAGTGGTAGAGTGCTTTTCTTGCAGCTTACTACAGTGCAGAGACCACTTTCTGAAAAGGCCACTCATATGAAAACTAGGGATGAGGATGAGTATACCCCTCTTCATCGGGAAGGCTATAGTGGACACTAAGACATTGTCCATGAGTGGGTAGCTCAAGGCAGAAATGCACGCAATTACTGTGAATGGCTGGACACCCCTGCACAGTGCTTATATGTGGAACATATTGCAACAGCACACACACACACACACACACACACACACACACACACACACATACACACACACTTCATCAGATTTCTTCCTTAGTATTTTTTGTGTATGGTCTTAAGAAGAAATTTACAATACTAACGAATTTCTGGCAGGACAATATAATCACTGTACATCTTGCTTCTATACTCTCAGTTTTAAATTACTATCTAACTATGTGCATTATATAAGTATAGGAAAAAGTAGGAGCCACACCGGTGGCTCAGGTCTTTAAACCTACCTAATCAGAAAGATGAAATCGGATGATTGTTCTTTGAAACCAGACCAAGAAAAAATGTCCATTAGATTCTGGTTTGAAAGTAACCAGCAAAAGCTAGAAATGGAGCTGTGGTACAAGCAGTAAGATGCTAGCCTTGAGAAAACTAAAACCACAAAAAAAATTCTGGTACAGAGTCAGGCCCTGAGTTCAAGCTCTAGTATTAGTACTAAACTAATGAAGGAATGAATTAATTAATTAATTACCTAAAATAAATTAAGTTATCACATGTGGATTGGCAGGTAAAATGTAACAACCATGGTGACTGGATTATGTATTATTTTGTAATAAGGCAAATTATCATTTGTCCTAATCACTAATATTTTATTTGAACTTTTTTGTACAATAAACCCTGAATTTGGCATGTGTGTATATGTATGTGTACATGTGCACACATGTGTGTTTATATGTGTGTGTGTGTGTTGTTGCAATGTTGGTTGCCAATATGAACAGGGAGAGGCAGAAAAGAGCTGTGTTGCAATGTTTTTTTTTTATTTATCAGTGTTCTGTCCTGTCATTTCAGTGGAACCACCCTTCTGTACATTTTATTTGTTAAATAAAATCATCATAATTAAAAAATTAACAAGATTAAGTCAGATATAAGAGACCATTTTCAGGTCTTATTATATGTAAGGTAAAAAGATACACATATAATTAGGTAGTAAGTTATTGCTATAACATGAGTGTCAGTACAAAATATGTATTTGACCTCTTAAATTAGTTATATTTTTAAGATATACTCATGGAGTGATTTTGACCGACTTGACCAAACAGTTATTACTCTCTGGTTATTCCTGTGAAACTCAAGGTGGATATACTCTTTCCGGATTTCTCATGAAAATAACTTTCTTTGTAAGATCGTATCTATTCACACTAAAATAATAAACCCTATATTTTTTAGGTTTGAATATCCCATCAGATTGACTGAAAATCAGTATTGTGGCTATGCTTGTTAGATATATATTTCAAAACAAACAAACAAACAAAAAGCATGTGTCACCTCCAGATTGTGGATTCATTTGTAGTTGTTTTGTACATACAAATGTTTCTTCATTAATAGTTTTTTTTGTGGGAGTAACTATCACAACTTTAACAAATATAGCTTTTTGAATATCTTTTCCAATTTAAGATCCCAGAGCGAGACTTGCAATTTCTGAAAACCCTTTAAATACTAGTATTATTTTAGTTCATTGACTATACAGCTAACGACATTTCTGAAACAAATATTCTTAAGATCTGAAAATGTAAGTGGGCATATAGGCTTTTTTTGCACCATTTTATGAAAAGTCAGTTTTTTCGAAATTAAAAGAAATAGAATAAAAGAATGTAAGTGAATTGGGTAACATACTTATTAGTATAATATTGTTTTCTATTAGCACAGTCCTTTGAATGTATATGATGCAGTTAAATTAATTTTTGTGTCACTGTGCTTTTAATTTTTGAATCTTTGTAGTTATAAGAGTGAATTTTTATTATAAATAAAGGTCTTTTAAAATTATTGGGATTAATCTTGTGTTTTGTGTTCCACTCCCAAGAAAATGAGTTATTTTCAAGTGTTAATAGTTTATAATTGAATCTTGAGTATCATAAAAAATTTTTAAAAAACGTGGTAGTATTGATGTCTTTTGTTTGGGGACAAGAGGTCTGGTAGTGGGGCTTGAATTCTTCCCTCAGGTCTTCAGCTCAAGGCTAGCGCTCGACCACTTAAGCCACAGCGTCACTTTTGGCTTGTTTCTTTTTGCTTGTGTGGTGCTGAGGATTCAAACCCAGGGCCTCATGCATGCAAGGCAAGCGCTCTACCACTAAGCCACCTTCCCAGCCCTTCACGTCTTTTTAAACCAATTGTATTCAGAAGTTGGAAAGTCTTTAATTCATGCTTAGGTCTTGGTGTCTATGATTTTTTATCCTCTCGTTCCTAACATTAATGATAAGTCAGAGTGCATTGTTGGGTATAGGAAAGGTAAAATATTTATCTAGGGTCAAAGGTGATTTTTATATCAGTCTTGCTTTAATGGCATTTTAAAGTAGTACCTTTCTCTTAAAATATTGGGTATAAAAAGCAATCAAAATACTTCGAATGATAAAAAATTTAGTTTAGCTACAATGTGGAAATGATTGGTCCATAAGACATGCAGTCTGTTTCCATCAGGAATTGGGGAGGTCATTCTTTCAGTAAGACTGTGTTAAACAGAGATAGGATCCAGGCAGTGCAGTGTTGAGTGAAGGGGTAAAATATGATTGCTATTATTTTGAGCTAGAAATCAAGAACCTCATACTTTAGCAGCTCCTTTCACCAGGGAGGTATGAATTGATTGTGAACTTTGAGTTTTCATATTACAGTTCCCTATTTTCTAACAATGTTAAAGAGAAATATTATGAGTGTACACAATAATTCTGGGAAATTTTCCTATTATTTGTAGACTAAGTACTGGTATTTTAATCATAAAATAGAATGTGGTTTATTGATACAGTAGGAGATGAACCTCAGGCTAACACTTACAATGTGTGCAATGTTGTAGTAGTAATTACAACTCTGAAGACTTCAATATCATCATCTGAGAATTAAAAATGTAAGTAGTTCCACTTTATGCAATTATTTTGTGGATTAAATTAGATACAATTGGTAAAGTACTTGGAAAAACAATCAATTAGCATTTGGTACATTCTACCTGTTACTTTACGATGTGATGAATTCTAACATTTTTACATTGATTTTATATGTGCAATGTGATGTATTAATATTCATTGCATTGATCACTTTTCTGTCACTATGAGGAACATAAGTGCAAAGAAAATTTCTGAGGAGGAAACTATTATATTGACTCATGGTTTAAGATCAAATGTCTCCATTGTTTTTAATCATATTTTTCTTATCTTAACTAGTTGTACATGGGAATTTCCATTCAATAAATGACTTTTTTAAGTATAATGGATCTTTATATAACTTTTCAGTGCCCTTCCAAAACTCACCACACTTTAATTTTTTCTAGTTTCATATTATTTGCATTAAATATAATGTCTTCACTATTACTCCATAACTCTCTTTATTCTTTCATTTGACTTCCGCTCACATCTTCCAAGTGATAGTTGCCCGGTATTCATTTTGTTGGATTAAAAGTTCAATTTTATAAGAAAATACACCATTTAAATGCTCCTCTGCAAATAGCATAATTTGGTTACTATTGTTGTGTAAACTTGTATAAAGTTCTAACTTCCAAATATGAGAAAGAACACGGGTCCTTTGTGTGTCTGGCTCTGACTTCGTTTACTTAACATATTTTTAGGTCTATCCATTTCTTTGCAAATAATGTAACAGTACTCATAATGGATAGGGGCAATCCAATTCTGTATATATGACACACATTCTCCAACCATCACTCTGCCAAAGGACATCTTGGCTGTTTCCATAACTTGGTTATGGTGAATAGTGTAGTAATGAACATGGTTGTGAAAGTGATTTTGCTGTAACTTTTTAGAAGAATTCATCACTATCTTTCTGGGAGCAATCATCTAGCCAGTTTTAAAGAATAAGCACATCCCTCCCTTCATCTTCATTACAACGTATTGCAAGTCCTCAAAAACACACTACCCCATACAGGTCTCAATAAGCTAAAACCACACTGTGCCCATATCCTGTCGATACATTTTTAATAATTGTACACATAATTCATTGAGAACCTTCTATGTAATTTCCGAATGTGGGAATGAGAGACATAACAACAGAGTAAAATAAGAAATATGCATTTTAATTAGCTATAATCATATTTAAAATCTTTTTCAACTCTAACTCACAACCTCACTTATTATTATTTTAATCCTTATTTGATTACTTCATCTATCGCCTAAATTATAACAGGTGAGTTAAATACAAAGGCAAAAAATGTGGTTTGATTTTGACACTCATGTGTGAGGATGCACAATATGGGCAAATAGATGGATCGGAATTAATAGCAATTATCCATTTTGTTAAAGTAGAGATGGTTTGCCCAAACGGATTCAAATTTCATTCAATAAAAAGAAACGTGTAACAATTTCCTTTGTTTTGCTCCTATTAACTTTTGTTGCCATTTTATTTTATAATGAAGGATGATTTCATATATCTACTGTAGATACAATAATATGTTAAAATATTTCTATCCTTATATATTGATATATACACACACATATATACCAAAGGTTACAATGATAATTGATAACTTCTGTAACTATACAATTTACTAAATTATTAAAAACATCGACAGCTCATGCCCGGAATCCTGGTTACTCAGCAGGCTCAGATCTGATGAACATGGTTTAAAGCCATCCTGGGCAGAAATGTCCATGAGCTTCTTATCTCCATACAACCAACAGATAATCAGAATTGGAACTGAGGCTCAAAGTAATAGAGTGCTAGCCTTGAGAAAAATTGCTCATGGACATCACTCACGCTCTTCATTCAAGAACTACAATCTACCCAAAACAATCTATTTAATTTACACCCGTGAAAGGAGAGTATTTCCATCACCCAAATGCACATCCATGCTCATTTGCAAGGTAACTGTGTTTTGTCTGAAGTATATTATCACTAAAGTAGAAAGCATTGGAACGTGGGTTAATTCTATCTCATGGATTTTTCTCCACTCAAATACTCAAGTCTTACAATTATTCCAATTATTTATAATCATAGCTTTTATCTTCAATACACCTAATATTACAGTTTGAATTCATTGTCTTGTGCCCACTAACTGGGTATTCTTACCACTTTGTCCTGTGCCCAGCCCTAAATTATCCTGATTATTTTTTCAGATAGAAACTGGCTTCCTACTTGTGTATTATCTTGGCCTCATTCCACTTTATGTTATTCTTCCTGGAATTAAGAATAACAAGTGCATGGTATTATGTAAAGATCTTTCTGTCTAGTATGGGCTTTAGCCACTGTTCTCACAACAGTGCAATCCCATGTAGTCAGGATTTTCATAAGCTTGTCATAGCTGATTTTTTTAAAAAAATCTTTCATTTCCTGCAGGTTCTTGAGTACTGAATTAATTTGTGTTTTCTTGGGTTGTTTTGTTTCATTGGAATGTATGTGCTGAGTTGTTCCTCACTTTTCCTTTTGTTTCTTTCCTTCAAGTTCTTACCTAAAGTGCTGAGAAACCAATTCTTCTTTCTCAAGATAGTCAGGGTGAACATTATTTATTCCAAAGCAATTTCAGTAACATTTGAACACCTTCATATCTATGAATGGTATACAAATGCTAAGGACTGAGAAGGGTGTTTGAACTTTCACGGCAGTCTTTGGCATCACAGACAGATCATGAAATATATGAAGATAATATAACTACAGATGCATGCCAGGAGGAGAAAAACCTATTATTAATTGTTTGACAGAGGCTTCCCTTTTAGTGAAAAAAAATATATTGCTTAATGCAGGATTTCAGAAAATCATATTGTTAGGAGAAACCTAAACAATCATCTAATACTATAGATTCAGAGTGATGAATTGAATTCCTGATTAATTTACTTTTGGGTCAAATAAAAGCAGGCTTCCAAAAAGAGAGTAGATTTTAGAGAAACATGATGAATTTTATGTAAATAGGTCCTTAGCTGATTTTGATAATTTGTAAACTAATACAGGAAAATAAAGTAAAGCAAAGTAAAAGAATGAAGAACTTCACAATGAAATACTCATGTGTGTGTGTGTTTGTGTGTGTGTGTGTGTGTGTGTGTGTGTGTGTGTGTTCATGTCCATGCGAGTATGCAAACGCACATGTGCATGTGCTCATGCATGCATTCATCATTCTTTAAGCTTGATAGTGGCTAAGAACTATTACTAAGCTTCTGTACCCAAGGATAGTAGTCTTCCACTTCAGCCACTTCTGTTTTTTTTTTTTAAGATAATTGCTTGTATTTTCATGATTGGATTGGCTTTGAACAATTTTCATCAGATCTCATACTCCCGAGTAGCTAGCTAAGCTTATTCAGCCTCTGAGTACCTAGTTAAAATTCTGAATATCCTCTATGCTTCACTGCTCTTTTATTCATTTCCTGAGCTAATCACAAGCCTAAGCCATATATATATCTAATTGATTTGAAAATACTGTTACTGCTTGGCACCAGGGGCTCCCATTGATACTCTTAACTACTTAGGAGGCTTAAGAACAGAACCCAGGCCAAAAGGTTAGTGGAATTCCTTCTCACTCTATAGCTGGGTGCATTGGATCATTTCCACCATCCTTCACTATCTAGTTACTAAGATTGGAAGGACTGCGGACCCAGGCCAGTCAAGGTAGCAGGCTAGACAAGCTGGTGTTCATCTCTGATGCCATTGACGATGGGAAGGCTAAAAGCACAGATCAGGTGCATGTTCTTGTGGAAAGTAACACCTATCCTAAAATTAACCACTGATATGACACCAGCCTAGCAAGAAAAATATACCCCAAGTTGAAATACCCACAATTTCCCACAACCAAAATAAGTATATACATAAACATTCAAGAAATTAGTACTATCTGTTCTTTGTTCTAATATCAGCTTCATCTGATTATCATATGATGTGACAGAATAGTGTTTCAATTAAACTTATGATAATTTAAAAAGACCTAGAAAATTCTTTCTCACTTATTAAGTTCAAATGTATGGCATATTGCCTCATTTCTTACATATTTGACTACCACTATAAATAAATCTTATGATTATTATAAATAGTAATATATTCGGATTTATTACTTTACTTTGTAACAGTTTTTAAACTTTTTGCTTCTCTGCTCAGGTTGAAGTATTTAAATAGTATCATCAAAATATATTCCATGGGTACTTAGGGCAGTTTCTTTATTAGGTTTTTAACCAATGGCTTCTAAGAGTTCTTAATTGGTATATTATTTGGTTGATTTTTAATTTCAATTTAAAGTAATATACACAGGGGTTACAGTTACATAAATAAGGTAAGGTAATGAGTACATTTCTTAGGGAAAGAACATTATTATCTGTTCCATCGATTTTTTTTGTACACTCAAAACATGAACTACTGATGCTTTTGCTGTTGCTATTGATCCATGGGTACTTTTGCTTTCTTTGTTAATGCATTTTTATTTTAAAACTGATATACAGAGGGTTTACACTTAATTAAGTGTACATTTCATTTTATTTTCTAAATTTCAAATTTTGGGATTAAATGTTTTCTTTGGTTTCTTTAGGATAATTCTTTCATCAGAGGATTAGTTAATTTATTTTTGCATGATATTTACACATGTAAATATTCAGACACATATTTTGCTTTTATAATATTTAATATGTGACTATTAAAAATTTTCTTAATTTTTATATGATTAATGATTTTAAATCAATTTATTTTCTTACACTTACAAATATATTTGTCCAAGTAACAAATACTTACTGTATTTTCAAGAAGCATATACTTTATTAAGAAAGGCTTCATTCCTTGGTCACTTTTTGGAAATATTTTTACTTGAATTAAAAAAAAGTTTGAGCTTGGCATGGTGATTTGTGGCATCCATTTTCTAGCTATGGTGGGAAGTAGAAATGGGATTTGTAATTCGGGAGATACTGAGAAATGCTGTGACCTTATTATAAAACTATTCAGAGTGAAATGATTAGAGATATAGCTATCGCTAGTGTTATATAGAGCACCTTGCTATCATATTCTAAATCGAGTTAAAATACCAGTAACATCAATTTTTTGTCAAAATAAAAGGATACATATTTCAAAATGTTTATTATTTCAACTTATTTGCAAAGGTTCTCATGTCATCTATTAATTTTCAGTTTACTTAATCTATTAAAATCCAAGTATACTGTGACTATTTTATTTCTAATAAACTTGTAAATAGTATGTGCAATATCATGATTTCATATATTAACACAATTTTACTATTTGTGATAGTTTCCTCCATTTAATATAATTACATCAATATTCCAAATGTGTGTATGTGGTGCATATGTGTGTGTTTATGTGGTTTTTGTATGTGTGTGCTTTGTGTGTACTTTGTAATGTTTGGGAGATCACACCATTGCTTCACACATGCTAGGCCAATGTTTTACCACTGAGCTATGCTTCCTAATTATAATCCAAATAGTGTTTTACATCATGACTTTGAAACTTTCGTTCTTAGTATGTTTTTTTTTTCAAAATTATAAATGATAAAATGTGATCCATATTCTATCCATGCTAGCAATTTTTATTGTTACTTAGAATATTCCCACTGCCTTTTCTCTTCCAAACTCTTGTGTTTGTTATTGACAAAGATTTTACTTTGCTTCTTTTCTCTCTTCATGCCTTTTCCCTTTAGAGTTTAACTCTACTTTCTCTTATTTCTTTGGGAATTAATTATCATATTCCTATTACAAATTCTTAAAATTGAAACAGGTATATACAATGCTTCATTTTCTATTTTATTTTTTCCCATTTTCACTGACTTTTGGTCCAAACTATTAGATGGATTAAAAAAAAACTTGACTCAGGACACTTTATTTTTCTCCTTCTCTTCTCTGAACTCTTTCTGTTTTTTGAAACAAAATAGCAATGACATATAGCTCCTACATGGTCCATCATTCCTTCCCCTCTCACTCTCCTCTGTTGTACAGCTCAACTTGTTATCATTCAGATTTATTATGCTACAGCATTATCTAAATCTTAACTCATTCCTATATTAATTTTAGTTGTTTCAAGTATTCTCTAAAGACATTTTTCTATATATAATATCTGTTGTCTTGTTTTGTACAAGGTACAAAATATGAGTGACTATCAAACATCTAGATATCTCTGTAGAATATTGGTCCACCTGCTCAATAAACTCGTATGTAAATTCAAGGAATACAGGTCAATCAGAACAATCTTGTAAAATAGTGTAGCTTGAACCTTCATACTAGTTTTGAATCTTATCACCATGTTTCGTAGTGAAGATAAAATAGTTCTACTATAAGAGCAGACACATAGAAGAATGTAACAGATTTGTCAAAAAAATTCTTAGTTTTATGGTCAATAGATTTTGGAATCTCTCCTATGACGTTATGAAATTAAAATAGAATCTAAAATGGGTGTATTTGCACTATTGTCTTTCAAGATTTAAAGAATGATCTTGGACTACTACCTCAATACTTTTTTCTTTTTTTTGTTTTGTTTTTGTCATTCATGGGGCTTGAACTCTGGGCTTAGGCTCTGTCCATGTGCTCTTCACCTCAACGCGAGTGCCTTACCGCTTGAGCCACAGCACCAGATCTGGTTTTCTAGTGGCTTATTGGATATAAGATTCTCATGGACGTTCCTGCCCAGGATGGCTTTAAACTGTGATCCTCAGATCTCATACTCCTCAGTAGCTAGGATTAGAGTTATGAGCCTCAGGAACCTGTCTTACCTCCATCCTTATACTAAAATTTAAAACAAAAAAAATGATTATCAAACTAAATGTGAGATGTGAAAACCTATAAAACATAAATGTAAAAATTCATGACATTGCATCAGTAAAGGTTTCTAAAAATTTGACTTGGAAAGCATTAGTGGCTAATGAAAAGCAAGAATAAACTGGATTATATCAAGTGATAGCTTTTCATAATTCATAGGACACTATAACCAAAGTTAAAACATATCCAATTAAAACATATTGAACAGATACAGGGAACATATTTGTTAATGCTACACTGTTAATGCTACAATGAGTCTGAATCTTAAGTATTTTTATAACTTCTAATTCTATGTAAATTTTTCCTGAATAGGATAATTATTTAAAGAACATATATAAATTAACAGTCAATAGGAGGAGCATATGAAATAAGCTCCTCTTTAGTATCTAAGAAAAAAGAAATAGAAAACTCACTACTATGACCCTAATATAAAAAGATGACACAAAATATAGTAATGCATTTGTGGAGAAATTGATAACCTCTACATAGGAGAATGATTTGTATAATACTGCGATCATTTTAGCAAGCAAGATTCAAGTCTTCAAAATGTCAAAGAGAATTGTAGATGATCCAGCCATTACACTTCTATGTATGTATTAAAGAGAAGTAAAAAACTTGTTTGGACAGGGAATGTAGTTCATTGACAATGCTCTTGAATAGTATGTGTGAGACCCTGGAAATAATCCCCAAAAATAAATTTTGAAAAGACACACTATAGAGGATGTATGCTGGACAAATTCCTGTAACAGAATTTTATATCTACTTTAATGTCTGTTCTAAAATTTACAGCATTTCTATTTGAAGAAATGCAAGTTTGTTAAAATTAGGCTTGGAAAACCTATTATTGTACAATTTACTTCCGAAGCACTAAAATGTATACAATAAAAGGAGATTATATATTGCATGTGAATTTCATGTCAGCAAAAAAAGAAAACTATTGTTAAAAATACTTCACACAAATTGCAGAATACCTAAAAAGATGTTTTCAGTGTTGGCTAAAAATTCTTTGTAAACTACAGCGTTTAAAACAAAGATGTATTTTCTATGTAAATTGAGTTTTTTGGTCAGTTTTTTTTTTTGAGTTTATACAGAGATAACTCAATCAAAAATTGCATCTGATAACTGTAATATCTAGGAATTATGCATCACTTATAAGTAATTGATAACCTTTTCTGGAAGAAACTTTCAGCAAATGACAGGAGACCCAAATCTATGCATCTGCATTTTATGAAAGTCATATGTTACTTGCTCAATCCAATTGCTTTTCTCTACTTCGCTAGGAAAAAAATTATTCTCAAGGTAAGAGCCAATAGCAGTGAAAAGAAACAAAATACATAATAATCTTGATTTATTTGTGAAAATATCAAATGAAATAAAACAATTCCACTTAAGCGACTCCAATATTAGTACCTATGAATCTGTTCCTGAATGCCAATATCCATTGAATTTTTTAAATTTTAATTTCTACCAACATATAAAAACTAGAGCAAGAAAACAAATATAGTCTGAGAGCAAACCAGCCTAGGACTAATTTTCTTAATTGTTTTGAAACTACAAAAGAATTTATACCATGATGAAAATGATTTTTTTTCCTATGGAAATAAATTAAGAATGTTTATTATTTATTATAACTCAAATACCAAACAAGAGTATTTTTATATAATCATTACAAATATTTTATTACTATAGTAAAATAGAATAAAAGACCAGTCCCAATGTATTATCATTATTCTTAATTCCTAATCATTACCTAAATATCTTAAACAAACTAAATAGTCATGTCTTTAACATAAACGTAAATATTCTAAACTTTTTACTCAACATTTTTCAGGGGCATATATTCATGTTTCTAAGAAATGTTCACAGCATTTAAAAGGTGCTTTTGTGAAATTAATGTTATATATTTTGTTGTTGTTGTTTTTGTTTGCAAGGCCTGTGCATTATCACTAACCCTTTTTGTGCTCAAAGCCAGCATTCTACAACTTGAGGCACAGAGCTAATTCCTGTTTTTAGTGGTTAATTAGAGATAAGAATCTAACAAGTACTTTTTTTGGCGGGGGGTCCAGTCGTGGGGCCTGAACTCTGACCTGGGCGCTGTCCCTCAGCTCTTCAGCTCAAGGCTAGCGCTCGACTACTTGAGCCACAGCGCCACTTTCAGCGTTTTTCTTTTTGCTTATGTGGTGCTGAGGAATCGAACCCAGGGCCTCATGCATGCAAGGCAAGCGCTCTACCACTGAGCATTCTTCCCAGCCCTAGACTACGTTTTCTATGAGCTTTTTAAATTGGCACATCTCTAGTGGTAGATTATGAAGTAATGGTTGGTCAAGTGGAGTGTATTTGCAAATGATGACAGGAAGTGACTACTACTAAATATTGGAGTATTTTGAGAAGGCAGTGATGATAAAATGTTCTAGAACTGAAGGTGATGTTCATAGTCCAACTCTTAGACATTCTATGAATCATTGTACTTTATCAAGGAATTGCAGATTGCATTTACATTAACCTTAGGAAAAACTTTAGAATAGTAGTGGGTGAATCTGAGTGATAATTTAGAATTTAAAATCAGAGAATTCTGTAATAAATGATTTTAGTATGTTGATGAATAAGAATATCACTAAAATATTATCTGTAACATATCCTCTGAGTGACTATGTTTGACATTGCTAGCCAGTGAATGTTCTACAAAATTATGTAAATTGAGGGATGAAATAGGATTGAGAGGAATGAGGGATAATGAACCTCAAGGTGCATTGTATTATCCATGAAATGTGTCTTAGTGATAGACTGTTTGCTTTGCATGTATGAAGCCCTGGGTCTGATTCCTCAGTACTACATAAACAAAAACAGCTGGAATTGGCACTGTGACACAAGTCGCAGAGTGCTTGCATGAGGAAAAGAATTGCAAGGACATTGCCAAGGCCCTGAGTTCAAGCCCCAGGATTAGCCAAAAATAAAAAAGATGCATTGTATTAAGCCGGGCACTAGATGCTCATGCTTGTTTTCCTATATACTCAGGAGGCTCAGGATGGAGGTTTGAATCCAACCCTGGCAGGAAAGTCTGTGAGATTCTTATCTCCAATTAAATATCAGAAAAATCTGAAATTGCTGCTGTGCCTCAAGTGATAGAGTTCTAGTGTTATCCAAAGGAGCTCAGGGACAACGCCCAGACCTAGAGTTCAAACCTCAGGATTGAAAAAAGAAAAAAAAACTCACTTTACACTATTCATAAACTGCTTTGTCAAACAGCAATTCCCATTCAACTACTTAAAGTTAATTAAAAAATATGATAAGAATAAAATATGAATCATTTTGGGAACAAGACAGAATTGAAAGGTTGTTTACAGGGGACAAAGTAAATTTTATATCAGGCAGTTTGAGTTGAAATTTGTTCTTCAGTCTTCTTACATCATTTATGAAAGTGATATTACTGCCAGTTATGGATAAATTTCCTTGAGGAACAGATTGTATTTTGCTTTATTTTCATAGGAAACCATACAGGTGATTTTTTGTCTCTCTTTTTTTTTTAATTGTGAAAGTACCTTACATAGGGGTTACAATTACATGGGCAAGGTAATGAGTACATTTCTTATCAAGCATTGTTGCCTCCTCCTTTGTTTCCCCTTCCCAAAACTTCCCATCTCCTCCTCATCCCCCCCAGCAAAGTGGCACATTTCAGTTTTTGAAATAAAATCTTATACATCTCATTGTTCCAATGGGTCCATCTGTATCCCTATTTAAACAATCTCTGTTTTCCCTCACCTCCACAAATTATACCAACGTCAAATACAGTGAAAGCATGGGATATACCGAGGGGGATGGATATACAAAGCAACAAAGAAATCATCTTATAGGTATGTTAGGAACAATCACAAGAAAGAAAAAAAATTGAATCCTTATCTTGGGGTTCATTTTGCCTAACATCAACTTAACTGACCATTTCTGCTGGTCTCAGACATAAATTAGTTACGGCAAATAAGGGAAACCACGGGACTTACATTTCTTTGGGCCTGGTTTACTTCAGTTAATTTAATTTTTTCCAAGTCTTTCCACTTCCTAACAAATGGGGCAATGTCATTCTTTCTGATGGGGGCATAGAATTCCATTTTTTATATATATCACGTTTTCTTGATCCATTCATCTACTAAGGGGCATCCGGGTTGGTTCCATATATTATCTTTGGTAAATAAATCTGCGATAAACATGGTTGTGCTTATAGCTTTGTTTGTGAACATTTGGGTAAATGCCCAAAAGTGGGATTGCTGGGTCATAGGTGAGCTCTATGTGGAGTCTTTTGAGGAACCTCCATACTACTTTCCAAAGTGGTTGAACAAGTTTACACTCCCACCAAGAATGCAGCAAGGTTCCCTTCTCTCCACATCCCCTGAAGCATCTGTTCTTATTAGATTTCTTGATATAGCCATTCTAACTGGGTGAGGTGGTATCTCAATGTTGTTTTGGTTTGCATTTCTTTTATGGCTAGGGAAGTTGAGTATTTCTTCATGTGTCTATTTGCCATCCTTCTTTCCTCTTCAGAGAAGTTTCTCTTTAAGACTTTAGCTCGATAGTTTTTGTCCTTCCCCTCCAAAAATTATACCAACATCAAATACTGTGAAAGCAGGGGTTATACTGTGGGAGAGACATTAGTGGTTATGTCAGAAAACGAACTTTACAACTTTGGGGGGAGGGAGTTGGGGCGGGGTAAAGATCTGGTTGGGGGAGTTAGGAGGACTATGGGAATGGATGGGAAGGGGAAACATACAGGAGGCAACAATGCTTGATAAGACAGGTACTGTTATCTTGCCCATGTAGTTGTGAATCCTCTGTACGGTATACTCACAACAAAAAGAAAGAAAGAATATAATAACCAAAAAAAAAAAAAGGAAATGTACTCATTACTGCGGCGCGCGCCTTCTCCACCTGCGAGGAAGAACGAACACCACACCAGGAGTCTTCTCAGATCACGCTTTAGTGGAGAGCCTTTTAGTTGATGGGAGAGCTTGAGCGCGAGAGCGCGTGCACCCAAAACATGGCCGCTTATATAGGGAATAAGAACACGGGTCTTTCTATCATTGGTCGTCTGCCTTTCACCGTCACCAGGTGCCACGGGATTGGCTGGGGACCCTACGTGGCTCGCGCATGCGCAAAGCCCAGGACCCACCGTCCCGCCAAGCACCGCCTGAAAGGGAGTGGTTACCTCAAAGCTGCAAGGGAGTGGGCGCCATCTTGTAATGGCGTTTACCCTGGCTCCCTACAGTTCCCCCTTTTTTGTTTTTTTGGCAACAGGTAAGAGTAGAGGTTGGACCTCTGTCTAAAACATTAGGACCTTGCACTGGCCTTCGCCTGAGGGGCGCCTTCCCCAGTGATGACCAGGCCCGTCCGATGCCTTTTTTGCAGAGGTGGGATCTTGGGCATCAACCCACTTGCAACCCAGCATGCTCTTCTTGAGGAGATGGTCCTCCTCAAGTGCAGTGCACTTGCCTAGCACCCTGTCCCAAATTGCAAATTGCATACCTGTCCCGGTGCAATGGGATCCCCTGATCCCTCGGGGTGCTAAGGCTATGCAGGATGGTAAGGCTTAATTGCCTCTCAGGGCCGACAGCCAGATCTGGGGTGAGGATCCACTCTCCAAAGCGGCTAATGCTTGAAAGATAACAACCTTGTCCCTTCTGGTTTGGGCTCGAAGGCGACAGACCAACCATAGGCAGACCACGCATCCTCCCAGGCAGCAGGCTAAAAACATTCCGACTCCCACCCACTCTTTGAAAAATGACACCGCAGAGGCCCAGTCAGTAAATTGTAACAGCCCACAGCATCATCGGTTTAGCTATCACAGGGATTGCTATTAGCACTGTTGCTAACAGCAGGAAGATCAGCTGCATCAGGAGACAAGTGGATGGCATCTTCAAGAGGGGGTTCTGCTGCAGTCTTCACCAGCCTGGTCAGTCTCGTTGGCACCCAGTGAGGTACTTCTTGACTCTGTGGAAAAACACAAACAGCTCCCCTGGATCTCGTTATTACCGGATCCGGTCCATACCATTTATTATTAATAACATCCTTCCAAATAACCATGTCTTTAGTATCCATGGGGTCTCTTGTCATATGCCGATCTGCGGCAGACTGATCGTTGTCATTTAGAATTAAAAAATTAAGGGTAAAGAGCGCAAGAGAAAGTCTTTACCTGGGGGACGCTGACTCAGCAATTCCCCCTTTTTGTTTTTGAAGCATTTCTTTTATGCTTCTATTAGCTCTTTCCACTATACCTTGTCCTTGAGGATTGTACGGCAACCCGGTGGTGTGGGCAACCTTCATTTGTGCGCAAAAGGCCCGAAAACCATGGGAAGTATAAGCAGGGCCATTATCCGTCTTAAGTCTAAGGGGCTTTCCCCAAGCTGCCCAAGCTTCTAAGCAGTGTATTTTGACGTGAGACACCTTTTCTCCTGCCAAAGGTGTGGCATGAATGACACCAGAAAAGGTGTCCACAGACACATGTAAATATTTTAACTTACCAAATTCTGTCAGATGAGTAACATCCATTTGCCATAGGGCGTTTGGTCTCAACCCCCTGGGGTTTACCCCCACATGGGGAGGATGAAGAAAGGTAACACAGAATTTACAGGCTTTAACAATATCTCTTGCCACATGCCTGGACAAATTATATCTTTTCCTAAGGGTATTAGCAGGTACATGATACAATCTATGAAAATCTTTTGCCAATTCTACAGGAACAGCAGCGACCAGAGCCACAGCCCGAGTTGCCTGGTCCACCAAATCATTACACCTTGCCATCGGGCCCGGCAACATAGAGTGGGCACGAATATGTCCAATATAAAAAGAGTGTTTTCTGTTTAAGATAAGGGATTGAATCTGTAACAAAACATTAGAAACTGTACTGGCCTGCTTAATTGAAGCAGCAACTTCAAGAGAAGCAACGGCATTTACAACATATAATGAATCAGAAAATAAGTTAAAAGGTTGATCAAATCTTTTAAAAACTTCAAGCACAATTAAACATTCAACAGCCTGTGGGGCATTCGGCCGAAAATTAAAGACTACCGGCTGTTTGTGTCCTTGAACAAAAAAGGCACCTTGTCCAGATTTTGATCCATCCGTAAAGATGGTCAGAGCATTAACCAAGGGCTCCTTAGAAGTGACAACAGGAAAATACACTAAATTTTTGTTAACTATGGCAAGCAGAGGATGCTTAGGATAATGGTTATCAATTACATTTGGAAATGAGCAAACAAGAATTGCCCACATATCCACTGTGGCTGCTAAAATTTCAACTTGCTCACGGGTGTATGGAATAATTAATTTATCTGGAATTTTTGCAAAGTGCATCAAACAATACTTTATACCCAAAATTGCCTTTATTTATTTATTTTTTTTTCAGACCAAAATTGCCTGTTTAGCCACTAATTCAGGAAAATATTGAACAGTTTTTGCTCCCACAGAATCATAGCATTACTAGTTAGCCTTCGAAGCAAGGCAATGGTATAATTGGCTGTCACTCCATAAGTCCGGACTGCCTCAACTAAATCCTTAAGCTGGGAGTAGGAAACAGGCTCAAAATTTCTTTCATTAGTAATTGGATTTTCAAAAACTGGAAAGGCGGCCGCCAGCCGCGACCGACCAGGTGCTTCCTTTTATAAAGTGACTTAGCCCCGCCGGCGGGCAGGCCCGGGGGGCCGACGGGTGAGGGCCAGCTCCGTTTCCTCTTCCTGGCTGCTGTGGTACTCCCACCCCTAGGGGGCGCCACCCCCCATATCTGTCTGCCTCATACTCCGCCGCAGCCTCTTCTAAGTCTTCACCATCAGCTGGATCGAGCTGTTCTCCCTCCTCCTCTAACATTTCTTCCTCTGACTCACTCACAAGATCACTGCATTCTTGGTCCCGCCCTTCCACATGTAGGGCTGAGAACCGGTTTGCTTTTAAAGAAGGGCATGGGGGTCTCCTTGAGACCCCCTCCTCCCTAAGACCCTTCTCCTTTTGTGAGGGCTGCAGTCCCTCCTGCTTTAATTCTTTAGGATCCTTTTGTCTTTTTTCCCTTTTTCTTTTAGGCCTATTTTCCTCCCCATTACTGGATGCTGACTCTGATAGACTATCCTGATGCTGCGTTAGTACTTTGCATCCTTCCTGGATTAAATCAAACCCTCCCTCCTCGAGGCAAGTGCGCACCATCAAATAGACAAGCCACAAAGGAAGAAGCAATGCAAGCAACCAATAAATATCTAAATCTACAGTGAGCAGCATACCGGGGGATACTTACCGACGTCCCCTCTCCGCGTGTTGAGTTCTGGCTCCGGTTCGGCCTCTCGCGTGGGTCCCGGGTTTCGGCACCACTTGCGGCGAACGCCTTCTCGACCAGCGAGGAAGAACGACCACCACACCAGGAGTCTTCTCAGATCACACTTTATTGGAGAGCCTTTTTACTTGTAGGAGAGCTTGAGCGCGAGAGCGCGTGCACCCAAAACATGTCCGCTTATATAGGGAATAGGAACACGGGTCTTTCTATCATTGGTCGTCTGCCTTTCACCGTCACCAGGTGCCACGGGATTGGCTGGGGACCCTACGTGGCTCGCGCATGCGCAAAGCCCAGGACCCACCGTCCCACCAAGCACCACCTGAAAGGGAGTGGTTACCTCAAAGCTGCAAGGGAGTGGGCGCCATCTTGTAATGGCATTTAGCCTGGCTCCCTACACATTACCTTGTTCATGTAACTGTAACCCTCTTTACAGTATTTTCACAATAAAAAACAATTAAAAAAAAAAAAAAGACTTTAGCTCACTTATTTATTGGGCAGTTGTTTCTTTGAAGATTTGTTGTTGGGAAATTCAATTTTTTGAGTTCCAAGTATATTTTAGATATGAGACCCTTGTCCATTGTATGGCCAGTGAAGATCTTCTCCCAATCCGTGGGCTTTCTCTTGATTGTGCCAGCTAGGTTCCTTTCCATGCAGAAGCTCTGCAAATGCAATCCCATTTGTCCAACATTTATTTAAATTGTTTTGTTTCTGGGTATCTATTAAGAAAATTTCGGCCTGTGCCAATGAGACTTAGGGTAGCTCCTATTCTGTCCTGTAATGTTTTCAGAGTTTCTGCTTTGACCCTGAGGTCTTTGAACCATTTGTAGTTGATTCTGCTACAGGGTGATATATAAGTGCCGCGGACCGGGTTCTGTCGGGACGACGGAGGATACCTAGGGGAGGAACCTGGAATAGGATGGGGAGATGGCAAACAGACAACTCACACACAAGAGGAGTGGATGCTGAGTGCTGAGTGCGATTTAATGCAGAGGATAGCAAACTTTTCTAACAGAAGTCTTCATGAGAAAGGGCAAAAGTTTACACAATCTTGCTGCATGGCTTCATTTTTAGGTGGTCACCAGCTGATCGCCTGACAGGCACTTGTTTCCAGCTTATCTCTAAGGAATACAACGATTACGCTGTTTGTCATCAATTAACCATTATCTATCTTTACAGAGGCCTTAACTTTCCCAAATAGATCTTTCTTGTTTCTTCTTTAATAGTAAACCTCAAGGAGACCTGGATCTAGCAATTCTCTAGGTTTAGCAATTCTCTTAGTAAATAGCAGGAAATTCTTTCTCCTAAATAATTATCTCAGCAATTGCCATACATTCTTTCTGTTCTAGCTGAGCCTACAGCTTCTTGTAAATCCCTTACAAATAATTCCTTCTGCTGAAGTGACTTTGTGAAACCCCTAATACTTTTATATTTACTTATAACTTGTCTCCTAGCCTCCATAAGAGGGGTTTCAGGTTAGCACTTAATTCTGGTGAGTTAGTCATATTTTTAAGACACTCATCAGATATTGGAGTAGTCAACACTCTTAAGAAAGAGCTTTGAATAAGGGAACGTTGACAATGAGCAAGTACAAAGAGCAGTAGAAGCAGTAAAAGATTAATAGGCACTCTTATACACTGAAGAAAGGCAGAAACACATCTTTTCCCAGGGGTTTTTCCAGCTTTTTCCCAGGAGTAGGCCTCTTAGAAGCCTTATTCTCCGAGGTAGACTTCGGTGAAGTCCCAAAACTTGGAGATAGGTTTCTGTAAAGCCCCATTCTCTGAGGTAGACTTCGGTGAAGTCCCAAAACTCAGAGATAGGTCTCGAAGCCCCTATCATGGTCTGATAGATGGTTTCCCATGCTAAGCAGACTCTACTGGGGTCGGCGTGGCATATAAGGATCTAGCTTTAGCTTTTTACAAGTAGTTAACCAATTTTGCTAGCACCATTTACTGAAGAGGCTGTCTTTCTTCCATTCTAGTTTTTTGGCTCCATTACCGAGGATTAAGTGGCTATAGGTCTGTGAGTTCATTTCTGATTTTTCAAATCTATTCCATTGGTCCTGAGGTCTGTTCTTGTGTCTGTACCAAGCTGTTTTGATAACTATGGCTTTGTAGTAGTGTATGAAATTTGGTATTGATATTCCTCCTGCAGTGATCTTTCTGTTGAGGATCATTTTAGTTATTTGGGGTCTTTTATTGTTCCATATGAATTTTTGGATTTCTTTTTCTATTTCGTGGAAAAATAAGGATGGAATTTTGATAGGTATCGCATTGAATTTGTATATAGCCTTGGGAAGTATTGCCATTTTCAAGATGTTGATCCTTCCAATCCAGGAGCATGGGAGGTTTTTCCACTTCCTAAGTTGTGTTTTGATTCCCTTTTTCAGGTTTTTAAAGTTTTCTTCATAAAGATTCTTCACTTCTTTGATTAAGTAAATTTCTACGTATTTTATATTTTGTGTGGCTATTTTGAATGGAGTTGCCTTCCTGATTTCACCCATGCTTTACTCAGTGTTGTCATACAGATAAGCCATTGATTATTGAGGGTTAATTTTATACCCTGCTTCTTTGCCAAAGTTTTGAATCAGCTTCAGTAATTTGGAAGTGGAGTCCGTGGGATTCTTTAAATAGAAAATCATGGCATCTGCAAAGAGTTTTACTTCATCTTTCCCCATTTGGAACCCCTTTGTGTTTCCATCTTGTCTTATTGCGGTAGCTAGGCATTCTTATACTAAGTTGAAGAGAAGTGGAGAGAATGGACATCCTTGTCTCATTCCTGAGTTAAGAGGAAATGGCTTTATTTTTCCACCATTAATTATAATGCTGGCTGTAGGTTTGTCATATACAGCTTTTATTGTATTGAGTAATGTTTCCTGGATTCCTAATTTTTTCAGACCCATCATCATAAAGGGTTTGATGCATCTTGTCAAATGCTGTTTCTGCATCTGTTGAGATAACCATGTGGTTCTTATCCTTGCTCTTTGTTGATGTGATGAGTTATATTAATTGATTGTGTATATTGAACCAGCTTTCCATCCCTGAAATGAAACCTGTTAGAATGTGATGTATGATTTTTGGGATGAATTTTTGAAGTTCATTGACCAAAATTTTGTGGAGAAGTATTGCATCAATATTCTTCAGAGAAATGGGTCTATAGTTCTCCTTATTTAATGAGTTCCTGCCTGTTTTTGGAATAAGGGTTATTATGGATACATAGAATGACTTCTGTAGTGAATTTTCCCTTTCAATTTCATTGAAGAGTTGGAGGATTATTGGTTTGTGCTCTGCTGTGAAGGACTTGTAGAATCCCGCTGTAAATCCATCTGGTCCTGGGCTTTTCTTCGATAGGACTTCTCTTATTGCTGTTTCTATTTCAATCCTTGATATGGGCCTGTTAAGATGTTTTATCTCATTTTAATTTATTTTTGGCATGTCCATATTTGCTAGGAAAAGGTCCATTTATGCCAAGTTCTCAAACTTATTAATATAAAGGTTTAAGAAGCATTCCCTTATAATGTTCTGAATCTTGTGGTTTCTATGGTGATGTTTCCATTCTCTTCTCTGAATTTATTTATTTGGGTGTGTTCTCTTCTTGTTCTGATAAGATTTTCCAACGGTCTTTTAGTTTACTTAATTTTTTCCAAGAACCAACTCTTTGTTTTGTGGATTCTTTCTATGGACTTTTAAAAAATGCTAATTTGTTTAATTCCTATTTAATTTTAAGTATTTGTTTCCATCTACTTGATTGGGGTTTATCTTGTTGCTCTTTTTCAAGGAGGTTCAAATATCTTATAAAAATGTTGGTTTCAGATCTCTCCAATTTGTTGATGTAGGAACTCAGAGCTATAAAATTGACTCTGAGTACTGTCTTTGCTCTTTCCCAGAAGTGCTGGTAATTTGTGTTTTCATTTTTGTTGATTATCATGAATATTTGAATTTACTTTCTAATCTCTTCCATGACACACTGTTGATTCAACAGTATGTTGTTCAGCCTGTACATGTTACAGGACTTTTTTTCGTGGCCTTTGGTGTTGAGTTCTAAGTTTATTCCCTTGTGGTCTGAGAGAATGAATGGTAAAACTTCAATGTTTCTGAATTTGGACAAGTTTGCTTCAAGACCTAAAATGGCATCTATTTTGGAAACTGTTCCATGTGAGGCTGGGAAAAAAGTGTATTCTGATGCTGCTGGGGGAAATATTCGGTAGATGTCTGTTAAATCTAGTTGATCCATGCAGTTGTTTAGATCTGCAGTTTCTCTGTTAAGTTTTGCTGACTTCATCTGTCTTGTGGGTATAGTGGTGACTTAAATTCTTCAACAATTTATGTCTTTGGATATATGTGAGCTTTGAGGGAAAGTAGTGTTTCTTGGATAAATCTGGGTGATCCGGTGTTTGCCAAATAGAGATTAAGAATTGTAATATCCTCCTGAAGGGGAGATCCCTTAATTAGTATGTAGCAACCTTCTTTATGTCTTCTCACTAATTGTAATTTGAAGTCTAGTTTATCTGATATTAGAATTGCCACTCAAGCCTCTTTATGGGGCCATTTGCTTGGTAGAATTTATTCCAGCCTTTCACTTTCAAAATGTGTTTGTTTGTATGAGCAAGTTGTGACTCCTGAAGGCAGCAGATAGAGGGATCTTGCTTTTTAATCCAACTATACAGTCTATCACTTAATTGGAGAGTTAAGTCTGTTAATGTTGAGTGTTAGGACTGAGAGGTGTTTGGGAGTTCCTGCAATGTTATCCACCTTGGGTGCTGGAGCAACTAGATTCTTCCTATAGTTCTTGGATTCTCAGTTTGGGTGCAGTTTCTTGGTCTTTATTGTGGTCTTGTTGGTTTTCTATGTGTAGGACATCGTTTAGTATCTTTCATTGGGCTGGTTTGTTGGAAATATATTGTTTCAGTTTTTCTTTGCTATGGAAGGTTTTCATTTGACCTTCGGTTATGAAGGAGAGCTTAGCTGGGTATGTCTTTAGGGCATGGCCTACATCATTCCAGGCTCTTCTTACTTTAATTGTCTCTGCTGAGAAATCTGAGGTGATGCTAATTGGTTTCCCTTTGTAAGTAGTTGATCTATTCTATTGACAGCTTTAAGGGGATTTTTTTTCCTTGGAATTGATCCTGTGTGGATTATAATGTACTGGTGAGATATCCTGTCCTAGTTGGTCTATTTGGCATTCTAAAAGTTTCTTGTATCTGAATAGGCCTATCTTTTTGCATGTTTGGGAAGTTCTTTGCTATGATCATGTTAACCAAATTTCCTAGACCATTAAATTCTGTCTCTGGGGGCTTGGAAGGTGGCTCAGTGGTAGAGTTCTGGCCTTGCATGCATGAGGCCCTGGGTTTGATTCCTCAGCACCATATAAGAAAAAAAGAAAAAAAAGCCAGAAGTGGTGCTGTGGCTCAAGTGGTAGAGTGCTAGCCTTGAGCTGAAGAGCTGAGGGACATCGCCCAGGCCCACAGTTCAGGCCCCATAACCGGACCCAAAAAAGAAATTCTGTCTCTAGGTGCTCCTCTACACACATTATCCTCAGATTAGGCCTTCTGAGAGAGTCTTCCAAGTGTTGAATAGATCTATCATATTTCTTGGATTTCCCTTGGATAGTTTATATTCTTTCTCTGTAATAACCTGGCTGTCCTCAATCCCTCAGATTTGCTCCTATGCATGGTCTAACCTACTGTCGAGACTTTCTACTTTGTTTTTTATTTCTTTTCCTTCTAACTGGTCAGCTTTGATGGCTTCAAATTCTTTGTTGGAACTTTGTCTTAGATCTTGTATGAACTTCTTTACCTCCTTAATTTGGGGTTCAGTGTTTATTCTCAAATCACTTAGTTGACTGGTTATGGTGTTCCTGGACACACATTCTTTCTGTTGGGCTCCATTCAGTATTCCCTTTGTGGTCTCCCTGAATTCTTTCAGCATTCTGTTTATGGATTCCATGAATGCCTCTGTTGATCTTTTTCTATTGTCATCCCGCTCTCCCAAGTCCTGTACTCTTTGATTAGCTTCCTCATGTTCATGCAATTCCTGTAGTTCTCTTTGACTGTTCTCAGTCTGCTCACGCAATTCCTTTATTTCTTTTTGACTGTTCTCAACCTGCTCATGCAATTCCTGTATCAATCTTTGAGTAGCTTCCTCACTCATGAGATTTCAGTATTAATCTTTGGTTTCCCTCTCTCTCCCTATCATGCTCACATTGAATCCTTTGCAGGTTTTCAAACTTTTCATTCATCATGTTTACCAGTAGTGTTTGAGGAGATTTTTGGGAACTCTCTTCTGGTTTATTCATTAACTATGCTGTCAACTGATTTTCATGAGTGGGAAGTCAGATACCTGGACTTGCCATTTTCCTTGTGCTTTTCCTGCTTGTTCTGCCTATTTGGTATGAAAGTAACCAATTTTTTGCTAGAACAAAATTTTAAGGCAAGCATCATCAAAGTTCTGTAGTTGCACAGACAAAAGTCAGCAGATACAATCTAGTTCAACAGATACAATCTATTCGACATCAAAAAACTATGGCTTAATGAGCTAAGAACAGCAAAGAAGAATTTCGCAATCCACAAATTATTTATTTTAGTAAGAAATGTGGGCAAAAATACGATTAGAGGGATTTGGAGAGGTAAAAGGAGAGTGAATTTAACCAAGTTCTAATCTTAAAGAGGGAAATGGATTAGACAGAATGATAGAAGCGTGATTAAGAAAAGAAAAAGAAAAAATGGAAATACAAAAATTTAAATTTAAAAAGTGAAACACTTAAAAATTATGTGTTTAAAGACGATATTGAGAGAAGAAAAGGATAGGATGAGAGGAAAGGTGGGATAGAAAGGAGACATAAAAAACTAAAAAATAAAAATTCTTAAAAGTAGTTACTTGAAAATTATATGGGTATAAAGAGACATAATACTGCTCTTAAAGAATTTTAACCTAAGAGGTTGTGAACTGAGTAATAAATTTCTGGATTAAGTATGTACACAATGGGGTATAAGGTCTAATATTCAATGATGGATAAATATCTGGGGATGATCAGAATAGCACTTAAGTCTCACAAAAAAGAAAGGGAAAAAAATGAAAAGAATAAAAAAATAAGGACCAAAAGGTCAGAAGAGATTTTTTTTAAAAGCACACACACACACATTTACACCTAAAATAATAATGATGAGAAGAAAAAAATTAATAGAAAATATTATTTTTAAAAAATTAAAATTAAAGAAAGGTACAAAAAAGAGTTCTTTGATTTTTTTTTGGGGGGGTAGAATGTGAAGATACTCTATTTCCCCTGTGTCCATAACCAGTCACTTGGTGGAGTCTCTGGTCTGCTTGTGGTGTTTGTTTTTCCTGTGGCTTTATTAGTTGCTTAAGTCAGTTTGTTTGAGCAGGCAGAAAATTGCTCGCCATTACCCAGAATTTTGTGATCCTCCTCCCAGGATAGTTCAGTGGGAGGAAGATCTGCATTGAGTATCACGAAAGAGGGAGATGGCTGTTTCTTCTAATTTTGAGATGCTGTAATAAGGTTAGGTTCTGGGTAGAGTTGAGGCCTTTCAGCAAACAGTAGCTTTTCTCTGAGGTGCTAGCTCTGGAGACACACACAGCCCAGCCTGGAGCCATTCTCAGGGTTTATGTTTACTGAATTTCAATTGATTGTCTCAGCTGCTGTAGGGAGGGGCAGCCTCTAGCTCTGTTTACCCAGTGAAGAAAGTCACTTCTCCAAGGGCGGGGCTTCTTTGCTTGGGCTGGGTGACTTCTCTTGGGTGGAATTGATCCTGTCAAGTCAGGTTCCTGTTACCTCCTAAATGGGTCTTGTTTTCTTCCAAGTCCGAAGTTGGAGATAGCTGTTCAAATGGGCCTTTGTCAGTATCAAAGTTGGAGATCTCCGGTGGTGGTCTTACCTCCTCAGCTCCCTGAGGAGTGAGGATGTCAGCGTTCTAGTCATGTCAGAGTCTTGGTTCCTGGGCCATCTCTGGTTTGCGATCTGCAGTATGAAGATATCTGCTCCTTGTCAGTTCTTACTGGTGTTGAGTAGAATCTGCCTGCTGTCCCGCTGTGTCTGGCATCTTTGTCCTGGACTCTGTGTTATAGGTATGCTGGCTATGGCAGCTGCCACTGCTGCCACAGCTGCCACAACTGTGGCTACCAGCAAGTGCTCTGATGTGTCTCCTTGCCTGGATTTTCCTTCTCTGGCCAAACTCTCTGTACTGTGATGGGACACTTGGTGTGATTCTGTAGCCTAGGACTGTTCACTGGAACAGTAAAACTGCTTTCTATGCGAGAGCTTTTTTAGCCTCTAGCTTAGCCTCTACTCTGTCCCTCTGAACACATTTTTTGCCTCTTATTAAAGTATATCTGATATTTTAAAGTAGCTTTGTCCAAATATAATATTAATTTAATCAATTATTTCATTAGGACAATGTTGGCCAGATTTATTTCCAGTAAATCTTATCCATTATAATAAATGAGAACATGCTGTGTCAGTCTCCTATTAATATGACAAAATACTTTATAAAATTAACTTCAAAGGAGGAAAGATTAATCTTGGTTTCTGATTTTATACATTTCAATTTACATTTCTTATCCTCATTGCTTTTGGTTGGTGGTGGTACCGTACCCCATATCAGGAACATGTGATGGAGTATGTGTATTCATGGAAGTGAGGAAGTAAAGAAAAGGAAAAATAGGAGTAGGATAGGGAGAAAGGGGAGGAGGGGAAGAAGGAGAGGAAGAAGGAAAAGTAGAAGGAGACAGAGAAGTAAACGAAGGAAGAGGAAGAAAGGACTTTGATCTTAAATCTTCTTTGATCACAAGTTCTCAGTGACCTAATCTCTATAACTATGCCCACTTGAAAGGTTTCACCTCTTTATGGCAACATAGTGAAACCTAATAATTAATCCCAATCCTTTATTATTTCAGATTTAATTTCTGGGTAGATCTTTCTATACAATTCTGATAACTTCTGTTCCTAAATATGAGAGATGCTATTTGGCGTAGAGGTGGTTTGCTTATACCATTGCTGGAGAGATGAAGGAAATATTTTGAGCTCAAATACATTTTATTTAATAGATAAGGAAGTTCCTAGAGATTACATTTTGTGACCTTCAAAAATGACTATTTCATCTAACTTATAATGACTTGAAGTTTTCATAATTTTATGGCATTTTCATTCAAGTATTTGTCATCGATAGTGAGGTTCTTTACTTCAAGTTGAAAGAAAAATAAATACTATCACGATCATTTATCAGAATTATTCTTTAAAGAATAGGTATAATATGAATTTCCTACCATTCAAAAATTAGTTATCTTCAAGTCCATAGGAATAATTGGATAAGTGATTAAATATCTTGATTTATTTATCTTATACTGAGGTTGATTCAATTTCTAAAAATCACTGTTGACATAAAATACATGAAATTCAGTGTTTCTCTGAAATGATTTGGTAATCAAACCTCAGAAATACATGACTAGTAACAAAGATATTTATATACTCACAAAATGTATGAATCTACAAAACCTAAAAAAGATTAGGTTTAAAAGAAGATAAATTCATGTGACCACAGTATATAATATTTAATTTAATGAAAAATTGCTTCATTCAGCCTTACAGAGCCTTTTGTTTTCAGCTTACATGAGAAATTTGATTAACAATCCCTTTTTTGCTTTTGAATATTAGAATATTTCAATTTGTTTAAAGATTCTGTCATTTAAACCTTTGAGTGGATATTTTTTCATAAAAATGAAAAATATTTTTCACAATGCAAGTTCAGGTTTAATAACAATAAATATCTAAATGTTAATTTGTTAAATTGAGCCTCTAGAATTCAAATAATACAATTTATTTTATTCTTAGATATATTAAATCTGTGCTAAATATGAATGTCTCAAGCTTCTAATTCTCGCTACTCAGGAAGATGGGGTTCAAAGTCGGCCTTGCCAAGAAAGTTTGTGAGACACATCTCAATTAATCAAACACACACATCACAACACACACACACACACAGATACACCCACACACAAAGCCAGAAATAGAATGGTGATTCAAATGATAGAGCAATATCCTTGAGGAAAAAAACAACAACAACTAAGAGATAGTTCTTGAGTTAAAATCACAAGAACAACACACACACACACACACACACACACAATATTATGTCTAAATGCTTATTTTAGTTTGAAGAAATAAATAATATCATGAAAAGTAATATTTGTTACATATCTTGGAACATTTGAGAAGTTGTTTTTAGTATAATTTGTGTTAAGATATAACATAGGTTATTAAAATTAATATTAATCTAGTTATTGTTTATAATTACTCATAACACCTTAGAGTACAACAGTTGGGATTTTTCTATAGCCATAAGAGATATTCTGAGTAAAAGGAAGAGAGGAATATAGGACGAAAGAAGAAAGAAAGAAAGGAAGAAAGATAGAAAGAAAGAAAGAAAGAAAGAAAGAAAGAAAGAAAGAAAGAAAGAAAGAAAGAAAGAAAGAAAGGAAGAAAGGAAGGAAGGAAGGAAGGAAGGAAGGAAGGAAGGAAGGAATGAAGGAAGGAGAGAAAGAGAGAGAGAGGTAGGGATGGAGGGAAGGAAGGAGGAAGCAAAGAAGAAAAGAAGGAAGGAAGGGAGGGAGAAAGGATGGGTCAAAACAATTCAAATCATAAAATCTATTTAGCCCAACATAACCTCCATGTAATTAATCCTTTAGTAAAGTCAAGTTTGCAATTTTCACTTCTTTGCATGTTCTCCATGCATGAATGAAACCAGCAAATGAAGGATCATAAATAACCAGATGAATCTGTTTGCATCTGTAGTAATATGTATGCAAATCTTTTTCTCATTTTTTATACATCATCAAATAAGATTTGCAAACAATTTACATTTTGTTATATTCTAAAAATTGATGAAACTAAAGGATTTCAATACATTATATAATGTGAATACAATTATTTTTAATGTTATTAATATTAATTTTTTCATGTTATATTAATTATAAAATTTTATTATGCATTTTATCAGATTAATTAGCATCCTCTGATTTTGGTTTCTGTGGGAGTTCTAATATCCGACTGTACTAAAAATCAAAGGATATCTGTATTTCTTGGCACAAACGAATATTTCTGAAAGCAATTAACTCATTGGAGATTGTTGAAATAAGTTATCGGGTCCTTTAAATGCAGTATTATTTCATCTGTAAAAAGGGATAGGTTTACTTCTTCCCTATTTGGATCCAGTTTATGTTTTTCTTTTTATTTACTTATTTATATTTTTATTGTGATAATACCATACAGAAGATTTACAATTACATGGGCAAGATAACATGCACATTTCTTATCAAGCATTGTTGTCTCCTCTTTGTTTCCCCTTCCCATACCTTCCCATACTCCCCCAACCCCACCCAAACCTCATCCCAACCCCCACCAAAGTTGTAAAATTCATTTTTCGACATAACGACTTGCACATCTCATTTTGAAATGGGTCCACCTTTATCCCTAGTTAAACCATTTCTTTTTTTCCCTTCCCCTCCACAAATTATACCAACATCAAATACTGTTAAAGCATGGGTTACCCGCTTTCACTATATTTGATGTCAGTATAACATGTGGAGGAGATGGGGACAAACAAGTCGTTTAAGGATTTAGGTGGACCTGTTGCAACAATGTGAAGTACAAAATGTCATGTCAAAACCAGCTTTACAATGTCGGTGTGGGGGGTATGATTGGGTGGGGGGGAGGGGGGAGGCTGGGAAGGGAGGTGAAGGGTAAAAAAAGGAGGAGGCTGCAAGGCTTGGTAAGAAATGTATGCATAATCCTGTCCATGTAATTGTAACCCCTCTGTACAGTATGTTCTCAAATAAAATAAAATAAAATATATATAAAAAAAGCATGGGTTATACCATGGGGGAGGGACACACAAAGCAACAAAGAAATCGTCTTATAAATATGTTAGAAACAATTGCAAGAAAGGAAAAAAATCATTTGAATACTTATGTTTTTCTCTTGCCTATTGCTCTTGCTTTAAAGTCCACTACCATATTGAAGAGTAGTAGAGAAAGTGCACATCCTTTTCTCATTCCTGATTTTAATGTCTTCATGCTTCCCCCATTAAGTAAATGCTAATTATCTCTGCCATATACATACTATGTATTATCTTGAGGAATGTTCCATGTATTTCTAGCTTCTCAGACCTTTTATTCATAAAGTTGAATTGGAGCTTGTTAAAAGCTATTTCTACATCCCTACAGACAATCATGTGTTTCTTGTCCCTTCTTCTGCTGATGGTTTGTATGATGTTTATTGACAAGAATATTGAATCCAATTGTATCTTAGGATGAATCCTATTTGATTATACAATATAACTTTTCTGTTAGTTGCTGAAATTGGTTGGCGAGAATTTTATTAAGAAGTTCTGCATCATTGCTTGTCAAAGAGTTGGGTTCAAAGTTTTCTTTTTTTGGTGAGTCCCTATGTGATTTGGCGAAGAGTCTAATTCTAGCTTCATAGAATGTGTTTGATAATTCCATTTCCCTTTCTATTCCATTAAAGACTTAGATCAGTGTATTGTAAGTTCTTTGCAGGCCTTAATTTCATGGTACATTCATTGAGTCCTAGATTTTTCTTGAATGGGATGTGGTTTATTGACATTTCATTTTCATTTCTTCTTATGTGTTACTACTTGGTTCAGATCGATTATAGGAAAGCATCAATTTCTCCAGGATTCTCCAGGAGATTGGCATAAGTTTTTCAAAGTTCTCTCTTATATCATTCTCAATTTTGCTTATATCTGTTGTTTGGTCTCATTTTTGTCTTTAATTTTCTCTATTTGGATGAGTTCTTTTATTGCTTTGGGTATTTTTTATTATGAAGGTGATATACAGAGGGGTGGGTTACAGTTACATAAGTAATGAGTACATTTTTAACAGTGTTACCCTTGTTCATTTTTGCCTGCTTCCCCCAAACCTGACATCCCACTCCCACAAGTTGTAAAGTTCATTTGTAATGTAGGGTCTAGTGTATATCATTGTTGCTTTGGTTAATCTTTGTCCCACCATTTCTGTGATTTCCCTTCCCTTCCCCAAATCAGATTAACATGTATAAGACAAAGGGTACACAAATCAAAAACAGTGACTACAGGGAATAAACCAAAGTGTAAATCTAAATAGAAACAACTAAAAACAGTTCACTGTACCATCATCTTGTATCCATTTCTTGGAGCTCATTTGTATAAGCATCATTTTATATGGTGATGTGCATATTGCTATTGAGCTATTGTGAATATCCTAGACATATTCTAGTTTTTCCAAATGAGTGAAAATATGTAGCCTATGACTTTTTTGTGTCTGGCTTGTTTGACTTGTTATGTTTCCAAATTATTCCATTTCCTTACAAATGGGGCAATGTCATTCATCTGATGGAAGCACAGAGTTTTGTTGTGAATGTATACAACATTTTCTTGATCCATCATTGCTGGGTGATAGGAGAACTCTATTGAGGAACCTCTGTACTTCTTTACAGAGTATTTGAAGAAGTTTACATTTTCACCAATAGTGCAGTAATGTTCCTTTTTGGCCTCATTCCCCACCAGGCCAGTAATGTTCCTTTTTGGCTCCATTCCCCACCAGCCCAGCATCTGTTATTATTAATTTTCTTCATAATGGTCCTTCTAACTGGGGTGACGTGGAATCTCAATGTTGCTTTGATTTGCACTTCTTTTATGGCCAGAAATATTCCATATTTCTTCATTTGTCCATTGGTCATTCATATTTCTTCTTCAGAGAGGTCTCTCTTTAAATTTTAAGCCCCTTTATATTATGAGGGTTGTAGTTTCTTTAAAGATTTCTGTTTTTGGGAGGGTTAACGTTTGTGCTTCTAAGAATATTTGAGATATGAGACCATTGTGTGTTGCAGAGCAACTGAAGATCTTCTCCCAATCGGTGTGTTTTCTACTTATCTTTCTATCTACAAAAGGTCTCTTTTTAGTCAGCTTTGGTAAGGGTCTGTCAAGTCTGTTAATTTATTGAAAGAACCAGCTCTGTTTTGTTGATCTTTGTCTTTTGATTTAATTTTTTTTATTTGTTTCCGTCTACTTGGCTTTGGCCTTGTTCCTTTTTTCAAGGAGCTTGAGGTACATAATTAAAATACTGATTTGAGAATTCCCCAATTGCTTGATATAGGCATTCAAAGCTATAAATTTTCCACTAAGTACTGCATTTAATATGTCCCAGAGGAACTGATATTTTGTGTGCTCATTTTTGTTATATTCCAGAAACTTTCAGATTTCCATTCTAATCTCTTCAGTGCCCCACTGGTCATAAAGCAGTGTGTTGTTCACTCATCATGGGTTTGACCTTTTGTTGCTTTAGCTGTTTAATTCAAAGTTTATTCTGTTGTGGTCTGAAAAGGTCCTCCTCTATTGGGCATGGTCGTCCTCTTCGACCAAGCTCGCAGCTTCGGGAGGGACGCACATGGAGTGGTGAGGGAGGAAGGGGATACCTGTCTACCCAGCCAGATCAGCCGAATCAAACCTGGCGATCAATGGGGTGGCAGATGTCGTGGCCAGATCGCCCTCACATCCTCATGTGGTGACTTGAAAAGGCATCCTTGCAGCAGCACTGAACAAGTGGCAAAAAGAAATACAAAGGAAAGACATCCAGTAAAACTTTGCATCAATTATAACCTATTACACCTTAAAAACAGTTTTACTTTCCTCTTGCCCTATATTTTGGCATGAGGCCCTCTGAATTAGGCAGAAATCTCCAGAATTTCTTCATACACAGTAATACAAATAAATATAGCTTCTATTCCTTCTTAAATTAAGGGTGATTGCATTTAGTTCTTTCCCATGTTTGATTCGTGAAAAAGAAATCCTGAAGTGTATCTGTAAAATACCAAACTCAGGATTTCTTTTGATCTCCTCACTGGAGAAAAAGAATAAAATGACTGAGCAACAGGTATCACCCATATTGTCATTGTGGTATCTCTCTCTCTGATTAGAAAATAATCCCGCAGATCACTTATGCTAAATGTTTTCCAAGAATTCTTGTTGTTATATTGCATTTATCTTCCTCTTCTTGTCTCCTCTCCTGCTCTTTTCCCCAGGGTCCTGTTTCCCTCTTCCTTCTCTCCTCCTCTCTACTTTCTCCCTGTACCTTTTCTTCTTCCTCCTGCTATGCCCTTCCTCTTCTCTTGCCCCTTCCTCTTCCTTTCCTTTCCTCTTTCTCCTACACTTTCACTTTCTTCTATTTCGTCCTTTATGGTCCTGGGGGTTGGGCTACATGCCTTGTGCTCACTGAGCAGATGCTCTCCTCCTCGCTAGAGGCCTCCAGTCTGGACTTCATTTAAATGACACTCTATTTCTGATTTGTTTTTAAGTAGCAAACCAAGAAAGACTTTTGATTCAGGGTGTAATTCATTGTACATATTCTACACAATAAATATGTGCTACTTCATATATTGTAGCTATTAGGTTTTGATTATGCTTTGGGCCTTCAGAAACAATTTGTTTGAAGGCAATCTAATGTGATTCTCCAAAATTAATGAACTGGTTACTTTATATATTGTACAAGCACTTCCATATTGCTCCCAGTTTAATGAATTGTCACTTTGTGGTAGCAGCCACGGTAACACTAATCAGGGATTTCTGGGGAAAAGAAGAGTAAGTCCAGACAGGAAAATCCATGAGATCTGTATCTCAAATTAACTACTAAAAAGACAGAAGAAGACCTGTGGCTATGTGGTTTAGTGCCATCTTTGCACATACTAAGCTGACAAAAGGACTCATGCCTGAGTTGAAAACCTGTGGGGGTACACACACCTCCATCCTCCCACACACATACACACACATATTTCCCAGCTAGAGCAAGTAGAATATCTGTTTTCCCAGTAACTTGACTGAGTTACTATCCTATGTGTTTGGATGTATCATCAACTTACCTAATTTTAATAAATGACACCCTGTTCATTATTATTTAATCCTGGTGACAAGACACATTTTCATGCAGAAAATTGAGTTTGTTCTCAAAATCATGACTGTCTTGGTTTGTAAGAATGAAATAATTGTGCCTTTAATTCATTAGTTCATCAATTCGAAAAATAACCCTAACCCTAGAACCGATTGCCTTTTGATTCAAAAAGCCACACAAATACATTAGATTTTATTCCTCCCATCTTTGTTTCAACTCATCGTTCTTAAAATAGTTTGTAGTTTTACTCAATATCTTGCCATTTTTCTAACCTGAGTCCTAACTGGAACATTTAGGCTAACCCTCACATTAATCATACCCTAATCCTAATATTATTATCAGTTTCCTATTTCATATTCATCCTAATTCTAACTTGACTTGTTATTTGAAGAGTTACTTCCAGTTTGAACCTAAATTTTCCATTTGCCTAATGCTAAAACTAAGCCTAGTTGGAACTGAAATCTAACTTTCCACCTAATGAGAATCCAATATTAATGTTTAAGAAAAATACTCTAGTTTTTATTCATTCTATCGAAAACTCCAATTTGCACTGTGGAAATGAATTTCAATTTGCCCTAATTCCCAAAAATTTCCTGACTCTACCTCTGAAGTTATCTTGTTCCCTAACCTGAACCATTATGTTATTTGTCCTCAAATTCTCTTATCATTAAAAATACTGTATTATCCATTGATCTACCTTTCCTAAACTACTGTATCCTAAAACAGTTTCAGATTTACTTACCATCTAGTCCTTTACTTAAAGCTAACTCTCAACTTAAACCTGGCTGGAAAACTCTCATTAATCATTACAAGAATGATCACTGAGAAATAAATATGATAATGTTCTAGTTACTATTCAGCCTGACATTTTTTTGCTTCTATTTGTTAGTGAAAACTCAATTTTATACAAAAAATTCCTATTCATAACACTAATCATAATCAGAACAAAATGCTGATCCTGATCTTAATCCCAATTATATGTCAATACTAACACTCACACAAGTACACTAGTTTTCACTCATCCTAACTTGATTCAAATAAGCCTTCCAAACATAGGTCTCAATTTTTTCCAATATCTTAGTCATTTTCTAACCCTAACTTAATCTTAACTGGAACACTGAGAATAAACCTAAGCCTAATTGCAAGTAAATTCTAATATTAGTAGGAATACTTTAGTTGACATTCACTCTAATTCTTGCCAGGCTTATTCTAAAATTTACCTTCAATTTGAGCCCCATTTTTTTTTCTTCACTCTAACCCTAACCATGGCTGGAATCCTAACCATAACCTTGACACTAATGCTATCCCAATTCTAAAATTTATGAAAAATGCTCACTTTGTGTTCTCCTAACTAAAATTCCACTTGTAATTCTTGAAATGAATTGCAGGTTTTCCAAAACCCTACAGATTTTCTCACTCTTATTTCTGAACCTATCTTATTCCATAAAAGGAATCATTGTACCCATTGATCTCAAATCCTAATATAATGAAATACATTGTACTTCCATTATCCCAGCATTTCCTGAATTCCTAGAAACTAAAATAAGTTCAAATTTAACTAACATTTTCCCCATTTCTTTATTTTTGTTTTTTTGGTCATGGGGCCTGATCTCTGGGCCTAGATCCTTTCCCTGAGTTCTAGGCATGGGCATGATCCCTGAGTTCTTCAGCTCAAGGTGTGCACTTTCCTACTTGAGCCACATCACCACTTTCTGGTTCTCTCATGCTTAATTGGAGATAAAATTCTCACAGATTTTCCCACTGAGCTGGCATTGAACTCTGATCTTCAGAAATCAGCCTCCTGAGTAGCTAGGATAGCAGGCATGAGCCACCAGTTTAATCCGTTTCTTTACTCTATCCTCAACCCCCTTTAACCAGAAACCTAATGCTAATCACAATCTGAATTAAAACCAAATGATTAATGTAAGGAAAATTGTCTCTATTTAGTCAATCACACAATTTTTTGCTTCTACTTCTTAGTCGAAAACTAAATTTTAGCCTAAAGCTTGTCCTTCCCTAACCCTAACCAGAACTAATATAGTAACTCACTTTAAACCAAATTATATCTGAATGTTTAAAGTAACACTGACACTGGTTTTCATTCATTGTAACTTTGATGTTAGTCATTCTTCTTAAAATATGCTGCAGTTTTACACAATATCTTTTTCTCATCTTTACCCCAACTCTAACTGCAACACCTTGCCTAATCCTAAGCCTACATATAATAGCAAGCCTCTATTCCACATTTATCCTATCTCTTGCTCAGCGTGTAGGTCTAAAATTTAACTGGATTTTGAACCTAAATTATTATTATTATTTTAATTATGAAAAAACCGTACAGAAGATTTACAATTACATGGCCAAGGTAATGAGTACATTTTTTTATCAAGCATTTTTGTCTCCTCCTTTGTTTCACCTTCCCATCCCTTCCCATCTCCACCCCCACCCCCCGCCAAAGTTGTAAAGTTCACTTTTCGACATAATGTCTTGTACATCTCATTGTTGCAATGGGGCCACCTGTATCCCTAAAATTATGCAGCAAAATATGTCTAAGAAATATATTTTTCAATAAGATGTTTCAATCCTTAGATAAAGTTCATTTTACTTTAATATAAAGTTATCTCCAAAAATAAATTCTGCAACTAACCTAATGTATGTTTTCTTCCACAAAATGCTGTGACTTCTAGTCTTGTTATGTGATTTTAATTATATTTTTATTTGTGACATAATCCCTGTTTACATTTATTACAAACTTCTGTAATTATACAAATCATACCTGTACACACTAATTTGCATACTCTAATATCAAACAAAATTACCTTTTTTCCTGTCTCCCACAGGGAAGGATGAGGTGCTGAAATACATGGAATGGAAATTTGCAATGTGAGGATGGGATCATGAGCAATTTCTACTTGGCTGAGCAGGAATTCTTGTTTCTACAATACATTCTTACCATTTAATCACACAGGGAAAGCCACAAAATTTGAAGTTCATATGAAGGAATTACATTCCTAAAAGATGTGGCAACCCGGCTCAAAAATTCAATCTTAGCACCAGTTCTTTGTGCTTGCTGGCTGATCTATTTCTCTATCATATGTTTCATATTGTTAAGTATCTTAGTAATTCAGCTGTCAGTACATGGCAGGAGACTCCTAAAATTACAGCTATTGCTGTGTAATATTCTGAAGATAGGAAAAAGATTATACTGATCTCCAATTCCTCCCTTTGGCCTTCAATATACTAATTAATTGTCAAAACAATCGCGTAAGATGTTAGGTTATTTTCCCTTTTTAATTAGAGATTAAGCAAGTGTTTATCACAGTAAAAAGTGTTAGTGCTATCAGAGCTCTGATATGAACACCTTCTCCCTAACAAGTAATGCACTATGGACTATAAATATGGAAGCCACAATAAAATTCTCTCTCTCTCTCTCTCTCTCTCTCTCTCTCTCTCTCTCTCTCTCTCTCTCTCTCTCTCTCTCTCTCTCTCTCTCCCCCTCTCTTTTTCTCTCTCTCTCTCTCTCTACACACACACACACACACAGACACACACACACAGACACACACAGACACACACACACAAACACACACACACACACACACACACACACACACACACACACACACACACACACACACACACACACACACACACAAAGCTGCTGCCACCCAGAAAAATGAGACATCAGATCCATTCTTTTGTAATTATAGTTGATTGGTGTTTCCTCCATAGGTTTTTCTTTACTTAAGTATCTTGCCTGGACCTGTATCTTTCCCCAAAATCAAGTACATTCAAGTCACACTCCATGAATTCATACTACTACTCCAAAATACTAAAATGTATTGGATCTAGAGATCAATAAAACACCAACCTTGTTATTTTAGTAGAAATTGACATAATGAAAGTAGAGGAATATTGATCAGGAACTGAGGTAAGAGAACAGGAGTATGTGGGAAAATGTAGAATACTGTATGTGTTATAGATACACAATCAACTTCTGTAGACTCATGTATGGAAAACTTGACATCCTATATTGAAAGCTCAATTTACATATACAGTTTTCCAGGTACTTTGCTTACCTATCACTTCTGATCACAAATCCTCTTATGAATGTTCATAGTAACTTTGAATATATCACAAGATTTGCATGTGCTTACAATCTTAAGCAGACAGTCTGCTACTACATCTTTAATTCTATGTGACGAACCCTTATTTTTGTTTCTCTATTTGCTGAATAAATGTATTCCTGGAAACAGGATATTGACAGCAAATCTGGGTGTAATTTAGATTTTGTAAATTTCAAAAATAATATAAACTTTGTATTGACTAATCATTTTCTAAAAATGAGTGATATTAATGAACACAATATTTTGGTGCCTTTAAGCAAATTGAGAATTGATGTGGTCGTTCTTGTGACTAATTTACTTAAACACTAGATTGTTCATGTATGAACATGTGCATTGGACTTTTTTATTTTTACATATAAAGGAGTCCTCAAGGGTTTTCTTTAAACTGATAATGGGGTGGTGTCTTCCTATTCCAAACTTTATATATATTTCAGTAAAATAGTAGAAACACATGATGTTTACCAGAGCAATATAAAAGATGAGAACATATTTCTAAAGAAATTTGATTTATTGATTAAAACACAGAAAAGAGTAAAATAGGTTCCTCGCTTGATACTGAATAAATTTCATATGAATGTAGCTCAAGATGAGACTCAGATAAATTCATATTAATATTACTGAGATTTACATCACAATATAAGAAATATAGGTATATTTAAGGAATTGGTCATTCAAAGCCCTAGATACCTCATGTATGAAAAATGGAATTGATAATAGCAGAGGAAAACAATTCAACATGCAGCTATTATGATTTTATAATGCTAATATTAAAGAAATGGAGCTTTTGCTTTTCTGAAGAAGAAAGTTTAGACAACAACTTCAATGTAAAGCATCAGTTATAATGAGTCTAATGTCTTTTCTTCCAAGATATCCAAGAGTACTATACTCATCCTCTGAAATGTAAATAAGTAATAATTTTAATTAGCCTTTGTTAATATTAATTTAATTGTGTAGCAAAAAGTTAAAATATTTGCTCTCATTCTTTCAATATAGTAGCATACCTTTTTACTTTACTGTCTCTTCATACAAGCCTGAAATCACTACTTCAAAGTAACAGAAAAACAAAAATAACCTGATACAACAATCACAAATCCTAAATTATGTAAAAAAAGACCACAATAAAAATACATAAATCTGGGCTTGGAAGGTGGCTCAGTGGCAAAGCGCTTGCCTTGCATGCCTGAGGCACTGGGTTCAATTCCTCAGCACCACCACAAAAGCAAAAAAGAAAAAAAAAGAAGTGGCACTGTGGCTCAAGTGGTAGAGTGCTAGCTTTGAGCTGAAGATCTGAGGGACAGCACTCTGGCACAGAGTTCAGGCCCCACGTCTGGACCCCCCCACACACACAAAATAAGATAAATAAATAAATAAATCTGAGGAAGAGAGAAAACAATGACAGAAGAACAACAGAAAATTACCCTAGCTCTCTCTAATGAAACAGATTTAGAGTCCTAGCAGGTACTCCAGGTCTAGAGGGTCACACCAAGTCAGCTATAAGTTTATACTCTCTGCAGAAGAAAACAAAAATCTATGAAAAGTTACCCAGACAGGTAAGTGACTGCCGTGACTGTGTTGGCCAACATATTCAAAAGCACATCTGCAGTGTGGAAATAGGGCAACATGGAAAAAAGCAGAAACAGAAATGTACATCAGAGAAAGCCACATCCATCTACAGAGACAATTCACCATACCACTGGACAGTGTGAATTGTGGCTGGAACCACAAGTTTTAACATCACAACATCTCATCTCAACTAGTTTCTACTCCTACACTTAATGGACTAGACAAAAACCTAATTCCAGAAAAGCAAATCACAACAGAAAACCAACACCTGGCAAATCAACCAAGAACACAGAGAGTCATGTATGAAGATCATAGATTCCCCCAAAATAAAACCTTCAAATGGACAGAACAAATCAGAAAAATACAATAAAAATGATGTCAACGTAGTATAATTCACATAGTAAATAACCAGGCATTGGAACAGACAGGGACCTTGAAGTTAGTTATCAAAATACAATACAAATACTGCTGAAAAATGTGATTAATGGAAAGATAGAAAACCTCTACAAGGAAAATTGTGAACAAGATGAGACCAACCAAAGATTAGCAAAGTAATTCATGGAGACTACAAACAGAAAGATAAAAAAAAATTAGACAATGGGACTCATGACACAATATGTGGCATGAGTAGAGTGTCAAGCTTGAACATAAAAGCCAAGAATTACAGCACCATGAGTTTAAAGCTAACTACCAACATAAACAAAAGGAAAGGTAAATATAGTGATAGAATTTCATGAAACCGAAATTATGCATCATCTTTTTATTTATGTTGATGTCCAAATAGAGAATGTTAGCCATGGAAATCTAGAAATTATAGATGGGTTTTCAGAGTACAATGAGAGAGAAAGACAGTACTGATAATTTTGTCCCTTTGATTTGGAGGACCCTGGGGAAGTGGTCATAAGGAGTGATGTCATCAGGACAGTGAAGTGGACAGAGTGTAATGAAGGAAAAACAGCTTGTGTGGTTCTCAGTGAGTTAGGGACTGTGGCAGGGACTGGGTCTCTATAAGGTGAAAGGATCCTTCACATTCATCCCAGGGGACCACACATAGGAAGGAAGGCACTGGAGAAAGATTATTATAAAGTTTATTAAAGAAGCCATATTTTCCTGGTTGATGGACCACATGGCATCTGTCCCTATCCAGGTGGAAAGGGGGTCTGTGGCAGGAAGTGAGGTAGGTGGGTGCTTAGATGGGTCTGGGCAGAGAGAGGGAGGGGGCAGCTGAATGGTGGGAACTTCAGGGTTGGGAGGAACTCAGGTCTGGGTGGGACTGAGTACCATAGGATGACATAATGCTTATATTCCCCAATTTGTTGTTTAATAAAAATAGGGGTACCAGGCCGGGGGTTATGGGTGGAGGTCCTTTCTTCTAGAGTGTCTTCCTGCTGTAAATGGGCAAAGTAGTAAGGGGTTCCTGCTTTATTGCTTGGCCAAATAATGTTTCAAGTTGCCTGTAGTAACAGGATGGCCTTGACTTGTTCCTAGGTGGTGTGCTCGGTGGGGGCTGTTATCCTGTTAAAAGAGACTTTTGGAAAGATCAGGCAAAAATTGACAAGGTAACAAGTTAACAGGTAACAAGTTAAACATTAACACAAATGGCATAAGAGAACACATATTGGCCATGGGCTGGAAAAGTTCCATTTGGAGCATAAGCCCAGTTGTGGCCCCTTAGAGAGGAGGAGAAATACTCAGGGAAGAAAGGCAGAAAGAGTGTGTATAAGGTCTTTTGGGAAATCAATTAGCAGAGAACATGATGGACAGCTTGGGAGTACCAGTCAGAGGCTACTATAAATACAAATAGCAGGGAACAAAACAAGACTGGAACTTTCTGTCCACTAACAAGTTAGACAGGTATGGACATTAAGTGGGCAAGCAAGTATTTCTCTTGATCTCCCTGCTCTGATTAATTTTGAAATGGCAAGCATAAATTAACTCCATTTAGGAAGTAATCTCCTATTACTCCTCTCCATAGTTGAACATTGTCTGGGCTAAATTTGTCCTGGGGGGGTCTCAATGTCTGTTGCTGGGATAGGTTTTCCTAGTTGGCATTGACTGGGTTTGAACTCAAGGTCTGGGCACTTTTCCTGAGTACTTCTGCTCAAGGCAAATGCTCTAACACCTAAGAGTTCCTTGGAGGTGAGAGTCTATTGAGCCATGTCTCCAGCCTGGCTCTTTGTTGATTAGCTGGGAAATAGAGTTTTAGACAGATTCTTTGTGCTCAGGATGGCTTTGAACTGTGGCAAAAGGAATCTTTGTCATAAAAGCTCTTTATATTTCCAATTCAAGAAACAAGGAGATCAATGAGATAGAGGTTAACTATAACTTGTTAATAATTGACTAACAATTGCTTGTCAGAATTTTGTAGTAAAACCCGGTAGATATTTTAAACTACAAGTGACTGACATTCTAAATACTGCCCCTTGCTCTGGGCAGCCTGTTTAAAGTCATACACCATTTAACCTTTAACAAATGTACAGACGCTTTCTTGGGCTATAGCAGCATATCTTGTTTAACATTTTGGTTTGTAAATGCATTTTTCTGGTTGACTGAGGAGCCTGATATGTAGTGGTTCCAAAGATGCTTGCTCCTGTAGGCATTTAGATAAATCTCATTAGGGACCTAATCTAAGGTCACAACCACTTTTCCTTAACTGATAAATTAATGTGGCTGGGCCAGCTCAAAAGTGATTGCCATTTAGGACTTTGAACAGATACAGAGCGTTTGGGATTTCAATTATCCCTCAGTTTTTTACAACTTTAGCTTTTTATAACCCAGTACCATAGATGACTGGCAAGTCCCTGCCAAGTCAGACAGACATGGGCAGTAGGCATGCCTACAAATTATCTTCCCATGACTTCTGGACTCTGATCAAGCTTTGAAGGGCCAACCAGAAGTGACTCCAGTATCTGATACCATCTCTGCCATCCAAAGAGCAGTGGCTTACTGCCTCTGCATGTTCCAACATTCCAGGGATTCCAGGTATGCCTTTCTTCATGGTGGGATAAATACTTGTTTAGTAGTTTCCTTCATTGTTTGCTGGAATTGAGCTCAGGGTTTGAGTATTGTCCCTCAACTCTTCAGATCAAGACGAGGCCTCTGCCACTTGGAACTCCAAACCAACTTCACTTTTGAGCACTCTGCTGGCACGTTAGAGATGACAATTTCACAGGCACCTTTGTCTGCCCAGCCTGGCTTCACACCACTTTTCAGCTTAATGAGTCTTTACTTATGGCCACATTTACTCCAAGTAAAAGCAATAATGATGGGCACTGGAAGGAAATTTAAAAGCATGGTCTTACCTTGAACTTATTCCAGGCCAATATTCCGTCTGACCAACTTGTCCTCTGTCCTTAATTGTGGGCCTTTAGGAAACTTATTAAAAACCTATAATGGCAAAGTAGATTAAATAATCATTTTGGTAATCCTAATTTTTATTTTCTACTTTGTAATCAACCTTTAGGACAATTTTTCCTTTTAAACTTTCCTTTTTCTGGGAGGCCTGCCACTACCCACAACGTCACAAGTTTCTGACAATGGGGAGTCCATTTTTAAATCTTTTTGAAAAGTCATTTTACTTTGCATTTAAATTCTTCATTGAAACACTGGGCAATACCCTTTACCTCTTGGATGAAGGTTTAAACTGGCAATTTTTTTCTACAGTATGAGTTACATTTAGGAAATTAGCAGTTTATTTTAATGCAGTAGCTCTATACCAAAAATCTAGACTTAGTATCTCTTGCCCTTTAGAGATAAGTCAACTTAGATTTTTTGCTCATACACCCCTTATGGTCTAACATGGTGGTGATTAACATTACGGAAACAAATATCATTATTTTTATCCAGAAACAAATATCTTAATTGGCTTGTCTTTTATTCTCATTTTACCACCAATTCGCAGGCTTTTCATCATGTGTGATTCAGCAAGGCTGGAGTCTAGGCAAGGATGTGGCATCTCCCAGTGTGTATGGACTGTTGCATCTCTTGCTGGTTACCTGTAAAATTCTATATGCACTGGTTAAAGACCACTGGTGAAAGACAACATTGGCTTTTGCAGGCTGGTATCACTGGTTTAGGCAGCTGTGACAACTTTGTTCTGTTACGTATTTCCCATGCATAGGAGCAAAGTGCATCTTGACGCACTTTGGTCCCTTGATTATAAAGTTAGTTGATCAGTGCACAGGGGAGGAAACAGAGAATTAAAACCTTTGCCTTAGTTTACCAGTCATGATCAGAGGTACAATATTTAATCTTAGCATAGATAGACATAAGAAATAACATAAATAACAGCCAACTTAATTACCAATATCATTGACTTTGGAAAGGAAACAATCTTTTCTAACTCCTTTCCCATGGCCTTTTAAAACTGCCTGTTTATTTATTTGGCTTATAGTCAGGTCACAAAGCAATTCAGATTAAATGACAGCTTCCACTGACAAAGATTTTTAGCAAGCAGAATACTTGGTAACTTTGGAACCATTACTATTTACATATTTTACATATAGACAGACAGAAATGTTTATGCACAGATTATAGAGCACACTTAAATGCTAAAATTGACCATTTAAAGTTTTTGGAATTTTAGCAGTAATACTTTGCCTAATCATGGTAGAGCCACATAGTCAGTTCAAAACAAAAAACTGCCAACAAGAAGAAACTTTTATTAAACAGGAGTCAAGACATGAACAGACATATAGCATTATGTAATGTCCCCTATCCTGGTCAGGTAAAGGGGGGAATTTTATATGACCCCAAAAAACATCCAAGGAAATTTATTGTGAAAGCCACCTTCACGCCCTCTCCCTCTTCACTGGGCTTCCCTCAGAGCACCTGGACCAATTCCCTCCACCCAGACACCCCTGTCATGTGACACCAGGCAGTCCACAAGGATCATTTTCGCCTGTATTTTACCCTGGAAAATATCTAGCACAGTCTTACCTCTTTCTGCTTATCTCTGTTATCCCATGGATATCTGTAAGTAGTCTAGCTAGCTTTTGTCCATCATTTTTCCATGAGTCTAATTTTTTTAATTGCTACAGAATTAAATTTAGCAAAACGATAACTTATAATTTGTTATAGAACTAGAAATTTGGAACTAGAAAAAGCAAAATGCTCCTCTTTAGAAATTCACTTTCACCCTCCATAACAGTGAGAAAACACAGACTCTCCACAATATCCACACTAGTGGTTTATTACTCAGAAAAACAATAGCATTTTCTACAAGTGAAAAACTCACAACAGACTCATCAGTAGTAAATAGAAAACAGCATGTAATAAAATCATTTTGGCATTACTCATCCAAACCCAAATGCTTAAGAATCATGTCTTCATTTTTCCACCAAAGAAACTAGAAATTTAACTGTGATTCTAGTGCTAGAAGTTAGCCTTGAGAAAAAGTAGTTAAGGAAAGTGACTAAGCTTTAAGTTCCATCTACAAGACTTGTATCTACACACAAAGAAAATGTATTCCCAAATGTGTATTCTTTCAGGTTTTCTGAATGTTTCATGAACTTGGGGATGAAAGATGATGAGACAGATGTTATTCTTGTGCACATTTTGTAATAAACAAGCAGTATTATCTTCCAACCGACCTTCCATTAAAAAATGAATTGGAATAGTAATAGTGTTATATATAGTGGAAGACTTTTGGAAACAGTGGAGAAATTGATGCTCTCATGTCCTTGGATTAAAGCATGATAGATAGTCCTTCCCCATCTATCACTACCAAATCACTCTGGATGATTTGAGTTCAATCTCAAAGGTCCAGACCTCCTGTTTCTGAGAATTGTTTATTAAATTTCCTTGAACATCCATTCCTCAATATAAAAGACACAAGTCAACAATTTCACTATCTTAATTCTTTGTCAAGCCTGGAAGTAATTGAAACCCATCCCTTTGGTTCAACCCCTGAATTACATGACGGGGCATCATCCCTACTCTACACAATGAGAGGATGAGAAATGTTGGCTCAGTGAGTGGTTTTCCCTTACACCTTGCTTAATTCTGCCATGAAGGATTCTCTATTCTTTACAGAGGTTTCTGCCAAAGGTTTCCCTATATTGGGTTTCTTTTTTTGTGTGAGTGCCCTAATGCTGGCTGAAGGTTCATTTCTGCTTGAAAGACGTCCTCTAATGTTCACTTGACATTCTGTCTTGTCTCTAGGTCTCTGAAATATGTAGACAAACCTGTGAAACTTCTAGCTATATATTTGTCTACATTTTTTATACTCACATTTTCGCTCCTTATTATGTTCTTGGATGTACTGAAGACTGACTTCTATTAAAAATTGCATATTTGTTAGATCTGTTAGTTTTCTTTTCTCCTATGTGATTCAGTTCTCTGATGAACACTGTGCTATGCTGTCGAAGTGGGATTTTCTACATTGGTATAATTCATAACTTGTCTTATGTGCTCTATGTGCTTATGTGCTCTATAAACACTCATCCATGCATGATTACTAATTGAAGGACTTTTTTGATACTTGTTTCGTTCATGTTTTTCTCCTGTGTGTTTTCTGATGAAAATTTAACTATGACTTCTTGAAAACTTTCCACATTTTTTTCATTCATAATATTTTTCTCATGTGTGCATTCAATTTGGAACCATGAGGTATGCCTTCTGACTAAAAGGCTGCACATTTGCTACATTCACAAGGCTTTTTCAGGTTTTGGTTCTATCATGCAAACTTATTTTTCATCCAGGTGAGACTTTCCATAGTTATCACATTCCTAAGATTTCTCATGTGTGTGGATTCTCTTATGCTTCCTGAGGTATGAACTCCGGATGAAGGACTTTCCACATTTGTTACATTCATTAGGTTTCTCTCCTGTGTGTGTTCTCTGATGAACAGTAAGGTGAAAATTCTGTCTGAAATACTTTCCACATTTGTTACATTCATAAGGTTTCTCTCCTGTGTGTGTTCTCTGATGATCAGTAAGGTTTGACTTACAGGTGAAAGACTTTTCACACACATTACATTCAAAAGGTTTCTCCCCTGTATGTTTTCTCTGATGGCGAGTAAGGTGAAACTTCTGTCTGAAATACTTTCCACATTTGTTACATTCATAAGGTTTCTCTCCTGTGTGTGTTCTCTGATGGAGAATAAGGTGAAACTTCTGTCTGAAATACTTTCCACATTTGTTACATTCATAAAGTTTCTCTCCTGTGTGTGTTCTCTGATGAACCATAAGGTTTGACTTACGGGTGAAAGATTTTTCACACACATTACATTCATAAGGTTTCTCTCCTGTGTGTTTTCTCTGATGGGCAGTAAGTTGTGATTTTAATCTGAAATACTTTCCACATTTTTTACATTCATTAGGTTTCTCTCCTGTGTGTGTTCTCTGTTGAACAGCACGGTGTGACTTACAGGTGAAAGACTTTTCACACACATTACATTCATAAGGTTTGTCTTCTGTATGAGTTCTCTGATGAACAGTAAGGTTTGACTTCTGTCTGAAATACTTTCCACATTTGTCACATTCATAAGATTTCTCTCCTGTATGTATTCTCTGATGCAAAGTGATATATGAGCTCATTCTAAATGATTTTCCACATTTTTTGCATTCATCAAACTTCTGTTCTTTGTCAGTTCTGTGATGCCTTCTGAGACCTGACTTTTGAGTGGAAAATTTCCTACATTCTTCGTATTCATAGGGTTTCTCTTCTGGTGTTGTTTTAGGTTGGTCAGAACTTAGTTCTGAATTCTTAGAGATAGATTTTGCACATTGCTTATACTCATCAGGATTCTCTGGATATTTCCTCTCAGGTTTTGTAAGGTGTAAATCCTTACTGAATGATTTCTCACATTCACTTCTTGTATAAGGATTTTCTCCTGTGTGTCTTTTCTGATGCATAGTGACTGGAAACCTCCCTCCCTGACAAAGTTCTTGGTCGAGAAGAGCAGACTAATCATATTCTTCTCTATATCCGTTATGGGTAGAGGTGGGATCTCTGACACAAACCCAATTATGTGGAAAGAATATCATTTCTTAATTTAATATCTTCTTTCCTCCATATTCAAAATATGGACCATCATAACTTTGACTAAAACCCTCTGAATATCTAAGTGATTGTTTAACTACAGGAGAAACACCAGGCATATATGCAGTGGGCATCTTACCAGGCTCACTGTAGTGGAGCATGTTCTGACACTGAATGAACTCATCCGTCCTCATCCTTAAGGAGTTCTGATCATTCCTATTCAGATCTGGATTCTGTTTTGAGTTCAAATTAGAAGTTGTCACTAATCTCATTCTTTGCTCTATTGTGTTAATTTTTGTGACAGCTACATCATGCAGACATTCATCTGGACCTTCCTGGCAAGTCTTAATCACATGCTCCATTTTTTGAACATCTAAAATGAGTCATATAAAGAAGAAAAAAACATAAATAAGATCCAAATACTCCTTAATGTAAAGGTAAAGACATTTTTTCCATCTTCACTGTTACATATATTAAAGTATTAAAGTAGGAATTGATTTATGAGTAATAAATTTCTTTCACCACAATGTATTGATTAAGAAAGTAATACTCTTCCTTACACCCTTTTTTGTCATGGGGCATGAACTCCAGTCCTGGTGTTGTCCTTCAGCACTTCAGATAAATGCTAGCTCTCAACCACTTGAGCCAGACCACCATTCCCAGTTATTTTTGTTTATGTGGTGCTGAAGAATGCTTGGAATGACTAACTCACAGTCCCTTTCTTGTCATCACCAGCAGCAAACCTCAGCCATGATGTGGTAGCAGTCTTTCTTCATTTTCAAATAGAAGACTTTGCTCTCTGCTTGTGGAGCATTAGGGATCAAGAAATTTTCCAAAACAGACATTATATCATTGCAGATATCTCTTAGCTTGTTCTCAAATCTTCCTGTGTTCTCACACGATCTGCTGATTTTTCTCAGCACCTTCTGTCTTTTGCTCAACACTTGAAATTACTCTCCAAGATGACCTATGGGTTCAAGTAAGCAGCTGAATGAAGATTCCTTTCTTCATTAGGTAATTCAGCTTCTTTCTCAGTTACAGACTTGATGCAGGCTGCCATGTCACCATATCGCTCAGCCTGCTTGGCCACTTCAGCCTTCTGCACCATCTCATTTCTATCCATGACTGGATGCTCTGTGTCCTGAATTGGTGGTGGAGGAAAGACAGGAGGTAATTGGTCTCTTGACGGTGGCAGAAGCAGCGGTGAGACTGAGATTCTGTCCCTGGATCTCACAGCTCACAGGCTCCAGCAGCTTTGTAGACATGGGTCTACTTCAAATCCAATTTTATTGTTTTTCCATGTGACCAATATCCTTAATTCGCCCTGAAAATTTCACAATCAGTTAAAGTACATTTTGCTTGCTGCTCATTTTTTGTCATGTTAAAATGATTTCATATCCAGACATTGTAGTAACGTGTGATTGTGGGTTTTATTTTTGGAAAAAATATGGCCTATGGCAGTGTGTATGGTGCCAGGTGTTCAATGTGTGCATTCTATGATGACCTCGCACAATGATGATATGATGAAGGAAATCTTGCCTTCTACTCCTACTGTCACTCAGAACAAAGAGGTTCACAATTATGAACAGTTGGGACATGATCAAGTTCCTGTCTAAAGTCCTGAGAAATGGGAAATCTGAGCTATTGGTATGGAGCTACCTTCATACAGAGTTTCTGCATGCTACTTTTACACATGAGACTGCTCAATGTTACTTAATCAATATTGCTCATCTTCAAAAAAAATTCTGCTATATTTTACTGTTCTTTAAATGTGCAAGAAAATTCCATTAAATTACTGTTTTTATTTTAATTTCTGCAATGAAATAACTTTTTAAAATATTTTTCTATGGCTTGGAATGTGGTTCTTTGGTAGAGTGCTTGTCTCGATTGCATGAGGCCATGCATTTGATTCCTCAGTATCACATAAACAGAAAAAGCCATAAGCAGTACCGTGGATCAAAAATTAGAGCACTAGCCTTGAGCTGAACAGCTGAAGGACAGCACCCAGGCCCAGAGTTCATGCCCCACAATCTAGAAAAATATATATACGTATTTTTAATTTAAAATATCATAGTTTTTCCAATGTACTTTTTATAAACATCTTGGAAGAGAAAATATAACAGGGGGCACCCATTTATTGCCTTTATCAGATTAGGGGACTCGTGATACAAAATAGAACAATGTCAGAATCGGATGTGTGGCATAAGGAGTAGAGCTTGAACATAAAAGCCAAAAGTTTAAAACACCAAGTGTTTAAAGCTAACTACAACATAAACAAAAGCAAAGGTAAATAAAGTAATAGAATTTCATGAAACAGAAATAATGCATCATATTTTTATTTGTGTTGAGGTCCACATAGGGAATGATAGACATGGAAATCCAGAAATTTTAGATGGGTTTTCAGAGTACAATGAGAGAGAAAGAGAGTACTGATAACTTTGTCCCTGTGATTTGGAGGATCCTGTGGATGTGATCACAAGTAGTGTCATCAGGAGAGTGCTGTGGATAGTGGATGATGAAGGGAAAATAACTTGTGTGGTTCTCAGTGAGTTAGGGACTGTGGCAGAGACTGGGTATCTACAAGGTGAAAGGATCCTTCACATTCATCCCAGGGGACCACACAGAGGAAGGCAGGCACAGGAGAAAGATTATTATAAGTTTTATTAAAGAAGCCATAATGTCCTGGGAGAGGGAGCACATGGCGATTTTCCCTATCCAGAATAGCAGGAGGATCTGGGGACAGGAAGTGAGATAGGTGCATGCTCAGGTGGGTCTGGGCAGAGAGAGGTAGGGGGCAGCTGAATGCTGGAACCTCACACCTGGAAGGAGCCCAGGTCTGGATGGAGCTGAAGACCAACAGTAGGCATAATGCTTACATTCCCCAATTTGCTTATTCAAATACATAGGCGAACCAGTCAGGGGATATGGGGCTCGTTTCTTCTGGAGCTCCTTCCTGCTGTAAAGGGGCAAAGTAGTCAGGGACCCCTGCTTTATTGCCCGGCCGATTACCATCCAAGAACCATCTGCTTGATTGGTTCATAAAGGTCTTCTTTTTTCCATGAAAATAGTTATCTAAAATTCAAGACACATTTAATAAAAAACAAAGTTGCTGGGGCTGGGAAGGTGGCTCAGTGGTAGAGCACTTGCCTTGCATGCTCAAGGCCCTGGGTTCGATTCCTCAGCACCACATAAGAAAAAAGCCAGAAGTGGCGCTATGACTCAAGTGGTAGAGTGCAATCCTAGAGCTGAAGAGCTGAGGGACAGCACCTAGGTCCAGAGTTCAGGCCCCATGACCTGACCAAAAAAAAAAAAATGTTACTGTTCAGGCAAAAATTGCTCTTAGGAGCCCAAGAGAGAAATAAGCCAGGAAGGTTTGATTACCAGAAAAGACATAGCATGATACCTGGCTCCTGGCATCCTGGAGGGGGGAGGTCAGACTTTTATAATGTTAGGATTAGAGTAGCCTGAGGAGGTAGCAGAGATATTTAAAGATGCCACAGTCAAAAGGTGTCATGGGCTCTTTTGGCTACTTCCTGCTGGGGCGGTGAAGGAGTCACTGGAGCTAGGGATATTAGGGTCCAGCAAGGTAATGTAAATGATGTCTTCAGTTGCCTGTAGTAACAGGATAGCCATGACTTGAGCCTAGGTGGTGTCCTGAGTGGGGGCTGTTATCCCGTTAAAGGAGACTTTTGGATAGATCAGGCAAAAAGATGACAAGGTACCAAGGTCAGTTTATATGAATGGCATAGGAGAACACACGTTAGCCATGGGCCAGAAAAGTTATATTTGAACCATAAACCCCTATTCAGGGAAGTAGGGAGAAATGGGGTGTCTAGTGTCTTTTGTACAACTAGGTAGGGGAGAAGATAATTGACTAGTTGGGAATACCAGTCAGAGGCTATTATAAATACAAATAGCAAGTAACAAAAACAAGACTGGAACTTTCTGTCCAGTTAGAAGATAGACAGGTATGGACATTAGGTGGGCAAGCAACTATTTCTCTTGTTCTCCCATCTCTGATTAATTTTGAAATGGCAAGCATAAAGTGACTCCATTTAGGATGTCATCTCCTCTTACTTCTCTCCATGGTCTTCCATTGTCAGGACTAATTTTGTCCTAGATGGTGTGGAGGGGGAGTGGAGAGTGTGTCTCAGTGTCTGTTGCTGGGAGAACTTGTCCTAGTTGGCATTGACTGGGTTTGAACTCAAGGTCTGGGCACTCTCCCTGAGCACTTCTGAAAGGCTAGTGCTCTACTCTAAGAGAGTTCCTTGGAGGTGAGATTCCTTGAGCCATGCCTCCACACTGGTGCCTGGCTGATTACCTGGGAAATTGAGTTTTGGAGAGATTCTTTGTGCTCAGGATGGCTTTGAACTGTGCCAAAAGGAGTCTTTGTCACAAAAGCCCTTTTTATTTCCAATAAAAGCAACAAGGAAATCAATGAGATTGAGGTTACCTATAACTTATAAACAACTGACTAACAATTACTTGCCAAAGTTTTGTAGTAAATTCCAGTAGATGTTTTTAAACTGCATCTGATTGGCATTCTAAGTACCACTCCTTGCATCTGGGCAGCCTGTTTAAAGTCACTTATATACAACATTTAACCTTTAACAGATGTACAGACCCTTTCTTGGGCTATAGCAGCATATCTTGTTTAACATTTTGGTTTGTAAAAACTTTTTTCTGGCTGGATGAGGAGCCTGATGTGTAGTAGTTGCAGCAATGTCTGCTCTGTAGTCAGTTAGATCTCGGTGGGGACCTAATCTCAGGTCCACAACTTTCTTTCCTTAACAGATGAATTAATGTGGCTGGGCCAGCTCAGAGCTCACTGCCAGTTTGGTACTTTGAGCTGATACAGTGGAGTTGGGAATTAAATTATCTCTCATATATTACAACTTTAGCTTTTACTACACAGTACCGTAGATGACTGGGAAGTCCATGCTGAGTTAGACAGACATGGACATTAAGCATGCCTACAAACTATCTGCTCATGGCCTCCAGACTTTGATCAAGCTTTGAAGAAACAAGCACAAGTGACTCCAGGATCTGATACCATCTCTGCCATCCAACGAACAGTGTCTTACTGCCTCTGCATGTTCCAACATTTTCAGGGTTCCAGGAATGCCTTTCTCTATGCTGGGATAAATGAATCTTTGGCAGTTTCCTTGGTCAGTTGGTGGACTTGAACTCAGGGTTTGAGCATTGTCCCTCAGATCTCCAGATCAAGGCTAGTACTTTGCCACTTTGAACTCCAAACCAACTCCGCTTTTGAACACTCTGCTGGCAGATTAGAGATGACAATCTCACAGGGACCTTTCTCTGCTCAGCCTGGCTTGACACCAGTTTTCAGATCAATGAATCTTTACTTGTGGGCATATTTACTCCAACTAAAAGCAAAAAGATGGTCATTGGAAGTTGATTTATAAGCATGGTCTTACCTTGAACTTATTAAGGGCCAACATTACATGTGACAAACTTGTCCTCTGTCCTTTATTGTATTCCTTTTGGAAACTGCTATAAAAAAACCTACAATGGCAAAGTAGGTTAAACAATCATTTTGGTGATCCTAATTGATCTCTTTTACTTTCAAATAATCTTTAGGATAATGTTCCCTTTTAAACTTTTCTTTGTCTGGGAAGCCTGCCACTACCCACAACTTACCAAATTTTTCACAAAAGGTAGGCCATTTTTAATCCCTTTTTAAAAGTAAGTTTAATTTGCATTTAAATGCTTCATTGAAACATCCCTTACCTGTTGCCTGAAAGTTTAAACATAGTCTATGTACCTACGTATGCATCAGACAGTCACAAGGATCATTTTTACCTGTATTTTACACTTCAAAATATCTAGCAGAGTCCTGTTTTTGCTTATCTCTAAAATCCCATACATATCTATAAGTATTCTGCAAGCTCTTGTTCCTCATTTTTTTTGAAAGTCTAGCTTTTGTAATTGCTGCAGAATTAAATTTAGCAAAACCGTAACGGAATTGTGATTTTTTACAGTCATCTTCATGGAACTGGAAAAAGCAATATTAGTGAGGGAAGAGAGATATTCATCATCCTGAGAAATTCACTTTCAGCCTCCATAACAGTGAGAAAACACAGGCTCTCCACATTATCCACACTAGTGTTTTATTATAACTCACTCAGAGCAACATCATAATGGACTAAAACTGAATCAGTCACAATTGCTGCATCTGCAGTAATTAATTAAATATAAAAAGAAAGTACTAAAGTCGTTTTGGGGTTACTCATACAAAGCCAAATGCTTATGAATCATGTTTTCATTTCCCCACCAGAGAAAATAGAAATGGAGCTGTGATTCAAGTGGTATAACTTAGCCTTGAGCAAAAGTTCTTAAGGAGAGTGGCTAGGCTTTGAGTTCAACCTACAGACTTCTACCCGCACGCAAAGAAAATGTATTCCCAAATATGTGTTCTTTCATATCTGAATGATTCATGAAGTTGGGGATGAAAGATGATGAGACAGATTTTACTCCTGTACACATTTTGTAATAAACAAGGAGTGTTATCTTCCAACAGATATGCCATTCAAAAACTGAAATGGAATAGTAATAATGTTATAATGCATGGACCACACATATAGTGGAAGACTTTTTGGGAGCAGTAGAGTAGTCATTGATCTCATGTCCTTGGCTTCAAGCATGATAGTCTTTCCTCATCTATCACTACCAAAACACTTTGCATGATCTCAGTCAAATCTCAAAGGTCTAGAGTTCTTATTTCTGAGAAGAGTTTATTAAATTTCCTCCAACAGCCATTCCATAATATAAAAGACACAAGTCAACAACGTCACTATCTTAATTATTTGTCAAACCTGGAAGTTATTGATACCTATCACTTTTGTCCAATCTTTGAATATGAAGGCACATCATCCCTACGCAATACAATGAGAGGATGAGAAATGTTGGCTAAGTGGGTGGTTTTCCATTACACCTAGTTTAATTCTGCCATAAAGGGTTGCTCTATAAATCACAGAGGTTTCTGCCAAAGGTTTACCCACGTTGGGTTTCATTTTGTGTGAGTGCTCCAATGCTGACTGAAGGGTGAGTTCTGCATGAAAGGTATCCTCTAATGTTCACTAGACGTTCTGTCATGTAGCCAGGGCTCTGAAACCTGTAGACACGTAACTTCTGTCTAAATATTTGTTTACATTCATTATATTCACTTTTTATCTCCTGTTTATATTCTTGGATGCAATGAGAACTATAAACTTGGATGCAATGTGCCTATATACTTCGATGCAATGAGTCTTTAAACACTCATCCATGCATGACTTCTTAGTAAAGAACATTTTTGATACATTTTACATTCATAAATTTTCTCTCCGGTGTGTTTGTTGATGAAAATTTAAGTATGATTTCTTCTTGAAAAATTCCACATATTTTATTCATAAGGTTTTTCTTTGTGTGCATTCAGTGTTGAACACTGAGGTATGCATTCTGTGTGAAAGACTGCACATTTGCTATAATCACAAATCTTATATCCTGTTTGGGTTCTTTGATCCAAGCTGATTTTTCTTCCAGGTGAAAGATTTTCCATATTTATGAAATTCCTAAGGTTTCTTATCTGTGTGGATTCTTTTATGCCAGCTGATCTATGAACTCCGTGTGAAAGAATTGCCACACTTGTTACATTCATATGGTTCTCTCCTGTGTATGTTCTCTGGTGGAATGTAAGGTGTGACTTACATAGGAAATATTCCCACATTTGTTACATTCATAAGGTTTCTCTCCTGTGTGTGTACTCTGATGAACAGTAAGGTCTGATTTCTGGGTCAAAGTCTTTGTACACACATTACATTTTTAAGGTTTCTCTCCTGTGTGTGTTCTCTGATGATGACAAAGGTGTGTCCTATAAGTAAAACACTTTCCACATTTGTTACATTCATAAGGTTTTTCTCATGTGTGTATTCTCTGATTGACAGTAAGGTGTAGCTTACATCTGAAATACTTTCCACATTTGTTACATTCATAAGGTTTCTCTCCTGTGTGTGTTCTCTGCTGGCCAGTAAGTTGTGACTTGTATCTGTAGTACTTTCCACATTTTTTCATATAGTTTCTCTCCTGTGTTTGTTCTCTGATGAAGAGTATGGTCTGATTTTTGGGTGAAAGACTTTGAACACACATTACATTCATTAGGTTTCTTTCCTGTGTGTGTTTTCTGATGGACAGTAAGCTTTGACTTACATCTGAAATACTTTCCACATTTATTACATTCATAAGGTTTCTGTTCTGTGTGAGTTCTCTGATGCTTTCTGGGACCTAACTTCAAGAGTGGAAAATGTTCTACATGTTTCATATTCATAGAGTTTATCTTCTCATGGTATTTCAGGTTGGCAAGTCAGTTCTGACTTCTTAGAGGTAGATTTTGCACATTGCTTATACTCATCAGGTTTCTCTGAATATTTCCTCTCAGGTTTTGTAAGGTATAAATCTTTACTGATTGAATCTCAATTCATTTCCTGTATTAGGATTCTCTCCTGTATGTCTTTTCTGATTCATAGTGTCTATACACCTTAAGTGGAATGTTTTTCCGCATATAGTGCTTTCAGGTGGTTTCTTGGGCAAGGAGATCAGACTTATCATATTCTTCTCTGTATCCATTATGGTTATAAGCAGGATCTCTGATACAAACCCAATTGTGTGGAAAGAATTTGGTCTTTGAGTTTAAGAACTTCCCTCCTCCATATTCAAACTACTGAAGCTCATTAGGGCCCTCATAATTTGGACTAAAAGGCTCCAAATATCTAAGGGATTGTTGATCTATAGGAGACTGACCAGGCATATATGCAGCAGGCATCTCACCAGGCTCATAATATGGGAACATGTTCTGATGCTGAATGAACTCTACAGTCCTCACCCTTAAGAGTTCTCGTCATTCCTATTCAGCACTGGCTTCTGTTTTGTTCTTTGGTCCACTCTGTAACTATTCATGGCAGCACTTCACACAGACATTCATCTGAACCGTCCTGGTACGTTGTAATCACATTCTCTATTTCTTGAACATCTAAAATGAGTCATGAAAAAAAGACAAAAACATAAATGAGATCCTTAATGTAAAGGTAAAGACATTTTTCCCATACTATTAGAGATCTTAAAATACTAAAATAGTTGGGCTGGGAAGGTGGCACAGTGGTAGAGCACTTTCCTTGCATGCCTGAAGACCTGGGTTCGATTCCTCAGCACCACATATGCAAAAAGAAAAAAGCCGGAAGTGGCGCTGTGGCTCAAGTGGTAGAGTGCTAGCCTTGAGCTGAAGAGCTGAGGGACAGCTCCCAGGCCCAGAGTTCAGACCCACGACCGGACCCAAAAAAAAAAAAAAAAACTAAAATAGGTAATGATTTATGAGAGAATATATTTCTCTCTAATGTGGTAAGAAAATAATACTAATATTTTATGATGGAAAATGGATTTTTCTGTTTCAGTTCTCTTGTCTTTTTCATATCAGAGGAATTATTTTACACAAATTACTAAACTATTTATAGCTAGCATTTTAGGCTGCGTACTGTTGTAATTAGTATTCTTGGTTATTTTTTGAAATATTGTTTTGCTTGATCTTAGGGGTATAGCTGCTTTGTGTTGTTTTATTCTCTAAAATAATATATATTATGCTACTCTATGTCTCAAACATTAGGAGAAGAGGATTTTCTAATTTTGGAGATCATACCTTTTTTTTTTTTATACAAGCCTTTTGCTTGTCACCTGAGGGTAAGGTTTTATATACACATCTCTTCGTTTCTAACTTCCCACAGTGAATTATTTTAAGTATCTTAGTAATTTAAAAATTTGTCTCTCTCCTTTTTAGACAAAGTTTCATCAAAATTTACTCCTGTCCCTCAAACCTATGTAAGCCCAAAGGTTCTCCAGCTCACCACCTAATTAATCATTCTCTCTAGACTAAAACTTTGATTCTGTATCCCAGCCTCTCCCCACCTTATCCTTATCAGAAGATAGCAGTCTTGGAATACTCATATCCTATACCTGCCTTATCCTAGTTTCAAAGAAAATGAAAGCTAATTTTCAAAATTTCTAATTTTCTTTTTTGTCAGAACAGTTTACACACAGAGAAAGAATTGCTAACTTTAACGTTATTGACATACACAGCTCAGTGTGTATCTACATGCATTTTTTGATTCATAAATCTAACACAGAGAATCACCTAGTTCTCTGCCACACATGGGACTCAGGACAATTAGGAATATTATTGGTCAATACAGAGCAAGTGAACTTACCAACTCAGTTCTGGATGCAAGATTACTATGCAAGATGCTGTAACTCACGTGTTAAATTTTTATTTTTATTGTGAAAATACTGTACAGAGGGGTTACAATTACATGGGCAAGATAATGAGTACATTTCTTACCAAGCATTGTTGTCTCCTCCTTTGTTTCCTTTTCCCATCCCTTCTCATCCTCCCACCGCATCCTTCCCACCTCCCCTCCAACCTCCCCCCCAACCTCCCCCCCCCAACAAAAGTTGTAAAGTTCATTTTTAGACATAACGAATTGTTCATCTCATTGTTGCAATGGGTCCACCTGTATCCCTATTTAAACGATTTGTTTTTTTTCCCTTCCCCTCCACAAATTACACCAACATCAAATAAAGTGTCGGCAGGGGTTATACCATGGGGGAGGGTCATACAAAGCAACAAAATCTTATAAATATGTTAAAACAATCGTATTAAAGAAAAAAATTTGAATACTTATCTTGTGGCTCATTTCCCTAACATCAACTTATCTGACCTTTTCTACTTGACTCAGACATATACTAGTTATTGCAAATGGGAGAAACCATGGGGCCTATGTTTCTTTGGGCTTGCCTTACTTCACTTAATATAATTTTTTCCAAGTCTTTCCATTTCCTAACAAATGGGGCAATGTCATTCTTTCTGATAAAGGCATAGAATTCCATTGTGTATATATGCCACATTTTATTGATCCAATCATCTACTGAGGGGCATCTGTGTTGGTTCCATGTCATAGCTATGGTAAATAAGGTTGCAATAAATATAGGTGTGCTGGTCGCTTTAGTGTGGTCTTGTTTGTGATCATTTGGGTAAATGCCCAAAAATGGGTTTGCTGGGTCATAGGAGAGCGCTATGTGGAATCTTTTGTGGAACATCCATACTGCTTCCCAAAGTGGTTGAATAAGTTTACACTCCCACCAACAATGCAGTAAGGTTCCCTTCTATCCACATCCCCACCAGCATCTGTTGTTATTAGACCTGTGAAATTCTAGTCTGAGGCTTCTCCCATATATATCTCTTCATCTTGCTCCAGCTTGAAAATCAATTGAGGTTTAGCAACACAGTGCCCTGTTAATAAGAAACAGTGGAGAACTATTGCTTATGCTGTGTCAAATTAGCTGTAAGATCTCCGATATCCTGTTTACCAGGTTGCTCTAAATCTTCTTTCTCATTTCTCACTGGCTCCATGGTTGACTTTCCCCCAGCATTGGTTTAAATTTTGCAGGTTGTGTGGCTTGAACTCAGTTCTTTTTCTCCAGACTAACATTCTATTAGTTTGAGCCTAGCTCCATTTCCAGTTAATGAGTGCTTAATTTGAGATAAGTGTCTCAAGGACCATTTACTGGCATTACTGGCTTCAAAATGAAAGCCTCAGATTTCAAACTCCTAAGCAGCATGGATTATAGGCCTGAACCACTGCACACACACACACACACACACACACACACACACACACACACACACACAGACATACATATACACATATACATATGTGTATATATGTGTATATATACATTACATACATGTACATATACATATATTTATGCACATATATGTATATATACACACAAATATACATATATATGCATATAAATACCTATATACATATACATACATATATGTATATATATGTATGTATATGTATATAGGCATATATATGCATATATCGGTACATGTATGTATATATATGTAGATATGTGGATATACACATATGTATATATATGCATATATATTTATATAGGTATATGAATATATATACATATATATGTATATATGTATGTGTGTGTATGCATTTTCTAGATTGTATATCCACCCACAATAATCACCTCAATTTTGTGGAGGCTGTCTCCTGCTTAGGGAACATAGTTTGGAATTTGCTGATTTGGATTCTTGAAGAATGAGAATTAAATTGCCTTGGAATGTATATAATCCACCTGAAGCTTTCCTTAGAAACAAATGACACTTCCCACAGACTGGAATCTTACATTTAAATAGCATTGAAAATTCGATAAATATTTTCATTTCTACTAAAAAACAAATCATATCTGGGCATGAGTGGTTAACGCCTCTAATTCTAGCTACTCAATAATCTGAGACCTGAGGATCGCAGTACAAAGTCAGCCCTGGTAAGAAAGATGTGAGACACTTATCTCCCATTAACCACCAGAAAGCTGGAAGAGGTGATGTGGGCCAATGATAGAGTGCTCACGCTGAACTGAAGAGCTGAGGCGTGGCAGGCACCTCGGCCCAGAATTCAAGACAAACCACCAACAAAAAAATAATTTGACCTTTCAACTTAATGTGAAATTTTCAGCTCACCTAAGGACACCAGGATGCCATATGTTTCTAGCATCATAACTCTATACAGGGTCTTCTGAGAAATATCCAATTCCTGCCACTCTTCCCAACTGAACTCCACAGCCACATCATGAAATGATACCAACTTCTGTAAGGGCATATTCCATCAATTTATTATCACTGATTCATGAAAACACCAAGGCTGGAATTTATTTCTTCTATATGTACGCTTTTGTCTCACATAATGTGTTTGGAGCTTGCTCTGTTATGTATACAGTGAGAGAGAAAAAAATCAATGTAAAAATATTTTCCCCCATAGGGGCTGGGAAGGTGGCTCAGTGGTAGAGCGCTTGCCTTGCATGCATGAGGCCCTGGGTTCGATTCCTCAGCACCACATGAGCAAAAAGAAAAAAGCCAGAAGTGGCGCTGTGGCTCAAGTGGTAGAGCATTAACCTTGAGCTGAAGAGCTGAGAGACAGTGCCCAGAGTTCAGGCGCCACGACTGGACCCAATAAAAGTATTTTCCCTCATAGTAACTTAGTAATTACAAATACTAAATTTTTCTTTATTTTTTATTATAGTTATGTATATATTTTTTATTGTGAAAATACAAATAGTAAGTTTTTCTAATACATCAGAACATACTTCTGATTCCAGCAATAAAGACAAGATAAACAGTTCTAAGAAGCTAATCATCTCTCATGACAACTTTAAGTGGGAGTCTGAAAGTGTGTGTTTAGCTTATTTTGGTAATATTTACAACATATCTGTGGAACAGTGAAGTAAACAAATATTTTTCCTGCATTTTCATATTCTGCCTTACTGAAAGTCCTATTCAGATTTTCTATTAAATAGTGCTCTCATAAGCAATCACAACATGGTCATTATACCATATGGAATAAATAACATATTAGTAGATCTATGAAAAACAGTGTCCAGGTAAATGTTAAAGGGAGTAAAAGAACTCAAAAATAGTAAATGAATGAGTTGGTTCTCATAAGATTTGACCTAATTCTCATAAAAAAACATCTTATGTTAATCATTTTTGTGTTTAAATTTCTAGATATAAAAGTTTGTTCATAGATAGTCAGATGCTTCCTTCATAAGTAAAAACGAACTGCTAGCATGAACTTTTATGAATATTGCCTACTTCCTATAATACCGAACATATATTTATTACCATAAAATGTTTCTTAAGCAACTTTGCATGCGAGTAGGCCTTAAGTTTAGGATGCATGTAAATGGATAGAGGCTTGAGGAACGTTCAAGAAGACCCCCCAAAAATGTGAAACATGACCACCACAAGAAGGATAGGGTAAAAAAATATGAAGAAGGACTTGATCTAAAAAATATAGAAGAAAAGTTTTACAAATTGCAATAAAATATGGTACTAATTTCTTGTTCAGTGCTTAAAAGGAAATATTTTTTATTCCCAAATTGAAATCCATTACAATTGAACAATGGCCAACAATCCCTCCAATACAGCCATGCTTGAAAATATCAGAGGTGAAGGATGAGTAACACACAAAAAGGAAAAATATATCTGTAAAGTGTTGAAAGAAAACAGACTTCAATACACAATCCAGTGGGGAAAGGGCCTCTTCTAACAAAATACATTGAAGGTATTTATAGGGAAAGAGAACGCTTCATTAACACATCATTTTAAGTGTTACAATAAAGTATCCTGCTTCAAGTGAAAAAAATGCCAACATATATCTACATAGATGACAAGATTATTGAAATAGTAAATGTGTAAGTAAAGGAATGTACAGAAAGTTGATGTGTAGGGGAATGAACCCCAAGATAAGTATTCAAATGTTTTTTAGTTTTGTTTGTTTTCCTTTCATGAAATTGTTTCTACCATGTTTATAAGATGATTTCTATTTTGCTTTGTATGTTCCTCCCCCTCAGTAAAACCCATACTTTAACGGATTTTGATGTTGGTATTATTTGTGGAGGGGAAGGGAAAAAAATCGTTTAACTAGGGATACAGGTGGACCCATTGCAACAATGAGATATACAAGTCGTTATGTCGAAAAACGAACTTAACAATTTTGGTGGGGGTGGGGGGAGGAGAAGGGTATGGGAAGGGATGGGAAGGTGAAACAACAAGGAGACAACAATGCTTGATAAGAAATGTACTCATTATCTTGCCCATGTAATTGTAACTCCTCTGAACGGTATTTTCAAAATAAAAAATAATCATAATATGAATGAATAATAAAGAGTGTAAAATGGTATATAAAAAAAGCTAGAACTAATTTATAAGTGTATAAATAAATACAATGGGGTTGTATTTAAAAACGTATGTATTAAAACAAATGTATTAAACAAAATATGGTATTTTCAGGAGATAATTCAAATTCACAGTATAAGGAAATAAATACCAGGAACCTGGTAACAGAGTTAGTGGAGTGGGATCAAGGGGAAGGGATAGTTAGTTAGTGTGGTTAGGAGGGATGGGTTGAATAAAATGTGTCACATTGATCAAGGTGCATTGTATTCATGAACTGATTTGTTGATTGGTAAATCCATTATAGAACTATTAAAAGATAATTAAATTTAAATTAAAAATTATTGAAATATAGAATACATATTGTATTTAGTTCCTCTTGTGGAAGGAAAACTTATAGCATTAAATTCATGATTCATAGTGCATGAAAATTCAATATGTAAATATATAAGTGTATTAAAAACAAAGTAAATTAACTGGGCATATGGATCACTTAATAATGATCTTGCCTGGCAAATATGAAGGCCTGAGTTCAAAGAATTAATTCTACAAAAACAGGTAAAAAGGGAATAGACTTAGCTTATAAATATAATTATTCCATTGAAAAGTAACTATATTATGCCAGATAATTCTACTGTGAGAATATTGTAAAATTTAAATGTTCCTAGTAAAAATACAGTGAAGTACATCCAGCAAGTTAACTTCCTATGTGTTCCTAACAAAGAATCTGACAGGGTAGGAAATTTGTTTACTTGCAGTTCTATAGTATAACAATTTTCCTGCTCATGGTACTTCTTCTGAAGCTCTATGCTTCAGCCTGAGAATGGCCTTTGTTCTTTACATAAAAAAATCTCTGGTTATTTCTTCATAACGAAATTTTTCAGTCAAATTACCAGACTAGATTATAGCGACTTTATAATATCCTTTCCAAAAAATCTTGCAGGCCTTGCATATTTTGATTTGCACAAATACAGTGGAACATAAAAACAAATGTTTGAAAAAGTATGGCACCTGTATTGAGCATGCAGTCTTATTTGTATCCTATGAACAATCCAGTATAACAACTATGCACATCAGATTTAATTTGTAATAGGTATCAGAGGTGGTGCACAGTGTATAGGAGAATGCCTGCAGGTTATATGAGAGGTGATTTACAGTGAATTTGAGGTGTGTGCAGGTTACATAGCAGCAAAATAAGAAATAAATATCAGACGAGAGAAGCAGATAATAAATAGCAAAATGGCCATCAAAATAAAACCTTATTAATACTGTAAAATATAGTAAATATATAAGGCACTGTCGAACATGAGCAGAAGAAAGAAAACTTAATGACAGAAAACTTAAGACATGGACTAGAGAGAAGTACAAATAAAAAATATAAATAGAAATCATAAGCAAAAACTAATAATGAAAAACACAGAGTGATAATATGTAAGGATATAAACATCAGACCAAAATATATTTTTTGTAGACTTGTTTTATTCTTTTCCCAAGTAAAGAGGTGATAGTTTTTGATATCATGAATGTGAGTAATTTACTGTTCTTTAAGTAGATGGAAAGCTACATCTCTTATGAAAAAAAAAAAAGTTTGACAAATGATTAGTAGTTGAACACATTTTCTACCAAAACAAAAACGTTCTCACTTATAAAAGAAAAAAAATCCCTGGTGGGTGTTTTGAATCCCACCTAAATATAATAAGTTGAAGAGAAAATTGAATACTGCAAGAGAGTAACGACATGTGTGGTGCAGCTTAACATTTGGTTCTTTTGAGAGGCAAATTTAGTGTTCTGAAGCCTTCAGGTCTCTTCTGGCCATCTGATAGCTAGGGATATGCTGTGTGGGGGTGTCCGGTTAAGACTGCTAGAGAAGAAAGTGCCAGTTCATTCCAGATCTTTCTATTTGTTTTTTTTTTTAATTTTATTTGTGAACATACTGTACAGAGGGGTTACAATTACATTGGCAGGATAATGCATATATTTCTTACCAAGCATTGCAGCCTCCTCCTTTGTTTACCCTTCACCTCCCTTCCCAGCCTCCCCCCTCCCCCCCACCCAATCCTTCCCCCCCTCCCGCCCCCCCACCGACATTGTAAAGCTCGTTATGGACATGACAATTTGTACTTCTCATTGTTGCAACAGGTCCACCTGAATCCTTAAACGACTTGTTTTTCCCCATCTCCTCCACAAGTTTTACTGACATCAAATACAGTGAAAGTGGGGGTTATACTGTGGGAGAGGGACATACAAATGACCACAGATACAGACCACTGATAATAACTGACATATCATACACTTTGATAATAAAAGTTTTAGGCTGAAAAGCAAAGTGTGCAAATCCATCTTTAAAAAGCCATGCAGTTATAATATCTTTAATCTACAAATTTTGTAGAAATCAATGTGAGAAATAATAATACGTGATAAATACATGAAAATTAAAAAATATATTTGTAGTATTCTATGAGTGAAATAAACACAAGGGAAATTACAATGGATCTCAAATAAATGTATTTTACCATTGTGATTTTTAGAATATTAAATGTAGCCACTTTCTTACTTCACCTTTAAAATAAAAACAAATTCCTTTGGGTTGGGATTATGGCTAAGTGGTAGAGTAATTGTCTATCATGCATGAAGCCCTAGATTCAATTTCCAAGCACTACATAAACAGAAAAAATAGGAATTGACATTGTGGCTCAAGTGATAGTGTGGTAGCCTTGACCAAATCAAGATCAGGAATGGTGACCAGTATTGGTCCCAAGTTCAAGCCCCAGTAATGGCAAAAAAAAAAAAAAAGTTTAAATATACATAGTGTATTCACATGGATATCTTCGGGAGGATGGGGGAAAGCCAGAGAACTTGAAGGAAATGGGTTGAAAAAGTGCATCTGAGGAGGTCATTAGGCATTGATGAAAGTAAGTTATACAAGTCATGATTCACAATGGAAGGGAAAGATTGTGAGAGAGTAAGGGTATGGAAGACACAGAAAATGTACTCATTACCTGACCTAAGGAATGGTAGTTTCCCCATAGATCACCACTATATCAACAATAGAATAAATTAATTTTGAAACAATTTCTCCATGGAATTGTGTGAGCATAAAGAGTGAAAAATATGTTACACATTTAGAAGAGCAGCTAAAATTCTTAGAAATAATATACAGCACTAAATTTGAAACATGAAATACTGGATCTTAGGTTGAATATTGATTTTATATAAGCCATTAATAATAATCTCATTTTATTGTTGAATCCAATTAACTGTTAATAATAAATACTCAGGTAAAAAAAACAAACGAGTGCTTCTGGTACAAGAATCTCATCCTACCATAGGTAATAAGGAGGTTATGGTCTGGAAGCCATACTGGGTAGACAGCTCAAATTAAGGAGCTAATCAACAGGTTGGAGGCATGGCTCAAGAGGTAATGCCAGCAGTGAAGGAGGAAGCTGACTACAGTGAGGCCTGTGAGTTCATGTTCCAATTCTAGCACAAGAAAGACACAGTGGAGGCATAGGTAGGTATATACCATGAGTTTCAAATGTAGACACCAAACAGGCAACACAACAAATCCTCATCTCAGACATAAAGAGAAAAAAACTGAGTGGGGGAGGGGGAGAGGAGTGGAGCAAAGGGACCAAAAAAATAAGGAGGTAGAAGGGTCCAGTGTGGAGTGTAGTGGAGGGGGAAAGAGAGAAATGGAAAGGAATAAAGAAGAGAGGAAGGGAGGAAGCTTCATAACATTAGATTTGACTGTTTTCTTGAATGGGACACCAACACTACCCAATACAAAAATCAAAAAAGATTAAGTGCCTACAAGTGAAACCTTGTACATCACAAGACATGATCTACAAAGAAGGAAAAGCATGGTATGAGTAAATATTTGTGTATATCTCTAAATTGACTAGTACCTGGAATGAATTAGAAAATATAAAAGAAAATCCTACAAGTAACCCTAACACACAAAATCTAATTTGAAAATGAGAAAAAAGATTGAAGAAATTTTCTACAAGAATATGTATAAATAGGTGATTAAAACATATAAAGAAGTCCAATATCAATAATCATAACAAAATTCAATCAAAATTATATTGAAAAAACTACTTTATACATGTTGTATGGACATAGTTTAAAAAACAGTGACAAAAATTATCCAACTTCTAACAAGTTTGGGGAAGGATGTGAAAATAATATGAACCCTTATACATTTCTGGCAGTAATATAAAAAAATCATAGGTATTTTTGAGATTCTTAAAAGAACTAAGTCAAGCATTACACAGAAATAGGATCCAGGACACCCATTTCTGGATTTGTACCTAACAGAAGAGAAACCAGAAGTAGAAGAAATATTTTGAGAATTACTTTACATCCACTCACAATAACCACAAGATAGAAGCTTGTAAATGATAGATAAATTATTTGAAAGCAAGAATAATTTACTACCTTTTATGGCATGGATGAAACTTGAGTACAATGAGATAAATAAATGTATGATTTCACTGAGCTTCCAAGGAAGAACAAACTCATAGAGCCAAAAATTATGAAATTTCCTGAGTCTGGGGTAAAGAGGAACAGGAGCTGCATATTTAATGTTTATACAGCTTCATATATGGAAGATCAAAAATGTAATAGATGGATAGAAGAATGGATCATTTTTTCCATGTATGAGTGGTAACCTTCCCTGTGTAAACTCAAGCAAATATGCTTGCTTATGGGGAATTGGGGACCAAGTTCCAGTGAGCGTTGGGGACACTTGTTTCCTCTTCATCTCTCTATCTGTTCATGTCTGTGTTTTTCTGATTTTCTTTGGCTCTGGAATCCCATAGGCCTGCTTTGAGTTACAGGTAGCAACAATTTCTTATAAAGTGGGTAAGAAAAATGTCAATGCTAGCCTTGCGCTGAAGAGCTGAGGGACAGCAGCCAAGCCCAGAGATTAAGCCCCACCATAAAAAGAAAGAAAGAAAAATGTCAATTCTAAGAACCATGTCAGCAAAGGTAAATTAATCAGTAAGACAAAATAGTTCCCAAATACAGCATGTCAAAAATAGTGAGAGACACATGGAAAGAAGGGTGACTGAAAGTGAAGCAGAGAAAGGGCGAAAAATATATAAAAAGCAGGAGAAAGAGAGGAATAATGAAAGTTAATGAGTAGGAAACAGAATGAAGAGAGAAAATAGAGAAAAAAATCATGAGAAGACACCTAGGGAAAATAGAGAGGACTTTCCAGGAACACCACACCCTATGTCATCAACTATGATCAAGTTTTATGTAGTCAGAGACCAGGAAGAAGTCCAAGAAGTATGTATGGAGAGTAGTTTAATTACATATAGTTTCCTCAGTCTTCTATAACATTTGAAACTATGTGTGAGACCACACTATTTCAGAAACACCGGTAAAACCTCTTTAACATAATCCAACATTACTCATAAAGAGGTATTCTCTGACAAGTTGCCGGCAAATGTTCACTTTACATGACAAGTGACCTCATCAATGTCTCTGAATCACATAAGAAGTGTAACAACTTTTTCTCACATGAGAAAAACTGGAAGCAAGTCTGCCCTCAATTTAGACAGACTGTAACTTATTATAATCTACTCATTCTAAAAACCATCTTTTTTTGTGTGAAAATACCATACAGAGGAGTTACAATTACATGGGCAAGATAATGAGTACATTATTAGCCCAAGCTACATATTCAAATGTTTTTTTTTCTTTCATGCAATTGTTGCTAACGTATTTATAAGATGATTTCTATGTTGCTTTGTATGTCCCTCCCCCACGGTATAGCCCCTGCTTTCACTGTAGTTGATGTTGGTATAATTTGTGTAGGGGAAGGGCAAAAAAAAATCATTTAACTAGGGGTACAGGTGGACCCATTGCAACAATTAGATGTACAAGTCGTTATGTTGTAAAAGGAACTCTAAAAACCATCTTTATCTGATTTAGAAACATGTTCCTAAAGCAGAATCATTTTTTCTGATTTTAAATAGTAGACACCCTAAGCTTTCTAAAATGGAATGTGGAAAATGAGAAATAAAAAGCAACTTACCAGAGATCCTCTCATTCTTTCTTGCTGTTGACAATGAACAGAAGATTCTGGAAGCATGGCTTAGAGACAAGGCAGTAGACATAGTCAGGAAAGAACCTGTGTGATTATGCTCCAGATTCTCCTGTTCAAAAATTATACATGGAGTGAAAAAGCACAAAAGCCTTCTTATGGGAAAAGAATCTTTTATATCTCAAGTAGAGTACTAAATACTCTCCTGAAGATGACTCCACAGTCCATTAGTTAGTAGACAGACAGTATAAAAGCAATTCATTTCTAGGTTAATATACATACAGAATTCATAAAACTAAGGTTCCTAAAAATAATTGAATAATTGAAACAAAAATCCATACCTTCAGGAACCCTAGTTATTAATACTTAGGGTTATATGAATTATTTTTTATTCGTTAAAATGGATTCTAGGACTCCATTGTGCTTTTGTACTCTATCTTACTCATTTACATATTTAAAGTCCATGGAGAGCATATAGGTTATAACTCAGTACTTTTTCACCCATAATTATACAGGAAAATTTATACAATACATATTACTTGCTTAATATTTCAGTAGTGATTTTCAAATAGCACATTTCCTTGTATCCAAATACGCAGAGCACCCTTGTGCAATGACTTGAAATTTGCCCTTTAACCTGCTTCACATAACCAGTAAAGATTATGTAAATACAGGTTTGAGAAGTCCCTCATGCTCACTTTCCTAAACAATCATATGAAGAATTATGGCCATCCTTAGGGCTAGGAATGTGGCTCAATGATAAAGTGCTTGCCTAGCATGCTTGAAGCCCTGGGTTCGATTCCTCAGCACCATATAAACAGAAAGAGAATTATGCCCATCCTGATGAAGATAAAGGGCCTAATAAAGTTGTAACATGAAATGCTAGTCATAGGATTTACAGTCCCAACCAACAACCACAGCCAATGAACCAGAAGATTAAAATCTTAAGTTACACAAATAATACTAACACAAAATTCCAAGCTGATGACACCCCAAAATGCAGACCATAAAAATAAACAAATTACATACTATATGCTTTTTCTTGTATTTGTTGGCAGGAAATGCTACTATCCAGACAGGGTTTTTTTTTTAACAACTGCATCGAATGGAAACTCTTAATATACAAATAACATGAACTTCATAGTGATATGCATGAAAAATGAAAATCTATAAACTTCACTTAGGTCATTTCTGCTAAGAAACACAATATGAATCATTTAAAAGCAACATCTGCATATTTATATTGGGTTTTCCACATTACAAGAATGTTTTCTTACTTTAAAAACTTGCAAAAAAATTTTATACACTAATTATCCATATTCAATTACTCAAGACCAGGCGTGTTGTAGATTTCAGGGTGGGATTTTTATTTTTGTTTTAGGATTTGCGCTATCCTTAAAATTGAAAGTATTATTTCATATTATTTTATTAGAAATATAATCTGTATCTAAAAGAGTGTATTGTAATTGGGCTGACTTGTTTATGATTTTAATGTTAGCTACTCAGAAGTTAGAGATCTGAGCACCACAGATTGAAACCAGTCAGGGCATGAAAATCTAAGTGACTGTGATCTGCAATAAACTACTAAAATACCTGGAAGTGGAGATATGGCTTAAATGGTAGAACATTAGGCTGGAACAAAAGAAGCTCAGGGTCAGTGTCCAGTGCTTGAGCCCAGGAACCAGGAGTAGCACAGAAAAACGGGCACTGTAGTGTATTTAAATTCTATTGAACAATTGTTTTGGAATACATATTTTAGCAGTCTATCATTTTAAGTGATGTAAAATAGGCTCATTATTGTAGTGGAGAAGTTGTATCTAGTCAAGAACAAATAAACTGGAGAATATCCATACTAGTAACATTTTAAGCTAGGAAAATCCATAGGAAGTGCAAAGGATAAAAGGAATCAACACGTTTTACTAAGATCATTTAAAGGAATGTTCAAGCTTCATTGACTTTAATTCCCACAAAGAATTTCTTAAGTGAAATAATACTTCTTTCAGCATTTTGAGACAAAATGGAGAACACTAGCTAATATTTTGTTATATCTTACATCTACAAAACATACAAACTTGAGCAGGACACAGTACCTCAAGTTTCCTTCTGTAACAATCTTTGACCAACAATTTCTAAACTGCAGGTAAAAACCAACGAGTTAAGGCTACTATCAGTATATCCATAGGAGGGACATTTCAGAGAATATGCACTAGAAATGATACTGTGGAGAGGCTGATAAATTAGTAAGAACTGATACAGATAATTTGAGTTGTGATAATTATTCCTCCACCAAAAACCACAGCCCCATGTCCCTTCTGAGAACTAGGCTCTGTCTGATTTCTCAGGGAAGTTCATTTCCTCTCCTAGTAGTTACTGTTAACCTTCCAAAAGCACCAAGTGATTGGGAGTGTTAGAGGAAAGAGTACCACCTGAGTCTTGTGCTCTAGGAAATAGAACCAATTTTTGCTTAAGGCAAGGAAGCTGGAAACATTTTGCCCTTACTTGGCCTTTGTGACTCTGCTATGTAGGGCTTGTCAGAGTTAACAACATATCTTCCTTCAAACATTGCTAGGCTTCATTGCTTAAAAGAAAGAAGAAAAACAGGACCATCAAACACTACTGTAATATCTCATGTGTACATGTTCCTAGAAAGAAGGTCTTGTACAAACACGTGTAAACTACAGCCAGGAGTGCTAATAAATCTAACAAGGGAGGAGAACAGAGACACCTCTAGGAGAAACAACACAGAAACCCAAAATACAACTGCAATATAAATGGAGTCAAAGCAGGCACACACTTCACAATTTCACTACAAATGTTACCATGCTCATCTTACACCTGGGCAAAGTTTAATAAAGTCACACGGCTTAACAGCAATGATTCATAGTCTTGGAAATATAAATGGACAATTCCCTGTTGGTCCTATTTGGGAGAACTACCCAACTTGCTGTCAGAGCTTTGCGAGCCAGTTTCTGGCACCTGGAGGCACAAGGGCTTTGGCAACACAAACTCTTGAACCCCGAACAAATCATCAGCCCCATACTGGAGTAACATGTGGAGGATAGACTCCTTCTTGGGTTCTGCATCCAGCTCACAGTTCCTACCTGACATTGCAGAGATACCTTCAAGTTACAAGTCCCAAGCTCCACTGAAGAGAAAACTTCCAGCAGCAAGGCAAAGGGAAAGGAACTGGAATTTGCAGGCTGAAAATACTCACAGGGCGTGGGGTGGCTTATGCGCAGAACAATATTTGCCCCTTAAAAAAATAGAAACCAAGCACTTTCAGAGCATCTGTGCTGCAAGGGAGACTACAATTCCCACAATGCAGTGTACCACCCTGGAGGAAGTGGGGTTCCACCAGTGCTAGACCCTAGGTCCCAAGACTGTGTGGTTGTCTATGGACTTTTCTCTCCCACCTGTGGGAGCATAGGTAAGGTTTTTTTCATGAAAAAGCACGGTGTTCCTCCTGAATCATTGTTAGACCAACCGAAAAATGGAAATTGTATTGGGATCATGAGATTAGATGGCTTTTTAATTCTTACTTATATTATTATAATTGGGGTTATGAGACTATTTTGGTTTTGTTTTTATTTAACAGATAAGTTCGGTTGAATGTAAATTATGTCCTTCTTTACCTTTTATAATAGCTCCCTGCTCACTACAAAAAAGGTATTCACAGACACTAAACTGATTCTCGGGTCATTTTCCATGCTCTCATGTATACACAGCAATAAAGTAGCAGAATTGCTAGGTAGATATGCAGCATAATCCTTACACCAATTTAGATTTTTCAGAAATCTAACTATTTCCCACAAACACCCAAATTCCATCTATGAAATTTTAAGGAGTTTTTGGCTGTTTCCAAATTTTTCCTTTCCATTTAGGTTTTTTTTTCTCCTCTTTTCTTTTCTTTTTGTTGTTGGTCCTGTGGCTTGAATTCGAGGACACTATCTTTTCTTTAATAATTTCTCCAGCTAACTAGTGAAAAGAATCCTTTGCGTGAGAAGAGCGGCCTTAGAACATGGTAAATCACCACCTTGCTGTTCAAAGAGATGGTGGTTTGGGCAGATCAGGGAGAATGTGGAAAATTTGCAAGAGTGAAGCTTGATGGCTTGCCCCAAACCAGTTGGTTTTTGTTTTTCTGTTCTGCATGTCCTACTTTGGTTTGGATTCCTACCTCTTTTCTGATCCTAAAAGTTCCTCTAGGGAAGTCTAAGCTACCTCATATTTGTCTTCCCTGACATTATCCATTAGTCTGTGGAATAAATCTTTGTTATCTTAGGTTCTTAGTGTGGGAACAGTCAGGCCCCACTTCTAGAAGCCAGGCTTTTGCCCTGACCTCTCACAATTGCCACACAGTCAGGAATAGATAGGCATCATTTGGAACAAGAGAGTTCCTTTGCTGATAATGCAGCTTCAACAGAGAATTACTAAATCCTCATGAAAATCTCCCTCGGAACTCTTCTCAAAATAAATGTGTAAGCTGAATCTATACAGGCAAAATGGGACACCTATAGTCCAGCAACTTGTAAGGCTGATCAGGGAGGATCATTCAAGCTCAGGAGATGAAGGCCATTCTGGGTAACATAGGAAGATTGAGTCTCAAAGCAACACAAGGGCAGCATTTCCTTACCAGAGGCTCTGGGTTTGATCCTCAGTACTAGAAATTCAACATTAACCTAATGCATAACATTTTAAACTAATAATACATCTCTTTTAATGCTGAGTGCAAAATTTCCAATTTTTCTTTCTAATCACCAAACATGAGTCTGCAGTTTTATAGAATTGCTAGATGACTGTAGAGAAAGGACATGCTTAGTTTCTTAGCTCTGTGAAGAACGATGCGAGTAGAAAACAATTGTAGGGCATTTCTTACCTCTTTCCAATGACATCAAAGACATGTTGCCAGTGCTCATTGATTTGGCTAAGCTTGGCATGCATCATGACAGTTGTCATATTGCTGCTGGCCATAGCAACTGCTACCCCATTTGCTTCAATTGGGACTTGATTGCACTGAGGAAGATTCTTTCCTTCATGTAGTCTTACAAGAGGAATTTAAAACAGGAACCTTCACTATTACCCCAATTCCCTATTCTTTTTTTTTCAATTCTAACCCCCCAAATGCATTTCTTCTTTACCAACAAATATATGCATGCCTCTTAATGATTTTTGTAATTGAAAAATTCTCATCATATTATGACAACACAAATTTACAGGCTAAATGTTCAAGAAAGACCCTCTACGCATATTCATGAGGTGTGATAGTTGTTACTTTCTTAATGCAACAGCCTCTCTAATTTCTCTCCATTCTATCTTACTCGAGAACCTACAAATGGGTGGAATTCAGTTTGATTAACTATAAGAACATTGGTCTTATTATTTATATTGCATCTGGGGCCTAGTGACCACCTAAAATCATCATGTTAATTGTGGTTGACTCTGCCCTTTGTTAGTAACTAGAATCCTTAATAGATCTGAGACATCAAAATGCTTCAGGAGACACAAGCCCCTCCTCCTACCAGACTTGCCAACCCAGAGGAAGCAACTGCTCTCAATACATGCCCACCTACAAAGGGCTCACACTTCTCACTTCTTTATAATCTTTTCCTTTCCTTCAGAAAGATGAAAAGTAGTTCTAAAAACTCAACGATTACAGAAAACACCTATGTAACATTAGATTCTCAGCAGTGACAAGAGGGTTCTAACGACATCCACCTGAGAATGCCTGCTGGCTCACTTTCTGAAATGTCACAACCTCTTCTTCAATGGGAGGTCTGTTGTCTCTAGAGCTGGTTTCCATCTGGCACCAGGTATCCACACAGCTCCTTGTTTTCATCATTTAACTGAATCCATGAATTGAGTCTGTCTTCAGTCTCTTATTTCCTGATAGTCACCTGCCTATAAAAATGAATTTGGCTGCTGAAAATACCCAACAAAACAGGTATACCATTCCCTGCTAAGAAAAAACTGTGAATTTCATTCATTTTAGTCAGCATCATTAAGGATTTAAATGTATGTTTTTCCTCTTACAACCCTCAGATTCAGTATCAATAGACATCCTCAAGGCTTTCTGAAGTAACACCCGTAGCAGCCCAACAAAACTGACTTTTACTCATTGCAGATCTATTACAACTAGGTGATAACAAACATCAGAAACAATAAAGGCTGGATAAATTAAGGACCACATAAATTTCTTCTGTTTTAAGTGCTTTAACTATTCAGTTATGAATGTTAACAACCTGCTAATTTAATTCTCACTCAAACCTTTCCCCTTTTTAAAACTAATCAAAAACTTACCATGTTAAGACCAATGTCCCCTTTTGATTTAATTTCTAATCCCATCATACTGTATATCAACCATTTATAATGCAATGCACCAGGAATAATAAAGCCATATACACGATGGAGTATTGAAATGAAGAAAAATAAAACCTAAACCAATGTCCACCACTTATTTGATCCTACACTTCAAATGGTATTGCATAGGTTTTGCATGAAAATCATAGAAATGTTAACCCAATCCAGTCTGTTCTACACAGGGTGATGCAAAATATCCAATGCTTCATTGTTTACAAGCAACTCTAGCAAGCAGGCTTCAGCACAGAATCATCCTCCTTACAAGATTAAATAGTTTACTCTAATAAATTTGACAGTAAATAATGTAATTAAGCCTAGATGAAGGTACAAAGAATTCTGAGGTCTTAAAAAGAGTTTAAAATCTCCAGCTCTTCTAAGTAAAGATTTCATTGTATGTGAACATATTTACCAATGTAAGAGTCCCCATGCTTAGAGGAGCCCATTAAGACTCCTACTGTTAGACTCACATTAGCTGGTGGCCAAGCAAGAGGCCAGCAGAGGCTTCCTACAGCAGACATATAACACTTGTCACCATCTATCCAGTGAAATTTGAGCTCCACTACAACCCAACCCTTTATTATTCTGCCTGCTTAAAATCATTTTCAATAAGTTCCTTAACAGTGTGCAAACTTGCAGTAACCAGTGCTGTGGAAAACAGGGGTTGTTTCTGTGAAGCATGTTGCTGCTTTCTAAACTTCAGAATGTAAATGAACAATGGAGGAGCAATAATCCCACTGAACAGGGCTTCAAGTTTAACAAAATTAAAGCTCCTTTCTAGCATTGGCATTTGGTACATTGCAACCTCCTATGAGCAGATGACTGACTTCTTCACAGGAGAGGCCCTCCCATGTTCTGTTCAAATGTGCTATCTGTTCCTTTGACACAATTTCTCCAAAATGTGCTGCTCAAGTTGTTTTTCAGTTTCAATTTCTTTCAAGTTCAGAGCCCAGTGAGCCAAGGATTGCTCTAGTTCCTGGAACACAAGCAAGAGGGTTTAGAAAGAGCCTTCAAGTCAAACTACTACTGTTCCCAAACCTGTAAGCTCATCCTTTGATTAGACTCAAGGGGAGGGGTCCAGTCAAGGAGAGGGACCTTAGGAAAGAGAAACAGCCCTGGCCTCCTGAAGACCTACCTAGTTGGCCAGCTTCAAACCACTTCATCCTCAAAGGAACATTCTTTTATGTTCCCTTTTCATTACCTCATTTACCTCTCTAATATTTATAAAAGTCACAGAGGACAGTGAAGTTAACACTTAGTTGAAATTTAATAGTCTTACACATATTTCTAAGATTATATAAAAGGTGACACCTCATTTTAACAAACTGAGGAATGTATTGTTATTAAAGTAGTCATCACATAACAATCTCCCTTCTATCAGAGTTATTTTTTGTCTCACTTTCTAAATGATAGTGTAAGGAATGAAACAGTGTGATAATTAGTACAGATTAGTTAGCAGAAAATTTCTTCTGGTGGTGGAAATATCTTTTGTCTGTTTATCTAGGTGGTGGCTATCAAACCCAGACTCTCAGGTAACCTAGGTTAATTATTACTTGCCATATCCGGGGGTTATTTCATCTTCCAAGCAGTTAAAAATTTTAGGCTGATTCTGGTGCTTGAATTTAGGGCCTGGGCATTATCCCTAACCTTTTTGCTTAAGACTAGTAATCTCTCACTTGAGCCACAGCTCTACTTCCACATGTTTGTTGTTTTTGGGAGATCAGCCTCAAATTTTTCCTCCCTAGGGCCCACTTTGAAGCAAGATTCTTACATCTCAGCCTTCATTGTAGCTGGGATTACAGCCATGAGCCACCAGCATCTACATTCTGTTTTTTAAAAGAATCTTCCAATAATAATAGTAGACAACTATTACTGTCACTATATGAACCTGTAATCCTAGCTAATTAAGAGATTGAGATCTATGGCCCATGGTTTAAAGCAAGACTGGTCAGATGAATCAGAGTTTTGTTTTCTGTTAATCTACTTGTGCTGGGGCAGGAAGTCAGGACCTGAGCACTGTCCCTGGGCTTCTTTTCCTGAAGGATAGTGCTTTACCATTTGAGTCACACAGTACCATGGCCAGTTTTTCTAACCCCCAGGGTAGCTTCTACCTACGATTTTCAGATCTCAGTCCCTACAGGCTGAAAAGAATCTCTGATAATTACCATCAATTAGCCAGTAAAATAGCCAGATTAAGGTGTAGCTTAAGTGGTACAGTGCCAGCCTTGGGTGAAAAAAAGCTAAGCGATACTGTGTGATCCCCAGGATGAAAAAAAGATAAAATACTAAATTACATCAGAAGAAGGATAAAACGTAGTATCCAACATAGTTTGAAGAATAACTTCCATGCTTGTATTGCGTATTAAGTAGCAGAATGTATTCTTTCTTCTATACACCAGGATCTGAGTTCAATTCCAAGGGTTGTTCAAAGCAAACCTAACAAAAAAAGCACCCCAAGATCTATATCTAACAAAACATATATAATACTACATAAAGAACATTAAACATTCCAAATAATTGAAATATAGCTAAATGAAAACAATGACACAATCATAAACAGGAATATTGAGTATCAAGAAGATATTATTTTCTGTCAAAGAAATCTATACCTTGAATGCAATTTTCTGAAGTCTTATCAGAACTTTTCATAGTTCCAAGCCAGCATAGGTTAGGGAAAATAATACCTAGGGAATGGCATCCAGGAACACAGATAGAAACAAGAAAATTAGACACATACAGGCATTATATTGTTTGCTTCTAAATACAGTCTTTCTAAGAAACAACAGGATGCATTTCTCATCATAAGGATAGCAACTGTTTATGGAAAAATCCACTAAATGCACTAAAGAGTAAGTCACAAAATATACAAGAACTAACAAAGCATAACACCAAGAGTGATCAAGAGCAAAGATAAACACCTCTCTGCATGAGTTTATGACTCATCTTGCTTTTATCATAAAAATTGTCAAAAAGTTCTGTGTCAATCCCTTTGAGAGCATCCACATTGCATATCTCTGTCTATCTGCATGTCTACTTGTCTGTTTATCTGTTTGTTTGCTTACCCAGTAAAGCTCTGTGAAGATTTCTTACTATGGTAACTTTTCTGGAAATTCATATTCTGTGACCAAAGTCAAGGACCCTGGGTCAAGACTGGCTACTCTTAGAGGAAAACTTCACAAACTCTCACCTAGAGCCAGTGACAGTTGCTTCTCAAAGTTAAGAGCTGGGTGCGAGTGTAGCTCAGTCATAGAGCACTGGCCTCACATGCAGGAAAGCCTGGATTTCATCTCCAGCGAAGAATGTTGGGAGGGATTTTCAAAGATCAAAGACTCAAAGAATGTGGAAGAACAAATCTGGGGATACAACACACTTGAAATGGAGATTTGTTATAATAAAGCATTGTAATAAAGACAGTCTGATATTAAACCTGAAGAAGCACAATAAGAAAATTGGGTTAAAATACGGGAAATGAGCCTGTGTGGGAACCAGAGATCTGACACTAGACTACCAGATAAAAAGCCACTAGGAGAATTATCTCTCTATGTGAGAAAGGTAAACCTTTTCTTAAAGTCTTTGCAAACAATTCCTAGAATCAAGTAAAATTGCAAAATTAGAATACAACACTTGTAATCTTTGAAAAGGAAATGACAGTGTGTTTTAAGTATGTAGATGTACTTCCCAAAGGAAATGCAAATAGGAAATATATATATGAAAATATCATTACATTTGTCTATATTACAACAACATTTTTTAATTCAGTCAAGACAAAGTAGAAAACGTGCTATCCTGAGGCTGAAGATATTTACAAGGTATGTATTCAATACATTAATATTTCAGTCAAGATGATGACAAATAGATCAACACATGATTGAATGGTGAAAATTAAAAATATGTACAATACCCAATGACCAGAAAAAGGGTTGTATATATATGTATATGGATGTGGCTATGGATACAAACAGTATCCATATGCCAAATGCATATAGAAGACCAAAAGTTATCAACAGCACTGTCTCAAAATCATGATGAAAAGTTGCATATATAATATGTAGTATATTCCACATTTAATATGCAGTATCATCATTGTGATGCTTTTATTACACTGGGAAATTTTGAAGTAAGAAAAAAAGGGATAAGAAGCCTTAAGGACTGTCATTTGTGTAATAACTTAAAGTATATCACTACTTACTACTTCCTAATTTTTTTCCTTTGTTGAGCAAAGCAGCCCAGGCTCACAATCTTCATATGTCAGCCTATTAAGTATTGGGAATATGGGCATGAACTACCACCTACTTATCTACTTATTTTTTATTTGAACCCTAAAGTCACTTAAGGGAGAAAAACAAAAACCCATCCAACAGTCCTCAGTGTCTTGGATCCCAGGGCCCTACACATGCCAGGTAAGCATGCTATCACTTGAGCTACATCCTCAGCCCTCTCCATCATGTCGTCATCTTCTTCTTGTTGTTCTTGTCCCTCCTCCTCCTCCCTCCTCCTCCTTCTCTCTTTCCTCCTCCTCCTCCTCCTCCTAATCTCCCTCCTCATTCTTCTTATTATTATTGTATTTTTATTGCCAGTCTTGAGGCTTGAATTCAGGGCTTGGGTTTGTCACTATGGATTTTTCTTCCTCAAAAGTAGCACTGGGCTGGGAAAGTGGCTCAGTGGTAGAGTGCTTGCCTTGCATGCCTGAGGCACTGGGTTCGATTCTTCAGCACCACATAAGCAAAAAAAGCAAAAAAACGGATTTCTTAAAAGTAGCACTCTATCATTTGATTCACAATGCTACTGTAAGATTTTATTGCACAGTTTATTACGGTAAAAGTCTGAAGCTGGACACTGGTGGCTCAGGCCTGTATCCTAACTACTCAGGAAGGTGAGATCTGAGGATAACAGTTCAAAGCTAGCCCAGGCAGGAAAGTCCATGAAACTCTTATCTCCAATAAGCCACTAGAAAACCAGAAGTGGTGCTGTGGCTCCAGTGGTAGAGTGCTTGCCTTGAGTTGAAGAGTGTGGTGACAGTGCCCATGACCAGAGTTCAAGCCCCATGACCAACGAAAAAAAGTCTCTAGGAATTACTTTTGAAGCTTGATCCTCTTAGCCTCTTGAGTAGCTAGGGTGATTTATAGAAGCTACAGGCTCTCAATCCCTTTACATTGTTTATTAACATCAACTAATTGTAACAGGGTTGCATTTGACATGTCCATATAGGCATACAGGACCTGGGCCAGACTCCCTTCCCTCCATCATTCATCCCTTCCACTTCCCAAAGCAATCTCAATCAGCTTCATGGTTCCATTTTAAGATGTGTACAGAAAGTATTCTGGCCATGTTCATCTCTTCACTCTGCCCTGGTTCTGATACAGGGCTGCAAAAGCCCTTCACATACACCCTTGCTTTTCCACTACTCACCAGTGCTCTCCACATGCCACTTTCTGCTTCAGGTACTATGCGATTTGCAAAGTTTCTCAAGCTTTATTTTATTTGTGGTAATCACAATAATCTTAGGATCCAGCAGGGTAAGTACTGACAAGTGGAATCAGTGTACCTTCCTGTTGCAGGTGAAGCACAGGTTGGGGATGGCAGCAACATCCCCAGCTCCAGGATCATAACCAAGAGCAAGAGAGGCCATAGCCAGGAAGGGAGTTGGGGCAGACTCCATACTGGGCCTTCACACGTGAACAAGTTTATGAGGAACGTCTAATTTCCTAGCACCTATCCCTTGAAAGGTAGCTGTTATTGTTACCTTTCCATTAGTTGTAGGCACTCAGTTAATTGTTTTAATTTGAACACACTGCATTATTAGAATCATGAGAAGTAAGGACAAATAATGTGTATTGCTTCTTGTTTATTCTCTCCCTGATTTTATTTTTCAAAGCCAATAATGTTGGCTCAATTATGTTTTCCCATTCTCTGATAAAATTCTTTTGTGTGTGTGTGTGTGGGGGGGGCAGTCATGAGGCCTGAACTCTGGGCTTGGGAGCTGTCCCTCAGTGCTTCAGCTCAAGGCTAGCGCTCTACCACTTGAGCCACAGCGTCACTTCCAGCTTCTTTCTCTTTCTTTCTTTCTTTCTTTCTTTCTTTCTTTCTTTCTTTCTTTCTTTCTTTCTTTCTTTCTTTCTTTCTTTCTTTCTTTCTTTCTCTTTCTTTCTTTCTTTCTTTCTTTCTTTCTTTCATCCTTCCTTTCTTTCTTTTTGCTTCTGTGGTGCTGAAGAATGGAACGCAGGGCCTCATTCATGCAAGGCAAGTGCTCTACCACTGAGCTACCTTCCCAGCCATCTGATAAAATTTTTGATGACAAATCTTCTACTTTTTGTGTGTTTGTGTGTGTAGGGGGTGGGGTAAGTGCCCAATCATCATGGGCTTCAATTCAGTTTCTGGCTTCTGTTTGTGAGCATATTAATGCTCAATACCATGGCTATACTACATGAGACACATAAAGCAGACAGGGGAATGCTGACCACAGAGAAGGAAATAAGAGCCCTATGGTCGAGGGAGTTGAAGATGAATAAAGAAGAGGACAGCTTAAAGGAAAGTGAATCGGGGTGCCTGAGTGAGGGAACAGGCCTCAAGAGTGTAGAGTTGGAAAGCCGATTTCGATTTGGAGAAGAAAGAAGCCATAGGCAGTGATAAGGAAGGTGTGTGTTTCTGGAGATTAAGTGAGTAGTAATGAGTGGAGTGTGGAACACATGGGGGAACCATCTTCACCAATCGAGGATGTCAACTGAGAACCAGAGGCAGGGACAGAATAGGAGGAGAGGAGGGAGCATGGATACGTTGAAGGGACACACAAGGAAGGAAGGCTAGAGCTCAGGAGAGAAGCCAACAGATTGCCAGAGAAAGGGAGGGCTACAACAGATCAGCCAGGAATGAAGAAGTGAAGAAAGATGTATTTGAGCACTCCAAGCACTGGCCGGGAGATAGAAGTGGCCCTGAAGTCCAGGGTGTATGCAGCAGCAGGGGCCTACCAGGGCTGCAAGCAGCAAGGAAACCCTAAGTGTTCTCCGATTCAGGCCTCCCTGCTAGGTGCAGTATTTGTAGCTTGCCTGCCCTGCACCCTCTGCTTCAGGGAATGCCTGGGATGGGGAACTGACCCTAAACTGACCTTCTGGTCCGGCCCTGCAGCTGTCTCCCACTTCCCTCCAAGAGCTGATTGCTAGCCAGGTGCCTTGCAGGCCATTGACAGGAATGAAGAGACGAGAGGAGAGTGTTGCTGGAGATACCACAGCCCAGTCAACTTGACAGTACAAGGTTCTAGGCCACTAAGACCGCCCTCTTCACATCCAGACCTCAGGGTCCACACAGCAACCAGGACTTATGCTACAGAAACTTGTGTGCACTTTCCTCACCAGGGAGTCTTGGTTCTTTGTGTCTGTGTTGTGTGTGTGTGTGTGTGTGTGTGTGTGTGTGTGTGTGTGTGTGTGTGTGTGTGTGTGTGCGCATGGGTGTGTGTGTGTGTGTGTGTGTGTGTGTGAGAGAGAGAGAGAGAGAGAGAGAGAGAGAGAGAGAGAGAGAGAGAGAGAGAGAGAGAGAGGCTGTGTGTGCCTGAATTGAAACCTATATGTAAGTGTGGATCTAAGCATGTGGATTGAATAGGAATGATATTCTGTGTGCTGAGTTTGTGTGAGTGTGTGGGTGTGTTTGCCTGCAAGGGATCCCGTGTGCATGTGTGGCTGTATGTATATATGAGGGTGTGATGTTTGACAACTTGTGTGATGAATGCAAGCAGGCATGTGTCCTTTCCTGCCTAGAGTGCTTGGGGTCCCAGTCAGATCATGTGTGCAATCCATGAGCAATTGCCACTGAAAGCCAGCAGTTGCAACATAAGCCCCAGGCTGACAAGCAGCCTTTGATGATAGTGATATCACTGACAATGGTGATGAGCATCATGATTGTGACTGTTGGGAGCTAGTGTGAGTGAGCTGAGGCAGATTTCACAAATCATCCTAGCTGGGCTGCCAGCCCAGATCCTCCTACCCCAGTGTTTAGTCTGAGGCTTGAGGCACTGGCACCCAGAGTCTCAGCTGGGGTTTGGGATTGATCCAGCCAAAGAATACTGACTGCAAGAAGGAGCAGAGATGATGTTGGTGGGCTTGCCTACCCTCTTTCTAGAGGATAAGGTTGGTGAGGAGAGAAGGAGGTGTGGGCTCTGCTGTGCTGCTGTGCTTCTCGGATGCTCTTACCTGCTGGGTTCTATGTGGTGACTGACCATCAAGACAGCTGTTGTGGACAGTGAGAGTAGAACCCTGGATGGAAAGGAGGGGTGGAACTTAGGGACCAGAAGTTTCCTGCAATGCCAAGGGGAGGGAATGCGAAAAGCTCAAAGGAGGCCCAGGCCCAGGCCCAGACAGAGAAAAGATATGCAGAGGCTGTTTGCAGACCACCAGGGTCTGTCCTGAATGGGCAGGCTGGATGCCCCAGGACCACACCAGGTGCTCCAGAAGGAGTGGTTCTGCCCTGGAAAGGTGACCTGAGGCCAGCTTTGGGCTGCATCACAGTCTGTGATGAGGGGTTGGAAGGCTGGCTTACCTGCACCCACAGATCCCAATGATGCACCTAGCTTCACTGGAGCACCATGGAAACCAGTGCTGCGAGGGGGCGTGGCTACGAAGGAGAAGTGCATGTGCAGTATGGCCAGCTTCGCAGGCACCCAGCGGTGAGGGAGGGGACTCTCCAAGATTCTGCTCATTGAATGAGGAAAGGCTGTGGAAAGATGGACAGATGCCACAAGCAGAACCAGAGGGCCGAAGACTGGAAAGAGAGGCACCGGCCCTAAAGCAGACAGGGGAATGCTGACCACAGGAAAGGAAAGAAGAGCCCTATGGTCGGGGGAATTGAGGATGCACAAAGGAGAGGACAGCTTAGAGAAAAGTGAGTAGGGGTGCCTGAGTGAGGTGACAGGCCTCAAAAGTGTAGAGTGGGAAAGCGGATTTCGACTTGGAGAAGAAAGAAGCCATGGGCAATGATAAAGGAAGTGTGTATTTGCAGAGAATAAGTGAGTACTCATGACGGAAGTACGGAGCACATGGGGGATGCATCTTCACCAATGGAGGAGGAGGTCAACTGAGAATCTGGGGCAGGACAGAATGGGAGGGCAGGAGGGAGCATTGATGCATTGAGGAGGCAGGAAGGCTAGAGCTCAGTAGATGGGAGAACAGATTGCTACAGAGGAGAGGGCTACAACAGATCAGCGAAGAATGAATAAGTGCAGAAGGATGTATCTGAGTGCTGAGGAAACTTCCAAGCACTGGCTAGGAGACAGGAGAGGTGACCCAGAAGTGGAGGTTGCATGCAGCAACAGGGGCCTACCAGGGCTGCAAGCAGGAAGGAAAGCCCAAGTGTTCTCTGATACAGGCCTCCCCCTTATAGGTGCAGTATTTGTAGCTTGCCTGCCCTGCATCCTCTGCTTCAGGGAATAACTGGGCTGGGGGACTGGCCCTACACTCACCTCCTGTCCAGACCCTGCAGCTGTCTCCCACTTCCCTCCAAGAGCTGATTACTAGGCAGGTGCCTTGCAGGCCATTGACAGGGGAGAAGAGATGAAAGGAGCGTGCAGCTGGAGATACCACAGCCCAGTCAACCTGACAGTTCAAGGTTCTAGCCTGATAAAACACGCCTCCTCCACACTCAGACCTTGGGGTCCACACACAGCAACCAGGCCCTATGCCACAGGTTCTTGTGTGCACCTTACTCACCAGGGAGTCTTGCTTCCTGGTGTCTGTGTTTGTGTCTGTCAGTGAGTGTGTGTGTGTGTGTGTGTGTGTGTGTGTGTGTGTGTGTGTGAGAGAGAGAGAGAGAGGGGGGGGGGGAGGGGGAGTGAGTGTGTGCCTGAATGGATATCTTTATTTAAGTGTGGGTCTAAGCCTGTGGATTGATTGGGAGTGACATTCTCTGCTCTGAGTGTGTGTGGGTGTGTTTTCCAGTGAGGGATCCTGTGTGCATGCATGGCTGAATGTATATGTGAGGGTGTGTGGTTTGACAACGTGGGTGCTGAGTGTAAATGAGTGTGTGTCCTTTCTTGCCTGGAGTGTGTGGGGTTCCATTCAGATTGTACGTGAAGTCCATGAGCAATTGCCACTGAAAGCCAGCATTTACAACATAAGCCCCAGGCTGACAAGCAGCCGTAGATGATGGTGATGATGCTGACAACGCTGATGAGCATCCTGATTGTGATTGGGAACTGGTGTGCTTGAACTGAGGCAGATAGTTCATAGATCTTCCTAGTCGGGCTGTGAGCCCAGAGCCTCTTGCCTGAGTGTTTGTGATGAGGGTTTCATATGCCAGCGCCGAGGTCCCCATCTTAGGTTTGGGATAGATCCGTCCACAAAGCCTTGACAGCATGGAGCAGTTGTGGAGGGACTGCCTCTCCTTGTCCTTAGAGGACAAGGTAAGCGAGGAGAAGAAGGTATGTGGGTGCTACTGTGCTGAGGCCCTTCTATGGTGGTTTACCTGCTGGTTCCTTTGAGTGGGCTGGTAATCAAGGAAGTAATTGTTTACAGTGATAGTGGAAGCCTGGGTGGCAGGGAAGGGTCGCAGTTGTTAACCAGAAGCTTCTTGCAATGCAAAGGGAATGGGGTAGAAGAGGCTGGGGGCAGGACCCCGTCCAGACAGAGGATGGATGTGCAGGGCTGTTTTCTGGCCTGCCGAGTACAGGCAGGATGCCCCCTAACCTGAGAAATTGCATGATTCAACATTTCAAATCTTTCCTGCAAGTTCTAGTATGGAGAGTGAATATTCATGAGGGATGTGCAGGGCAGATGCTGTTTGCCATCTCTACATGTTCCTAGTACTTGCGCACTTTAATCTGCCATTAGTATCTTTTGTCCCATTAGCTGTGACTTCCTTCAGATGGAAGCCATCCTGTTCATTTCAAAGCGAAGAATTACTACTTACCATATTGATTTCTCCTAGTGTAGGTATATAATGAATTTCTTCTAGGTGCCTCATGGTGCTTTGCAGGTAGTTGGCTTTAAAGTCATTATTGAATATGTATTCAGTGAGCATAGGGTTTCTGTTACCTTGCTTTCTAAAGAAAATAAAAATGGCTTTTCAGGTGCTCTCACCTTTTGTACCCTCATGAATTTCCCTTCCCATGTTAGGCTTTTATTTTCAACAGATGAATTTCCCTAAGATGTACCCCAGGCTCATTGAGGACTGGCTTCCCCTTTCATGCAGCAAAGCCAAGTCCGCAGTGAGACTCCTGTCACCCATCCCAGCCTAATTAAAACGTCATGCATTTTTTTTAATTTGCCTTCTCTGGTTCTGCCAACCTGTCATTGAGCATACATAAAAATTCAAACTTCTGGCATCTCATGAATAAAGTAACTCTTGGGCCAAAGTCCACTTATATGGGGGAATGTTGGGGAAGTGGTTCAACAATAGGTCCAGGCTGGGCACCAGTGGGCTCACATTTGTAATCCTAGCTACTCAGGAGGCTGAGGTCTGAGGATCATGGTTCAAAGCCAGCCCTGGCAGAAAAGTCATGAGAAAATTGGATCAAGTGGCAGAACATTAGTCTTGAGCTGAGTTTGAGAGACAATGTCCAGGCCCAGAATTAAAGCCCCACAAACGACAAAAAAGACCTTCAGCTTCTTGTTTGAGGGGCATCATTCCATTTCAGTGGCCATTGGTCAGAAGCCATTTGGGCGGTGCCACTTGCACACCTGTTGAGACTTTGCAGTAGGTAGCATAAAAAGAAGATATCAAAGGTATCAGACAAAAATTCCAGCAAATCAGCTGGTTTGCTGTTCAATGGTAGACTTGCTACCTCCCTGACTGTTGCTGCTTTCTGAAAAATGGGACTACTTACAACAGACCATAGATAGTTGTTTTCAGTTTATTTCTTATAGAATTCAAGGAGACAGAGGAATCAGGGAACTAGTCTGTGATAGTAAGCTAAATTGATTCACAAAATAATTTGGAAATGATTTCTCTTTGCAAACAAGCCATTGGTAAAATGAAACCAGAAGAGGAGAGCAGAGAGGAAAAGAGTACACCAAGCATGTAACATCCTGAGTACCATCCTGCTACATAGCGAATGCTCAGGGAATGTCCATTGTCCTTAGTTCTCACCTTTGTTACAGCTATGCTAGAAATCTCTTGTGCACAGTTCGTAACTATTACAATTTTAACTGTTCCATAAATGCTATAACTCCAAGAACCTTTCTGCTACTTTCCCCTTTACTACTATTTTTTTTATTACATTGTATGTCAGGGTACAAGGGGTTTCAATGAACAAGTCACTTTGTGAGGACAATGCATCAGGATCAGTGTCATCCCTTTCATCATTCACCCTCATCTGGCCCAACCCCATGCATTCCTTCAATTTCCTTAACTCCACTTTCACAAATGTACATTGGCTATTGCATTTCTCCACCTTTCCTCTCTCCATTGATCTGTCTCCTTACCCTTACCTTTTCTTGTTCTTTTCATTCTGGTAGTGGCAATCGATCCCAGGACATTGTACTTGCTAGGCAACTGCTTTGCACTGTACTACATCCCAACCCATCCTTACCCTTACCTTTCTTTATCATTCCACCTAACAACACATGGCTCAGTATCATGGTTTCCTCTTGTTCAACTGTAAGATAGTTGTTCAGAGGAGTTACATCACTGGGATCCTCACCAGCATATACCATCCTTCAGTTAATCCATTTGTGGACACTTGCATATCGCTCTGTAAATGTTATTTGGACATTGTAAATTAGGTGTAGCTTCCACATATGAGAGAAAACATGAGACTTTTCTCTGTTGGGGCCTGACTTTATTTACCATGATTTCCCAGGTTCATCCATTTCTGTGAAAATGATATAATGCCATCTTTCCTGATGGGTGAGTAAAATTCTATCATATATGCACACTACATTTTCTGGATCCATTCTTCCATTAAGGGCATCTAGGCTGTTTATATAACTTGGCTGTGGTGAAGAATGCAGCAATGAACATGGCTGTGCAAGTGTCTTTACTGTATCCTGACTTGGAATCTTTTGAATAAATGTTTAACAAATGAAGGTTTTGTGCTGAGAGATCATAGTACCATACTCACATTATCAAAGTGTGTAAAGCAGTGAGGCTGAGATTTAAGCTCCCATAGTCCAGCCTCAGAATCTTTCTACTTCTTTATTTTCTGTTGGACATGGGGCTTGAACTCTGGACCTGGGTGCTGTCCCTCAGCTCTTCAGCTCAAGTCTAGCCCTCTACCAATTGAGACATAATATCACTTCCAGTATTCTGGTGGTTTATTGAAGAATCTCACAGACTTTCCTGCCCAGGCTGGCTTTGAACTGTGATCCTCAGATCTCAGCCTCCTCAGTAGCTAGGATTACAGGCATGAGCCACCCGCACCCAGTTCTTTCTACTTCCTAAATTTGAAATAGTACTACATGGTGCCATGTAACACTGCCAAAAAGAAAATTAAGTTGTTGAGCTGAAACAATTCTATAATTTTATATTAACTTTCCCTTTCATTTGTAAACCTGAGCAGACTCATTCATTGCATTATATGCATAAAGGAGGAAAGTGAGGGTTAGAGATCTGAAATGATAGAGCTGGGTAATGGAAGTCTGGAAATTTTACATCTCATTTTGTTCAGACTTGTCATTTTATATAAAGGGCATTGTGTGTTGTGTGTGTGTGTTGTGTGTGTGTGTGTGTGTGTATGTGTGTGTGTGTTTGTGTGCATGCATGTGCATATGTGCGTGCAGAGAGGGTGTCAGTACTGGGGTTTGAGCTTAAGGCTTTTCATGAGCTTTTGTGCAAGGCTGTTTCTCTGCCATTTGGTCCATGCCTCCACTTCCACAATTTTGCTGTATAATTAGAAATAAGAGTCTCTCAGATTTATCTGCCTGGGCCATCTTGGAAAAGTTTTGCTTAGATTTAAACACTCGAGTAGCTAAAATTATAGGTATTATGGAGAGAGAAGGCATCATTCACTCAGTGTTAATATGGTAAGTTAATAATTATATTAGGGCTAACCCATACTTCTCCTTGGTTTGCATTGGTAAAAAACATGACCAGGTGTTAAGACATTGATTCCTTTACATTAGATATCATTGAGAGGTGTCAGGAATCCTAGAGGCACAAATCAATATGGAATTCTTGACTATATGCAAATAGATGGTAAGCTGAATATTTTAGTCAGTTCATGCATCATTTCCTGTTATGGGCATCCTAGGCTGGATTCCAGGAAGATATCTGAGGACTTCCTAAACAGTTTATGGAAAACTTACCTGAGCAGAACCATGCAAATGGGGCCTTTTTCCCCAAAAGAGTTGAAAGAAGATTGTGAGAGGCTAATGGGGAAAGTGATTCTACTTCATGAAGCTCTCATCACTAGAGTGGAATAGCATCTCTTTGGGTCCAAGTCTCTGGGGAGTGACTAAGTGTGGAGGCCTGCAGTCTGACAGTAGACTCTGATTCCATGGAAGTGTGGCACTAGTTTCTGGAAGGATTTTTTATTTATTTATTTTTTGTGAACATACTGTACAGAGGGGTTACAATTACAGGGGAAGATAATGAGTACAATTTTTATTAAGCATTGCAGCCTCCTCCTTTGTTTGTGCTTCACATCCCTTCCCAGCCTCCCACCGCCCTTCCACCCAAACCTCCCCTCTGCCCCCACTACCCCGCAGGCACCAAAGTTGTAAAGTTCATTTTCGACATGACAACCTGTACTTCTCATTGTTGCAACGGGGCCACCTGTATCCTTAAACGACTTGTTTTTTCCCCCTCTCCTCTACAAATTATACCGACATCAAATATAGTGAAAGCAGGAGTTATACTGTGGGGGAGGGACATACAAAGCAGCAAAAAAATATTCTTATAAATGAGTTAGAAACAAATGCATGAAAGAAAAATACCTTTAAATACATATCTAAGGGTTCATTTTCCTAACATCACATTATCTGACCTTTTCTGCTTGACTCAGACATATACTAGATATTGCAAATAAGGGAAACCAGAGGACCTATGTTTCTTTGGGCTTGGCTTACTTCACTTAATATAATTTTTTCCAACCCTTTCCATTTTCTAACAAATGGGGCAATGTCATTCTTTCTGATGGAGGCATAGAATTCCAATGTGTATAAATACCACATTTTCTTGATCCATTCATATTCTGAGGGGCATCTGGGTTGGTTCCATATCTTAGCTATAGTAAATAATGCTGCAATAAACATAGTTGTGCTGGTAGCTTTAGTGTGGTCTTGTTTGTAAACATTTGAGTAAATTCCCAAAAATAGGATTGCTGTGTCATAGGGGAGCTCTATGTGAAGTCTTTTGAGGAACCTCCATACTGCTTTCCAAAGTGGTTGAACAAGTTTACACTCCCACCAACAATGAAGTAAGGTTCCCTTCTGTCCACATCCCCTAGAGCATCTGTAGTTAGAGTTCTTGATTTTTGCCCTTCTAACTGGAGTGAGGTTGTATCTCAATGTTGTTTTGATTTTCATTTCTTTTATGGCTAGGGAGGTTGAGCATTTCTTCATGTGTCTATTGGACATCCTTCTTTCTTCTTCAGAGAAGTTTCTCTTTAAGTCACTTGCCCACTTATTTATTGGGCAGTTGTTTCTTTGAGGATTTGTTGTTAGGGGATTTAATTTTTTAAGTTCCAAGTATATTTTAGATATGAGACCCTTGTCCGTTGTATACCTAGAGAAGATCTTCTACCAATCCGTAGATTGATCAATCTATTGATCTTGCTAGCTATGTCCTTTGCCATGCAGAAGCTCTGAAACTTCATGCAATCCCATTTTTCCAAACTTTCTTTGATTTGTTGTGTTTCCGGGTCTCTATTAAGAAAATTTCGGCCTGAGCCAATGAGACCTAAGGTTTCTCCTATTCCATCCTGTAAAGTTTTCAGAGTGTCTACTTTGACTCTGAGGTTTTTGATCCATTTGGAGTTGATTCTTGTGCAGGGTGATATATAAGGATCTAGCTTTACTTTTCTACAAGTAGTTAGCCAATTATCCAGCCCCATTTACTGAAGAGGCGGTCTTTCTTCCATTCTATTGTTTTAGCTCCCTTATCGAAGATTAGTGCGCTATAGGTCTGTAGGTTCATTTCTGGATTTTCAATTCTATTCCATTGGTCCTGAGGTGTGTTCTTATGCCAGTACCAAGCTGTTTTGATTACTATGGCTTTACAGTAGAGTTTGAAATTTGGTATTGATATTAGTCCAGCAGTGTTCTTTCCATTGAGGAGCATTTTTGCTATTCGGGGTCTTTTATTGTTCCATATGAATTTTTGGATTGCCTCTTCTATTTCCTAGAAGAATAAGGTTGGAATTTTGATGGGTATGGCATTGAATTTGTAGATAGCTATGGGAAGCATTGCCATTTTTACGATGTTAATTTTTCCAATCCAGGAGCATGGGAGCTTTTGCCATTTTCTAAGTTCTGTTTTGATTTCCTTTTTCAAGATTTTAAAGTTGTCATCATAGAGGTCCTTCACTTCTTTGGTTAAGTAAATTCCTAAGTATTTATTTTTTGTGAGGCTATTACAAATGGAGTTGCTTTCCTAATTTCAGCCACACTTTTCTCATTGTTGGCATACAGAAAAGCCATTGATTTTGGGGGGTTAAGTTTATACCCTGCTACTTTGCCAAAGTTTTGAATCAGCTTGAGTAATTTGGGAGTGGAGTCTATGGGATTCTTTAAATACATGATCATGTCATCTGCAAAGAGGGAGGGTTTTATTTCTTTCCTTATTTGGATCCCCTTTATATTTGCATGTTGTCTTATTGCTGTAGCTAGGCATTCTAATACTAGATTGAAGAGAAGTGGAGAGAGTGGACATCCTTGTCTTATTCCTGAGTTAAGAGGAAATGGCTTTAGTTTTTCACGATTAAGTATAATGCTGGCTGTAGGTTTGTCATATATAGCCTTTATTGTATTGAGGAATGTTCCATGGATTCCTAATTTTTCCAAAACTGTCATCATAAAGGGGCGTTGGTTCTTGTGGAATGCTTTTTCTGCATCTATTGCAATAACCATGTGGTTCTTATCCTTGCTCCTGTATGGTAGGATTTTTTTATCCCCCAGTGAAACCATCAGAAATCATAATCATTACTTTCACCAAAACTTGAACAACAGTTCCCTTCTTTCCTCTTCTATAAATGTAATCCATTCCAAGGATAGTTTTGAGAGTCATGTTAATGTTTCTTGTTTTCTCTCTTCAGTGACACACTAATAGTGTTGATGATATTTAAAAAACAGTAATCAGAATTTATCAAATTCTCAGTCAAAGGAAGAAAAGATGCCAAGTTTGAGGCTGTCTTGTGTTCTGGCAGAAATAATATTTTTGTTCTTGGCTTGTGTGCTTCATCAAAGAGGCCTTGGAAGGCCCCTGGGCCAATGTTTGCAGGAATCTAAAAGAAATATCCCCTGGTAAATTGATCTGAGTCCCACTTGTGAATGGTGTTGAGATGACGCCCCATTCACTGAAACCTGATTTTGTCTTTGTGGCCGCTTGTCTGTCTTGCTTACTTCAGTGTGTTTTCTGTTATATGAGTTATGAGGTAGAGAAGTTCTGGGTGAGAGTGGCATGCTCATGCAGCAGACTCTGGATTCAGCTTGCTCAGTGGGAGCAGTACAGAATTTTGGTAGGGATGAGCTGGGGGCTCATTAGTCCCCAACTCTGCCTTCAGTTTTTATGTTGTCTTGTCTTGTTTTAGAATTGATACCAGTTTTAAATGTGGATCCTTGGTGTTTGTGCTTATTTGTGTTTTCTTATTTACTGGAACATCTCTGGGGGGAATAAAAGTTCATGTCTTGGGCTAAGCCTGCTAAGTTCACCTCCTTGATTTACAGCAGTCAAGAGGTAGGACATGGAAAAGCCTTAGGCTGCATTTTCTCTCTGTGGTGGCTGTCCAGTGTAGAATGCTTTCTGCCTGGTTTGGACTTTGATCTGGTCCTGACAGTGTAACCATTTATAAAGTGCTCTTCTCTAAAACTGGGTAATAGGATCAGGCCAGTTTAGTTGCAGGTGACCCCCCCAACCCCACCCCACAGCCTTCCTTCAACCGAAGGTATTCAAAAGGTCAATTGGTAAAATACCTGGCTCAACAAGCAAGCCCTGAAAAAGCATAGCCAAGGAAAAGTGCTTTGTTAGGGCTGGGAAGGTGGCTCAGTGGTAGTGCACTTGCCTTGCATGCATGAGCCCCTGGGTTCAATTCCTCAGCACCACATAAGCAAAAAGAAAAAAAAAAGCCAGAAGTGGTGCTGTGGCTCAAGTGGTAGAGTGTTCGCCTTGGGCTGAAGAGCTGAGTGACAGCACCCCTGCCCAGAGTTCAGGCTCCACGACCAGACCCAACCCACAAAAAAAGAAAAATTTGCTTTGTCAAAGTCACATCTTAATTTTTTGTCATCTGTAAGAGAAATATTGGCGAAAAAAATCTCTTGCTACTGAATTTCAGAAAATGTACATACAACTGATTTTCATTTTTTCATGCATTAAGATCTGTGTGTATTTTGGATGTGTGTGAACATGTTCACGATTAAAAATTGTCAACAAGTGGTAAAAGAAATTGTGTGAGTTTAAGTTTGAAATTCAAAAGGATATGACGTTTGGACATTACCAAATATTTTAAAAAAATATCACATTGTGGGGCTGAGAAGGTGGCTCAATGGTAGAGCGCTTGCCTTGCATGCTTGAGGCCCTGGGTTCAATTCCTCAGCACCACATAAGCAAAAAGAAAAAAGCTCGAAGTGGCACTGTGGCTCAAGTGGTAGAGCACTAGCCTTGAGTGAATTGCTTGGGGACAACACCCAGGCCAAGAGTTCAGGCCCCGCTACTGGACCCAAACAACCACACACACACAAAAGAATTATCACATTGTTTGAAAAGGCTTTTTTAAGGATTCTTTAATTTGAGAATTAGAGAATCTGGTATTTTAAAATCTGGTATTTTAAAATATGTAAGGCTGTTTACAGTGTAATCAAGTTATCTGGCTTAGCAAAAAGACATTGGCAATTTGGGATTTATTTCCCTCAGCTAAAATTCCGGGATAAGAATTAATAATTTATTTTTTTGGAGGGGTCCGGTCATGGGGTCTGAACTCTGGGCCTGGGCACTGTCCCTCAGCTCTTCAGCCACAGCGCCACTTCCGGCTTTTTTCTTTTTTCTTATGTGGTGCTGAGGAATCGAACCCAGGGACTCATGCATGCAAAGCAAGTCCTCTACCACTGAGCCATCTTCCCGCCCCTTAATAATTTCAATGTAAAAATTTGCTTACCACCGCTATGAACTTTACCTGTCTGTCTAAAACTCCTTGGGTATTCCAGCCAAGAAAATAAAAAGGAAAGGGAAAAGCAGCATGAGCTAATAGAATACTTATCTTTAAGGGTAAGGGGTGAACAGGCAGAAGTTAAGCTTAACCAGGCCTGGGGAAGTCCACACATGGTGGAAGAGGGCAAGCTGGCACAAAGGAACTTTACCTAACCCTAAAGAGGCAGATGGGAATTAGCCCATTCTATAGGAGGGGTGAGTGGCCTTTGTCCTCTCTTCCTTGCAGATGGACCCTGGAAACCTGGTGGTAAATTGAGTAATATGATTTGTATTGCTAGAACTGCCCCTTGGATATATTAAAATTTTAAATAAAAGGTTTACACAGAGGGTTAAAAAGTTTATCTGTGTGATGCAATTTGGTTTCAATGCTATTCTAATATTGGATATGTGTTTAAAAGACAAAAATGATGTTAAGTCTAGATGCTTGGTACAGTGCTGTTGATTGTAATTCTTGCATTAAGGAAAACTGTCATTTGAGTTCAAAAGTTTTCTAAGATTTAATTCAGAATAAATAAATGTATCTTATAAAACAAGAAGACAAGAGGCAATGGGTGTTACCTAGCCCCTCAAGATTTAATTTCTTTTGTTTGATTTTGTCCATCATGGGGTTTGAACTCTGGCCATGGGTATTGTCCCTCAACTCTTCAGATCAAGGAAAGTGCTCTACCACTTGAGCAACAGTGCCACTTCTGCTTTTCTTGTGGTGAATTGGAAATTAGAGTCTCATGGACTTTTCCTGTTCAGGGTGGCTTTGAACTTCGATCCTCAGCTCTCATCCCTCTGAGTAGCTAGGGTTACAGACATGAGCCACCAGTGCCTGGCTTTCCCTTCAAAATGCAAATGAAAACTAAAGTGTGAAGTTTTAATGTGGAGGTGAGAAGGCTGTCATTTACAATCTCTTGGAGGACTATGGAAAATCCTATATTGTTCAATTACAAGGTGCAGAAATTATTGAGCAATCTCACACAAAAATTGAAGCCTTGAAAAACAGAACCAACTTCTCACAGAGATTGGGAGTAGAATGTGACAATTCGTAATAATTTTTTCAAAAATTTTATTTGATTACAAATTATATTGCTGTTATTTTGAAGTACAATGTGATGTTTCATGTTTTCATTATGCATTGCTTGCATGTCAAACATCTGGAACGCATTTTTCTTTGTGTGATGTTGAAAGGTCATGAAAGATATTACATTAAGTGAAATATCCTGGTACAGAAACACATTGAGCAATCTCACACAAACATGGAAGCTAACAAAAACAGAAGTAATTTCTCACAGAAATTGAGAGTAGAATAACTATTAGCAGAAGTATGAGAGATTGGTCCATTTTGTCAGGACTCTGTTCAAGATTTTGGTCTTCTTGGGCTGGGAAGGTGGCTCAGTGGTAGAGCACTTGAATGCATGAGGTCCTGGGTTCGATTCCTCAGCACCACATAAGCAAAAAGAAAAAAGCCAGAAGTGGTGCTGTGGCTCAAGTGGTAGAGCTCTAGCCTTGAGCTGAAGAGCTGAGGGACAGCACCCAGGCCCAGAGCTCAGGCCCCACAACCGGACCCCCCATCAAAAAAAAGATTTTGATGGTCTTAATCCTTTGGTCAAATTGACTTTGAGTCAGTGTGGGATTGAGCAGTGTAAGGTACACCCCGGGAGGGCTCCATTCAGATGACAACCCCCCACCCCGGCATCCTATACATCTTCTACCAGTACGTGTGTGAACTATATAACTAGCATACCTGGAGGCAGTCGTCTCCCCCTTCTCTGAGATCACATATTGGTCTGCCCCCTGGTCACTCCTCTCATCTGACTGTGGGAGGGTCCCAGGCTCTGAGATCATAGCCACATATGAGGTGGCCACACCTGCCACAGATTTCCCCCACCTGACCACAACTTCCCTCACTTAGCCACACCTTCTCCTCAACCCTGCCTTAGATTAGACATGGCCCAGGGGTGATTTGGCCATTTCTAGCCACCTGGAATCCCCATTCTGGCCTGAAAAAAGAAGTTCAGAAATAAACTGTTCTTTGCCTGAATAACATGTGGTGTTCTCATTGACCACCTACCTAATTAACCTAACATGAAGATTTTCCAGTGTAGCAAGTGCTTAAAAATCGCAGAATGATTATGTGGGCAAATACTTTCACTGAGAGCAGTCCACATAGAAAGAATACATCAGACAGAGAAAAGGGTGACAGGAATCAAAGGGTTGAGTTCTGGTGTCCTGGAATCAAATCAAATATGGAATCTATACAATGTATAGATTACTCTGTGCAAAGCTCCATGTTTGGAGTTGTCTGTCTATGTTGTTCCAATTGGTTAACCACGGGGAAAGACAGGTGAGCCTTAAGTTTACTTTCTTTATGTGATTAAATAAGTTGCAAGTCATAGAGAACATCTACTGTTTCCTGTGATTTCAACCCAGCCCTGAGGAAAGATGAGAGCAAGAATTGAAAGTAAGAGATTTTGAACACTTCCTCAGATTCAATACACTCCTGACTGGTGGTAATGAGAAAAGAATCTAATTGGGTCCCCCAACTCTTGATTCCTCTGCGTGATGTCATAGAATCCAGAACAAAGAGCAATCTTAGTCTTAAATCTTTCTGCACCAAAGTGACTCTGGGAATACCAAAGCTAGATCTAGGGGACAGCCTGAGCCAGGGAAAGGTTCAAGTCATGAACCTGTGCCTACTGCCTTTACCTTTCTATTCTGACCAAAAATAGGATACTTCTTATAAATAGACTTTCTCCGAAGGACATGAGAGGGTGCTCACTTGTGACAATCATCTCTCAGCATCTTTTCAGTCAAAGTTCTCTAGGAAACCTTCCTGACCAGTAGGTGACCCCTCCTGTGACCATTGTTCAATATGGCACCCAAGAAGGTTCAGAACTCAGAATATACCAAACCAATTCTCACTTGATGTCTGTTTCAAGAATTCACTGTTCTTTGATCATCCCTGATGAGCAGTTAAAACTAATTAACAGAGGCCTTGTGTCCTACTGAACTGATGGTTGGAGGATGGTGACAACTTTCTGGTGATTACTGAGCTGAGTGAAAGAACAAGTAAGGGGACAAAGGCAGCTGAGGACAGGTATCTTCCTTCTCAGGTCCTCCTCACCAGCCAGGAGCTAGTGAATAGCTTCCTCAGGACAACAAGCAGAAGTTGATCTTGCTTGTAGATACACATTCACTGCCACAGTCCATAACTCGCACAAACTAATGCTAATACTAATTCCCAAGCTACTTTCCCTCCATCACTCCGTGTCCACTCCACTATCCTGATATCCCAATTCCTTGTCATCACTACACCATTATCTGCCTAACTGGGATTAAGTTATCAGTACTCTCTCAGTCACTATACCCTCAAAAGCCACCCCAAATTTCTGGATTCCCATGTCTAACATGAAGAAGATGATATACAATCTATGTTTCATGAAATTTTATTAATATATTCACCTTTTCCTTGTGTTTGTGCTGATACCTAGCCTTCAATTCATGATGCTTTAGTCTCCTTTGGCTTTTATGCTCAAGCTTGAACCCTTAGATATATATTTAAATGTTTTTTTCTTTCATTCTTTTGTTTCTAAAGCATTTATAATATTACTTCTTTGTTGCTTTGTTTGTCCCTCCCCCACAGTATAATCCCTGCTTTCACTATATTTGATGTCAGTGTAATTTGTGAAGGAGATGGGGAAAAACAAGTCGTTTAAGGATACAGGTGGACCCGTTGCAACAATAAGAAGTACAGGTTGTCATGTCGAAAACGAACGTTACAACTTTGGTGCGGGGGGGGGGATTGATAGGGGGGCGGGGGGAGGCTGGGAAGGAATGTGAAGGGTAAACAAAGGAGGAGGCTACAATGCTTGATAAGAAATGTACTCATTATCTTGCCCATGTAATTGTAACCCCTCTGTACAGTATGTTCACAAAAATTTTTATAAAAAAGGATCCCCATCAAAAAACAAAACAACAACAACAAAAAAAAAACCTTGGCACTCTACTACTTAAGCCATATCTCAAATTCTGACATTGTTCTATTTAGTACAATGAGTCCCCTCACCTGTTGAAGGCAATGTACTTGTGCTCCCTATTATCTTTTCTCTTCCGAGATGTTTACAAACTCTACATTGGAAAAACTACAATATTTAGAAATTAAAAACTATTTTAAAAATTAGTTTCATAACTTAATCTATAATAAAAATTGAATATTTTAATGAAATTGTATAACATTTACAAATTTACTCATTACCTTACCTCTCTGCACATCACTTTGGCAATTAAATTTTAAAAATAAAGATATTAGAGAATGTAAAAAAATGAGGAATATAGATTAAGATAGAGCAGTCCCATGTATAAATCAGCATTCAGAACCTCAGTATGTATATACCTCTAGAGTGGCTTCTCAGATTTCCCATCTCTTAGGACTTTGATAGGAAACTTAGAATGTCCCAACTACTCACAAATGTGACACTTGGCTCTGACTGAAGGTTGGAAAAGAAGGCAAGACATGCCTCATTTCATCACTGTGGTGACAAGTCATCATGGAATGTTCACACAATACCTGCCAGCAGACAGTTTATAATGGATAGTTTGATGTAGAAAAATAAATCCCAGAACCACATATAATACTAATACATGCTTATAAAACATTTTTAATGACCAAAAATGAGCAGCTTTAGAAATGTACTGTCACTGGTTTTGAAAATTTCAGTGTGAATTAAGCATATAGTTGACATGTAAAAAAGTAAAATAAAATAAAAACTTGTTTACTTGACTTGAAATACCAAGCTTACCAATTCCTACTTTTCTTGAGTTTGATATAGTTCTAAAATAAAAAGTTTGCAATTCTTTCAAAGACAGACAGACAGACACACACACACACACACACACATACACACACACACACACACATATATATAATATGTAAATGTATATATATATATATATTGATTTGTAGTAAAAAATAAGATTGCATTTCATTCATTTGAAATATTAAATCACTGCTATGTATAAATGAGTACAATCTCATCCAGTCACTTGAGTCCACACAGACTCCTCCATTACAATTGTCAATTTATTGGACCTTTTACACAATCATTGACTCTCCTGAGGAAGCTAGGAGCCATGGTGGAACAGTACACAAGACCTATATCTGGCCCTTGAAAACAGGAACACAAATGAGGAAACTCATTTATTCTGTAATCAATTCTCAAAGAAGGGATAAATTTAATTCAATTTTTTGGGGATTGAAAAACAATGAAGCACTCTACTAAGGAAAAGACTAAAAAGAAAGAGTGAAGGGCATTTTCCTCTGATGTTTTATCTCTTTTCCTTAGGCAAGAGCAGCCAGAAGTCTTTGCTAGGCATGCTGGGAACACAGTAGTATGAACTTTCTGTGCAGCATTCTCTGGCAGCTCTTCCATACCAGGCCACATATCTCCTAGGCTTCATTCCAGGCTCATTGCAGCCCCACCTCTTGCTAACCCTGCAGACTCTGTTCTCATACTAGGGCTCTGCAGGGCTTTTGCTTTACAGCTGTCTCTTCATAGCCCGTCAGGAGTGAGAAGCAGTTGAGGGCAGCCACTGAAGTATGGTGTGAGGTGCTGGGAATGGAGCTCCTCTGCAAGAAGCAGAGGGGAATGGAAAGCAGGGTGGCACTATGTCTCACTGCACATTGGCAGAAGAGACTGAGATGGTCATGTTAAACTTGACCTCCTCTTTACAAGGAAAATGGGAAGGTTTGTGACATTTTGGGTATGGTTAAAACCTGCAGGTGCATTGATTTAGTTTTCACGGGGCTGGCACTATCTTGTTTTAAAATATCTTTTATCAGAAAGTAAGTGACCATAACTTCATCAAATGTTCTATAAAGTACCAATGTGTAGGTCTGAACTTTGTTGGATCCCATGAACCACATTCTGGTGACAATTGTTGGATCTAACTTGTTGTCAGTGGCTCACCTGGACACAGACAGCATTCGACAACTCTACCATTACCTGGTGTGTATCTGGCCTCTCCTGTGGGTCTATAGTTAGCAGCTGTGAAAGGATGTTACGTCCTTTTGCTGTCAGGTGATATGGTACATCATACCTGCCCTGTATTATTTGTATACATTGCTGGTTGGAAGTGGTCCCTTTAAATGGGAATTTTACTATAATCATAAAAACCAAGCTGGTGACCAGGCCCCAGAGATCCACCTTGAAACCTGTTGCAGGTATATTTCAGGGGCATGGAATATGTAGGCATCACACATTTCTGTGAGCAACTACCCTGGGGCAAGCTTCAGGCTTAACCCAAAGTCATTGACTTTAATATTGCCATTTTCATCCAGTAGGACGTTGTCAGGCTTTAGGTCAAGGTGTGCCATCTTATTCAGATGAAAGTACTGCACAGGAGTTACTCTCTGCTTCAGAAACCTGTATTAATTCTCAAATAGGTGGCATGATGCTCTGATCCACATTTACAGGTTTCCCTTGGTGGCTATTTCTATTATCAGGTACATGTAGGGGTGATTTAGAGCCCTAACAATGTCCACCTCTTTTTCCACAGCATAGGGTAGTTTTCCCTCTCCAATATTTTCACTGCTACCTCTCTGTCTTCCCCATAGCTGCCATAGACAATGTACATGCTGTACATGGTATTGGCTTGCACGGATCTCCTCTTCCCTGCAGGAGAATGTAGTGTTTTTGTTGTCATTTGATTCCATTTTCTTGATGGTATGTCAGGGAATCAACCTTCACTAAACTTAGCTGATTAAATATGATGCATAGAAAATCTTAACTATACTTAGCTAAATAAATATAGTTGGTAGCAAATCATAATTAAAATTAGCAAAATCAATGTGTTGGGTATCAAATCTTAAGGAAACAGCTAAATCAATTCAGTAGTAGTATATCTGAACTGAAATTAGCACAATCTAAACCACATAAAAACAGAAATCTCCAAACCCACAAAACCTCCCTCCCCAGCTAAAAAAGTATCAACCTAGCTCTGACTTAGTCCAGTATTCATCAAAGGAGATCTCTCAGCACTGCACAGTAACTACCTACCTTCTGGAACCACTGTAGGGACCTCCCAATGGCATGTGAGATCAGTGAGGAAATCGACCAATCCAGCTGGACTCAGTGACATCAGGGAAGAATGGGCTAATTACAGTCAGGGTCTAGCTCTTAGACCTTGAGGACTATTGTTATTGACTTCAGGTGGGTCAAGGTGGATGACTATGTTCACCAATTGGCAGTGTTTTGGGAACCATGAGGACAGTGGCCAAACACCTCTCTCCTTCTTCAGGGATGTGGGATCCTAGGAGCTGCTCCTGCACAGACACTAGCCCCAGTATCCCAGTGCAAAGACCTCAGTCTTGTTGTGGGTAGGTCCTGAGACTTGATCCAACAAGCTGTGAACCCATGGTACACTACAATGAAGTCCTAGGCACACCATAGCTTATCAGAGACTACCAGAGTGATATCCAGATTAAAAATTAAACCCTGATTCTTTATGTTTGGTGTCATACTATTTTATTTAAAAAAACTCAAAATCTCGGGCACACCACTTGAGGAAATGATTTATTAAAAGTAAAAGGCTGTAAGAATATACAAGATGAAATCACAAAGCAAACAAACTCTCAGAGTAAGAGAAACTTCAAACCTATATCTGAGGTACAGGAGGTATTGCTAAGAAAGGATACATTTGATAAATATGGCCAAGAAGTAGTCAACCATGCATGGGAGAAGGGAAGTCAGGAGGTGAAGTCAGGTGCAGGCTGCCTTTCTCTACCTTCTGTGGATTTCCATCATTTGCATGTACATTTCTCTCCTTTTATGCAGGATTTCCTGCACGGGGACCACTGGGTCACTGGGCCTTTCTCTATTCTTTCCCACTTCACTTGGTGGTGGAAATATCCACTTCCACTAGGAGTTACAGGCAGTTAATACCATCTATGAGAAAAATAATTTATCACATGGTTCTTGATTTTTAATCAAGAGGCAGTGGATTGGTAAGTCTAAATTAATGAAAGTCAAGGCCTAGGGGAGTGGGTTCAAGTGGTAGATCCTCTGCCTAGTGAGAGGGATCTAGTTTAAAACTAGAGATTCTACATTTGAAACATAGAACTTCTCTTTTAAAAATATGTAACTAGCCAGGGGTCAATGGCTCATTCCTATAATCCTAGCTACTCAGGAGGCTGAGATCTGAGGATCATGATTCAAAGCCAGCCCATGAAAGAAAGTCCATGAGACTCCTATCTTCAATAAACCACCAGAAAACTGGAAGTGGCACTGTGGCTCAATTGGTAGAGCACTAGCCTTGAGCTGAAGAGCTCAAGGACAGGGCCCAGGCCAAGAATTCAAGCCCCACAACCAACAACAACAACAACAAAAAATATGTAACTAGTTGTCATTTATAGCTGTTGTTTTATAACAGTAAAGCCCTATTCAGATTTACCAGCATGCCCACTTCATTGCTTTTATTTCAATTTTTGTGGATTTGAGAAGGCTACTAAGATTGAATTTTTTACCTTTTTGCTTTTATTTAGCTTTTCTTTTGGGAAAGATTCAGGCCGGGGAGGGGGCTTGTTCCAGTACTTGAACTCAGGGCATACATGCCATCCCTAAGTTTTTTTTTTTCCCTCAAGGCCTGTCCTCTATCACTTGAGCCATAGCTCTACTCTGGTTTTCGTTTTGTTTTGTTTTGGTGGTTAATTGGAGATACTCTTCAAAATTCAGAATCATGAGTAGCTAGGATGACAGGCACCCAGCTATTGGTACTCATCTCGGCTCTCATTTTTGAGGAAAGTTTTTGTCTTTTTTAAATTTTTTAATTTTTATTTTTTTCAGGAGTGGAGTTGAACTCAGGGCCTGGATACTGTCCCTGAGCCTCTTTGTGGTCAAAGCTAGTGCTCTACCACTTGATTTTTGAGTGGTTAATTGGAAATAAAAGTCTCATGGGGACTTTTCTGCCCAGTCCGGCCTCAAATTGTGATCCTCAGATATCAGCCTTCTGAGAAGCCAGGATTACATGCATGAGCCACTGGTGTCCAAATTTTCTTCTTTTGAAAAGGTTGGATGATAGTATTTACTTTAGCACTTTAACTTTGTTCCTCTTGCTGTCTGCTGTTCTCCTACATTTCTAATGGGAAATTGGTCATAATCTCATTGAGGATCTCTTGTGTATGATGAGTTATGTGTATGACTCTGGAGGTTCTCTGTCTTCAACAATTTAATTACAATGTAACAGTGAGGATTTCTGAGTTTATTCTACTTGAAGTTTGTTGAGTTGCTAAATTCTTGTGTATGTAGGTACATGCTTTAAATAAAAATTGGGAAATTCATTTTGACTTCAGGGACTTTAATAATGCATATATTTGTACCTGGTTCATTATTTTTATGTCTATTGTGTTGATTAGTTGTAGACACTGTAAATGCAATAATGAGAAAAAAAGAATAGCTTTATTTTTAAAGGTTAACACTTTAGTGTGAGTGGGGTTAGAGAATGTGTATACATACACATACATATTCCTGCTTCAAACAAGCTCTCTAGAGGAGTTTGAGAACCACTAGCTAAGGTAGGGCCCATTAGGCTATGGTGGGGAATTTAACTTTTATTCTGAAACAAGTTCTTAAAGGTTGGAGGTTGGAAAGTGACTTAATTTGGTTTAAGAAACATAAAAACTGGGTGCCAGTTGTTCATGCCTATAATCACAGCTACTAATGCAATTGAGGTTAGAGGATTGTGGTTTGAAGCTGGTCCAGGCAAGAAAGGCCATGAGACTGTTTTGTGAGTCGTGGGGCTTACCACACACCAAGAAGTGGAGCTGTGGCTCAAATTGTTTAGCACTAACTTTGAGTTAAAAAAAGCTCAAGGAGCTGATGATGGTGGTGGCTCATGCCTGTAATCCTAGCTACTAAGAAGGCTGTGATCTGAGGATTGGGATTCATAGCCAACCAGAGTAGGATAGTCAGTGAGAGTTTTATCTCCAGTTAACCACCACAAACTCTGAAGTGAAGTTGTGGTTCTAAATGGTAGAACAATAACTAGCTTGGAACAGAAAAGCTTAAGGATAGTGCCTAGGCCCTGAGTTAAAGCCCCACAGTTGACAAGACAAAAAGAAACACAAACAAAAACACAAGGACAGCATCAAGCCCTAGCTAGGATCAGCATTACAAAAACAAATCATTTTCAACATTCCAACAAGTGACTAGGATGTTCAATAATTTTCCCAATGTCTTTCTGCCAGTGAGGAGCAAAGCTAGGATTAGTTGGATGCCAGTGGTGGTGACTGATGCCTGCAATCCTAGGTTACTCAGGAGGATGAGATCTGAGAATTAACATTCAATGCCAGCTCGGACAGGAAAGTCTGAGATTTTTTTTATTTCAAATGGTCAACTAAAAACCTGGAAGTAGAGCTGTGGTTCAAGTGGTAGATCACTAGGCTTGAGGACGAAACACTCAAGGATAGGCCAGACCCTGAGTTAAAGCCCCAAGAATGGAAACAAACTATGAAATCAGGACCAGACAAGAGTGTCTGTAGCTCTGTGGCTGACCAGGAGAGGATGCTGTAGAGTCATGGATTGGGCCAGGAGGCACACTGCTGCTTTTCCTCCCCATGGGCTGACCTAGAGTCCTGAGTGACAAACAACAGGCTACAGCTCAGTGACCAAGCAATCCCAGCTGGCTTGGTCACCTGCTCAAAATCAAGCCTGGCAGTTCCTGGACATCATCTGCAACTCAAATCCAGTGAACCTTTGGAATAGAAATCACCCCCAAGGGCTGGGAAGGTGGTTCAGTGGTAGAGCACTTGCCTTGCATGCGTGTGGGCCTGGGTTTGACTGCTCAGCATCACATAAGCAAAAAGAAAAAAAGCCAGAAGTGGCGCTGTGGCCCAAGTGGTAGAGCGCTAGCCTTGAGCTGAAGATCTGAGGGACAGTGCCAGGCCCAGAGTTCAGGCCCTATGACCGGACCCATAAAAAAAAAAAGAAAAGAAATCACCCACACGCTAAGGCATTTCAACATGTTCCCACCAGCTTTGATGGACAACAGCTCCTAGATAGAGTTGAAGAGGAAAGAAAGAACTTGTCCAGGCTCAAGTAGACACTGTCCAGAATCTGAATTGCAGTGGAAGAATGACTCTGAGTTGGAGGCTAGAAATGAAATTCCCAAGCATTCCAGAAGGAAAAGGCAATGCCCCAGCTTGATTGGTTCATGACATTTGTCTGGATGTTCTGGTGCCACTCACTCCACTACTCTACTTTCCAGTGTGTGATTGGGGGAGGGAGGGTGCATACACACATTGTCTTTCTTGTTCACAGCAATCCTGGGGCTTGAACTCAGAATCTGGGTGATGTCTCGTTTATTTTTGTTCAAGGATAGTGCTCTACCACTTGAAGCACAGCACCACTTCCAGTTTTCTGGTGGTTAATTAGAAGTAACACTCTGAAAGACTTTCCTACCCTTGCTGGCTTTGAACCAATGTTCTCAGACCTCAGCCTCCTGAGTAGCTAGGATTACAAGCCTGAGCCACCAGCTACTGGCATACTTAAAGATTCTGGCTGAGCAGATCTCTCTGTTGCCAGCCTGGAAATCATACCATTACAATCATCCTCACTTGGCAGAAAAAGAAATGGGGGCTTAACTAGGCAGGGACTCATCTCAGAAAGAACTATAGATCAATTTCTTTGAGGAACATTGATGCAAAACTTCCCAACAAAATGTTGGCCAATCGATGGACTGGGAAGGTGACTCAGTAGTAGAGCACCTGCCTTGCATGCATGAGGCCCTGGGTTCAATTCCTCAGCACTGCATAAGCAGAAAAAGCTGGAAGTAGAGTTGTGGCTCAAGTGGTAAAGCGTTAGCTTTGAGCTGAAGAGCTCAGGGACAGTGCTCAGGCCCAGAGTTCAGGCCCCATGACCAACAGCAACAACAAAAAAAACTTGAAAAGGTCGTCCCTGATTTATTTGTTTACTTGTTGGACATTTATTTATTCAATAAAACAGAAAGATCAGCATAACTAGGAAAAAAGCAGATGTAAGTTGGTCATACCATATGGGCCTCACAGGCTGTAAGGATTTTCATGGATAGTTAATGTAAAGGAAAGCCACAGGTGGTCCCCAAAGTTCATCTGAGTTTCATATGACAGGATGACTCTGTTAACATCAGTCTCCTCAATATAAAAGACATATAATGTTATTGACACCGTTATTCACTATAGTCAAAACATAGAAACAACCCAAATGTCCACTGATAGATAAACAAAATGTGGTATATCCATCCAAGGGAATATTATTGAATATTAGAAAGGAATGATATTCTGACCCACTCAATAACATGAATGAATCTATAAAATATTGCAAGTGAAATTAAGTAGATATAAAAAACTATAATTTATGTTTCCACATCCATGAGGTATCAAAAAATAGGCAAATTTTCTTGGTAACCGTGGCTTACACTTATAATATTAGCTACTCAGAAGGCTGAGAACTAAGGATGGAAGTTTGAAATCAGATTAGTGCCAGAGACTACAATTTGTAAGAAATGAGAGGTGTGTGAGAAGAGCCAATATGAGTTCAAGGCACTATTGGGGGGGGGGGCAGACCTGCCAGGCTGCTCTAAGGAAAAATGGAGGCAGCAGCCATGGTCAGGTATAGGCTAAATTTAAACAACATTTTAGTGGCAGTCTCATGGGACATATGGGCAGTCACAAGTCACTTTAAATAGACTATGGGAATTTTTTGGGTAGGATCAGTTCTGAGAAGAGGTGGTGTTGTGAAGGTGTTACATGGACTAGCTACTCTGTCTCCTGAGTAGCTAAAATTAGAGGCACTACTGCCCAGTTTGATTAACTCTTGCATGTCATCCCAAGAAATGTGGAGTCAGCCAAGGTGACCCAAGCCTTCAAAGTTTTGTTATAGGTGTTAAAACCAAGCTGTGATGTCAGAAAAACTGACCCCTTACTGTTTGGCCTGGAGATAGAAGAAATGGAAGCCGAGAGTCGTCAGGATGCTTGTCTAGGGCTGGGGTTGGTAGGTCACCAGAATCAGTGGTTGGGCTGGAGAGGCAGAGAATCAAGAGGGCACTGTGGAGTATGCCAGAGAGGAGGGTGTCGAAGAAACAGTTCAGGAATGAGTACTGGAGCAAGCCAGGATTCTATGTTGTTCAGCCTTTCTTCAGAGCCCTTACCACAGTAATGCACACATTTCACTGTCTTGGGTAACTGCACATTTGTTTAATGTTTCAGTCCTCACCCCCCATTTCAACTCCCAGGGTTTTGTACTGCCTGCACATCTTCCTGAAGCCTGGCACACATGGGTGCTGGCTGATGGCTTGCCAAATAGGAGTGAATGGAGACAAACCCTGAATCTGAGGTTTCAGGAAGGGCTCAGCCTATGCTGAGTGTCCAGTGGATATGTGTGGGACTGGACCTGTGTGAGGAAGGAGCCTGTAGATAGGCGTTGTTAGGCATGGCAGACAGGTGTCACAGGCTGGTGGGCGCTGACTCTAGTCTGGATTATGTATAGGAGTGAACACACCCAACACCTAGTATCTTCTACACAAGGAAACCTAGGAAATCTAGGTCCTGTGGGCAGAATTGCACAGGGATTACAGTGAGGACCTCATTTCACCCCATAGGACACTGAAAGAATCCATTCTAGCCATGTCAGGGGACCACGCAGAGGCAAGCACATACAGGACAAGGATTGTTGTAAAGAGATTGATTAGTAGGGCCATGTTGCCCACAGGCTAGGGAGCAATATGGCATCTACTCCTATATAGGTGATAGTTCATAACTCTAGGGCTAGTGGTAGAGGAGGTTCTCTGCAGGCGGGGATAGATCTGGGCAGAGAGTGGGAGTGGCCAGCTATTCTGGTGGAAACTCTAGTGCTGGAAGGAGCTCAGCTCTGGGTGGAGCTGGAGGGCTATGGGTTGCCCCAGGAAAGGCAGTGGGAGCCGCTGAGTATCTGAGGAGGGAAAAATGCCAGAAAACACTGAGATCCCCGGTTCAAATGAGGTCTGGTTGTCCTCAGGGCCCTGCCAAGATGAGTGGGGTGTCCCAGACTCCAGGGGCTGGGAATATCAGGGATCGGGCACTATCTGCAAAGCCCAAGGACTCCCCCAACCATAGTTTGTAAGCAGCAGCAGAAGAGGGCCAGGATCGGATTCTGGAGTGCACTCAACCACGCCCAAACAGAGGCCTCTCACCAGCATGTAGCGGGCACCATTTAGTGCCCTACAACTGAAATCTGCTTTCTCACTGTCCGGTGGGCAGGGGATCAGTGGAGGAGCTGGATACACTATTGCAGGGATGGAGGGGGTATATCTGAGGTCGGACCCTTAGGTGGCACCTGGACAGACTGAAACACTCCAAAAGAATGTGGAGGTCAACAAATATAGGTGTTTTCTCTAGCAATTGTAGAATAGAGAATCGTGGATCTGATGGCTTCACAGTGTCCAACATTGTTATTGTCAGTGGCAAACTCCCCCCCCCCCCATGACAGTGAGTCAGTGGTATCTTCTGGCTTACAACCTGGGGAGAGGCTGAAGTGCTTGGGACTTGGGGCCGGGATGATGCTGCAGCTGCCTATGTTTGGTGAGTTGCTGCTTCTGCAACTGGGGGTCTTCTGGTGGGTGCAGAGCAGGGCTGCGGGGGCAGCGGGGCTGCAGGGGTCGGTGGAGTCAGATGAGGCACAGCGATGGTGACTGACTCTGAACTGGCAGAAGAAGTAGGGGCTTCTGCAGACGGGCGCCTTGGTACTGGAGGCCCTGATCTTTCTGCCCAACCTGGGGCTGTGGGCTCTGGAACACCAGCAACAGGCCGAGGGCACCTTGTGGCTGGGGAGGTGGGATGGGGTGGGTAACAGGAGCTGTGCTGGTCCCCATAGCCGATCAGTTGGGTGATTTGGTGCTGTGCGGCCTTTTCCCCTACGCAACACTGGTCTGCAGCTCCTTTTTCCTCCTCCTCTGGTCGATGTCCTCAGAGCAAGCACCAGAAAAGTCTGTGCTTCTTCCTGTTTTTGGTTTGTTTCCCAGATGGAGTAACTTGAGGCTCTGAAGACAGAGATTAGACCACTCAGTAGTCAGAATTAGAACCCAGGGCCCTTGGTGTCCCAGTTTGGGACTCTTATTTCAAATTTCCATACTTTACAGTCAGGCCTCCTTTCTGTTTCCCTCTTCTGTCCCCTGACCTCATCCAGTGTTCTCTTTCTGGGGAGTACGCTTTCCACATATGCCTGTATCCCAGGGTGTGATGCCTTCTGTAGGACTGATTCCCTCATCATCTTTGCTTCCCTCCCTCATCCCTACCTGCTGATCCTGTTGTTTCTACTCAGGTCAGTCCCTTTCCCATTTTACCATTTGCACAGAAACCCCTGGGCCTCCCTGCTTCTCTTTCCCTATTCAGCTTTCCCCATCCTATTTCTTTCTTGGATCCTGTGAATTTCTTGGGGAGTGAGTGCAAAGATCCTCTTAGAACTTCAAGTCCTCTGGATTGGGGGGAAAGGTGAGTTCCTGGTTCTTGAGGTACTTGCCACCTTTGACTCACCAGAAGTATAGAGGTATCCTAGTGGAAGGATCCCCCAAAATATCCCAGAATGCAGTTCCCTGAGAGAATATACATTCCACTCTCCTCTGAACTGAAGGGACTTAGTATTTTTTGCATTCCAAACTGTGATCATATTTGTTTCTGCCTCTTTGAAGCTTAAATGCATGCACTTGGACTAAATTAGTTTTTTCTTTGTGTGTGTGTTTGTGCATGTGTGTGTTCAGTTTCTGGGTTTTGAACTCAGCGTCTGGGTGCTATCTTTTAGTTTTTAATGGCCAGTGCTCTACTGCCTGATCCACAGCTCCACTTCTGGCTTTTTGGAGGTTCATTCTAGATAGGAGTCTCTTACAGACTTTCCTGCCTGAGCTGGCTTAGATTCTCAGATCTCAGCCTTCTAAGTAGCTAGGATTACATACGTGCATCACTGGCACTTGACTTTGACCAGCATTTTCCTGCTGAGTTACATTGCTTCCACTCTCTCATCTCATGGTAAATCTATGCATGTTTGAATTGCTTCATATAGCAGGACATTTCCGATTTACTTAGGGGAGTTTTCCTGGTCACATGGGAAGGGGGTAATTCATGTAGCATGATCAGATATGACTGATTGTTGGCTGGAACATGGTAGACTTATACCTTTCTGTTCTTTTCATGGTTAGACACAATCATATGATTACAACATGTCAGTATGTAGTCTGAGTTCATTTCCCTTTGCCTATGATCTTAGGGAAGTGTGTCAGAGCAGACTCTGCTCAGTGGCCTCTCTCCCTCACAGGAAGAACAGAAGCTCCTACGGACTCAGCTTGAACTTATATTATGAGTAGAAAAAAGGCCAGGCTGTTTGTCAATGCAGCATTACTTGGCTGGTCTTGACTTCTTTTGGTGCTTTGAAGGCAGAATCTCCCACTGATTGTACTTTAGGGGTCTCAGAGGAGTTCATATGAAACAGGTACTGAAGAATCTCACCAGCTCTCCTTCATTAAAACCTTATTACAGGGGCTGGGAAGATGGCTCAGTGGTAGAGCACTTGCCATGCATGCCTGAGGCCCTGGGTTCAATTGCTCAGCACCACAAAAGCAAAATGAAAAAAGCTGGAAGTGGCACTATGGCTCAAGTGGTAGAGCGCTAGCCTTGAGCTGAAGAGCTGAGGGACAGCGCCCAGGCCCAGAGTTCAAGCCCCATGACTGGACCCCAAAAATAAAAAACACCTTATTACAGCCATAAACCAGTGGCTCACATGTGTAATCAATCCTCGCTACTCAGGAGGCTAGCAATCTGATGATTGTGGTTCAGTGCCAACTCAGGGTAGGAAAGCCTGTGACACTTTTATCTCCAATTAAATACAAGAAAAGCTGGAAGTACACCAGTGGCCCAAGTAGTAGAATGTCAGCCTTGAGCAAGAAAGCTCAGGGACAGCCCTAGGACTGGCACACACACACACACACACACACACACACACACACACACACACACACACACACACACACACACACACACTTTATTGTTACCTCATCTAATGCTCCCAACAACCATATAAGTAAGGTATCTTCATTTCCATATTACAAAGGAGGAAACTTTCTGGTGAGTCAGTGGCATCAGACTATTCTCTGCCCCTGTCCCAGTATCTTTCTTTGGAGCAACACATGTGACCCAAGAGAAAAACAGACTAGTGACATTCTGTATACTTGTATGTGGGCTTTATGAATGTGTGCATGCATGTGCACGCATGCATTATTCCTAGGCCTTGAACTTTGACCCTGGGTGCTATCCCTGAGCTTTTATTCTCAAAGTTGGCATACTGCCACTTTGCCACAGCTCCACTTCTTGGTCTTTAATTCTTCATTGGAGATAAGAGTCTTAGAGACCTTTCTGCCCAAGCTGGCTTTGTACCAGGGTTCTCAGAACTCAGCCTCCTAAGTAGCTAGGATTATAGATGTGAACCATGGGCATCAGGCATAGATTCTTGAGTCTTCTAGATAATTCTGCTTAAGTGAGCTTAGTTTCCCCAGTGTGAATGGTTTTAATAATGTTTGATCCTAGGACAATTGAAACATGTACCTTTTCACAGTGCCTGGCTGGTGTTTCAGTATAGGACTAACTACTCTGCCTGCAATTATAGTTCTTGAAAAGGATAACTAAGCCAGGTGTTGGTGGTTCACCCTTGTAATCCTAGCTAGTCAGGAGGCTGAGATCTGAGGACTGTGGCTCAAAGGTAGCCTAGGCAAGAAGCACTGTGAGACTCCAATCTCCAATTAACTACCAAAAATCTGGAAGTGGAGCTGTGGCTCAAGTGGTAGGATTCCAGCCTTGAACAAACCAGCTCAGGAACAGTGCCCAGAGCCTGAATTCAAGAAAACAGAAAGGCGGGGGGGGGAGGGAAGGGAGGATGGAGGGAGGGAGGGGACAAAGATCTGGGCATCAGTGACTCATACCTGTAATCCTAGCCAGAAAACCAGAATTTGAACTGAGTCTCAGTGATAGAAAGATATTCTTGAGAGAAAACGTTCAATGACAGTTTAAGCTGAAAGACTGACAAAAAAGAGAGAGGAAGGAAGGGGGAGAGGGAAGAAGGGAGGGAGAGAGGGATGGAAAGGAAAGAACTATTTCCAAGAGCCAAGTGAAATAGAAGCTGCTAGGTATCTGAGAATCTACAGAGAGCCAGGAGCCAAACTTGAGTTTTTTAACCATTTGTCTGGCTGGTGCTGAATGTCAGATTCCCCCTACAGAGCCCTGCTGTACATTAGTTCAGGCCTACTGAATCCTGCTTGGGCTGGGCCCTGGGAAGGAAGTGCTAGCCTTTGCTTCTCTTGTAAAGACTAAGAAACCAAGGCCATCAAGGACCTCTCCTGACCAGAAGAGGCAGTGATGAGTGTCCATTCTCTGGAGTCTGAGCCTTTCTGTGACATTCCTAAAATCTTCCAATCTGATATTTCTCCTTTCCCATGTTCTTGTGGTAACCAGGTAAAATGTACCAAAAAAAACACCTACAACATCAGCACCCAAGGAAAAGAAAGGGCTGGTCTCTCCAGCCCAGGTGGCATCCCTAGGCAGCCAGTAAAGACTATCAGCACCGCAATTAATGGACTTAACAGCTTGTGGACTAGCCTCCTCTGTCTTTCTCCCGCTCCTCTCTCTCTCTTCATTGTCTAGGGGAACCTTCAAAGACCATAGGCTAGATTGATCTGCTAACTCCCCATTGTCCCCAGCATCATTTAGACACTTTCCTCAAACATTCAGCCAGAGCACTAGTGGTTCTGGCAGCAAGTCAGCCTGTAAAGATGGGACATTTATCATGGCCAGGGGCTTCTGGTGACCTCAAAGGGGCCAGTGAGGTAGGACAGGGAAGAGGCTGCAGTGGGACTTCTTTCATCTACCTTGCACCTTAGAATACTTCTCAGATCAAGGCCAGCCCAGATAATGATAAATAATAAATCCTGATAACTAATAACTGCTGTATTGAGAAGAATGTTTCATTTATTTTATCTTTACCCTATCTAATATCCATAGCCACCCCCACAACCTATTTGTTATTACTCTACTTTTTTAATATCCTCATTTCACTTATCAAGAAATACGAGTCAGAGAGATTAAGGCACTTGACTAGAGCCACACAGCTAAAAATAAAATTAATATGACCAATAAGAATACTATCTGAGCCAGGTGGTGGTAGTTGATGCTTGTAATCTTAGCTAATCAGGAGTCTTATATCTGAGGATCGTGGTTTGAAGCCAGTGTGAAACTTACCTCCAATTAATTTTAGTGAAAATGCCTGAAATGGAGCAAGAGCCAAGTGGTAGAGTGCTGGTCTTGAATAAAACAGCTGAGGGACAGCCCCCAGATCCTGAGTTCAAGCTCTAGTACTGGCACCAAAAAAAAAGATTTCTGACCATCACCCAAGACAATCTCATACTTTCTTTCTCCCTTGTCAGAACCTCCTTTGCTAGCAGCCAGGGAATAAGCCTGGCATCCTGTGTGACACCCCAGGCCTCACCTAGATCCTTGGTGTGTATTGAGACTTCCTACTAGATGACTTGAGGTACTGGAGGGGCTGAGTATAAAGTCCACATGAAGGAAAAACAGCCAGTGTTTTTGATTTCTCTGGAAACAGAACCAAGATGTCATATATGTGTCATATAACAGTGACTCACGCCTATACTCTGAGCTATTCAGGAGGCTAAGATTTGAGGATCATGGTTCAAAGCCCTTGAGAAGTCTTATCTCCCACACACCAGTAATGAAGGTGTATTTCAAGACGTACAGTACTATTTTGAGGCAGAATAAGTTAAAGGGAAATTTACACACCCATGTGTATCATACATGTGTATATACATGCATGTGCATATATGTAGATTGGGGGATATCAGGCCGGATAGTGCAACAACAGCTCATGTTGCATCATTAAGCTGTAAATTGGAAACTCAGGTAGAATTTCTACTTTGCAGCTAAGTGAGAGAATTTTGGTAACTTCAATTTCCTTCTGAAGTTTATGAAGTCATTGAGTAAAGCCCATTCCTTTTAGGAAATGTAAGCAATCTTCTTTACCCAAAGCTTAAAATTATTTAAACTTACCCATTTAAACTTTACCCATGTGATTCAAATGGTAATCACATCCAAAAGTATTTTCATAGCAACATATACTGATGTTTGCCTCAAAAATGAGATACTACAGTCCAGCAGAACTAATATGTTATATTTCATTATCACTAGCCAGGTGTTGGTAGCACATGCCTGTAATTCTAGCTACTCAGGAAGATTAGATATGAGGGCTCTGATTATCTCATTTTACAGATATAGAAATGGAGGCAAACAAATTAAAATGACTTGTCTTTGATGTCACAAATTAGTAAATGCCAGAGCTGGGTCTTTTAGCCTGGTCTTTCCAATTTATCCTTTCCAATTTTATCCTGGCCTTTCCAATTTGCCAACCTCAAATAATACTCCATTTGTGTGTGTACCATTTGTCATCCCCTACCCTCACCCTCTTGCTTTCTTTTTTTTTGCCCATCTTGGGGCTTGAACTCAGGGCCTGAGCTCTGTCCCTAAGCCTCTCTTTGCTCAAAGCTAGACTCTACCACTTGAGCCACAGTGCCACTTCTGTTTATGTGGTTCTGAGGAATCGAACCAAGTGCTTCATGCATGCTAGGCAAGAATTCTACCATTAAGTCATATCCCCAGCCCCATACACTCACATTCCTCTAGCATGGAATCAACAACTCCCACAGGTATGATTAAGTACAGGACTGTATTTGGTGAGGAAACTGCCTTTGTTTGTGTCTCATCTTCACTACTAAAGTTGGATTGAAATGTTTGTGGGGCCAAGATTCAAGTTTTGTGATCTTGACCCTGGGCAATCATTTTTTCTGTGTTCCTGTGGCCAAGATAATCATTACCTATCTCTTGGGTCTGTTAGCAAGTTCACATAGCAAAAGGTGGGTTGGTTTCTGGCCTATATAGTCAGCAACGCATTAGAGTCAGCTGTTTCATTGAGTAAAGATGGCAACCTATGGCTGGGTGTCTCATTCAGTGGTAAAGCCTATATTTATTTAGCATGGTCAGGATGAAGAGGGGAGAGGGTGGGAGAGGAGGAAGATGAAAGAGAAGAGGGGAAGGTGGCTAGGCTCAAATCTATAATCCTAGCTACTCAAGTGGCTAAGATCTGAGGATGTGTTTCAAATCAGCCAGGGAGGGAAGTCTGTGAAACTTTTACCTCTAATAAACTATTCAGGAAAAGCTGGAAATGGCACTGTGCCTCAAGTGGTAGAGCGATAACCTTGACTGAGCCCAAAGAGGCTCAGGGCCAGTGCTCAGGAACTGAGTGCAAATTCCATAACAAGCTGGGAAGGTGGTTCAGTGGTAGAGTGCTTGCCTTGCATGCATGAGGCCCTGGGTTAGATTCCTCAGCACCACATAAGCAGAAAAAACTGGAAGTGGCACTGTGGCTCAAGTGGTAGAGTGCTTGCATTGAGTTGAAGAGTTGAGGGACAGTGCTTAGGTCCAGAGTCCAGGCCCCATGACCAGCAAAAATAAATCAATAAATACATACATACATAAATTTAAAAAACTGGAGGTAGAAGGAAAAGAGGCAGATTAGGTTGTGTTAGTCATGTGTTTTGATATTGTTGCCATAAAAAAATACTTGACCCAAATAAGGGAGAAAGGATTTATTTTGCTCAGTGTCAGAGATTTCAGGCAATGAGACAAAGCAGAACAACTCGTGGAAACCAGGAAGCACTGGGAAGGATAAGAGGGAAAGCAAATGCCTGGATTGCAGGATTAACTCTACCAGGCCTCTTGAATTCCATATGAAACACGAGCCTAAGGGATGGTGCCACCCACCTGCAGGAGGGATTTCAGCTTCAGTTAATCTGCTAGGGAAGGTCCCCCTCACTAAATTGGTGCTTTACTAATCCCCTGGGTGTATCTAAATCCAATCAAATCAATCCCAATTAAGTTCAACCTCAAGGTTAACCATTACAGATGTCAACTTCATTTGTCTCCATACTTACCTTCCTTGTTCTCTCAAAACTCACCTATCACTTATCATTCTTGAGGGATTTTTCACTATTAGACTACTTTGTATGTGTGTGTGTGTGTATGCGTGTGTATGCATGCATGCATGGACATGTGCTGATTCTGTGGCTTGAACTCAGCTTAGCTCTGTGAGCTCTCCCTCAGATTTTGGGTTTAGATAAGATTGATGCCCTACCCTTCGAGCCCTGCTTCCACTTCTGGCTTTTTTGGTGGTGGTTCATAGTAGATAAGAGTCTCACAGGCCAGCCTATAATGGCTCACACTTGTAGCTACTCATTTGGCTGAGATCTGAGGATTGAGGCTCAAAGCCAGCCAGAGCAGGCCTCTTATCTCCAATTAACCATCAGGTATAATTCAAGTGGTAGAGCACTAGCCTTGAGGAAAAGTTGTTCAAGGCAACAATCAGACCCTGATTTCAAACCCTACGACTGACAAATATCTAAAAACTTACCAACTTTCCTACCTAAGCTGGCTTTGAACTCTGATCCATAGATCTTAGTCTCCTGAGTAGCTAGGATTATAGGTGTGAGTGAGCCACTGGCACCCTGTTTTCAGACTCTGAGATAATGGATGTTCCTAAAATTGCCAGAACTTTTTACCTTTAATAGAGCCTGCAAGATGCAGAATAGGATCTAAGCTGGGTGTAGAGTGGCTCTGCCCATTGAAGAGGGTAGAGGGGAAAAAATAAAAGTTCAAAGACAGTTCAAAGAAAGGAACAAAAGAAACTGAATATATTAGTTATATACTTAGGGTTTCATTATGACATTTTATATATGTTTATAATGTATTCTATTCCTCAGGTTACCTCCCTTCATCATGATGTTAAATAATTTGGACATGTTTCATTGTTTTATTCTTACACATGCAAATAATATGTTTATTCTCTTCCTGTCAAAGTATATAGAATCATTTACAAAAACAGGGCAATGAAATAGGTTAAAATTATTTTAGGAAGGAGAGTGAATTAGGAAGAATGATTGAGTTGGGCTGATGAAGTAAATGATATTATTGTATTGAAATGTCACCATGAAGCCAGGTGCCAGTGGCTCACACCTGTAATCCTAGCTATTCAGGAGGTTAAGGTCTGAGGATTGTGGTTCAAAGCCAGCATGGGCAGGAAAGTCCAAGAGACTCTTATCTCCAATTAACCACCAGAAAACAGGAAGTGGCACTGTGGCTCAAGTGGTAGAGCACTCACTTTGAGCTGAATTGATTAGGGACAGTGCCCATGCCCAGAGTTCAAGCCACATGATTGCAAAAAAAAATGCTACCATGAAACTCCCCTGTATAACTGATATATGTTAATAAAAATATTTTTTAAAAAGAACAGCTGATAGCCAATCTGCTACATAAGGGTGAAATCACAAGTAGTTATATCCTAAAATCAGCAACAAAATAAATATATATAGTCTCATCAATTTTAAGTTGCACTGTTATGGAGTATGGAGTTGCTAGCCAGGTCAATTTGACAATAGAAATGTAAGTATTTATGTAGATAAGAAGGGGTGTAATTACCTTTTGTGCAGATAAAATTATCTTTTTATTTGTGCAATCCTGGGTCTAGAATTCTGGGATAGTGTGCTATCCCCGAGATTTTTACTCAAGGCTAGAGTTCTCCGACTTGAGCTAATGCTCCACTTCTGTTTTTTTGATGGTTGATTGGAGATAAGTCTCATGTACTTCTTTGTCCAGACTGGCTTTCAACTGTAATTCTCAATAGTCAATCTTTGAGAAACTCAAATTACAGGCAACAGCCACTGGTGCCCAAAGCTGACATTGTCTTTTATTTAGAAAGTCACAAGACTCGCTAAAAGTAATTATGGTCAATAACTGAATTCACTGAACTAACAGGGTATAATTTTTTTTTGGGGGGGGGTCCGGTCGTGGGGCCTGAACTCTGGGCCTAGGTGCTGTCCCTCAGCTCTCCAGCTCAAGGCTAGCGCTCTTCCTCTTGAGCCACAGCGCCACTTCTGGCTTTTTTTCTTTTTGTTTATGTGGTGCTGAGGAATTGAACCCAGAGCCTCAGGCATGCAAGGCAAGCACTCAACCACTGAGCCACCTTCCCAGGCCCAAAAAGCGTATAATATATGTATAAAAATAATTGAACTTACCTTTGTGAGCAATGAACAATTTAAAAATAATGTAGGGAGTCAGTTCTGTTTATACTAGTATAAAAAAAACATTTTGAAATAAATTGATCTAAAATTTAATCTCAAAAAATGAAAACTGCACTACATAATGAGTTTTCAAAGCACCCTGTTTTTACCTGATCCTTATCTCCTTGCCTCTCAATAATTTACTTTTATAGAAGGAAATTATTTTTTCCTTTATCCTACAATAGATGCTCTCAATTTGAAGCTTATACTTACAAATATGCTCTATGAGCTCCATTTTTATGAGGAATAGATCAGGTCCACAAAAGAGACATGGAGGACCCATACATGGAAGGACTGAATATCAGGCATGAACGTTTCCTATCCAGTCTTTTCAAATCATATTTTATCATCCAAAATCACAAGAAACCTTTAAAAAAGAAGCATGGAAACTCAGATATGTGGGAGGAAGACAGTAGATTTATTGCTGAGTTCTAATTGATAAGATCTGGGAAGATAAATTAGATGTCCCATAGATATATAGCTTAGAGTTGCTGAGTGGAACTTTTAGGATCAGTCAAGAGGTAAGAATTAAAAAAAAAAGGAAGGCATGCAAAGCAGAAGACAAAAACGGACTGGACTGAGGCAAGTGATAAAAGGTCACATCAACAGAGACCTACCCTATACTTCATTCCTCTACTCAAACCCATATTCACCCTGATTACAGCAATCCAGAATTTCTTGAAGGGCAATAGAGGTGATATACCATGTTCTGAGAAACTCCTGTAGGAGTTTCACTAGTTAGCTGAAGAAATTAGTGAAGAAAAGGCAAGTAGAACACAGCAAATGAAAACAGTGCCAAAGGTTTGAGTTCAAGCAACAGGACCAATCACAACAAACACATTAAACGAAAGGCAAAATTCAGAAACAACCATCCAAAAATTCCTTAATGTTTCATGGATGGAATTTGGTAGTATCTGGGAAATTAATTAATAGATTTTTGAGAAATCTAACTCGAAACAAGCGTTATGCTTTATATCTACCTAACAGTCCTACTGTTTCATTCCAGTGTATACATTAGAGCAGTGGAAAATTATCCCAAGAATCAAATTAGTGGCTTGATTATGAGGGTAGATATTCAAAAATTTAAGGCAAAACAGAGACATAACTTACATTCAGCAGAATATATGTGTTAAACAAAAATAAAAATGAAAACAACATAGTCTCATAACCTCAATTACATTATTAGAACTAAGATTTAAATGCCAACTCATCTAATGCTCCCCAAACATTTCCTTTTTGTGTTTGGTCTTGGAATTTTTCAGGAGGAACTGATTTTCAAGAAGAAACTGAACTTTCATGAGGGAGAGGAAGGTCCCCATGCATCCTAGCCTTGGACCTAGGGTCAAAGATTGGTCCAAGCCATGTAAAGAGCCTACTTTCTCCAGGATGGCTCATCACATTATGGGAATTATAATCTCAATTGCACCCAGATACTTTGAAAGTGTGTGTGTGTGTGTGTGTGTGTGTGTGTGTGTGTGTGTGTGTGTGTGTGTGTGTGTGTGTGTGTGTGTGTGTGTGTGTGGTCCTTCTACATGTGAGCCTCCCCACCCATGATTGGTGTTTTCCATTTATAAATTCCAGTTTGTGGCCCTTTGCATTGCTGCTGGAAGTGTGCTTAAATTCCATTTTGCATTCAGTAGGTGGGAATCCCAAGGCAGGCACTCAGTCTCTCTTTAGTGGACTTTGGGAGTTGTAACTGTAAGGAATCTCAAGCCAGGGATCCGATGTCAGGCACTAACTGCAAGCGGGGCACAGGACCCCGTGGTTGTACCTTGCCATGTGTTCTTTCAGTCTGGGGTTGATTTGTTTGGGCGTCCTGAGCTTGTGCTGCCATTAGCCTGTGTGCTTCCAGACACCAGAATCTGGCTTCTGAATCTCCAAGAACAATTTGGGTATTTCTCCAGACTAGGAGACCCTGGAGCTTTATGTTTATTCTCCATGACCTAGAGATTTTGTTGTTAATCAATGTGATTTTATTCACTTCGCTCGGCTGTAACATGAGCATGATAACAATTGCAGTAAAATTGTAAAGTCTGTGCCTTGAATCTTCTTATATTTTGGGGTTCTGTGTTGTTTATCTGAGAGGCATTTTTACTCTGCTTTCTGTTTGTTAGCCTTCTTAGCACCTCTGGCTTGAGTTTACTCATGTTTGTACATGACCTTGTTTTTAGAGACAGGTCTACATGGGATATTGGAGTAGTGTGTGCTGGTCCTGTAGTTTCAGGAATGAAGCTTAGCAACGTTGCAAGGAGGACACCCTACAAATAGCAATCTCCCTCCTAAGGAACAGAGGCAGAAAAGCACAGGAAGGCAAAGATGCTTTTAGCTTTCCTTGCCTTAAGCAATAATTGGTTCTACTTCTTGAAGCGATCACTTGATGCTTTTGAAAGGTTTAGACCAACTTTCAGGAGGGAAGGTGAGCTGAGCTGAGGAATAAGCCAGAGCACAGGTATCAGAGAGTACAGGGGGGTATGGTTTAGGGTAGAGAGAAAACTATCACAACTGAAAATATCTGTCTAGGTAACAATCCCTAATCCAATTCTCAATGATTTATTCAGCCTCTTTCCACAATCATTTATAGTATGTGATCTGTCAAACTTATCTTCAGTGCCCCATATGTGGATTTGCTCATGCTAGCTCTACCATGTTGGTACTTCCTGGCAGTTCAGGGAGTTGGTAAGAGACATTTGGCTTCTAAGAAAATTGTAGAAGTATTGCTCAAGGTTGTATGCTTTGTAGATGTTCTATATCCTGAAGATTTAGCTAGTGTTACCTATTTACCACAATCTTCTGAAAAAAGTATTAATTTGCTTAGGAAATTCCTTTTGGAAATAGAAATTAATAAAGCATAAACATTCCTGTAAAATACTTTATAGAAACATGCTGGTCCTATTTTTGTCCTCTGCACTTATGGCATTTGCAACTTTAAAATGTTACTAACATGGATATTCTCTACTTTCTGTTTTTGATAAATTACACTTTCTTCAATAGATAATGAGAAAATTTTACATCACTTAAAATGGGAAAGTGCCCTAAAATATATTCCAAAACAATTGATAAACTATAATTAAAATACAATGCCCTCTTTTTGTGTGCTAGTCCCAGTTCTTGAACTAAAGGACTAAACACTGACTATGAACTTCTTATGCTCAGGGGCAATGTTTACCACTTAAGCCACATCTCTACTCCCAGATATTATTGGTAGTAATATGTCTAATAAAATAATATGAAATAGAATTTTTTAATGTTTAAGGAGTGATGTTCAGTCACTTATGTTTATAGTGATAGTCCAAATCCCAAAAGAAAAAAGAATGTCCACCTTAAAATATATGACACTCCTGGTTTCAAGCATTGTGAATATAGATACATTGCCTATAATTGAATCTTTTAAAGATTTTTAAAGTATGAAATCATTCAGGTGATGTGGAAAAAATCAGTAGTAAGATCCAAACATTGCTTTAAAATGATTCATATTGTCTTTCCTAGCATAAAACATCCTCACTGAAAACTGCAGAGTAGATATTCATTCTTTGCAAATGTCACTGTAAAGTTCAATTTTTTTCACCAACAGAGAATTCAACATAATATAATGATCTCTGTTTTTATTACCAAACATTGATATAAGTGATCAAGGACGGGCTGGGAAGGTGGCTCAGTGCTAGAGCGCTTGCCTTGCAAGCATGAGGCCCTGGGTTCGATTCCTCAGCACCACACAAGCAAAAAGAAAAAAAGCCGGAAGTGGAACTGTGGCTCAAGTGGTAGAGCACTAGCCTTGAGATGAAGAGCTGAGGGACAATGCCCAGGCCCAGAGTTCAGGTCCAAAAAAAAAAAAAATACAAACAAACAAGTAAGTGATCAAGGACTTCGTATGTCTATGTGTTTCTGTGTTCTCTCACACAGAGCAATTATGTGTATGGTCAATAAGGTGGTGTTTCAGATTTTACTTCTTTTTTTTTTTCCTTTTTTATTGTCAAGGTGATGTGCAGAGGGGTTGCAGTTACATAAGTAAGGTAATGAGTACATTTCTTTTCAAACGTTTTCTCCCTTCCCTCAATTTTCTTCTACTTTCCCTCCCTCCAACCCAGTTCATGTTATTTTATATTAGCATTTTCCATTCTAAGTAAAATAAACAGAACTGTGGTTAATAGCAATTCCTATGTGATAAACCAACAAGTATAAACCAATAAGTATAATATGTTTAATTCATTATATTTAACTTTTATGAATCTAAAATTTGGGGTGTCCTTAGCTTAGTATTTTGTGTTAATGTTTTTTAACGAACATAGAAAACATTAATATTCTGGTTCCTTGGCTGAGGGTGGTTGGTTGGGATTGTGTCATTCCTGTGAGCAATATGTTATGTTGCATCTTTATTAGGCCCTGTATCTCCAGCAGGATGGCCAAGGTTTTTTGTTTGTTTGTTTGTTTTGGTTGGTCGTGGGGCTTGAACTCTGGGCTTGGGTGCTGTCCCTGCACCCAAGGGAGCACTCTACTGCTTGAGCCACAGCACCACTTCCAGTTTTCTAGTGATTTATTGGAAATAAGAGTCTCATGGATGTTTTTCCTGGCTGGGCTGGCTTTGAATCGTTATCCTCAGATCTCAGCCTCCTGAGTAGCTAGGATTACAGGTGTGAGTGACCAGCGCCTGGTCTGGCCAAGGTTCTTAATTTGACTGTTTAGAAAAGTGAGAATTAGGAGCTTCTCAAACCTATGTTTGCATCATCTTTACTGGTGTCCCTTTGACCAAGCAGGTTCAATGGCAAATTGCAAGTCATTGCACAAGGGTGCTCTGAGTATTTAGATACAGGGAATTATGCCATTTGGCAACCATTATTGGAATATTATAATACTAGAAAAAAGAATTGTATATATTTTTCCAATATAACTCTGGGTGAGAAAAATTAAGTTATAACATACATGCATTCCATGGTGTCTAAGTATGTATGAGGACAAATGATCAATGGAGTCCTAAGATGGATACCTTTGCATTAATAGATTAATAACTCGTGTGTCCCTAAATGTATTTCAGTAATAACTAGTTTTAGTAAAAATGTGATATGATTTTTTGGTTTCAATTATGCAATTATTTTTTGTGGGAACATTAGTTTTTTATGAATTCTACATGCATATTAAATATAGACATGAATTGCTTTTATACTATACCAACTAATGGACCGTGGATTTGTCTTTAGTGGAGTGTTCAATGCTTTACTTCAGACTTGAAAGTCTTCCCCTATAAGAAGGCTTTATGCTTTTCCAGCTTATGTATAATGTTTTGAGCAGGAAAATCTGAGGCAAAATCACAGAGGTTTTTTCCTGACTATGTCATTTGGCTTATCTTCCAGCCATGCTTCCAGAATCATCTGTTCATTGTCAAAGCAAGAAAGAATGAAAGGATCTCTGGTGAGTTGCTTTTTATTCCTTACTTTGCTGTACATTCCATTTTATGAACCTAAGTCTGTCCACGATTTAAAAACAGAAAAAACAGGTTCAGCTTGAGAAACATGTTCATAAATTAACTAAAAATTGCTTATTGATTTTGTAGTTTATAAAATCTCACCTTCTGTCTTACTTGAGTGCAGATGTGCTTGATTGTTTCCAATGTTTTAAAATTTATTTATTGAGATTAAGTGATTACATAAATTTCCACAATATTGTGGGATAGTTATACTTAGCCAAAGTCACAAACACATTTTAAACTTTACAAGGCTAATTGTCATTATCATGGTCTATAAAGCTTATGAACTCTACAAAGTTTGACAATACAACTATTTCTTCCACGTAAGGTGATATGCACATTTCTTTCTTTGTCCTTAGTGTAAGCTGTTTCCTCTTTCTCTCTCATTCCCTCACTGCCCTTGAGTTGCGAGCTCACTTTCATGAATGTCCAGTGCAGCTGATAGACTTCTCTGCTGTATTTTATCACTTGTTTCTTTCTGATTCTGTGCCCTCCTCCTAGCTTCCCTCATATGTACACTTGTATATCAGGGAGACCATATGTCAATTTTCTCTCTGATTTTGGCTTATTTTCCTCACATGATTTGTTCTAGTTCTATTTCACTACAAATGTCATTATTTTTGTCCTTTCTAATGGCTACATAAAATATTCCATTGTATATAGGAACCACAATTTTGGATCCATTCATCTGTACTGGGACATCTGTGTTGTTTCCATATCTGGCTATTGTGAAAAGTGCATCAATGAACATGGAGGTGCATGTGTCCTTTTATCCTGGTTGCTGTTGCCCAGGGTAGATACCTAGGAGTGATATGGCTGAGTCATAAGTAAGGTATGTGTTTAGTTTTCTGAGGAACCTCCAGATTGCTTTCCAGAGTGGTTGTATTCATTTACATTCCTACCACTTATGCATTGGGGTTCCTCTTTCTCCATATCCCTACCATCATTTGTTGTTTTTTGGATTTAGGATATAAGCCATTCTGACTATAGTAAGGTGGTACCTTATGGTTGTTTTTATTTGCATTTCCTTTATGCCCTGGGATGATGAACATTTCCTCATGTGTTTCTTTGCCATTTTTATCTCTTCTTCTGAGAAGTTTCCCTTTAGATCCCTTTCCCATTTAATGATGGGTTTGTTAGATTTGGGAGAGATTAGTTTCTTGAGTTCCCGATAGTTTCCTGTATATAGTGGATATTAGGCCTTTGTCTGATATATTGCTGGCAAATATCTTTTCCCAATTGTTTGGCTGTCTTTCTAGTTTGGTAGCTATGTTTGTAGCTGTATAGAAACATTTTATTTTAAGGTAGTCCCAGTTGTCAAGTCTCTCTCCAATTTGTTGGTACCCTGGGACTCTGTTCAAGAAGGTACTGCATTTGCCTTTAAGTTCTAGTGTCTCTCCTACTCTGTCCTGCAGTAGTTTCAGAGTTTGGGGTTTGATGTTAAGATCTTTAATCAATTTTGATGTTAGTGCATGGTGTTAGGCTGGGGTCCACTAAAGTTTTCTACATGTGGCATCAATAGTTGAAGAGGCTATGTTTTTTCTAGTGTATGTCTTTAGCTCCTTTGTCAAACAGCAGCTGATGGTAAGTATGTGGTTTTATTTCTAGGTCTTCTAGTCTATTCCATTGGTTTTCAGGGCTATTTTTGTTCCAATATTATTATGACTCTATAGAAGAGCTTGAAATCTGGTATTGTAATACCTCCTGCTTTGCTACTTTTGCCTAGGATTGCTTTGGGTATTCTAGGTCTTTTGCTGTTCCCGGTGAATTTTTGGATTGTTTTCTCTATTTCCATAAAGAATGTCATTGGGATTTTTATGGGAACTGCATTGAATATTTATGTCATTTTTGGCAGTATAGCCATTTTCACAATATTGATTCTGCCTGTCCAAGAACATGGAAGGTCTTTCTATTTCCTGGTGTCCTCTTTGATTTCTTTCTTTAGGCTTTTATAGTTTTCACTTAATAGGTCCTTTACATCTTTGGTTAGGTTAATTCCTAGATATTTGGAGGTTATTTTGAAAGAGGTTGTTTTCCTGATTTCCCTTTCTTCTTGTATGTTGATATACTGAAAGGCAACTGATTTTTGTGTTCTGTTTTGTATCCTGCTACTTTGCCCAAGTGATTTATAAGTTCTGTGAGTTTGGGAGTGGAATTTTGAGGGTCATTTAGGTATAAGATTATGTCATCTGCAAATAGGGATAGTTTAATTTCTTCCATCCCTTTGTGACTATCTTTAATGTCCTTTTCTTACCTTATTACTCTGGCTAAGGATTCCAGAATTATTTATTCTCTTAAGTCTCGATTTTCTACTCACTAGCTTAGGTTATTTCTCTCGTTTTCTCTTTTTGTATCTATTTTTCTATACTTTTTTCTCTTTCTCTCAGGCCCTCTTCCGTCCATCTGTCTCTTTTTCTTTTCTTCAACTGATCTACCTGGGAACTAGTTTTTCTTACTGATCAATTTAATTTGCTGATGTGGCTCTTAGAATACAGATTTTTATTATCCATTATATAGGGAAAGTGTTGCCTAGATAGTTCTATTGGATTCCAGAGCCAAAGAAAATTAGAATAACCCAAAGACATATACACATGGAGAGATTTTTAGTTATTTCATTTTAATTTTGATATAAACTTTACTCATCACTATTGACATTGAACATCTATTTTAATCAACTATTTGTATATATTATTCTGTTAAAAGTCGCTTCGAGTTTTTTCTCATTTTAAAATCAGATTTTCTGTGCAGTAGTTTTGGATTTGGTTTCATATTTTCAAATGCATTCCCATAATTAACATATTTAGAAATATGTGAGAACATTTTCGTTTATACCATGCTTTTTCTTCTTGGTTCATAGTATCTTTTGAAGCAAAAGTTTTAAGTGTATGAATTTAAATAATGTTTAGTTTCATATAAGGTACTTTTGGTATTCTATCCAAGGAGTTACTGTCAAATCTAATGTCATAAAGCTTTTCTCTATAATTTTCCTCCTTGCCCTTTCCCTCTCTTTCCCTCCTCTCTATACCTCTCTTGCCCTTCTTCCCTGCCCTTTTGCTCCCCTTCTTTCCCTCTTCCACTCTTTTCCTTTTCTCTTTAGCTCTGAAATGAGGATTGCTGTGTTGACACAGTTGGTGTCTAACTTGGAAACTCATTTGATATAACTAACTCAGCCACCACCATACCTTTCTTGGGCTAGTACTGGATCTTGAACTCATAGCCCTCATAGTCAGTAAGCTTCCTCATCCAATGTTGGCCCTATCACTTTAGCCATGAGTCTAATCTGCTTATTAGGTGCTTAAATTGAGTTGTCTACTCAGGCTAGCTTCTAGACCTCAGCCTCTTATGTAGCTAGGATAGGATACCAGTCGAGCCAGAAGCAATTGTTTTGTTTATTCTTACCTGAATATTTAACATTAATAGCTAATTGGATACTACAATGAAACAAGATTATTGTTACTGGTTTATGCAGAATTAATATTCAACCTAAACTCAAATATTTCATGATTCAAATTATGTATTGTATTTTATATCTAATAATCCTTTCAATAAATATTTTATTACTCTCTAACTTATAGTCTGTATTGTAGGAGGTAGGCAATGTTCACAAGAATTCATGCTAGCAGTTCTTTTTTACTTAGGAAGGAACTATCAGGATATCTATGACCTCACTACATTCTTTAGAAATTTAATAACAAAATGATTAATATAAGATATTGTTATTGTGGGAACTAAGTCAAATCTTGTATGGCCTTATCAATCATTAGCTACTTTCATGAGTACTATTACTCCATTTACCATTAACCTGAACACTGTTCCTTTTGTAGATCTACTAATGTGGTATGTAGTCCGTGTGATGTCCTTAATGTGTTTTGATTGCTTACAACAATATTTTTAATAGACGATCTAGATAGGCTCTTCACTGGGACAGAATATTAAAATGCATGAAAAAGTAATTTGTTACTACATTGTTACCCTCATATGTAGTAAATTTTATCAAAATATCTTTCATGTACCTACTTATACTTAATGTTATCATGTCATGTTATTAAGTCCTTAGAATTGTTATCTTCTTTCTCTCACTAGCACCAAAAATGTGTTCTGATTTATTAGGGAATCTTTGTATTTTAATTTGTTTTAACATAGAGGCAAAATATTTGATTTTAATTCTCCCAATGTATAGATGACACAAAATACATGTTAAAAGGGTGAAATTCCAGACCTAGTGTTCCCATGACTGAGGGCTAATTATTTGATGGAAATATACCCTCACAGAAGCCGGTGTCATTTGATGATTTGTCTGTGGACTTTAGCTGGGAGGAGTGGATGGACCTGGACACTGTTCAGAGGACCTTGTATAGAGATGTAATGCTGGAGACCTACAACAACCTGGTGCTTTTGGGTGAGAAAAGTCATACTAATTTACAAATTCAAGTGATTTGTTTTCAGTAGACATCTGAATATTTGTCAGATTTTCAATATTATTAAGATGTAAGCTTCCAGTGTGTAGTAGTATCATTTCTTCCAAAGGAAAACTTCAACTTTATCATGTAACTCCTGAGGCAATTTTATTCTCATTCTTCAAGAAGCAAATCAGAAATTTGACAAAAGATCTAAACTATGCTCCACTAACAGGAGACTGTCTTCCCAAACTTGAGGTGATTATTTTAGGTTGTATACAATAGAAGAGGTATGACTATTGGAAATATGAACTGGAAATCACTAGTTGAAAGTGGATATTTATAATCCAAACCTGTCTCTGGGTGCAATGGCTCAAGCCTATAATCGTAGATATGCAGAAGGCTGAATCTGGGGAATTTCAGTGTGAAGCCAGCAATGGCTGAATAGTCCCCATGAGACTCTTATCTCCAATTAACCACTCAATAATTAAAAGTGTAGAGGGGACTTAAACTGGTACAATGCTATCATAGAGCACAAGGGCCGAGATTAAGCAACAAAACCGGTAAAATAAATCCAAAGCTGGGGGAAAGTCAATCATGAAGCCAGTGAGAAATTAGAAACAACATTTAAGAGCAACATTGTGAACAGGATGTCTGAGATGTTAGAGGAATGATAACTAAGCATGAACAATAGTTCTGCACTGGTTCTTATTAACAGAGCACTGTGTTCCTAAACGTAACTTGATTGTCAAGCTGGAGCAAGGTGCAGATCCATGGATAGGAGAAGCCTCAGACAAGAATTTCACAGGTAAGTTAATGCACCTTGCTTATTGACATTGGATCCAGCACCCAGTTGGTAAGTTCATCTTGTGCTGAACTGAGCAATAATGTTCCTAGTCAAAGAACTATGAGATCCTTTATCCCCATTGTGAATCAAGATACCCTGAATTCTGTGTGGCAGTTGAGTTATAGTTAGCAATTCTCTTTCTTTGTGTGGAAATCATTCTGAAACAAACAAACAAAAAGTAATGGAAGAAATGAGATATCATTTTCTTTGAAACTAGCACAATCCGCGTAAGTGGAAATAAGGAGTACTTCTGCGCTGCTATCCTTTGAGAAGGCAAATTTCTTTTTTTTTTTTTGGGGGGGGGTCCGGTCATGGGCCTGGGCACTGACCCTCAGCTCTTCAGCACAAGGCTACACAAGGCTAGCGCTCTACCATTTGAGCCACAGTGCCACTTTCCGGCTTTTTTTTCTGCTTATGTGGTGCTGAGGAATTGAACCCAGGGCCTCATGCATGCAAGGCAAGCGCTCTACCACTGAGCCACCTTCCCAGCCCCAGAGAAGGCAAATTTCTTATCATTCATGGTTGGCAGAGGCTGGGATTCAGAACCAAAGATTTTAGTACAGAGAGGATAATTGAGTGATCTTTACCTGGAGGATATTTGGTCTTCCATGATTCTAAAAGGCAGGAGTGTTAGAAAAGGAATTTTGATGAAACTTTGTTAAAGATGGAGAGAAATGGTTTTTAAAATTCTCAAAGGGACCTAAAAGTAATTCTTACTAAGAAGTAACAACTGAAGAGATTTAGGTATGAATCCTTACTTCTGAGAACAATTCCTGTTTAAGTGAAAGGCCAAGGGGTGTATAAAACATTCTTTTGGTCTCTCAATCTAGAAAATATTCCTTTTCCTAACCTACTAGTTAAGAAAAAAGCAGCACAGTACATAAATTTTTTCAAGAAAAATGAAAAACACAGCAGCTATCCCCTTATGATCAAACAAAAGTATATTTGAGAAAAACTACATCGTAATTACTAAAGCCAGAAGGCTAGTTATTGGCTTAAAATTCTAGCAGCACATACTTGAGTGATTTGAGTAAATATTTCCTCTGATATAAAAGAAGAAAAAGGAGCTGGGGAGGTGGCTCAGTGGTAGAGCGCTTGCCTTGCATGCATGAGGCCCTGGGTTCGATTCCTCAGCACCACATATGCAAAAAGAAAAAAGCCGGAAGTGGCGCTGTAGCTCAAGTGGTAGAGCGCTAGCCTTGAGCTGAAGAGCTGAGGGACAGCGCCCAGGCCCAGAGTTCAGGCCCCACGACTGGACTCAAAATAATAATAATAATAATAATAATAATAAAAGAAGAAAAAACTTAAACACAAAAACATTATTTTCCACTGGAAGTAATCAGTATTACTTCAATACATTTGAGAAAAAAGCATATATTTTCTATAAATCATTTCTGACTTTGATATTTTAAAATCTCTAACACTTACAATGAAATAAATGTCTACATTAAGTGAACTTTTGATTTTACTTATTTTTATCTTTTTTCTATGACTCATCTTCGATATCCCAGGAATTGAGGATGTGATTAAGATGTGCCAGCAAAGTCCAGATGAATGTCTGTGTGAAGCAACAGTTATGAAAATTAACACAGTGGAAGAAAGGGTGAGATTAGTAATGACCCTTCATTTGAGCTCAAAACATAAGCCAGAGTTGATTAGAAATAATATGAACTCCTTAGAGATAAGGACTGAGGATTTCATTGAGTATCAGAACGTGCTTCTCTATAGTGAGCCTGATGAGATTCATGCTGCATGTAGGCCTGGTGGGTCTCCTGTAATTGAAGAATCCTGCCCATATTCAGAACATTTTAGTCAAAAGTATGAGAACTCCAAATGAGCTTCAGAATTTTGAATATGGAGAAGGGAAGTATTAAACTCAGAGAACATATTCTTTTTTTAAAATTTTTCTTATTTAAAAAGCTGTTTTGTCAGTTGTTGGGCTTGAACTCAGGGTCTGTGCACTGTCCCTCAGCTACTCAGCTCAATGCAGTGCTCTACCACCTGAGCCACAGCACCAATTCATGTTTTCTGGTACTGGAGATAAGAGTCTCACAGACTTTCCTGCCCTGAATGGCTTTGAACCACAGTTCTTAGATCTCAGCCTCTTGAGTAACCAGGATTACAGCATGAGCCACCAGTGCCTGGGTTAGAGACCATATTCTTTTTTTTTTTTTTTTTGTCGTGGGGCTTGAACTCTGGGCTTGGACGCTGTCCTTGTGCAATTCAGCTCAAGGCCAGCACTCTACCGCTTGAGTCACAGCACCACTTCCGGTATTCTAGCGGTTTATTGGAGATAAGAGTCTCACAACCATCCTGCCCGGGCTGGCTTTGAACCGATATTCTCAGATCTCAGCCTCCTGAGTACCTAGGATTACAGGCATGAGCCACCAGCGCCCGGCTAGAGATCATATTCTTTACATGTAATTGGGTTTGTGTGAGAGAGACCTTCCTTAACCTCAGTAAATATAGAAAAGACTATAAGTCAGCTCTCCTTGTCTAAGAAATACTTCAGAGAGTAAAGAGAGCACCTGAATGTATGGTCTGTAGGAAAACATTCTACTTTAGCCTTATAGTCACTACACATCAGAAAATATACTCAGGACATTATCCTTGTCGATGTAGTGGACATTAATCCATTAGTCTTTCACTAAAGCAATACACCTTACAAAACTTCAGAGCAAATCTCCAGAGGAGTAGTCTGATGAGTATTCAATTTGCAAAATTTATCTTTCAGAAGTCAGACCTGACTTTCCAGCCTGAAACACCCACAGTAGAGCTACCCTATGCATATGAGGAAAGTAGGAAATTTCCCACCCAGAAGTCATCTCTCAGCAGACATTGGAGAACTCACACTGAAGAGAAAACTTCTGTATGCAAGAAATGTGGAAAGACCTTCAGGCAGTCATACCTCATTTTTCATCAGAGAATACACACAGGAGTGGAACCTTATGAATGTAACAAATGTGGAAAATCTTTCAGCCACAAGGGAAACTTTACTGTCCATAGGAGAATCCATACAGGAGAGAAACCTTATGAATTTGACAAATGTGGAAACTCCTTCAGAGAGAAGTCAGACCTCACTTTGCATCAGAGTAGACACACAGGAGAGAAACCTTATAAATGTGACAAATGTGGAAAGTCTTTCACCTGTAAGACACACCTTCATGTTCACCACAGAATACACACAGGAGAGAAACCTTATGCGTATATAAAATGTGGACAGTCTTTCACCTGTAAGGCATACCTTCATTTTCATCAAAGAACACACACAGGAGAGAAACCTTATGAATGTAACAAATGTGGAAAGTCTTGCAACTGGAAGGCAGAAGTTACTATTCATCAGAGAACACACACAGGAGAGAAGCCTTATGAATGTAAGATGTGTGAAAAGTCCTTTACCTGAAAGTCAAACCTCAACAAACAAAAGAATTCACACAGGTGAGGAACCATATAAATGTAATTAATGTGCAAAGTCTTTCATCCAGAAGACAGAACTTCGTGTCCATCAGAGAATACACACAGCAGAGAAACCTTATGATTGTAAGATATGTGAAAAATCCTTTACCCAGAAGTCAAACCTCAACAGCTGTTGGGTCTTCGTCCATCTTTGGACGGACGGGGTCCGAGGAGAGGTAAGTGTGGCCCCTCACCCGTTCCCCAGCCTCCCTTAGCCCAGGAGACAATCAGATGCAGCAGGGAGTCAAGTCAAGCAGGAACTCATTTATTAACAAGGACCATCTCCTTTTTAAAGCAAAAGACTGCGTGGGAGCAGAGGAAATGGGATCAACCAATCACTGAAATGCCACACCTTAACATGCACCTAAGCTTCCATGAGTTGTTTACACCCTGAACCTGAACAAATCCAGCTCTGCCCACTCAACTTCCTCCCAGGACCATCTTTGCTACTTTTGTTCCCCACAGATTTCCCCACAAACAGGTATAAGAGAATTTACACAGGTGAGAAACCTTATGAATGCAATAAATGTGGAAAGTCTTTCAACCGGAAGTCACATGTCACTTTGCATCAGAGAACACACACAAAGGATAGAAACCTTATGAATGCAACAACTATGGAAAGATTTTTAAGTGGAGGTCACACATGATAGAATTCACACAGTTGAGAAACCTTATAGATGTAGCAAATGTAGAAAGTCATTTAACCAGAATTTCCCAACTCAGCAGGCATAAGTGAATTCATATACATGAGAAATCTTAGGAATATAACAAATGTGGAAGATCTTTCACCTGGAAAAAACTCAATTTATATCAGAGAACCCACACTGGATAGAAGCCTCATGCATGTAGCAAATGTGCAGTTTTTCACTCAGAAAGCACAGCTTAGGGTTCTTCATTGAATACCCACATGAGAGACATATTATGAATACAACAAATGTGGAAAAGTTTTTCAAGAAGACGTAGGTCAGTTTGTCTCAGAAAATACCCAGAAGACAGAAGCCATATGAATGTAACAAATATGGAAATTCCTTAGCCATTAAGGCATAGCTGAGCCCTGGATTCAAATAGAACATGACATCTATACAATGAATAGATGATTCTATGCCACAGTTCCATGTTGGTTGTTGTGGACATGTTACTCCTGCCTATGTTATTCCAATTGTCTAACCATGGGAAAGTCAAGTGAGCCTTAACTCTACTTGCTTTATGTGGTTAAATAACTTGCAGCTCATAGATAATATCTACTGTTTCCTGTGATCTCAACCCAGCCTTGAGGGAAGGGTAGATTTTTTAAAGTACTTCCTCAGATTCCCAACACTCCTGAGTGATGGTAATGAGAAAAGAATCTAGTTGAATGCTGGAGAGCTATCTCATGGAACCCTTCATTCCTCTGCATGATGTCATGGAATCCAAAAGCCAGAGCATGTCTCTTTCCATTTCTTCAAACCTTCATCAACAAACTTATCCTGGAAATACTGATGCTCTAGTAGATAGTCTAAGCCAGGAAAAGATTCAAATCATGAATGCCTACCAAGTCTACATTTCCACTCCTGACGAAAAATAGGTCACCTTCTTCTAAATGGACTTTTTCTGAAGGACATGAGGAAGAGCACACTTGTACAATCCACTCACCATCTTGCTGTCAAAGAACTCTAGGGAGCCTTTCTGATCAGTAGGTGACCCCACCTGTGACCATTGTTCTACGTGGCTCCCAAGATGGTTCACATTTCAGAACATCCTGAACCAATTACCAATTGATATCTGTGCCAAGAATTCATTTTTCCTTGACTGATTGGCCCCGGTTAGTCTTTCGTCCTACTGAAGTGATGCTATGAAGAGAATGACAACTTTCTCCTGATTATTGATGTGAGTCAAACACGCCAGGAGTCAATTCAGCTGAGAAAAGTTATCTGCCTTTTCAGGTCCTCCTCAACAATCAGGGGCCCAGTCAGTCTTACCCTCACCAGCTGCTTCAGGATAGATACCCAGTCACTCCCACAGTCGTTAACTCACTGAGAACCATCCAAGCTATTTTCCCCTCATCATCCACTATGCACTCTACTGACCTGATGACACTACTCCTTGTGACCAATTCCCCAGGATCCCCCTAGTCATAGGGACAAAGTTATCTTCTCTCTTTCAGGGAGAGTTATCCTCTCTCTCTCTCTCTCTCTCTCTCTCTCTCTCTCTCTCTCTCTCTCTCTCTCTCTCTCTCTCTCTCTCTCTCGCTCTCGCTCTCTCTCTCTCTCTCTCTCTCTCTCTCTCTCGCTCTCTCTCTCTCTTTCTCACACACACACACACACACACACACACACACACACACACACTACTCTGAAAACCCATCTAAAATTTCTGGATTTCCATGTCTAATGTTCTCTATTTGGACATCAAAACAAATAAGATGATGCACAATTTGTTTCATGATATTCTATTACTATATGTATATCTTTTTTGTTTGTGCTCGTAGAGAGCTTTAAACTCATGGTACATTAGTCTTTCGTTTTTATGCTCAAGCTTGGAGCTCTACTCCTTATGCAACATATCAAATTTTGATATTGTTCTATTTTGTATCACAAGTCCTTCTGATAAAGGCAGTGAAGGGGTGCCCCCTGTTACATTTTCTCTTTTAAGATGTTTACAAAAAGATGTTTACATTCAAAGAACTACAATATTTTAAATTAGAAAAATATTTTTAAAAATATTTTCATTGCAGAACCTTATGTCAAAATGTAGTATTTTGATGCATATTTAAAAATAAGTAAAGATATTGCTTGGTTTTATTTCTTTCTTCCTTTTTTTGTCTTTCCTGGGCCTGGGCACTGTCACTCAGCTCTTCAGCTCAAGGCTTGTGTTCTACCATTTCAGCCACAGCACCACTTCTGGCTTTTTCTGCTTATGTGGTGCTGGGGAATCAAACCCAGGGCCTAATGCATATAAGGCAATCACTCTACCACTGAGCCACCTTCCCAGCCCCTATTAGAGAATTTTTTAAAAAGATGAGGAATAGCTTGGCACCGGTAGCTCACACCTGTAATCCTAGCTTCTCAGAAGGCTGAGATCTGAGGATCATGGTTGAAAGCCAGCCCAGGCAGGAAAGTCCATGAGACTCTTATCTCCAATAAAAACCACTCAAAAACTGGAAGTGGTGCTGTGGCTCAAGCACTAGAGGGCTCCCCTTGAGCTGAGGAGCACAGGGATAGAGCCCAAGCCCAGAGATCAATTCCCACGACTGACCAAAAAAAAAAAAAAAAAAAAAAAAGATGAGGAATATAGATTAAGTAACATTGAGCAGTCTCTTGTAAAAGCAGCATTCAGAAACTCTAAACATACCTCTATAGCAATAGTAAAGATTTCCCATTTCTCAGAATTTTAGAAGGAACCTGAGCATATCCCTACTGTTCACAAATGTGAACCTCTTGGCGCTGAATGACAGTTGGAGTTGAAGGCAAAACTTCATTCTTCATCTCATCATTGTCGTAAGAGGTCATAGAATGTTCACATTGAGCACCTGCCAACATACACATTGACATTGTATTGTTTCAAAAATAAATCCCACAACCACAAGTTACTATAATGACAGGATATAAAATCATTTTAAAATGGAAAAAGAGAGCATCAATCAAAATGTGCTTTCATTGATTGAAAATTTCAGTGTGAATTTAAAAAAAACAATAAAATTGGATTGGAGGAAACCCCATCACTGGAGCCTGTGAAATTCAAGATCCAGGGGGCCGAGTCTCAGCCTTGATGCCACTCCTGCCACCACCCAGAAGCCACTGAAATACTGTCTGTCCTCCACCACCTACTCAGGACACAAAATCAAGTCATGGGTACAATGAGCTGGTACAGAAGGCCAAACTGACCTAGCAGGATGAGCAATATGGTGACATGAAGTCTGTCACTGAGCAAAGAGCTGAATTGTCTAATGATTAAAGGAATCTTCTCTCAGTTGCTTACAGAAATGTTATAGACAACCATAGGTCATCTTAGCATGTCATTTCAAGTATTGAGCAAATAAATGGAAGGTGCTGAGAAAAACAGCAGATGATGAAGAACATAGAATCAAGAATGAGCTAAGAGATAGCTACAATGATTCACTGTCACTTTTGGAAAAGTTCTGCATCCCTATTGCTTCACAAGCAGAGAGCAAAATCTTGTATTTGAAAATGAAGAGAGACTACTACCAATACTTGGCTGAGATTGCTGCTGCTGATGACAAGAAAGGGATTGTGAATCGTTCATAACCAGCATATCAAGAAGCTTTTGAGATCAGCCAAAAGGAATTGCAAGCTGGGAGCTGGTGGTTCACACCTGTAATCCTAGCTACTCAGGAAGCTGAGATCTGAGCATCACCATTCAAAGCCAGCCCAGCCTGAGCAGGAATGTCTGAGAGACTTTTTTTCTTGTGAAAATAGTGTTCAGAGGGGTTACAATTACATGAGCAAGGTAATGAGTACATTTCCTATCAAGCATTGTTGCCTCCTCCTTTGTTTCCCCATCCCATCCCTTCCTATCTCCCCCTCACATCTTATCACACCCTCCACTCCCATGTGCCAAAATTGTAAAATTTGTTTTTCGACATAACGTCTTGTACTTCTTATTGTTGCAATGGGTCCACCTGTATCCCTATTTAAACAATCTGTTTTTTCCCTTCCCCTCCACAAATTATACAACATGAAATACAGTGAAAACAGGGGTTATACCATCAGGGAGGGACATACAAAGCAATAAAGAAATCTTATAAATATGTTAGAAACAATAGCAAGAAAGAAACATTTGAGACCCTTATATCTGATAAACCTCTCAGAAAACTGGAAGTGGTACTGTGGCTCAAGTGGTAGAGCACTAGCTTTGAGCTGAAGAGCTGAGAGACAGCGCCCAGACCCAGAGTCCAAGCTTCACAACTGATAAACCTATCAGGTTGGGTCTGGCCCTTAACTTCTCGGTGTTTTATTATGAAATTCTGAACTCCCGAGAGAAAGCTAGCTTTCTTGCAAAGACAGCTTTTGATGAAGTCATTGCTGAACTTGATACATTCAGTGAAGAGTGATTCAAAGACCGCACGCTAATAACGTAGTTACTGAGCGAAAAGTTGACATTGTGGTTATAAGATGAAGTGAAAGCAGGAGAAGGAGGGGAAAATTAAATGGCTTTCCAACTGTTGTCTGCCTCATTCTAAAATTTAGACATTAGACCATATGTCATCCATGCTGTCCCACAAATAGTTTGTTGTTTATGATTTATGACAGGTTTACGTTGCTTCTATTTGAATTTCTGTATTCCCCAGGGTAATTTTTGTTGCTTAATATTAGGGGAATAGATATTGACCATTAACATTTAGTGAGCTATCTGTTTTCATCTTGAGATGACCAATCTGAGGATGTAGAATTTTTATACAAGTTGTAAATGTTTGGCATGTACTTTGGTACATGGTGACTTGACAAAGGCCAGTGTTAACACTGCTTCCATGTCAAAGTGAAGAAATCTTCCTACATATTGGTTTGTACTGGTGGAGAATAAAAGGGAAAATTGGTTTCAGGCACAGGTGTAGTTATTCCGGATATTAGAAAGTTTCGGCACACTTGCAGGCCTGTGGTACAAACAGATATTCCATGGCTGTTACATGTTGGAATCATGTATTTCTGTGGAAGAGTTATCTCAGTGTGCACACCTAGAGTACAGCACTAGAAGTATTCTGTGAGACAAAGTTGTGTCTCAATTAACTCTGGATAAGGGCAGAAATAGTTCACATTCCATTATTTGTAATGTTTGCTGCTTATTTTTGCTACACATTTTATTTGTATTTAAATGTTTTAGGCAACCTACGAACAAATGTAAAAGTAAAGATGCAGTGAAAATGAACTGTTTGGTAATCATTATTACTACTTTTTCTATAACTTTCATGTAAATTAGTCTTTTGGTTTTGAAACACCTCAAAAGGAATTGTACATTATTATAAACTTGTTCTTTACTCCCTTTTGGCAGCTAATGGGCTTTCACCAAATTTAAAGTGCAAAGTTTATCACAATAACAAAAATACTAATCTATCTAATGACCATCTCCTACAGAGCCAAGTTTTTCCTTGGGGAGGGGAAAATTGATTTGAAAAGTAATATGTTCCAGTTAAAATTTTGATATATAGCATTTTCTAAGTTAGGAAGCCACAATGTTTTTGACCCATCATGATATTGGTTAGCATTAACTATAAATTCTGTTTTGGTTTTTGAGAATTTCTTGATTCAGTTTGCCTTCTGATTTTGGACATTTCATTTGTCAGGTGCACAGGATTACCTTCCTTTTATTTAGCCTTCTGTCTTGTCACCAACCATTCCTCCTTGGTGGCCATGTACTTCGGAAAAGGTCACATGACTTTTCTGGCTCTACTCACTGTCTAAGATCCCTTGCTTTCTTTGCCTGCATTCCACTAACTATTAACCTCATCCTCTACTGCAGCACATCTCACCTTACTTGATGAGATTGTGTATCTCCTATAAACTCTTCCTGAATGGTGTGCCATTGTTTGCCTTTAAATCTTCTCTAAGTAATGATGGGTCTGAGTTATACCAAATCTCACTGTACAGAATATTTCCTTAGAATGTTACAGAAGACACCAAATAAAAGTGTCATTTTAAAAGACAGGTGGGGCTGAGAAGGTGGCTCAGTGATAGAGTGTTTGCCTTGCATGCATGAGGCCCTAGTTTCTATTTCTCAGCACCACAAACACAGAAAATGTCAGAAGTGGTGCTGTGGCTCAAGTGGTAGAGCACTCGCCTCAAGCTGAAGAGCTGAGGGACAGTTCCCAGGCCCATAGTTCAGGCCCCACGACTGAGAAAAAAAAGATTGTTTTCTTTCAGAATGTAAGATCCTTCAAAGCAGGGACAATATTTTCTGTATGTTCTATTGTGTCCAATAGACTGTAAATGCTCAATAAAAATTGATGATTGGAGGCAAAAAAAATCTGCTTTCTTCCTTCGAAATACCAACTATACCAATTACTATTTTTGAGTTTGATATAGTTCTAAAATAAAACCTGCCATTCTTTCAAAGACAAACATATAGACACATATATGTATATAAGCACACATATAATGCTTTGAAGTAATCAGTAAGATTACAATTCATTAATATGAAATATTATATTAGTGTTATGTATAAATCAGTACAAACTCATCCAGTCATTGAATCTTTCCAGACTCCTTCATAACACTGTAAACTTATCACATCTTTTGCACAAGCATTAGTCCTCCTGAGTAAGCTCATGTCAGAAGAGGCCACAACAGTACACAAGGTCCATATAAGGACCTTAAAAATAGGCACACAAAGGAGGTGTGATCAGTTTTGAAAGAAGAGATATCAGTAAGATTATTAAATTATTTGGGATTGAAAACCAAAGAAATGAAGATCTCTACAAAAAAGGGGACTAAAAAGAAAGGAAACACCTCTGAGTTCCAATCAATCCAGTGTTCATGTACAAGTCTTCCAGGGGTGATGGGCCACAATGTGATGCCCAGTGGCCCACATGCTTAACTGCTCAAGGCAGGATGAGATGAAGTCTAGGGCCTCGCATGCAGGATGGCTGAAGGTCAAGGTGATAGGAGGCAGAACTTCTGTAAGAAGGGCCCTTTGTGTGTAATCCTACTTACTTAGGAGGCTGAGATCTGAGGATCAGGGTTCAAAGCCAGCCCAGGCAAAAAGAAAAACCTATAACTTTTTTTTGCTAGTCCTGTGGCTTGAACTCAGCATCTGTGAGCTATTCATGAGCTCTTTTGCTCAAAGTTAGCAACATTTCTAGATTTTTCTGTAAATAATTGAAGATAGGAAACTAACAGATTCTCCTGCCCAAGCTGGCTTTGAACTGTCATCCTCAGATATCAGCCTCCTGAGTAACTAGGATTAAAGGCCTGAGCGATTAACACCTAGCTCATATGAAACTCTTATCTCCAAGTAATCACCAAAAAGCCAGAAGTGGAGGTATGGTTCAATTGGTAGAGTGCTAGCCTTGAGCATAAATATTAAGGGACAGCAGAGTAATAGAAAAGAAATAATCTGAAAATCACAAGCCAGGAAGATGCAGGATATGGAGCAGAACGAGTCTACTGTGTTTATATAGCAGAGGTGTGTGAAGCAAATTAGACACTTTCCCAAGTGACTCATAGGATGGCAATATGCAGCATTTTGCATCTGCACCAGCAGGTGGCACTAAATCAACAAGGCTAGGCAGGCCTAGTTGGTTGGGCTCTAATGAGCAGGTGATTTTGTAAATTTGCTAGGTGTTGGGGGTATAATGGGGTGAACTGAGGCCCTTCAGGATTCTCTTCCTTCATTCTTCCATTATCTTGTTCATCATTCCATTTTACAGATGAGGAAAGCTCTGTGATGATTTTTTAAATTAGTTATTTGCTTGATTTTTGCTAGCATTGGGGCTTTAACTCAGTCTCTCACTTTTACTAGGCTTTTCTTCTCAAGGCTGGCACTCTTCCCACTGGAGCCACATGTTCACTTCTGGGATTTTGCTGGTTCATGGAAGAAAAAAATCCCTCAAATATATATACTGGGGCTGGCTTTGAACTGAGATCTTCAGATCTCAGCCTCCTGAATAGCTAGGATTACAGTCGTGAGCCATCAGTGACTTGTTTTAGAGATGATTTTTTAAAATAATATTTCTAAGTTCATCCATTGTGTGTGTGTGTGTGTGTGTGTGTGTGCTCACACACGCGCATGCTCACGTGCGTACACACCCAGAAGCAAGAACATTGTAAAACCCAGTCAAAAGGCTGAGCAATGTTCACACCAAACATTTATTGTCCAGTGGTCTTAGATTTTGGGTGAGGGGAAGGGAGTGTTCTGTTATTCCCTGCCTTTTGGGCTATGCCTATTCTTTTGTAGTGACTACTTTTTTTCTCATCACAGACTCCCAAAACTCTCTTAGGGAGAACATTTTTTTCTACCAGAATTGGAGTTCAGGGCTGCCACCCCCAAGATCTCATCTCTTTCTGTCCAGCTGTAGGGCTTTCTCATTATGGAAAGAACATAGGCTCACTGGGCAGGGAACATAAATTAGACACCTTTAATGCCTTAACCTGAAACCTGCCACATCCCAGGATGGAAGCTGGAAACACAGACTTCATTCCTCAATTCTGCAAGCCATTCCTTTGCCACACAGCACATGGCAGCAAGTGTGATCTGGGAAGGGTCTCATATCAGCTTCTCTGGACAAAAGCAGATAAATAGTAACAGATATGCAAAAATAACACAGGAAGAAGGACTCTGGAAGCTGAGAACTAAGGATCTTGGTTCAAAGACAACTTGGGTATGAAAAGTCCCTAGACTTACCTTCAAAGAACCAGCAAATATTCCAAAGTGGGGCTGTGCTTCAAGTGGCAGAGTTCCAGCCTTGATCAAAAAAGCTAAGGGATAGTGACTAGGTTCTGAGTTGAAGCCTCATTACCAGCAATCAGTAGATAGATAGATAGATAGATAGATAGATAGATAGATAGATAGATAGATAGATAGATAGATAGATTGATTGATTGATTGATTGATTGAGTGAGTGAGTGATAGAGTGATAGATTGATTAATTGATTGACAACTGGTATTTCACATCTGTAATCTTAGCTACTCAGGGGACTGGGAGTGAAGCAGGGATCATAGTGTGCAGCTAGACAAGGAAAGACAGTCCATAAGACACTTATCTCCAATTAACTATCAAAAAGCTGAAAGCAGAGCTGTGGCTCAAGAGATAAAGAGATAACCTTGAGTAGAAAAGCTGAAGGACAGTGTGCAAGTCCTGAGTTCAATTCCCAGGATGAGCATGCACACACTCATGTGTGCACACACACACATACACACACACACACACACACACTCACACACACACACACACACACACACACACACACACACACACACACACACAAAGAGAGGAAGATATGGTAGTATGACCATAGGATGTGGGGTATAGAGGGTGGTGGCTGACTGTGAGTCGTGTTTTGTGTGTGGTGCTGGAGACAAAACTGGAGGAAGGGTCTCCTACAGGCCTAGAAATAGGGAATTAAGTAACAGGAAGGGCCAACAACCAAATCCAAGGGAGAACAGCAAATGGGGAGGAGACAGAATTCTCTATATAGTTCTAGATTGTGCTGCAAGGTCCTAGTGTGGTAGGCAGGTGAATGAAAGTTCTCTTCATGGCTTTCATCACTCTGGCTGTTAGTGGACCCTCCTTGGTGTGTGTATGCATTCAGGTCCTGGGGCTTGAATTCAGAGCCTGGGCACTGACCTTGAGCTGTTTATGCAAAAGGCTAGCATGCTACCTTTTTGAGGAACATCTGTAATTAAAGGGAAATGAGTGTCTCATAGCTCATGCCTGTAATCCTAGCTACTCAAGGAGCTAAGATCTGAGGATCATGGTTCAAAGCTAGCCCAAACAGGAAATTCCATGAGACTCTTATCTATAATTAACCACCTGAAAACCAGAAGTGTTGCTGTGGCTCCAAGTGCTAGAGTGCTAGCCTTGTGCAAAAGAGTTCAGGAAAAGCACCTAGGTCCTGAGTTCAAGCCTCGGTACTGACTCCCCCCTACCCGCTGTAGTAACTCAAAAAAAGAAGTCTCACAAACTTTCATGCTCAGGTTGGCTTTGAACCATGATCTTCAGATTTCAGCCTCCTGAGTAGCTAAGTTTACATGTGTGAACCACCAGCATCTACCTCACTTGACTTTTCACTCAGGGATAGCCCTCTACCACTTGAGACACAGCTCCACTTCCAGTTTTTGTTTTTGAGTAACTGAACATAAGAGTCTGTTTGATTTTTCTTCCCAGGCTGACTTTATACCATCATTCTCTCATCTGTCTCCTGAGAAGTGAAAATTACAGGTGTGAGCAACGTGCACCTGGTTACAGCACTCTTCTTGTCCCTTTTTCAGGCCCACCAACGTCCTTAGCTTCCTGCCCTGGCTTTTCACTCCCTTGTTATCATTGGTGTTGATTGTCACTCCCTCCTATTTTGACTGAGTCACTCAGTCTCTGGTCCCAGGAATCTACTGCAATGCTATTATGATGACTAGGGCAAACATATGGGAATAAGCCAGGGACAGACAGTATGGAATCTGAGCCTGCTTCCTCTTACATCTGCCAGAGTGTGAGTGATCTGATAAATGCCACTGCCCTCTTGGAGGCCTCCAAGGAGTTAGATGAATGCCCACTCACTGCAAGCATGCCATGTCCGGGGTACAGGGCACTAAGGCTCTTCCTATATTCCACTGCCATCAGTGGGACTGTGAGAGGTCATGTCTCTCTTCTGAACCTTCATTTCCTCCATAGTTGACAGACATTGTCCTTAAACACTTGCATTCCAATCCCTTTTCCTGGATCTTTGTTAGAAATCTCATACTTATAATTTTTGGGCTTTGCTTTTGGCTAAGCTGATCTGTCTGTTCCCAGCCTGGAAATCACACCATTATAATCATCCTTACTTGGTAGAGAAGATAATGGTGACTAAAGGTTTGTGATGATGAAATGGGAAAATGGAGACCCAGTCTTCCCCCCACACATACCTTTTTAAAATTTTTATTGTGAAAATACTGTACAGAGGGGTTACAATTATATGGCCAAGATAATAAGTTCATTTCTTATCAAGCATCGTAGCCTCGTCCTTTGTTTCCCCTTCCCATCCTTTCCCATTGTTCCCCGCCCCCCCTACCCAATCCTCGCCTCCCCCGACCCCCCGTCTGCACCAAAGTTGTTGTAAAGTTCGTTTCCAACATAACGACTTGTAAATCTCATTGGAGATTCAGTCTTTGAATGAGGAGTTTGTTAAACAATATTAAAAACAAGCCAGGCAGTGGTGGTTCCTGCCTGCCATTCAAGCAACTTAAGAGGTTGAGATCTAAAGACCATGGTTTGAAGTCAGCCTGGGCAAAAAAGCCTGGGCAAAAAAAAAACAGTTTTAAAAAGTCAGAAATGCAAGTGTGGCTTAAGTGGTAAACACCTGACTTGTGCATGAAAGCTAAGCAAGAGAGCAAGCCCTAGTATCACAGTACTCGTGCACGCATGCACACACACCTGCACACACGCACACACACACTCACACACACAATCAATAAAATGTGTTTTAAATAAACCAGTACTTGTAGACTGGTGAATCTATTCTTTCAAATCCCTTGGCTAAGGCTTTGGCTTCATCAGCTTGAGTTCCCAGAATGAATAGCATCAACATTGAAGGTCCATAAAAAAGCCAAAGTAAGGACACCTAGTAGGAAAAGTTTTGTATCCCACCTGGAAGGTTGAAGACATAGACGATGAATAAGAAGTTTGAGATCTTGGTGGCTCATGCTCATAATCCTAGCTACTTGTGGGGCAGATATCTGAGGATCACTATTCAAAGCAAGTCTGGGCAGGAATGTCAGTGAGTTGCTTGGTTGTTTGCTTTCCTTTTTATTTTTTGCCAGTCTTGGGCCTTAAACTCTAGGCCTGGGCACTGTCCCTAAACATTTGCTCAAGGATTGCACTCAATCACTTGAGCCACAGTGCCACATCTGACTCTTTCTGTGATTAAATGGAAATAAAAATCTCCCGAACTTTCCTGCTTTGACTGGCTTTAAACCCAGATTCTCAGATCTCTGCTTCCCAAGTAGCTAGGATTACAGGTGTGAGCCACCAGCGTAGGCTGTCTGTGAGACTCTTATATCAAGTTAACCACCAAGAAAGCTGAATGGGGGGGGGCTGTGGTTCGAGGGGTTGAGTGCTAGCATTAGGCAATAAAACCTCAAGGACAAGACCCAGACCTTGAGTTCAAGGCACAGGACCACACAAAATTAATAAAAAGAGAAGTAGCAAGGGGATAGTGGGAGGAGAGACTTATCATTCATCAAATACAAGAGTCTAGAAGCTGACAATGTGCTGACCCAAGTCACAAACAATTATCTATTTGAGGAAGCACGGTGACAACCAAGTAAATAAACAATTATATGCAACCATAGAAAGATAAACAGTGCAGGTGAGAGGGCTTTAAAGGGGTCATTGTGAGTCAAGTGTTGGTAGCTCACACCTGTTATCCTAACTACTCAGGAGGCTGAGATTTGAGGATCCTGTTTCAAAGCCAGCGCAGGCTGTGAAGTCCATGAGAACTTTATCTTCAATAAACTACTCAAAAAAGCTGTAGCTCAAGTGGTAGAGTACTAGCCTTAAACTCAAGGACAGGGCCCAGGCCCTGAGTTCAAGCCCCAGTCCTCAGACTTCAGCTTCCTGAGTAGATAGGATTACATATGGGAGCCACCACAGCCAGGCAACCTTTTATTATATATTATCTCATTTAATGCCCAAGGCTGCCTAATAGGAGGGCTCAGTCTGAAAGTATCACCTCTGGTTCACTTTCAGTCAATGATCAGGTCTGTTTTTCCACTGAAAGTAGTCTTGTCTCTGGGAGGAGGATAAAATGCCAGAAGCCCCTTCCCTTGTTTGGTGCATCCTATATTGCAAAAGTGATGAAAGGGCATGAGATTAAAGCTGGGTTCTTAGGGCTGAGTCTCTATTGTGGGAAGCCTGGCCTGGTGTGTAGCTTTGATTAAAAAGTGAATCAGGGAAGATTAAAACAAAACAAAACAATACCTCAAATCCAATTTCCTTCAGAGTCCTCTAGGGAGCTAGTTGAAGAGAGGTGAAGGGGAGAGAGACTAAATAGTTTCCCTCCTTTTATGACTTTGTTTGCTATACTTTGTTCAAGCAGTAATTACTGAATACAATAGTTACAATGTACCTAGCAGGGGAAGGTCCTCAGTTTACTTTCCCATAGTGGAGATGTATATGAGCTAAAATCTTCAGGTCTCAGCTTTACTTGGGCTGCGTGGCTCAGGGAGAGGGGGACCTTTTCTGCAAATTCTTCTGCCCAGAAAGAGCTCTAGTTTTCTGATTCTCAATAAACAGAAGCAGGTGCTGCTAGAGATAAGGATGGTATAGAATAGAATGTGACATAGGAGCTCACATCCTCCGGAGGGAGGCCTAAACTGAGAAAGAAATCAAAGAACTAGTGAGAAAATGAATATTTTAGGTCAGCAGGCAAGGGAAGGGGTTGATGAGGTTGAACTTCTGCTCCTGTTCCTGAGAAAATGGAGAGAACCACACAAAGGTTTATTTGTGTGTGTGTGTGTGTGTGTGTGTGTGTGTGTGTGTGTGTGTCTGTGTGTGTGTGTGTGTGTGTGTGTGTGTGTGTGTGTGTGTATGCATGCCAGTACGGGGGCTTTAACTCGGTCTCATGCCCTTGCTTGGCTTTTCCTGCAAGACAGATCCTCTACCACTTGAGCCAAACCTCCACTTTGAGGGGTTTTTTTGCTAGTTTATTGGAGATAGGAGTCTGTCAGCTTTTTCTGCCCAATCTGGCTTTTACCAAGTATCCTTAGATCTCAGCCTCCTGAGTAGCTAGGGTTATAAGCAGAAGCTTTCAAGTATCCAGGTCCACACAAAGGTTTAGAGGAAGAAGTTTCTAGAGAAGGACAGAGCAAATTTGCAAAGGCCCTGCCTGATTTGCCAACTTCTTGGATATTTATTTAATTAGGAAAACAGGAAGATCAACATTTCGAGGAGAATAGCAAAAGGCGTAAGTCAGTCATACCATATGGGCCTCGCAGTCTGTAAGGATACTTGTAGATTGTTAATATAAAGGAAAAGTACTGGTGAGTCCCCACAGTTCACCTGGGGTTCTCATGAAAGGATGTTCACCTGGGTTTCTGATGAAAGGATGCCTCTGGCTACTCTGTTACAGCAGTGTGCTCAATATAAAAGAAGTATAATATCAGTCATCGTATCATTCATAGTAGTGGAAAGGTAGGAACAACCCAAATGTCCATGGATGAATAAACAAAATGTGATCTATGCATCCAATGAAATACTATTCAGTCTTAAAAAGGAATGACATTTGGACCCATGCTACAACATGAATGAATGTTTAAAATATTGTAAGTGAAATAAACCAGATATAAAAAATGACAATTTATGTTTCCACATCCATAGTTAAACAATAGTAAAAATAAATAAATAAAAGTCAAATTTGCTGGGTACCTATGGCTCACATTTATAATACTAGTTACCCAGTGGGCTGAGAACTGAGGATGGAGGCTTGAAGCCAGGCTAGGCAGAAAAATCTCTGGGACTCAACCCAATTATACCAAAAAGCCAGAAGTAGAGGTGGGACTCAACAGTAGAATATCAGCCTTACACAAAAAAGTTCAACTTCGAATGGAGAATGAGTCGGCCAGTGCCGGTGAGAAAGAGCAAGCTTTCTGGGTGCAAAGACCTGCCTTTTCAACAGCACCGTGGCAGAGCAGAGCACACAAAGCCAGCACTAGGCTGACAAGGAAGGGTAGAGAAGACAGGAGAGGTTGGATTACTCTTTTATTGGCCAGCCCTGTGGGTTGACCTCAGGGCCTGGGTCCTGTTCCTGAGCCTCCATGTGCTTAAGGCTAGTGCTCTATCACTTGAGCCACAGCCCTGCTTAACACTTTCAAGGGCGTCCTGCCAGGCAGGCTTCAAACAGAGATTGATCCTCAGATCATGGCCTCCTGAGGAGCTAGGCATATAGGCAGGAGCTACTACTTGCAAGTTTCATTAACTCTTGTGTTTCAACCCCAGGAATGTGCACTGGAGCCAAGGTGATACAAGCCTTCAGGGGAGCCCCAGATCCTGGGGGCTGAGCAAAGGTGGGGCTCCAGTACTATCTGCAGAGCCCAAGGAACTGGACTCCAGTGACCATAGCAGCAGAGGAGGCAGGGATCAAATCCTGGAGTGCACTCCAACTGCACCAAAATGCACCATGAGCACCAATGCCCAACGAGCAGGCAGCGGTGGAAGTGCTATAGAGTCGGAGTAGAATGGTGCCATAGCTGTTGTGTGTTTGGTTAATTGTTGCCACTGCCACTACGTGGACATGCTGATGTACTGGAGGTCAGGTCTGGCTGTCGCCATATTGGCAAAATGGTGATTGTAGGGACTGGCATCTAATCTTCATGCTGGGGGAGGAAAACATGCCTCCCAGATGATGAGCATGCCCGGATCCCTGAAGGCAGGGGTGGGGACTTGGCTGATAGGTTATTGAACCTGTCAGTTCAATGCCTGGGAGTGGGAATTTCCTGTGGCTCTGCCCTCTGAGCCAATCAATGTAAGCCAGATGATGGGCGAGTCCGGATCCTTGGGGTGAGCCTTGGCTGATAGGTTATTGAACCTGTCATTCCAGTGCCTGGGACTGGGAATTTCTGATGGATTTGCCCTTGCGTCGATCTTTTTATAGGCCGGGACCAGACTAAGCGATATTAAATCTTGCCACGTGTGTCTCCTTAGTCGAATCCTGCGTCCTGTCTCATCTCTGGTCATCATCCAGTCCTGCAACCTGTCTCATCTCTGGTCATCATGCCATCGTCATTCAGATCTCCATGGAAGCTGAATTGCCTTGTTGGTATCGTTTTTATTTCTTTCCTCTTTAGCCTGTTTTCAAGCTGTGTTATGTGTATTCAGGGGGCTGTGGGCTTTTTTGACAGTGGGCCACCTGCAGCCTGTTAACTGTGTAATAAAGACTCCAGTATTTCATATTCCAAAATGTGGCTTCAGGGATAGCTCACAACACAGCTAGTGCGGTGCTGGGCTGTCGGGCTCTGCAGGGGCTTTTTCAGGTGGTGGTACAGGTGGCCGTGGTCTTCCTGCCCAATGTGGGGCTGTGGGCTTTGGACCATGAGAGGCAGCTCAGTGGCACCCGTGGGGGTTAAGAAAAAGTGCTGGTTCTAGCGGCCGGGCAGGTGAGTGCCTCGGTCAGGTATGGCATGGAATGCTGCTCCCCCCTCCTCCAAATACTTTTCTGCTACCCCTTCTTGCTCTTTCTCCTCCTGTCGGAGTCCTCAGAGGCAGCAGGGGGAACATCTGTGCTTTTTACCGCTTTTTTCCCCAGATAGGGCAAATTGAGGTTCCAAGGATGGAAATGTGTCCACTCAATTGAGTCAGAATTAGAACCCAGAGCACTTGGTGCCACAGTCTGGGCTCTTATTTCAAAATTCCATGCTTTACAGTCAGTCCTTTTTTCTGTTGCCCTCTCCCATCCCCTGACCTCATCAAGTGTTCTCTTTCTGGGGAGAACCCTGTCCACATATGCCTGTATCCCAGGGTGTGATGTCTTCTGTAGGAGTGGTTCCCTCCTCATATCTGCTCTCCTCCCTCATATCCCCCCCCCACCTCACCTGATCCAGTTGTTTCTGCTCAGGTCAGTCCCTTTTGCATTTTACCATTTGCACAGGGGCCCAGTGGGCCTCCCTGCTCCCCTCTCCCTATTTGGCTTTTCCCCATACCTATTTTTTACTCAGGTCCTGTGGATTCCTTGGGGAGTGAGTGCAGAGATCCTCTTGGAGCTTCAGGTGCCTTGGATAGAATGAAAGGTGAGTTTCTGGTTCTTGAGGAACTTGCCACCTTTGACTCACCAGGAGTATGGAGGTTTCCTGGTGGAAGGATCCCCCAAATGCGCAATTCCTTGATGGTAGATTGCTACATGCCTTCCTCCTCTTCTCTGAATTGACAGGACTTGGTATTTTTTGCATTCCAAACTATGATCATATTTGTTTCTGCCTTTTTGGAATTTAATCATGTACCTGCACCTGTGTACATGCATTTAGGCTAAATTTGCATTTTGTGTGTGTGTGTGTGTGTTTGTGTGTGTGTGTGTGTGCGCGCGCGTGTGCATGTGCGTGTGTTTCTGTGTTCAGATCCTGAGTCTTGAACTCAGGGCTTGGGTGTTCTCCTTTAGTATTTTTCACTCATGGCCCATGCTCTACCTCCTGATCCACAGCTCCACTTCTGGCTTTTGGGTGGTTCATTGGAGATAAGTCCTACAGATTTCACTGCTTGGGCTGGCTTAGAACAAGGACTCTCATTTCAGCCTCCTGAGTAGCTAGGATGACATGTGTGAAGCATTGGCACCTGGCTTTGACTGCTCCGTCACATCATTCCAACTCCCTTATCTCCTAGCTAGTCTATGGATACTTAAATTGCTTCATATAGTGGGACATTTCAGATTTGCTTATGGGATTTTTCCTGGTCCCATAGGAAGTGGATAATTTGTGTATCTGACTTGACTGACTGTTGGCTGGCCTCAAAGGAAGATGCTTTTCCTTTCTCCTCAGTCTCTCACTGGTCTCTGGCCATTCTGGTGTGTTGCATACAGAGGGCTCTTTGCCACAGGGCTAATCAAATGGAGCTTATCAAATGTTCTAGTTAATACTTTGAGGTTAACTTGGCAGCTAGAAGTATGTCCTGTAGCAGCTAATTGCCCTTGACAATGTTTGAATTGTGTGAATGAGTTGTGTGTTTTCTGTATTTTGCATATGCTGGAATCTCTGCATTTCATACATGTGTCAGAGTCAGAAAGACAAAGACTTAAGTGAAACTGTTGTTTCCTAACAACCACAATGGAACTGGGAATGGAGGGATCCTCTGTAGCATGTGCAGTGAAATGGGGAAAGGAGGTGAGCCACAGATAACCTAGCCCAGATCTCTCTTTGAGACCTCTCCTCTTTCCCAAATTCATGTAAGAACTGGAGGAAAGCTGGTAACCAGGGCTGCTAACACTAATCCAGGACCCACAGGCAGGGTTAAGCTCTCCTCGGCAAGTGATGATAAGCAGGCTGGCAGCAGGGGAGGTTCAGGAGCCTCTAGAGAAGCTCACCCCCACTTCAGGGTGATGGGTCCTAGATATGAGCCTAGCTCCAGCGTATCTCAGTGGGCCCTGGCATTATGGATTACCAGAGTGCTAGTTAATAAAGTAATATAGTTAGTTACCTTGGCACCAGTAGCTCATGCCTGCAATCCTAGCTACTCAGGAGTCTAAGAGCTGAGCTCATGATTCAAAGACAGCCTGGGCAGAAAAGTCTGTGAGGCTTTCCTCTCCACATAACTACCAAAAAGCCACAAAGTGGATCTGCGGCTCAAATGATAGGAGCACAGAAGCTCAGGGACAAGATCCAGGCCCAGAGTTTAAGCACTAGGACCAGTCCCCAAAATAAAACAAAGAAAACTGAAACACAAAGATACTCTTGTTGACTTTCAGAGTACTATGCTATGACTGGCAGTTCTAGGCACTAGTAGGACTCTCATTCCAGAAACCTATAAGGAAACTGGTGTTCTGTGGGGCTTGAAATTGTTTGAGATCCCCATCACTAGCTAGATTAACATTGACCTGCCTGGAATTGTGCCCAAGTTTATCTAATTATTGGGCATGTACAACCTTTTAACTTTCATTCCCTTGGATGTGAGCCACAGCTAAAGTAGTAGAGCATCACCCTAGAGAGAAAAGGTTATGAGATAGCACGCAAACCTAGACTTCAAGCTCCAGCACTGGCACAAACAAACGCACTCTCTTTTCCACCTATATGAGCCATGGAGAGACTGGTGTTGGAGTGAATGCAGTGTGTGCTCTTTTGCTTACTAACTGGTAGGTCTTTGTGTTGAAAGATTAAAAATTGAGCATTACCAGCTAACTGCTGATTCTGCTTCTGTAAACTTGCTTATGCTAGCATTGACCCTTCCCTTCCCAGAAATGAGTTAAGAAGTTTCAGGGACCAGATGCCGGCCCCAGGACAAGGTCAGTGGTCGTAGATAAAAAAAACAGACAGTACATGTTCCTCAGTTCCCATTTAGAAATTCCCCAGACAGGACTTTGAGATAAGGACCACCTGGCAAGACCACAAGCTAATCCAAATGTCAACCAATTACAAGTCTGTAACTATGTGAACTCCCCTCACCCTTATTGTCCAAAGTAACCACCCCCCTTGAGTCCCCCGCGCCAATCATTTTACAAAGAGTGTTACAAAATTTCCCGCGTGGCAAAGTGATTGTTGGAGTATATGATGACCTTTAAATGGACCAATCATGGGATGCTTTGTGTTATGCGTTAATCTTGTGGGTTTTGCCTTTAAAAGGGCTTGTAACTGATGTTCGGGGCTCCTTGACCACCCGGGGCAGGGAGTCTGTTTGCGCAAACGTCAAATAAACTCCTCTTGCTTATTGCATCTCCAGGCCTGGAGTCTGAGTTTCTGGGGCGCCCTCCCATTGACGAAATTATCCTAGGGGAATAGGGTCTTTCAGTGTACTTTTTAGTGCTAGCTGTGGCTTGAAATCATGGCCTAGTACTATAAACTGAGCTTTTTTGCTCAGTTCTACCACTTGAGCCACAGCTCTAATTCTAGGTTTTTAGGTGGCTCATTGGAGATGTTTCATGAACTTTCTTGCCCAGACTGGTTTAAACAATGATTTTCAGATGTCAGCCTTCTAAATAGCTAGGATAACAGCTGTGGGCCTCCAGCACCTGACTTAGCTGAGCTAAAATGCAAAGTGCCTGGGGGCAGCCCAAGAGACTTGAATTTAATTGGTCAGGTTGGGGCTGGCACTATGCTGTGTGTGTGTCTCTACGGCTTGTGCAGTTGCCTAAACTCAGGACCTCATATTCTTTTTTGTTGTTGTTGGTCCTAGGGCTTGAACTCAAAGCTAGGGAAATATCTCTGAGATTATTTTTCTCAAGGCTACCACTGACTCACAGCTCTATTTCCAGCTTTTTCTGAGTAATTTACTGAAGATAGAATCTCATGGAGTTTTGTGCCCAGGCTGGCTTTGAACTATGATCCTCAGCATCCTGAGTAGCAGCAGGAAGAGTTACAGGTATGAGTCAACAGCACCCAGCTCATATTTGAAAAGATGGATGAGGTAGCGATTATCTTTAAGGCTTGCTTCTGGGTTTTGTGTACTACTTCTTGTTCTTGTTATTGTTGTCATGTCAGAGGTGGGGGTGGAACTCAGGGCCTTGTACTTCTCAGGACAGTGCTTTTCCTAGAGCTAAATCCCCAGCCCCACCTCATATTTTTTATTGTTTTTTTCCCCCTCACAATTGGTGCTCTACGAGATTAGCCCCATCTCTACTTCTGGTTTATGTGTTTTGATTTTTTTCTTGTAAATTGGAGATAAGAGTGTCAGGCTTGCTTGTCCAGGCTGGCTTTGAACTGCAATCCTCTCATCTCAACCTCAGGAAGTAGAATGGTGGGTTTCCAGAGGCTGGAAAAGGGATGGGTGGGTGCTGCTAATTAATAGATACCCAATTTCAGTTTGGGTACTGAGAAAGTTCTAGAAGTTGATATCAGTGAAGTTGCTTGAAATATGACTGTACTTAAAGCAACTGAAGTGTATTTGTATACTTGGTTCTTATAGAGTGTTTTATGCTATACTTATTTTCACACAATGAGAGAATAATTAACATTGCAGCCAGAGAGGGGCTGGACAAGAAAGGTTGGCAGGAGGTGAGGCCCTGCTAAATTTCACTCGTTCATTTTCTCACCACCAAATATCTGTTGTTGGACCATTTGTGCTGGGCCTGTGCCAAGTTGAAACGAAGGTAGTGGGTGGTTGCTTAGATCTGGCTCACTATTACTTGAGCCACAATTATACTTCTGGCTTTTTTTTGGTCGGTGGTGGGGCTTGAACTCTGGGCTTGGACATTGTCCCTAAGCTCTTCAGATCAAGGCGAGCGCTCTACCACTTGAGCCACAGTGTCACTTCCGGTTTTTTTAGTGGTTTATTGGAGATAAGAGTCTGGTTTTCTAGTGTTTTATTGGAGATAAGAGACTGGGTCTTTCCTGCCCAGGCTAGCTTTGAACCTCGATCCTCAGATCTCAGCCTCCTGAGTAGCTAGGATTATACGTGGGAGCCATGGCACCCAGCATATTTCTGGCTTTTTGCAGGTTAATTGGAGATAAATCTCTCAGATTTAGCTGCTTAGGCTGGCTATGAACTTAATATACTATCTTAAACTCATGAGTGGAACCTGCTCTTTTGTTGTTGTTTTTGGTTATCAGGCTTTAACTCAGTGCCTGGGCACTGACCCTGAACTCTTCGGCTTAATGCTAGTGCTCTACCACTTCGAACCACTGCAATACTTTTGGTTTTCTGGTGATTAATTGGAGATAAGAGTCTCACAGACTTTCCTGCTCGTTAGCCTTGAACCTCAATCCTCTGATCTCAGCCTCCTGAGTAGTTAGGATTAAAGGCAAGAACCCCTTCACCTTATTGGAAACCTGCTCTTCTATGAGGGAAGGGGCTCTGATTATCTCTATTTTACAGATGTAGAAACAGGTAAAAAAATTAAAATGAAATGACTTGTCTATGATGTCTCAAGTTAGTAAATGGCAGAGCTGGGGCTTTTATCTTTTATCTTTCCAATTGCAAAGCACACCCTCAAATAATACTCCATTTGTGTGTGGCCTTTGTCATCCCATTATATTCCGGTACCAAGGAATCAACAACACTCACAGGTGTGATTAAGTACATGGCTCTGTCTGGTGAGGAGAGTGCCTCGGTTCGAGTCTCATGTTCACTACTGAATTTGGATTGAGATATTTGTATGACCAAGATTCAAGTTTTGTAATCTTGACCCTGGCCAATCATTTGTTCTGGGTTCCAATGGCCAGGTGTGTAAGACTAGGATAATTTATTACCAAGTTCACCCATTAAAGTTAGCTTTATATTTCATTTGAGTGAAGATGGCAACCTTGGGCTGAGTGTCTCATTCAGTGGTATTCTGGACATTTTTAGCATGGTGGGAAGGAGGAGGGAGGTGAGGGCAGAGGAAGAAGAACCAAGAGGAAGATGTAGAGGTAGAGGTGGAAGTTGGCCAGGTATCAATGACTGGAGCCTGTAATCCTAGTTAGTCAGGAGGTAACATCTGAAGATGATAGTTCAAGGCAACCAGGGCAAGAAAGTCTGTAATTTTTTTTTTGTCGGTGGAGGGGCTTGAATTCTGGTCTTTGGCACTGTCCCTGTGCTCTTCAGCTCAAGGAGTGTACTCTAAGGCGAGTGCTCTACTGCTTTATCCACAGTGACACTTCCAGTTTTCTAGTGCTTTATTGGAGATAAGAGTCTCACAGACTTTCCTGACCAGGCTGGCTTTGAACCACGATCCTCAAGTCTCCACCTCCTGAGTAGCTAGGATTACAGGTGTGAGCCACCAGCACCCAGCAAGATTTTTATCTCAAATAAACTACTCAGAAAAGACTGGAAGTGGAACTGTGGCTCAAGTGGTAAAGCACTAGCCTTGATTGAACACAAAGAGGCTCACGGACAGTGCTCAGGCCCTGAGTTAAAGCCCCAGGACTAGTGAAAAAATAAAACAAGAGATGAAGTAGAAGAGAAAGATAGGGCTTTGTGTTAGTAATATAGTTTGTTTTTGTTGCTATAACAAATTACTTGCCCAAAATAACCTAAGGGAAAAAGGATTTATTTTGCTTCGTGTCACAGATTTCAGGCAATCATGGCAAGAGAGATTTCTAGTTTAGTTAAACTGATGTCCACACACACACACACACACACACACACAAACACACACACAAACACACACACACACACACACACACACACACACCACACACAGGCTTGCTTTACTCTTCAGCTGGATGCATCTAAACCCAACAAACACACACACACACACACACACACACACACACACACACACACACAGGCTTGCTTTACTCATCAGGTAGATGCATCTAAACCCAACCCAACACACACACACACACACACACACACACACACACACACACACACACACATATACACACAGGCTTGCTTTACTCATCAGCTGGATGCATCTAAACCCAATCGATCTCAGTTAAGTTCATCCTCAAGATTTAGCCATCACAGATGTCAGTTTCATTTGCCTCCAGATTTACCTTACTTGTTCTCTCACAACTCACCTATAATTTATCATTATTGGGTTTTGTTTTGTTTTGTCAGTTATGGGGCTTGAACTCTGGGCCTGGGCTCTGTCCCTGAGCTCTTCAGCTTAAGGCTAGTGCTCTACCACCTGAGCCACAGCACCACTTCCAGTTTTCTGAGTCATTCATTAGAGATAGGAGTTTCTCAGATTTTCCTTCCCATGCTGGCTTTGAACCGTGATCCTCATATCTCAGCCTCCTGAGTAGCTAGGATTACAGGCATGGGCCACCAGTGCCCAGCTTCATTGTTGGTTTTTTTTAATCAATCTTCAACTATTTTGTGTGTATATGTATGATATGTATGCACCTGTATGCATGTGTACACATGCTGATACTGTGGCTGGAGCTCAGCCTCTGTGAGCTCTCCCTTATCTTTTGTGTTCAAGATAAGGCTGATGCTAACACTTGAGCAGTGCCTCCATTTGGGTTTTTTTTAGGCCAGGATCTAGTGGCTCACACTGTAATCCTAGCTACTCTGGAGGCTGATATCTGATGATTGAGGTTCAAAGCCAGCCAGAGCAGGGCTGTTATCTCCAATTAGCAACCTACTGTGATTTAAAATGGTACAGCACTTGCCCTGAGGAATAGGAGCACAGGTGAAGCAACCAGGCCCTGAGTTCAAACTCCACAAACAACAAAAACGAACTGAAAAGTCTCATGAACTTTCTTACCTGACCTGAGCTGACTTTGAAACATGATCCTAAGATCTCAGGCTCTTGAAAAGCTGGGATTACAGGTGTGTGTGAGCCACTGGCACCCAGCTTTAGACTCTGAGATAATGGATGTTCGTAAAATTGCCAGAACCTTTTGCCATGAATGGAGCCTGCAAGATGCAGAACAGGGTCAAAGCTGGATGTAGAGTGGCTCTGCCCAATGGAAAGGGCAGAACTGAGCATCTCTGCAAGCTGAGTGGCTTAGACAACAGTTTTTAACCCTCCCCTGGGGTCCACATCAGTCAGGCCTTGGAACCTTTCAGAACAGCTCTGTAAGTTACAGGGGACAGATGTTGTATATGGAGTTATTCAGTCAACTAATCTAGTAAACAGGATCAGCAGGACCTAGCTGGATTTATGAACTTCCAGAGGGCCTTTCACAGAAGGAGATGTGCCTGCTTGTGGTTCTTCTGCTCACCACTGGCCAACCTTGAACTCAGTATCTGAACACTGTTCCTGGGTTTTTTTGCTCAAGACTGCTACTCTACCATGAGAGCCATAGCTCCATTTCTGGTTTTCTGCTGGTTAATTGAAGATAAAAGTCTCATGGCCTTTCATGCCCAGGTTCTCGTTGAATTTTAATCTTCAGATCTCAGCTTACTAGGTAGCTAGGATCAAGGTATGAGTTACCAGCCCCACGCCCAAGTTTTTTGAGCCCAAGTTTTTCTGTTTGTAGAATAGTGGTGTTCTGAGTACATTTTGTAATATTGTTATTTTGTGTTTCTGTGTGTCATTTTCCCTCACTTACTTACTGTGTCCAGAATTCTTGCATTAGCTAGGCACCAGTTGCTCATGCCTGTAATCCTCACTACTCAGGAGGCTGATATCTGAAGATCAGTTCAAAGCCAGCCTGGGCAGGAAAGTCCCTGTGAGACTCTTAGTTCAAATGAACCACTGAAAAACTGGAAGTGGAGCTTTGGTTCAAGTGGTAGAGTGCTAGCCTTGAGAACAAAAACTCATGGATAGCACCCAGATCAAGAGTTTAAGCCCCAGGAGCAGAAAAACAAAATTCTTGCATTGTGCACAAGTGACATACATACCACTAATCCCAATACTCAGAGGATTGAGTGTGCTTAAGATTCCTTCTTAGCCAGGTACCAGTGGTTCACATCTATAATCCTAGCTACTCAGGCAGCCGAGATCTGATAATCAGGGTTTAAAGTCAGTTTGGGCAGGAAAGGCTGTGAGGCCCCTATCTTCAGTTAACCACTTTTTGAAAAGCCAGAAGTGGAGATGTCACTCAAGTGGTAGATCACTAGCCTTAAACAAAAGGTCAAGGAGTGGGCCTAGGACTTGAGTTCAAGACCCAAAATTGGCACACATACACACACACACACACACACACACACACACACACACACACACACACACACACACACACAATTTTTTCCTATGGTCTCTCTGTTCTCTTTGGCCTCTGCATGCAGGCCATGAAGCATGGCTGGTGTAGATTCAGATCCACTGCCCTCTTGGTGGGTGCCAATGATGCCCATTGAGCAACTCCCTCTGACCCTTTTACTATTTCCATGGTTCCTCAGCCAGCTGTTGACTCTGCTCCTCAGCACTCAACACCTGTAGCTTTCTTCAGAGGAGAAAGCAAGCTAGTGGGATGGCCAAATGGATTAGGGCAGCAGGAGGAGATTGCTCACTGCAACTCAAGGCTCTCCAAGTTCAGGCTTTCACAGAACCCCATATCACCCCGTTATTTAGCCTCCTGTTCTTCTGCTTCTGATCCCCTGGAACATCATACACCTTACATATAATCATTTCATGGACTCCCTGGAAACCTTGAGGAAGCATCAATTCTTCATTGCTGTCTATTCTTCCTCTCTGTCCACACGCTGTCTTTACTGACTGAGTCTATCCCTCTTCCCCAGCATTCCTTCAGTCTCCATGTAAGTGCATTGAAGGGACATGGGCACGTAAATGAGAGTCCCTGTCTGCCAGACCATTTGTGTGTGTGTGTGTGTGTGTGTGTGTGTGTGTGTGTGTGTGTGTGTGTGTGTGTGTGTGTGTGATTGTGACTCCTAGGGTTTGCACTCAAATCTGGGTAATGCCCCTGAACATTGTTGTTCAAGATTGTGCTCTACCACTTGAGCCACAGCTCCATGTCCAAGATTTTTGGTAGTTAATTGTAGATAAGATTCAACTTGCTTTCCTTCCCAGGCTGTCTTTGAACCATGATCCATAGATCTCAGCCTCCTGATTTAGCTAGATTTACATGCATGAGCCACCAGTGCCTGTCCCTAAGCCTTTTTAAATTACCTTCAAGGTCATTGAAAGCCCAAGAATTCTTCAGACAATCTGACCAACTCTCCCAGGAATCATAACTGTCCTTGATTCTCTGCCCTCATAAGGGTGCTCTCAGTATTTGGATACAAGGAAATGTGCCATTTGACAATCATCATTAAAACAGTATAACACAAAAAAATTGTGTTGTATACATGTTTCCTCTATAAGTTTAGGTGAAAAATACTGAGTTACAATATTCGTGTTCTTCATGGTGTTTAAATTATATAAATGAATGTGTTAGAATACAAATGCTCAGTGGAGTCCTAATATATCTTTGCATTAATAGAATAATAGATCATACATCTCTAAGTGTATTTGAGTAATAGCTAGTTTTAGTGAAGATGTGACTTTTTGATCCAGCTTCAGTAACATGTTCATAAATCACATAAAAATGGCTATTAGGTTTAGCATATTATAAAATCTGACATTCTTTTTTTTTGTATTTGGGTCTGGTCGTGGGGCCTGAACTGTGGGCCTAGGCACTGTCCCTCAGCACTTCATCTCAAAGCTAGCACTCTACCACTTGAGCCACAGTGCCACGTCCGGCTTTTTGCTTATGTGGTGCTGAGGAACCGAACTCAGGTCCTCAGGCATGCAAGGCAAGCACTCTACCACTGAGCCACCTTCCCAGCCCTAAAATCTGACATTCTGTCTATATTAAGTGCAGATTTGCTTCAGCTTGTTTCTAGTTTTTCTGATGTGAGAAAAAGTAATCACACTGTTACATGATTCAATTACCCAGAGGAGGTGACATCTCATGGAAGGTGAAGGTTCCCTAGCAATTTGTCAGAGATCCCATCCTCATGAGTAACACTGAACTATCTTAATGAAGTCTTAAAGGAGTGGCTGAAACAGTGTGGTCACACACACCTTTGAATGTTTTAGAAGACTGAGTAAGCAATATGTACTTAAATTACTCTTCATACATTATTGGACTGTTTCATGGTCGTTTTTTTACTTGAAACTTAGGCTGTATGTGATGATATATGGTCAATGATTTTTCTAGAAATCCCTCTTTTTTTTTCTAAGGTGTCCTCACAAGATTCCCCCACCCCACACACTATTTTCTGTTTTAGTCTTTGTTTTCTGCTCTCTAGCTTTGTTCATTTGTATTTTTCTTTATGTATCTATTTTTCTCTGTGTATTCTTTCCCAGCCTGTCTTCCCTCCATCTGTCTCTCACTTTTTACTTTTCTTCAAATGCTCTGTCTGGGATCTAGTTTTTCTTACAAATTTTCTTTTGCTGGAGTGGCTCTTAGAATTGGAATTTTTCTTACACATTGTATGATTGTTGATTTTGCCGTATTCCATTTGAAGGCAGGTCTTGCTATGTAGTCCAGCTTGCTCTTGAAATTTTATGTAGCCTAGCCTACGTCGGCTGGTAATCCCAAATTCAGGGAGTATAGGTCTATTCCATCCTTTTTGGTTACATTAACCACTAAATATGGCCACATTGTTTTATGGTCATGCCTTCCATCCATCTACAGCATTTTTCACCTTCCATATATGAGGCTGTAAAATCATTAAATACACAGCTCCTACCAGTCTTTAGAATCATTATAATTACTGGGTCTATGAGTTTGTTGATCCTTGGAAGCGCAGTAAGGGAAACCATACCATGGCTGATACTTGATGCCTGGTGTATTTTATTTAGCTTAATTGTATTCAAGATATATCCCTGCTGTAAAATGTATTAAAGCTTTCTTCCTGTTAAACACATTTATCTATTCTTTCCAGGCTTCTGTCTTTTGGTTATTGTGAGTAGTTGTTGTGTAGTGATTGTCCAAATAGTTGTTCTAGTCCCTGTTTACTTCCATTGGTATAAATCTAGAAATAGAAGTGCTAGGCCATATTCCTTTGTAATTCTATATTTAGTTCTTTTAGAAGTCTCCATACCATCGTTGATTGTTTTAAATTGCTGCCAGAAATGCATCAAAATTCACTTTGTTGTCATATCTTTCCCAAGAGTTGTTAGACTTTAGAAACTTTTTTGTTGTTTTTGTTTAAAAGTATGTATGAGGACTGGGAAGTGGTTCAGTGGTAGAGCCCTTGGCTTGCATGCATGAGGCCCTAGGTTCGATTCCTCAGCACCACATAAGCAAAAAGAAAAAAAGACTAAAGTGGTGATGTGGTTCAAGTGGTGGAGCGCTAGCCTTGAGCTGAAGAGCAGAGGGACAGCAACCAGGCCCAGAGTTCAGGACCCACGACCGAACCACCCCCCCAAAAAAAAGTATGTATTAAATAATTTCATTTTGATTTGAAGTTTTCTAGTAACTATTGACATTGACCTTTTTTATATTTAATGAGCTACCTGTATATATTCTATTTAGAAAACTCTCTTCAGTTTTTTCCATTTTGAAATTAGATTTTGTGCCATGGGAGGGGTTAGTTATAGAAATTTGGTGTTTTTTTTTGTTGTTGTTGTTTTGTTTTTTTAATGAACTCTGGGCCTGAGCATTCTACCTCAGCTCTTCAGCTCAATGCTAGCACTCTACCACTTGAGGCACAGCGCCATTCCTGGCTTTTTCTGCTTATATGGTGTTCAGGAATCAAACCCAGGGCCTCATGCATGCAACGCAAGCACGCTAACACTGAGCCACCTTCCCAGCCTTGTTTTATATTTTTAATTCACTGTGGTTAGTAATCTATTTAGGGATATATACAAGTATTTTCTCTAATACCATGCTTTCTCTTCCTTGTTGATCACGCCTTCTGATATACAATGTTTTAATTATATGCACTAAATTTGATTTGGTTTAATATCAAACACTTTTGGTGTCCTATCAAAGGAGTCACTGTCAAGTCTAATGTCATGAAGCTTTCCTCTCTTGTCTCTTCTTTTCCTACTTTCCCTTCCCTTCTTTTTCCCTTGTTTTCCACTACTGTCTTGTCAGCTCTCCTTTTCTCTGCCCCTTTTCTCTCCTCTCCCCGCTCCACTCATTTTCATTTCTCTTTATGTCTGAGGACTGTGTTGCCACAATTAGTGTCAAAGTCCCGACCATGCTTTCTTGTGCTAGTAGTAGATCTTGAATTCAGTCTGTCAGCTTCCTCAGTCACTGTTGACACTTTGATGTAAGCCATGCCTCCAACCTGTTACTAGCTACTTAATTTGAGTTGTCCACCAAGGCTGCTTCCAGACCTCAGCCTCCTTAGTAACTAGGACACATTCTTGCTCCTGAAGCACATGTTTTGTTTTTCATACCAGAACGTACTGTTACTGGTTTATATGGAATTCATATTCAACCTCCACTCCAAAATTTCAAATTAATTTGAGTTGTCTACCATGCTGGGTTCCAGACCTCAGCCTCCTTGAGTAGCTAGGGTCTGATAACAATCTTGAGCTAGAGCACTTATTTTGATTTGCTTTTTTCTTACCTGAACATTTAACACTAACAGTTAATTTGATACTAAAACAAGATTACTGGTTTATGTAGAATTAATATTCAACCTCAATTCCAGTATTTCACATTTCAAATTAAGTGTTATATTTCTAATAGTTGTACCTATTCTAACTGGTACATTATCTTCACTAAGCAAACAGTTTAGGCTAGCACAACTACATGGAAGAATCTACATTTTCTGAAGACTTCCTCTATCCTCTACCCAATGGATTATCTATTGAAGGTTATTTTCTTTCAACACTTTACACATATTTTTCCTTTTTGTGTGCTAGTCAACATTCACCACTGGTATTGTCATGCATGGCTGGATTGGCGGGATGATTGTTGGCAATTCTTCCTTTGTAATGAGGTTCAAAGTACAAATCAAAAGTCTTTCCATTTAGCCTCTGCAAAACAAATTAGTACATATTTCATTCCAACTTTTAAAATATCCTTCTATAGTTTTTAGGTCACATCACTTTTTATCCTTTTTATCCTCTGTTTTGCTTGTGGTGGTCATATTTCACAATTTTTGTCATTTTTAATGTCCCAGAAGCCCCTTGCCCTTTGCCTCCATCCTTCAATAAAGGCCTAATAAAATGCAATTGTAGTCAAGAAATATTTTATTCCTCTGTCACCTAAATTTCTTATTGTAGGAGGTATGCAATGTTCACCAAAGTTCATGTAGCGGTTCTTACAGAGGAAGGAAGTATCAGGGTATCTATGACCACATTTCAATCATTACAATTTCTTCAGACTGGGGAAGCACCAGCTGCTGCACGGGGAGGAAGCTGCCACTGAGGCCACTGCTCCACTGGCCCCTGGCCGCTTTGTGCCTGTGTCTGGGAAAGCCAGTGTAAGATGAAGATTGTCTTTCCCCAGCCATTTGGATAATCAAGAGTTTGGGACAGATCCTTTGAAAGTGAGGAGCCAGGTGAAAAGCACAGTCTATGGTGCTGAAATGGATTAATAAGGAACAATTTTCTGTCATATTCTTTTATGTAAGACAGCCCATATCATGGAAGTGTTTTTTTAACAATTTATTTTCCTACAGACTACCCCATCAAACCACCTGAGGTTGTGTTTACAACAAGAATTTATCATCCAAATATTAACAATAATGAGAGTATGTGTCTTGATATTCTAAGGTCACAGTGGTCTCCTGCTTTAACTATTTCTAACGTTCATTTATCCATTTATTCACTGCTATGTGATCTGAACCTAGATGACCTCCTAGAGCCAGAGATTGCATGGACAATAAAACAGACAGAAACAAGTGCAACAGAGTATCTTGGGAATAGAATCAAAAGTATGTCATGTGATGCTACCTTAAAGTCAGAATAACCTGTATTATAGCTGAAATGAACTTGAAAGTACTGTTCCTTTTTTGATTTCTTGTCTGGCTGCTCCCCTATCAGACCTCATCTTTTCTTTTAAATTTTATTTTTTCCTTACCTCCCTCTCCTTTCATTTACATTCTCATCTGAGAAAACTTAGGTTCTTCCAGATTTGGACAATAACTGCTTTTAGAAACTGTAGTTACAAGAAAGCAGTTGCCCAAGACGCATTTTTTTAAGTTCAGCATTTGTATTATGCAGCCAGTATGTGCCCTTTTTTTTTGTCAGTCATGGGGCTTGAAATCTGGGCCTGAGTGCTGTCCCTCAGCTCTCCAGCTCAAGGTTAGCATTCTACCACTTGAGCTACAGCACCACTTCCTATGTTCACTCTCAACCTGATTATGAAACCAAACCATTCCTCACTATTTTAACATGATGAAGAAGCCATCTGAGGGGACGGGATCTGGATTATCACCTGTCACATCAAAGGAAACAACATTTTAGCAGCATCCATTCTTGATGAAGCCTTCCACTGTTAGAGATTTGAGGTTACATGTACTTTATGCTCCTAAATGATGTGGCTGGAGAATTGGTATTGAATTTATATTATCAGCAGAACAGAAAATGTGGTGTATTTTATACAGGTCAATAAAGGAGTGAGCTGTTCTGCTCTAGAAAATGGAAATTAGAAGTCAAACACCTTTTGTATTTCAAAATAGGGTATCAAACATTTGTAATTTTCAGTTAAATTGTTAGGAGACAGAGCTATTAGTTAATCTGTCTTCCAATACACTGCTTAATATAGCACTGAATAAATGATGCAAGTTGTTACTAGGTAAGTGATGGATAGCTATGGTAGTACTTGATTTATTTTTCTACAATAAAGTTTCATAAACCAGAGTTAGCTGCCTGAATTAATCAGTATGGGGAATATATTTTCTAAATGGGAAGCTGTTTTTTTATTATTTTTCATGTGCATCCCCTAACTAAAACTTCTCTGCATCATGTGCATTTGAAGCTGGAGTGGGAGGGGAAAACGGAGTAATAGTGGGTTACAGTTTACAAAATAAAGTACTGTTATTGTGGGAGTTGCAATGAGGCTGTGTTGAATATAACCATATTGGGCATCCATGGGTTTGTTCAATCATTTACATTAATGAGCATTAAATGCAGCAGATATCATTTCAGATGACTTCACTAGATAGGTAGGAAGAAATAAGAAGTACTCCAGACCTGCTCTCCTGATAAGTAAAATAGATCATCAGTGCTGGAAGACATAACCTGGGATTCAGAACTGCAGCTTTTAGTCGAGAAAGGATGGTTATTTGGCTGATGGGCTGAAGAATCTTTGTTCTTCCGTGGTTCTGATAGGCAGGAATATCAGAAAAGGAATTTTTAAAAGACTTTGATCCACTGTGAAGACAAAATTTAAAATTCCCATAGATACCTCATAATTCTTAGTGAGAAGTTCAAACCTAAGAGATGTAGGTATAAAATCTTACTGCTAGGAACAGTTCATGCTTACATGATTGGCACAGTGATATGTAAGAAATATTATGGTTTCTCAGAATAGAAAATATTTTTGTTCCTCACCTAATGGTTGAGAATCAATACAACAAAATATATAAATTATTTCAAGGAAATAAAAAACAAATATTTCCTTATGACCAAACAAAATAAAAATTGAGAAAAACAATCCAAAGAATACTAAAGGGTATACTTTGTACACAGCTTACTATTTTGACAGTACATGGCTAAGTAATTTTAGGAAATATTTCCTCTGTTATAAAAAGAAGAAAACTGAAACACAGACATTCTTTTCCATTGTACAACATCAGTATTACTTTCTTAATTAAGACATTATGGAGAAAAGCATATATTTATCAACAATCCATTCCTACTTTGATATTTTAAAATATTTAATAATTAGAATGAGAAAAAATATCTTTACAGTATGGAATCTTTGGATCTCATTTGTGTTTTGTCTTTTTTTTCTGTGACTTACTTTAGATATCTGCGAAATGAATAAGATGTGCCAGCAAAATCCAGATGACAGTCCATGTGAAGTCTCAGTCACGAATATTAATACAGTGGAGGAAAGACTGAGTTTAGTAACTTTTCATGTGAGCTCAAAACATAAGCCAGAGTTGAGTAGGAAAAATGAGGACTCCCTAGAGACGAGGACAGGGTTTCATTGAGTGTCATAACATGCCTTCCTATAATGAGCCTGATTAGATATGTGCTGCATATAGGCCTGGTGTGTCCCTAGTTGATCAATCCCTTAGATATTCTGAGCATTTTAGTCAAAATGATGTGAGTCCAAATGAGCTGCCATATTTTGAATATGGTGGAGAAGGAAAAGCATTATACTCAGAGAGCATATTCTTAAGACAGAATGAATATAACCATAATGAATATAGAGATTACTATTATAACTCTGCTTACTTTTCCCAGAAAGTACTTCAGGGAGGAAGAAAAACTCCTGAATATAGTCTGTGTGGAAAACTATTCTACTTAAGACCTACAGCCACTACACATGAGAAAAGATACACAAGAGAGAAACATTGCACATGTGGTGCATGTGACAAATCTTTCAGTAAGGAAATAGACCTCATAAAGCCTCAGAGCAAATATCCAGAGAATTCCAATGAGCGTATTCAGTGTTTAAAATTTACCTCTCAGATGTCAGACCTGAATTTACAGCCTCAAACACCAACAGAAGAAAAACTCTGAATATGAGGAATATAGGCAATTTTCCACCCATAGAAATTACACAGAAGAGAAACCTTATGTATATAACAAATGTGGAAAGTCATTCAGACAGAAGTCAAAATTCCTTTTGCATCAGAGAACACACACAGGAGAGAAACCTTATGAATGTATCAAATGTGGAAAGTTGTTCAGACAGAAGACACACCTCACTTTGCATCAGAGAGCTCACACGGGAGAGAAACTTTATGAGTGTAAGGAATGTGGACAGTGTTTCACCTGGAAGTCACAACTTGCTGTTCTTCAGACTATACACACAGGAGAGAAACCTTATGAAGGTAACAAATGTGGAAAGTCAGGCAGAAAAAAAAACTTGCTTTACATCAGAGAAGACACGGGAGAAACATTATGAATGTGATAAATGTGGAAAGGCTTTCATACGGAAGTCACCCCTCATTTTGCATCAGAGAATACACACAGGAGAGAAACCTTATGAATGTAATAAATGTGTGAAGTTATTCAGACAGAAGACAACCTCACTTCACATCAGAATATACACCAAGAGCAGCATGAATGAACAGGTGTGGAAAGTCTTTCATGCAGCAGTCACATGTCACTTCACATCATAGTTTACACAGGAGAGAAACCTTACGAATACAACAGGTAGAAAGTCACTTACAAGGCAGACCTTACTAAACATCAGAGAAGGCACATAGGAGAGAAACCCTGTGAATGTAAGAATTGTGAAAAGCCCTTTACCTAGAAGTAAAACCTTAATACGCATGTGAGGACACACTCATGAGAAAACTTATGAAAGTAAAAAACTGGACAGACATTCAGACAGAAGTCACAACTCACTTTATATCAGAGAACACACACAGTAGAGAAACCTTATGAAAGCAACATGTGCAAAGACCTTCAAACAGTTCACACCTCAGCAGGCATAACAATTTACATAGGTTAGAAACCTCAGGAATATAGTAAATGTGCAAAGTCCTTCACCCAGAATTCACACCTTAGTAACTCACGTGAAAACTTTGGAATGTAATAAATGTGGAAAATTTCTCACGTGAAACATATTTCAGTATGCATCAAAAAGCACACATGGGAGAGAGGCCTTAAGAATGTAGCCCAGTATTTAGTCTTTCACCCAGAAGGCACTGCACAGGCTCTATCATTGGACATCACAAGAGAGACCTGTTTCAAAAGAAACATGTGGGAAGTGGCGTTGTGGCTCAAGCAGTAGAGTGCTTGCCTTGAGCTCAAAAGCACAGGGACAGCGCTCAAGCCCAGAGTTCAAGCCCCACAACCGACAAAAACAAAAAACAACAACAAAAAAAGAAACATGTGGAAAGTTGCAAAACAAGAGTTTCACAAAACTAAGTTTGTATCAGAAAACAAACACAGCAGAGATCACATGAATGTAACAGATGTGGAAAGTCCACCAAGAAAGCAGGCTGTCATTTTGAACACACAGAAAAGAGAAACATGAGCACAACTATAGAAGGTCACCTGGATGGCATTCTTAGTATTCATTAGAGAACTGACTTATGTAGGAGAAAATAGAACTAACAAATGTGTAATTACTGAATCCAAAGTCAGTCTTCACTGCATCTGAGAACACATACAGCAGAGAAACAATTGAGGATAACAAATATAGAAAAACATTTAGCCAGGGGCTGGGAAGGTGGCTCAGTGGTAGAGCACTTGCCTTGCATGCTCAAGGCCCTGTGTTCGATTCCTCAGTACCACATAAGCAAAAAGAAAAAAGCCGGAAGTGGGCCCTGTGGCTCAAGTTGTAGAGCACTAGCCTTGAGCTGAAGAGCTGAGGGACAGCGCCCAGGACCAGAGTTCAGGCCCCACGACCAGAACCCGCTCCCCCCCCAAAAAAAAACATTAAAACATTTAGCCAGAAGTCACCTGTCTACAGGTAGCAATGTTCTTTAGTATGCAGAAAAGCTTAAGTTTTATGCAATCCCATTTTTCTGGTTTTACCTTGATTTGTTTAAATTTTGGATCTTTAGGAAGTTTTGACCTGTGCCATAGAGCCTTAGTGTTTTCCCTATCCCTTCCTGTAATATATTCAGGGTATCTGGTCATCCATTCAATCTAATTGTTATTAATTCTGGTGCAGGGTGATATAGAAAGGTCTAATTAGTTCTCTGGGTGTATAGCCAGTTGTGCCAACATCATTGTTTGCAGACATTGTCTTGTATCTTGAGTTTTTGTCTCCCTTATCAAATGTTTGGAGGCTACCCACAGGTCTGTGGGTTCTATTACTAGTAGTAGTAGTAGTAGTAGTAAGGCTTTGTTAGAGAGTTTGAAGCTTGGTATTGATAGTCTTCCAGCACTGTTCTTCCCACTAAGGACTGCTTTTGCTATTCAACATCTCCAGTAATTCCATATGCATGTGGGATCACTTCTTCTATGTACTTAAAAAATATTGTTGAGATTTTGAAGGGTATTGTGTTGAATTTGTAAATAGCTTTGTGCAATATTGACATTTTCATGATGATGATCCTCCCAATCCAGAATCATAAGTTTTTCCATTTCTTTCAGTGTGCTTTAATTTCCCTTCAGGTTTTAAAAGTTTTCATTATAGAGGCCCTTCACATCTGATTAAGTTAATTCCTAGCTTTTGTTTTTATGAGGCAATTACAAATGGGGTTGCTTTACTGATTTCAGCCTCACTATTCTCATTGTTGGCACACAGGAAAGTTACTGAGTGTGTTGTGTTAATCTTATAGCCTGCTGCTTTGCCAGTTTCCAATCAGCTCAAGTAAGTTGGAAGAGGAATCTATGACATAGTTTCTTTCAAAGCAAGATCATGTCATCTGTTCCTGAGAAGAATGTATATTCTTATGCTGCATGGTGAGTTATTCTGTAGATGTCTGTAAAGTCTAGTTGGTCAATGCAGTTCTTTAATACTAAGGTTTCTCTGATTAATTTTTGCTGGGGTGATCTATCTATAGGTGATTTTGGTATGTTAAAGTCACCAAAAATCAATGTGTTTGGATCAGTGTATATTATGGGGTAAGTAGTATCTGTTTGAAGGTGGGTGTTCATTTGGGCTATCGGTATTTAGAATTGTTATATCCTCCCATAGGAAAGATCCATTTATTATTATTAGTATGTCATGGCCTTCTTAGTCTCTTCTCACTAATTATAATTTGAAGTATATTCTATCTGATATTAGTATTGCTATTCTGGCCTGCTTAGGGGGACTACTTCCTTGATAGAATTTATTCTACCCATTCAGATGTTTCTGTGGGCAAGGTGTGCTTCTTGAAGACAAAAATAGATGGGTCTTGATTTTTGATTCAACTACTCAATCTATTTCATTTAATTGGGATTTAACTCCATGAGTATTTACAGAAGTGAAAAGTTTTGGCAATTCCTGCCATGTTACCCACCTTTGTATGGCCCGTGCCTTCTCATTTCTTATATTTCTCTGGTAAACAGCTGTTTCTCTGACTTATACCACATTATCTTGATCCATTCATCTACAAAGGGGCATCTGGGTTGGTTCCATATCTTAGCTATGGTGAATAATTCCACAATAAACATAGTTGTGCTGGTAGCTTTAGTGTAGCTTTGTTTGTGATCATTTGAGAAAATGCCCCAAAGTGGGATTGCTGGGGTTTAGTGGAGCTCTACGTGTAGTCTTCAGGTGATCTTTTTGAATCCTTTTGAGGCTCAGGGCAGTGGAGCATCTGTGGACAGGTCTGGAGGGATTAAGGTGTGCATGGGAAGTCTTTGGTGCAGCCTTTTTTGACATTTCAAAAAGAAGCTGGGCTGTGTGGGTCTCCCCTTTAATCCTATCACTTTTTGGTTAAATCTACTGTTTGAATTAATCTGGAGTACAACATCCAACCAAGGTGTAATTGTGGTGGCTCAGAAAAACCATCAAAAGCTACTCTCTGATTGATTCATATACGATGCTCTGTGTGGGGTTGGGTTATAAAGACGCCAGTGACCCATCCTGCTCTCCATGAGCCAGTGCTCCCAGCTCAGTTTCTATGGAAACAACATCTCCATGTCCTCCTTGCAGGACCTCTTGAGCCACAATGGCATGCTAGGCCATTTGAGATGAAGGCTCTATACTGCCTCTCTGGAGAGCATGTTCAGTGTGGGTGGAAGAGACAGGATGTCTGAGCTTTTCAATTCAATCATAGCTCTAGAACCCCAGGAGTTTCATGGCACTTTTGCGGTACACATGTCCTATGCATAATCCATCAGGAAATTGGAGTAAATTGAGCCTAGATAGAACTGGAACAAGATCTTGTTTTTACAACTAAATGGTGTAAGCATACCTCCATGTCTGGGGGCAGTCCCTGACTGCAATTTACTGTACAATCAATAAGTTGTTTTACAAAAGAAATAACGCAAACAATAATTAGAAGACTCACAACTGTTGATGAGATCAGAGGATCACAGTTCAAAGCCAGTCAAGGCAAGAATGACTGAGAGAGTTATATCCAATTACCCCGTGAAAAGTTGGAAGTGGAGTCTGTGGGTTACCTGATAGAGTGGCAGCCTTGAATGGAAAAAGCTGAGGGATGGACAGTGACCATGTCATGCATTTAATTCCCATTCCTGGCATACAACACAGACATACACACACAAAAGAAGCAAAGAAACAGAAATTAAGAAAAATAGCCATCTCACTTTCTAGGAGACTGAGAATGCTTATTGAATGAATACAAAAAACAATGTATTCTGCTATGTGGGTTCTGCTATGTGGACATGATTTACAAAGAACTAAACTTAAATAGCTTCTTGATATTGTAGCATCAGTAACTCTTTCTCATTTTTAAAATCAGATGATGAATAGCATGTCAGCTGTGTGCAGTGCAATGAACACCATGAAAAACCTCGTAGTCCGTGTGAAGAGCAATGCACACCCATCCTAAGTACCAGAAATAACCTAACACATGTAAATAAAAATATCTAAAGCTGCTGATCTCAGGAAGCTCTTGACTATAAACCTGATGTCTATGGATTCTGCATTGAAACTAGCCTCGTAATAAAATTCCATAAGACTCTTATCTCCAAATGTTTACCACAAATGTGGGAAGTAGAATTAGAGATGTGGCTCAACTAGTAGAGAAGTAGCCTTGGGAAAAGAAGCTCGGGAACAGCCCTGAGGCAATGAGTTCAATCCCAAAAATTGGTTATTTGCTTGTGATGTATGGAAATTAATAGGTATAGTGTATATGTATATATATATATATGTATATATATATGTACAAAGTGTACACATATGTGTCAGTTGTGTGGCTTGAACTTTGGACCTGAGTACTTCACACTGCTCCTAAGCTCAAAGCTATTGCTCTACCACTTGAGCCACAATACTACTTCTGATTTTCTGGTGGCTTATTGGAGATAGGATGTCTCACAGAGTTTTCTGCCTGGGCTGGCTTTGAACCACGATTCTCAGATCTCAGCCTACTGAGTAGGATTATAGGTGTGAGCCACCAGCACCTGGTAAAATGCACACTTTGTTGTGTTTTTTTTGTTGGTTGTTTTTGGGTCCAGTGGTGGGCCTGAACTCTGTGCCTGTGTTCTGTTCCTCAGCCCTTCAGCTCAAGGCTAGCGCTCTACCACTTGAGCCACAGCACACTTCCAGCTTTTTTTTCTGTTTATGTGGTGCTGAGGAATCGAACTCAGAGCCTCATAAAAGGCAAGCGCTCTACCACTGAGCCACCTTCCCAGACCCCAAAATGTACACTTTTAAGAAATGCTCTTAGATGCAAAAAAATGGGATTTCTGTAATAGGGTTGTGGGGGTATTTCATTAAGTCGTTCACTACATATTCTACTTCATTTGAGGATGGCCGTGAACTCATTTCAAATAACAGTCAACCAATTGTGATTGGGTAGGCTTATAATTTAAAATTTCAGAGGTAAAATCAGGAAGTTCTAAAGCCTTTATGCAATATAGATATCAAAGGACATGACCCTGTGCCCATTTCTAATCTGTATTGTATAAGCTTTTGTCTCACAAGTCACAGTTTAGTCTCCAGCTTTATGACTTGCTTACAACCAAATTATGAGAAAATTTTAAACAAATGCATAAGTAAAGTTGTCCAAGTGCTGACGGCTCACTCCTGTAATCCTAGGTACTCAGGAGATTGAGATCTGAGGATCGCATTTCAAAGCCAGCCCAGGCAGGAAAGGCCATGAGACTTTTATCTCCAATAAACCACCAGAAAACTGGATGTGGTACTATGGCTCAAGTGGTAGAGCACTAGCCTTGAGCTGAAGAGCGGAGGGACAATGCCAAGGCCCAGAGTTCAAGCCCCATGACAGACAAAAAAGAAAGAGGGGGAGGGGTGGGAAAGTAGCTCAGTAATAGAGTGCTTTCCTTGCATGCATGAGGCCCTGTTTTCAATTCCTCAGCACCACATAAGCAGAAAAAGCCAGAAGTGGCACCATGGCTCAAGTGGTAGAGTGCTAGCCTTGTGTTGAAGAGCTGAAGGACAGCACCCAGGCCCAGAGTTCAGGCCCCAGGACCGACAAAAAAAAAGATAGTTGTCTCACCTCCAAGTCTACTCATTACTTACCTTCAATAATAATAAGCTTATCTTGTTTCATTTATAATATACCTCACCTACGCTTCTCCCTCCTCTCCAGTATTATTTTGGAGTAAGTATATGACCATTTTATTCATCAATACTTCAAAATATGCCTGTAAAACAATAATACCAAGTTAGGTTTCTCCAGTTTTTTTTATTGCTCAGTTTTTAGATACTGTCATGTTACTCAGAATAAGTACTGGAGTACAAGGCTGCTTTAAGTATTTACAAGCACTCTGTTAGCAAATGGAATATTGTCCCAATTCTTTGCATTTACCAGATAGCTGATTGAATAATTTTTATTTCGTCCTACACAAAAAAAATAGAGGGCACATGGCTTCTTGAATAACACTAGTGATTATTAGTAGATCAACCCTGTGTCCTTTGTTTTTATCTCTTTTCAGAAAGCAGTGGTGAGGGTTTTTGTTTTCCTTCTTATGCATTTGAAGATACAAGGATTGTTAGCCTGGATTGTCAAGTTACCAGTCATGATATCAGATATAGTTAACACTGATATCAAGGTAGTTTATGTGCCTGTGCTTTTGGAAGGACATATGGACAGACAGTGGCATAGTCCTAGTTGTAACTACCAGTTGTCTTCCTGACCCAAACCCCTCTATTTCATAGGACTGATGCTGACATCTCTCTGGGTTCTTTATTGGAACCTTACCAGGAAAATTCCCTTCCAACAAACAGGTGTAATGAGTTTATGTCTTTTCAGCGAAAAAGACCCAGGTGGCCTTCTACTTTTACCTGAGAAAAGTGACCTTGTTGGCATGAACATTGGTGAAGTCGTAGCTGTCATGATTACCCTCCTTTCTGTGGCTGCTCAAGAGGTACCTCCTGTTTTCCTCTCCATTCTTTACCTCATGATTCTTTAAGAGTGAGATTAGACAGCTACTGTGGGGAATTTTTGGAGGGTGGGTGGGGTTGGTAGTACTGGGTTTGAATTCAATGCCTCATTCCTGCTAAACAAGTGCTCTACCACCTGAGCTGTGACTCCAAGCCCATTTTGCTCCTGCCATTTTGAGGATAGTGTCTCAGTTTTTGCATGGTCTAGACTGAGATCCTCCTGGTCCTGGTCTCCCAAGTAATTATAGTGGCAAGCCGGTACACCACCCCAGATATCATTTGAGGTAAGATACAGTGATTTTTTTTCTGGGTGTTCCTTGAACTAGAGCTGTGATTATATCATGAGCTACCCTACCTGGCTACAGTCTGAACGTTTTTTAGTATTATTTTTGCCATCACATCAGTTTTCTCTCATATGTCTAGACTATTCTGCCCATCTCTGTGACTTCCTTAAAATTCTCACTACAAGATCATTGATATGTGCTGTCTTTCCAGTTCACCACAGATCATTCTAATCTCCATTGTTATTTCTGCCATTTTCTATACTTTCTCTTTCTCTTGTAGCACATCTCAATCCTGCATATTCTTCAACCTCTAAAACCTCTTCAAGCTCTTACCATTCTCAGTCAAAGCCACTGGGAGAAAACTTCAGGGTTCTCATTACTTGATCAAAGCAGGAGCTCAAGACGCTGGAACAAAACTGAAACCTGGCTCTTCAACTGGGTCATCCAACTCTGATCCCACTGACTGTCCAAAAGAATTTCCCACAATCCCTTACCACTGGCACATCAAGTACTTGTCCTTTCTTCCCTTTCTCTCATCTGTGATACAGAGGAAATTGTATGTACCATTAAACCTTCTAGGCCAGAGATTATTATTTTTTTTAATTTAATTTTATTTTATTTGAGAACATACTGTACAGAGGGGCTACAATTACATGGGCAGGATAATGCATACATTTCTTACCAAGCATTGCAGCCTCCTCCTTTGTTTACCCTTCACCTCCCTTCCCAGCCTTCCCCCTCCCCCCACCCAATTATACCCCCCTCCCCCCCCCCACCGACATTGTAAAGCTGGTTTTGACATGACATTTTGTACTTCTCATTGTTGCAACAGGTCCACCTGAATCCTTAAACGACTTGTTTGTCCCCATCTCCTCCACATGTTATACTGACATCAAATATAGTGAAAGCGGGGGTTACACTGTGGGGGAGGGACATACAAAGCAACAAAGAAATAATCTTATAAATGCGTTAGAAACACATGCATGAAAGAAACGAAAACATTAAAATACATATTTAAGGGTTCATTTTCCTAACATCACATTATCTGACCTTTTCCGCTTGACTCATACCTATACTAGATATTGCAAATAAGGGAAACCATGGAAGGCCAGAGATTATTGCAGCCGCTGAATTAGCTTCTTGTAAAAGCAAGCATTTATGGTTATAGGGAGGGAGATAGACAGAGTTACATTAGGAGAAAAAAAAAAGTAAAAATAGTCTAAAGTACACTTAGCCTGGGATTTTTCTCATGTCTGTTAGTTCAACAATGTCTACCCAATGCCTGTTGAGTGTGAGGTCTCACATTAGGTACAGAGGATACAATGGTAGAGAAGCCCAAACAAATGTGTGATTAGATAGTTTTGACCATACATCAGGCTGTCAAAGATGAACACAGGTCTAGGGAGAGGGAAGGCATGTAGGGAAAAGCATTTTAGAAAAGAAGTGCTGAGCTCAGGGCATTACTTTGAATAGGCTTAAACAAGCAAAGAGGAAGTTAAAGACATTTCAAATGGAGGGAGGTACACCTACAATGGGCCTGTGATGAAATGGGAAGGAACAGGTGACTAAAAAGGGGATGATAATGGGTAGATTTTGAACATGTGGTATTCATGGTTTTAGTGTCCTTCAGGTGGTAAGACCTAGTTGCACTCTCAAGATAGACATTATGGCTAAAGATTTGTAACCAGAAACGAACAGGAAGTCATGATTGGGGACTGCCTCACATCACTCATGGGCATCTTGAGAAAAATCTACAAGGAAGGTATCCAGGAAAGTAGGAAGGAGTATCAGGAAGAAATTCCGGCAGAGAAAAGAGAAAGAACTTAAAGAGGGCCAGAGATTGCAGAGCCTGAGGTTCAGTGGAGAGGCTTTGCTCTCCAGGTGGTAACTGGGGAGTGATCCAATAGAGCAAGTAGAATGGGATTGAAGGAAAAGCAAAACCACAGCATGAAGGGACCATTTCAAAATGTGGTTCACTACAAAAGAATAAATATGGATGGACAATAAGTGAAAACAACTCTCTGTCATATCATTCTTAAGTGTGTGTTCACAGGTTCCTTGTTTTTCTTTCTAGTCATCCCTGTACAACATGTTGGTATTGCCTGTCTTTTACCTTTATAGCATACAATCTTCTGTGAAATATTTGTTTTGCTTAACAATATTTTTGAGGTTCATTCATGTGTTGTCATTTTATTCACTGGTATACCACAACAGTCTCTTTATGACATACCATAATTATCTGTTTTACTTGGAGAGGTATATGGTTTGATTCTAGTTTAAAAGAATTAATTACAGACAATGCTAATATTAGCATATTTCATAGTTTTTTGTTTTGTTTTGTTTTGTTGGTTGTGGGGCTTGAACTCTAGGCCTGGGCACTGTCCCTCAGCATTTCAACTCAAGGCTAGCGCTCTACCATGTGAGCCACAGTGCCATTTCCAGTTTTCTGGTGGTTTATTGGAGATAAGAGTCTCATGGACTTTTCTGCCTAGGCTGACTTTGAACTGTGATCTTCAGGTCTCAGCCTCCTGAGTAGGTAGTTTTATAGGTGTGAGCCACCAGCACCTGTTACTTCATAGTTCTTCTTTTTTTATATGTTCTTCTTGGGGCTTGAACTCTGGGCTTGGGCACTGTCCCTGTGCTCTTCAGCTCATGGCGAGCACTACCACTTGAGCCACAGTGCCACTTCTAGTTTTCTGGTGATTTATTGGAGATAAGAATCATAGACTTTTCTGCCCAGGCTGGCTTTGAACTGTGATCCTCAGATCACAGCCTCCTGAGTATCTAGGATTATAAGCCTGAGCCACTGAAGCCAGGCTACTTTATAATTCTTTTTTTTATGCCATTCGTAGGGCCTGAACTCTGGGCCTGGGTGTTGTCTCTCAGCACTTCAGCTGTAGACTAGTGCTCTATCACTTGAGCCTCAGCCCACTTCTGGCTTTTCTGCTTATGTGGTGCTGAGAAATCAAACCCAAGGCTTCATGCATGCAAGGCAAGTACTCTACCACAAGCCACCTTCCCAGCTCCAACTTCATAATTCTTATGTGCCAGAATTTCCCTCTGGAGGCTACATACCCATTCAGAGAGTCCAAAGAACAAAGATGACAAAGAGTCACAGAAGGATCATGGATTATTTTCAAGCAGGTTTTTAAAATAAAATATGAAAGTGGGAAAATCCCATCTTCACTTCCAATATACAGGCACAAGTTTTTTTCAGGCACACAAAAAATCAGACACAAATTGAATGGACATTTCTAAAGTTTGGGCTCATTATTATACATGTTCATCTTCAACAGAAATCTCTAAGCATTTTCAATGGTAGGAAGATTACAAGCTACAAGGCTACTTCTTCCATTTACAAATTCTAAATTCTATAGTCATTTAGTCAATTCTCCTTTAAAAACTTCTTCCTTATATAAAGATTCCACACAGTAGTCTAATTTCAATCCTTTGTAAATTACACTTTAAAAAATTAAAGGTTGGACTGGGAATGTGGCTTTGTGGTAGAGTGCTTGCCTAGCTTCCATGAAGCCTGGGATTTGATTCCTCATTACCATATATATAGAAAAATCTAGAAATGGCACAGTGGCTCAAGTGGTAGAGTGCTAGCGATGAGCAAAAGAAGCTCTGGGACAGTGCCCAGGCTCTGTCAAGCCCCAGGACTGGCAAAAATTAAAATTAAAAAAAAAAAGGTTTCACCAGGTGCTAGCTTACATCTAATCAGATAGCTGAGATCCAAGCCAGTCTGAGGAGGAAAGAATATAGGATTTTTTATCTCCAGTTAACCACCTCCTCTCCCCCCACCTCCCAGAAAAGCCAGAAGTAGAGCTGTGGTTCAAGTAGTAGAGCAGTAGTAGCCTCAAGCAAAAAAGCTGAGGGACACCACTCAGGTTTTAGCTCACACTCCAGAACTGGCACAAAAAGAACAAATAAAGGCTTTTGTTCTTTTTAGTGATATATTTTTACCATATAAAACAATATGTAGCTGCTAGTTCTTCAAATACCTTGACACTGGTCTTTAGCCTGAAACTAGACATACTTTTCCAAAAATGAAGAGCTAACATTTAGTGAGATCACTGCCCCCAGTCACACAATATCAGTGATATCACTAGCAATTCTGTTTTTGTTGTTGTTGTTGTTGTTTAAGTCTAGTAAAGAGGTTACATGACTGTAGCATAAAAATTTTTTTTGTTTTTGTTTTTTTGGTCCTGTCGTGGGGCCTAACTCTGGGCCTGGCCACTGTCCCTCAGCTCTTCATCTCAAGGCTAGCACTTGTAGCATAACAATTTTTGATGTTTGAATTTATATTTTCATTTTCAAATGAATTTTTAGAAAATGTGATTTTCCTCTTGTTGTCCTTCAATGATGGATTATCTTTATTTTTTCCATATATTATTATCAATTTGTTGTACAGGGTAGATTTAGTTTGACATGTGCATGTACTCATACAATGTAGGGGCTGGGAAGGTGGTTCAGTGTTAGAGTGCTTGCCTTGAATGCATGAGACCCTGGGTTTGATTCCTCAGCACCACATAAGCAGAAAAAGCCAGAAGTGGCGCTGTGGCTCAAGCAGTAGAGCGCTAGCCTTGAGCTGAAGAGTTGAGGGACAGCGCCCAGGCCCAGAGTGCAGGGCTCACCACTGACAAAAACAAAACAAAACAAAACTCATGCAATGTACCTTGATCAGACTCACACCTTCTTTTCAATTCTCCCTCAACCCTGCTAATGGGAGATTTGATTGAAAACTCAGGAGAAGGGCCCAGAGACAGAAGATTCATTACAAGAAAGAGATGAACAATAGGGTAGGATTCTTGGGGTGCAGAAGTTGTCTTGCGGAGCAAAAAAAAAAAAAACATTTGTATGTTCCACAAAAATGCAGAGCAATAGGGAAGTTTTCTTAACACCATTTTTCTTAGTTCACTTCTGGATTGAATGGTCTTTCCTTATTTTGCCCCATACACATAAGTTTTTGTTTTTGCTTTGCCAGTGACAGCTGCTTCTATAGAGATAGTTCCTGCCCAAGTTCTGGGAACACATTATTTGGACATTTCCTGTTTGTCTGTTTCTTTGTAGTGTGAGCTGTTGATGCTCAGTGAGGCACCAGGGGAAGTTGGCTCTGTGGTCTTTTCTCTGTTCTGGTCTGTGCAAGGTAGTCTGCTCTCCCGGTGCTATTTGCAACTGAAGAGCACAACTCTGGAGCTAAAGATCTTGCTCTGTACCTTATAGAAAAAATGTGAGTATCAATATACAATCCATGAAACCAGATAGTTATCACTCATGCATCAAGTATGTATATGGCTTATTTCAGTTCAGATCCATAGTTATTTCTGCTTTTGTTTTTGTTATTTGGAAGTTTTTGTTTTGTTGAGACAATATCTCACTATGTAGCTGAGGCATGCCCTGAACTCGTGACTCTCTTGCTTCAGCCTCTCTTGCTTCAGCCTCTCAAGTGCTGAAATTACAAGCCTGTGTCACCACCTTGTTCAGCTTATTTTTGTCTTTTTTGTGCCATTTCTGGGTGTAGAACCTAGGGCCTGAGAGCTATGGCTGAGCTTTATTGCCTAAGGCTAGTGCTCTACTTGAGCCACAGCACCCCTTCCAGCCCTTTTGCTGGTTAATTGGAGATGAGAGTCAAGTTGGCATAAAACTCAGCCTCCTGAGTAGCTAGGATTGCATGCATGAGCCACCATGCTTAGCCTTTTTTTCTTTTCTCAGAGCAGTGGGGGAGAAGGTGCTAGTACTTGAACTTAGGGCCTAGGCACTTTCCTTAGCTTTTTTGCTCAACATAAGCACTCTGCCCCTTGAGCCATAGTTCTACTTCTAGCTTTTTGCTTCTTAGCTACAGATAGAGTCTTCATGGACTTTCCTGCCTGGGCTGGCTTCAAACTTTGATCCTCAGATCTCAGCCTGCTGAGTAGCTAGGATTACAGTTATGAGCCATTAGCAAAAGTGTTTTTATTTAGAATTTGGTTATTCTACTGGGTAGTCATTCTCTTTGCAATCAGACAGCACTCATACTTGATATTATTGCATGTGAGGGGAGTCTGCCATCTCTGTTAATCATCACCCTCAAAAGAAAGTCTTGAGCTTTTAAAAGCTATAACTTTTATAAGTCACTGAAAATATTGATACTTGTTTCCTGTAAATCGAAAGAAAATTGTATGAAATCCAACAGATGGTGAGAAATTGACTATTCACTTCTGCCAAATTTGGTCTCAGCAATTATGACAAAATGCTTAGAGTTCTGGATCAATCCACTTAAGCTTTGGCAGATCAGAAGCCTTAATTCATGGACCCATTGTAAACTAAAGGAAAGGGAAGGGTAAGAGTTGACTCATTTGGTCAATTTTTCCCTTTTCTTTTCCCCCTCCCTTTTCTTTTCCCCTTTTCCTTTTCCCTTCCCCTCTCCCTTTCTCTTTTACTCCTTCGCAGTACTGGTATTTGAATTCAGGGCTTTGCTAGCTAAGCAGGTATAACTCAGCCACACCCCCTTCGTTTACTTAAATTATTTTTCAAATAGAGTATTACATTTATGTCTGGGCCAACTTGGACTGCAATTTTCCTATTTGTATTCCCCAAATATCTGGAACTACAACTATATAATCATATGTTCAGATTTTTATTGGTTGAAATGAGGTCCCTCAAGATGAGTTCTCTCAAACTTCTTGTCTAGGCTGACCTTAAACTGTAGTCCTCCCAAGTAGCTAGGACTACAGGAATCACCACTTCTTTTTAGATAAGTTTTCACTGTGTAGCCCATGCTGGCCTTGAACTTGCTGTCTACCCAGGCTGCCCTTGAAATTCTCAGTTCTTCCTCAGCCTTCTTTTTTTTAATTTAATTTATTTTATTTGTGAACATACTGTACAGAGGGGTTACAATTACATGGGCTGGATAATGCGTACATTTCTTACCAAGCATTGCAGACTCCTCCTTTGTTTATCCTTCACATCCATCCCAGCCTCCCCCCTCTCCCCCAGTCCCAATCCTTCTCGCCCCCCCCCCCCCCGCACAGACATTGTAAAGCTCGTTATGGACATGACAACTTGTATTTCTCATTGTTGCAACAGGTCCACCTGTATCCTTAAACGACTTGTTTTTCCCCCTCTCCTCCACAAGTTATACTGGCATCAAATATAGTGAAAGCAGGAGTTATACTGTGGGGGAGGGACATACAAAGCAACAAAGAAATAATCGTATAAATGCGTTAGAAACACATTCATGAAAGAAAAAAATATTAAAATACATATCTAAGGGTTCATTTTCCTAACATCACATTATCTGACCTTTTCTGCTTGACTCAGACATATACTAGAAATTGAAAATAAGGGAAACCATAGGGCCTATGCTTCTTTGGGCCTGGCTTACTTCGCTTAAGATAATTTTTTCCAAGTCTTTCCATTTCCTAAAAAATGGGGTAATGTCATTCTTTCTGATGGAGGCATAGAATTCCATTGTGTATATATACCACATTTTCTTGATCCATTCATCTACTGAGGGGCATCTGGGTTGGTTCCAGATCTTAGCTATGGTAAATAATGCTGCAATAAACATAGTTGTGCTGGTAGATTTAGTGTGGTCTTGTTTGTAAACATTTGGGTAAATGCCCAAAAGTGTGATTGCTGAGTCATAGGGGAGTTCTATGTGGAGTCTTTTGAGGAACCTCCATACTGCTTTCCAAAGTAGGTGAACAAGTTTACATTCCCACCAACAATGAAGTAAGGTTCCCTTCTGTCCACATCCCCTCCAGCATCTGTTGTTGTTAGAGTTCTTGATTTTTGCCATTCTAACTGGAGTGAGGTGGTATTTCAATGTTGTTTTGATTTGCATTTCTTTTATTGCTAGGGAGGTTGAGCATTTCTTCATGTGTCTATTGGCCATCCTTGTTTCTTCTTCAGAGAAGTTTTTCTTTAAGTCTTTCGCCCACTTGTTTATTGGGCAGTTGTTTCGTTGAGGATTTGTTGTTGGGGGATTTAATTTTTTGACTTCCAAGTATATTTTAGATATGAGACCCTTGTCCATTGTATGGATAGTAAAGATCCTCTCCCAATCCGTATGCTTTCTATTGATCTTGCTAGCTATGTCCTTTGCCATGCAGAAGCTCTGCAACCATATGCAATCCCATTTGTCCAAACTTTCTTTGATTTGTTGTGTTTCCGGGTCTCTATTCAGAAAATTTCAGCCTGAGCCAAGGAGAGTTAAGATTTCTCCTATTCCATCCTGTAATGTTTTCAGAGTGTCTACTTTGACTTCGAGGTCTTTGATCCATTTGGAGTTGATTCTGGTGCAGGGTGATAGATAAGGATCTAGCTTTAGATTTCTACAAGTAGTTAATCAATTTTGCCAGCACCATTTACTGAAGAGGCTGTATTTGTTCCATTCTATTGTTTTAGCTCCCTTATTGAACATTAGATGGCTCTAGGTCTGTAGGTTCATTTCTGGGTTTTCAATTCTATTCCATTGGTCCTGAGGTCTGTTCTTATGCCAATACCAAGCTGTTTTGATTACTATGGCTTTATAGTAGAGTTTGAAATTTGGTATTGATATTCCTCCAGCAGTGTTCTTTCCGTTGAGGAGCGTTTTTGCTATTCGGGCTCTTTTATTGTTCCATATGAATTTTTGGATTGCCTCTTCTATTTCCTTGAAGAATGAGGTTGGAATTTTGATAGGTATCGCGTTGAGTTTGTAGATAGCCTTGGGAAGTATTGCCATTTTCACGATGTTAATCTTTCCAATCCAGGAGCATGGGAGGTTTTGCCATTTTTTAAGTTCTGTGTTCATTTCCTTTTTCAAGATTTTAAAGTTTTCATGATAGAGGTCCTTCACTTCTTTGGTTAAGTTAATTCCTAGATATTTTATTTTTTGTGGGGCTATTACAAATGGAGTTGCTTTCCTAATTTCAGCCACACTTTTCTTATTGTTGGCATACAGAAAGGCCATTGATTTTGGGGGGTTAATTTTATACCCTGGTATTTTGCCAAAGTTTTGAATCAGCTTTAGTAATTTGGGAGTGCAGTCTGTGGAATTCTTTAAATACAAGATCATGTCCTCTGCAAAGAGCGAGAGTTGTATTTCTTCTTTCCCTATTTGGATCCCCTTTATGTCTGCATCTTATTGCTGTAGCTAGGCGTTCTAATACTAGATTGAAGAGAAGTGGAGAGAGTGGACATTCTTGTCTTATTCCTGAGTTAAGAGGAAATGGCTTTAGTTTTTCACCATTAAGTATAATGCTGGCTGTAGATTTGTCATATACAGCCTTTATTGTATTGAGGAATGTTCCATGGATTCCTAATTTTTCCAAAACCTTCATCATAAAGAGGTGTTGGATCTTGTCGAATGCTTTTTGTGCATCTATTGAGATAACCATGTGGTTCTTTTTCTTGCTCCTGTTGATGTGATGAATAATATTAATTGATTTGCGTATATTAAACCAGCTTTGCATCCCTGAAATGAATCCTGTTTGATCATGGTGTATGATTTTTTGGATGAATTGTTGAAGTCAGCTGGCCAATATTTTGTTGAGAAGTTTTGCATCAATGTTCATCAAAGAAATGGGTGTATAGTTCTTTTTCTTTGATGAGTCCCTGCCTGGTTTTGGGATGAGGGTTATTCAACAAAAATGAACACACAAATTACCAGCTCCTCTGGGACACAGCAAAAGCAGTACTCAGAGGCAAGTTTATAGCTTTGAGCGCCTACATCAACAAATTAGAGAGATCTGAAACCAACAATTTAATGACACATCTAAACCTCCTTGAAAAAAGAGCAGCAAGATAAACCCCAATTCAGTAGATGGAAAGAAATAATTAAAATTAAATCAGAATTAAATAAATTAGAATCCAAAAAAAACTATAGAAAGAATCAACAAAACAAAGAGTTAGTTCTTCGAAAAAAATCACAAAATTGACAGACCCTTAGCAAATCTTATCAGAAAAAGAAGAGAACACATCCAAACAAATAAACTCAGAGACGAGAATGGAAACATCCCCACGGAAACAACCAAGATTCAAAACATTAAAAGGGAATACTTCTCAAATCTTTATGCTAATAAGTTTGAGAACTTGACAGAAATGGACCTTTTCCTAGCAAATATTGACATGCCAAAACTAAACCAAGATGAATTAAACCAGCTTAACAGGCCCATATCAAGCGTTGAAATAGAAACAGCAATAAGAGACCTTCCAGCTAAGAAAAGTCCAGGACCAGATGGTTTTACAGTGGAATTTTACTAGGCCTTCAAAGCAGAGCTCACACCAATACTCCTCCAACTCTTCAATGAAATTGAAAGAGAAAGTTCACTACTGAACACATTCCTCAGCCTTCTGAGTGCTGGGATCACAGATATAATTTCGAGTGATATCTCCACTTCATTGAAAAGCAACAAAGACAAAAACTCACCTTAAACTTAACTATCAGTTACATCAACTACTGAAATTTTCACTACTTTTCCCTTTCAGAGATTAGATTGACATTGTTCATTTGGATGATGCTTAATGGTCTTGTGATCCGCTATCCCTTTCTGTGATCTGCTGTTCCCTTCTCCCTGCTTTGGTAGTCAGCCTTTTTTTTTTTTTATTGCTGTGATCTTTTATTTAAAGAGACTCCATGGGATGATGCAAACTTTAAAAAGATGGTGGAATTAAAATTTTAGTGTACAGATTCAAAGTAGCATTTCAAAATCTCTGACTGGTGAGGATTACTAAAACTTCCTTCTTGTTTTTATTTTCATCTCTTTTGTTGTTGTTGTTGTTGTGTTTTGTTTTTTTTTAAATGGTAGCCAAGATTGGAACCTTGCTCTTGCTCAGCTTGCTTACTCAGCTGAAACTACCAGTTGAGCAGCACCTCTAGCCTGACTTTTTGCCGATTAATTAGAGATGGAGTCTTGCTGACTTTTCTGGCCAGGCTGTCTTCAAACTAACTTCTTAGGAAGTAGGACATGTTGTGTAAAACAATGACAGCAGCATTGATTTGTTAGACATACCAATAATGATGCATTTGTTCAGCTACTGAAATCCCCTCGTTCTCAGCCTCTTGTAAAGCTGGATTACAACCACAGGCTACCAGCACCCAGCTTCTGTCATTGGCCTTTTTATTTCCTCAGTAAATCAGCACTGAGCACATACTATGTCCATACAAAGATGCCTAAGATAAAGCCTAAAACCTGGTGAAAAGCATATTAGGCTAACAGAAGTTAACAAAAGATACCCGAAGTTTAAAAGAAGTTAACAGAAGATATCCCAAGACACCTTGGCACTGCCCCCAACTCATTCTAGCGAGCAAAGAGTAATTATCCTCTAAGTTGATTTCTTTCACAAAGTCATGACAAACCTGTAATAGTAAAGATGCCTTCCCACTTCCTATCTGCACAGAATGAGACCAGCCCTGAACCTCAGGGGCCACCTGGAGACACTTGATAGTGGTTTCTCAAGTTCAAGTTCACACAGCCAGTATCTCAGGCGCTGAGGTAGCCCTCCCTAGCTTTGCTCTTGTTAATAATGTAGTAAATGATGTACCATATAAAATATTAACTACTTTATGTTTTGATAGATGTAGGATAGTTTCTGGCAACCATGAGAGTGATTTTGGAATCCCTTTTGTCACAGTATAGTGGACAACTGTAGTAGAAACACTGTAATTCAGTGTTTTCCATGGTAGCTCGTCAACTGGTAAGGAGAAGTGGCTATTTGCAATAAGCAGGGAGGGGACTGGTGGAAATACCAGCATGTGCAGTGAATACTGAGTACTTCATCCTCTTTTACGTCATCTTTCTCCTAGACTTCTGTTCTTTGGACATTTCACACTGTACTCTTTTGAGAAAGTTGAAGAAGCTGTTGAAGAAGCTCTGCAATGACCCTGAAGGAGGACTGAGCCACAGCTGTGGCTCAATTGGTGGAGTACTAGTCTTGAATGAAAAAGCCCAGGGACAGCACCAAGACCCTGAGTTCAATCTCCATGACAGGCACACACACAAAAAAATGAAGTCAAAAAGAGAAAATGTACATTTAAAGACAAATAAGAAGATTTAGTATTTAAAAGAATTATCTTCCATACTTAATTTTTATTGTATAACATTTGTTCATAGTTTCTTTGAGTTTCAAAACTCCCTAATGGTAGTAGAAAGGGCATATACATTTAGCAGACCCTTTTTATTTTCTTATTTTGTTTTTTGGTGTAAAACTGGAACTCAAACTTAGTACCTGTTGCTTTGGCTCATTGGGTAGTGCTCTACCAACCAACTAAACCATGCCTCCAACCCTGAATTTTTTGTTGATTGTGGGGCTTAAACTGAGCCTGGGCACTGTCCTTGAGCTCTTCAGCTCAAAGCCAGTGCTCTACCACTTGAGCCAAAGCATCCAATCCTAATCTTTTTTTTGCCAGTATTGGGGCATGAACTCTAGACCTGGGCACTATCCCTCAGCTCCTTTTGCTCAAGACTAGCATTCTACTACTTGAGCCACTTCTGGTTTTCAATTAGAGATAAGACTTTCCTGACAAAGCTGACTTCAAACTGCAATCCTCAGATCTCAGCCTCCTGGGTAACTAGGATTAGAATCATGAGCTATTGGTGCCTATTTCCGTTTTTTTAAAGGAAAAGAGAGTGGTCTTAGACATGCCAAGGTCCTAAGTAAAAATGTGAGCTCTTTAAATTTTTAATTCAGTGTTTTTCTCCAGTGGAATTCATACCAGTAGTTATTTTTAAAAATAGTTCTGTCACTGCTAAAAGATAAAAGCATGAGTCCCTAAAGTATAATCCCAATGCACTTCTGCTGAGTGATAGATGTCTATTGATCTCTGTGTAGACAGGAAAATCAGATTAGCCTGTGTGAAATTTCATCAGGGCTGTCAAAGCCTGTGATCTACAGCACTGATAGTCTATTGAGACGGTTGTGTAGTAATAACTGGAATTTTCTCTTACTCATTTGTCTGCCTAGCTGGATGTTGAGACCTGGCAGCAGGAACAGCCTGTTGTACTACATACATGGACCAAGGAATATGCCCATAACTATGAAAATAACTGCCATGAATTATCTGTCTTTGTTAACCCAGTGTTAACTGTGAAGTGGAATTTGATGAGAGGTGTGAAACTGAAAAGCAGTAAGACTCACATGTTTTTTCTTCCAAGCAATAGTGGATCAAAAACAAGAGAAAGAATATAATAGAAATTATGTCTTCACAGGGATGATTATCTGGAATTTACATACTCTAGAGATGGGAAGACACTGTACGACACAAAAGTTGTAACTTATAAGTGGCCTAAGGTGACTCATATTCCCAAAACAAGGTAAATAAGTACTTCTATATTGATTCTTTTCCTTTTTCCAACTTTAGAGCAATAAAAGTATGGTGTTTGGAAAAAGAAGAACTAGATAGTCTCTGGTAGCTCATGTTCATAATGTTCAAAATCCTAGCTACTCAGCAGGTTGATATCTCAGGAATAAGGTTTGAATCTAGCCTAGGTAGACAAATCTAAGAGTGCCCTATCTCAACCAGCAAAAAGCCAGGAGTGGAGGCATGGCTTGAATGGTAGAGTGATAGCCATGAGTAAAATAACTGAAAAAGACTCAAAGCTCTAAGTATAACCCTTAATACTGGCACATTTCTAGAATGTAACCACACCTATATTTCTAACAGTTGCTTTGATACTCTACTTGAAGAGGGGAACAGTTGCAGTAGAGATTATGTAGCCCACAAAAGCTAAATATTTAACTATCTGGCTCTTCATAGGAAATTTGCTAATACCCAGTGTTGTCCAGAATAAATTAAAGAGCTGTTAATCTGAATTCAGAAAAGCCAGTGGCTCGAAGAGATAGACTTAAACCATTTTGAAAGCTAGGAGCCTGGGCTGACAGATCTCTTTAATCTCTGAGCTGGAGCCTGCTTCAGGCTGTTTCCTTCTCTCTCCTTGGTTGAGAACAAAGAACTGAGCCAGTGATCACTGGTTGAGCAGATAGTCACTAGAGTTTTAGAAAGTTGAGCAGCAGTTTTCTACTAATTCTGCTTTCTAAATGTAGTTTTGTGTTTTGGTATCATCTCTGTACATTTCTCCCTTAATAATTTTGAACTTGTAGAAACAGATACCGCTTTTAAGGTTTTTTGAGTCACAAAGAACATGTTTACTGCTGAGTTTTTGCTTCCTTCCATTTTGTTGACCAAATGACTTTTGTTTGTCTCTAGAAAGTGACCTTTAAGGATGGTCCTCTGCTTCAGTTCCTCTTTCATCCTGACAGCAATAATAATGAGTGCGGCTACAAATTCACAGTCACTGCCTACGGCCTACCTGATGTTGCCATGTCTTGGGGGTTAGACTTGCATATCCTTGTCTCTCGACTAATGGGCCGCCTTGCCTCCCAGTGCATGGCACTCAAGTCTGTGCACCATAAGTTCACATTCTTGGCCCTTCCTTTCTCATTACAACTGTGTTGAAGAGCAAGGTAGAAACTTTCTCTCATAGGTGGTCTCCACATCACAATAGAGCAAGGTATTAATAATGTTTCTTTTTAGTTTTCTTTAAACCAATTCAAAACAGTTTGCCCACTGGGCACCATTGGGAAGTTTCTTGACTCAGGCTTTGGCCCTATCACAAAGTATATTGTGGATGCCCTCTATCTATGGAGGACAATTGGGAAGTTGCTGTTTTTAGTAGCAGCATAGTCATTTTTAGAGATTTAAGTATACTCCAACTAGAAGGTAGAAATACAGTAATTTAATTGTGAAGTGAAATTGATATGAACATAAATACATATGTGAATATATATATGATCCTAAAATATATTAATCAACTTCGTATCATTTGTACTAGGGGATAGATTCGTAGAATAAATCTTTTTGAAGTATTTTATATCTATATGATTTTTTAATATTGTTCTGATTGTAAAAAACAAATATCATTCATCCTAAATAGTCACTTTCTAAAGACAAACAAAACTTATGTGGTTAAAGGGCTATGAGGAAGGTTATGAAGCATCTCAGTAGTAATCATGCCCTTAGTAACTGAAAACCTATCTATTAAAAAGTGACTTTGGCTGGGCACTAGTGGCTCACACCTGTAATCCTAGCTACTCAGGGGGCTGAGATCTGAGGATCACAGTTCAAAGCAAGAAAAGCCATGAAACTCTTATCTCCAATAAACCACCAGAAAACCAAAGTGGCACTGTGGCTCAAGTGGTAGAGCACTAACCTTGAGCTGAAGAGCCGAGGGACAGTGCTCAGGCCCAGAGTTCAAGCCCCATGACCAACAAAAAAGAAAAAAAGTGACTTAGGCTGGTCACAGGTGGCTCATACCTTAATCCTAGCTACTCAAGAGGCTGAGATCTAAGGATTGAGGTTCAAAGCTAGTCTGGGCATGAAAGTCTATGAGACTTATCGCTAATGAAGCACTCAAAAAAGGCATTTGTAGAGCTTTGGCTCAAGTAGTAGAGTGCTAGACTTGGGCAAAAAAGCCCAGGGACCATGCCCAAGTCCCGAGTTTAAGCCTTAGGACCAGCAAAAACACAAAAACATGATATTGGAGTATTTTGGAGTATTGGATGTATGACTTAATGTTAGATGCCAGCCAGTGGATGAAAGTGTTAGATACCAAGTTCAAGTTCTATTTCTCTCATTTCCAACCTTCCCCAATCATCCCCCTTCCTTAGGCCCCTGCCCCAACTTTACTATGTGTTTGGAGACAGTCTATCATGTCTTCTCTCCATACATCTAAAACTCCCCAGTGAGGCAACAGAAGCTGCCTGCCTTGGAAATAACACCACAGATAATTGCCATCAGGTTGTCTGGAAGGCAAGGAGGTTTGGCAGTGTTTGACTGTCGCAATGGTGGCTAAGTGTCACAGCCACATCCAAAAGACCCATTTTGATTTTCTTTTTCCACTAACTATACGTTAGTCTTCAATCTGTTAAAAAAAAAATTCCTGTTGTATGTATTTATAGTTAACATTTATAAATTAGCATTCATAAATCAGCATTCTCCTCATCTCATATAGTTACCTTTTGTGTGTGTGTGTGTGTGTGTGTGTGTGTGTGTTTGTGTGTGTGTGTCTGTCTGTGTGTATGTGTGTGTGGCTAAAGTAGGTAGTATACACTCATTTACCAAAATGCAGAACAGTATATTCACTGCTAGTTCTCACATAGAACATTAGCTGCCCATCCTCCATAAATGCTGCTTTGCATCCTTTGGCCAGAGTCTCCTCCCAAATCCCCTTAATCTTTACTTCAGTTTTCATTAAAGTAGTAGCAGGCACTTATATTGCACTTAGTGCCAGGGGCTAATATCAATTTGTTCCTTAATGGAGTCTTAAATATTCATATGTTCTCAGTTTAAGAGATGAAGAAACCACTGGGTCAGAAATAGATTAGAAAATGAATAGTAAAGTAGAAGTCAAATGTCTGGTTAACTCCACATCCTCAACCATGTCTTGTTACATTTGGGTTGGATAGCTGAATTTGTCTTCCTGTGTATCTTAAAGATAGAGGTGTTTTTGTTTTTGTTTGGGGGGAAGGTCAGTTCTGCGGCCTGAACTCTGGGCCTGGGTGCTGTCCCTCACTTAAGATCTACCAAGTTCAAGTTCTAATTTTGGACCAAAAAATAATGACATTGGCTGGTACCAGTGACCCACACATATAACCCTAGCTACTCAGGAGGTTGACATATGAGAATCATGATTTGAAGACATCTTGAATAGACCAACCCAAGAGAATCTTTATTTCTAAATAACCAGCAAAAAAACAAGAATGGTGGTTGGGAAGATGGCTCAGTGGTAGAGTGCTTGCCTTGCATGCAGAGGCCCTGGTTTCGATTCTTCAGCACCACATAAGCAGAAAAAGCCAGAAATGGTGCTGTGGCTCAAGTGGTAGAGAGCTAGCCTTGAGCTGAAGAGCTGAGGGACAGGCCCAGGCCCAGAGGTCAGGTCCCACAATCAACCAAAAACAAACAAACAAACAGTGTGCATACTAGTGGCTGGCACCTGAGGATCAACGTTTGAAGCCAGCTGAGGATGAAAATACCATAAGACTCTTATCCCCCATTGACCAATGAAAAGCTAGAAGTAGGATGTGGCCCAAGTGGTAGAGTGCAGGCCCTGTGTTTAAGCCCCAGTACATACCAGCATGGCCCAAGAGATAGAACATCAGTTGTGAGTGAGAAAGCCAAACAAGAGTTAGAGACCCTGAGTTCAAGCCCCAATATCATAAAAAATAGTAACTAATCAATAGAAAAGCAGAGAAAACCCAAAAGAAAAGTAAAATAAACTTTAATCTTAATAGTAAATGATAACTACTGACATTTTATTGATTTCTACCTGTACTTTATTTTCAGAATATTATTCAGAATAATTATTTGTTTATATAAAATGACATTTAAAAATTGTGATATTTTCCCATAATTCTTAGAAAGCTTTTTGGTAGGCCTCAGAACTGAAACATTCAGTTTCAGTTTAATAAACCAGAAATTGTAGCTGAAGTCGATAAAGACAGTAACATTTCAGTTTAAGGTTAATCTTTAATGTATATTTATGAGATGTCACAATTCCGTTATGAAAAGTGTGAATACATTTTCTCCAAGCCTTAATCAATCAGTTTCTTTCAAAGAATTTCAAGGTAATGAGCTAATAATAGAACTCTCATAAGCCACTTTCTCTTTAGAGTTAGGCAGTAACCTGGCAGTACCACAGGCAAAAATGGCTTCAGTACTGAAGTCCCCATTGTGGAAAGCTGTCTTCAGGCATCAGATTTGTCCAGGGTTGGAATTAGAAGCAATCTGGCCCACTCACCAACATCAGAATGAGAAGGAGCTATTTATTTGTCTGTCAACTGTCTGGGTGAAAGTTGTTTATTAATACTTATTATTTTAAGTTGTAAATGTTAGTGTTATCACCTCCATTAAGCTGCTAGCTACTGTGTTAACTCAAGGCACTAGTGTTCCATGGTGTTCAAAAGTATGTAATGAATGCCTCTTTCGTGAAATATAACTTTTTGCAGTAAACATCTCTTAATGGTGTCATCAAGTATGCAAATGTCTACTGAGCCACACTTTAATAATTTGTGTCATCTCTTTTGGTCTCCATTCAGCTGTAGTAGGTGTGTAATATTTTAGAAACAAAACAAGGTAGCTCTTTGTTTCTACTTCTTATCCCTCTCTTTTCTTACTCTGCTATTTGATTCCTCTTTTTTTCTTCCTTTCTCTTCTTTTTCTTCTCTCCTCCCAAGTATTCTTCCTCCAATGATTCTTCCTCTACTAGTCTCTGTGGTGAATCTAATTCTGCTAGATTTTCTTCTTTTGGTCCTATGACAGTCCACATGCTTTTCTTACATCTCACTATTCTGCCTTTTTATACTAACTTATTCCTCCTTCTCTAAGGCATAAGCTTTATTCAGGCATCTTTCCCTTTCTCACAATCTCAGACTTTGTCCTCTCTTCTCTCTTTTCTGTCCCATTTGTGGGAATAATTCCAAAATATTAGTTACCAGCTCTGGTTCTCCCAGGGCCTGTTATGTATCTTCCCATTAAGTGTTTCCCTTTCAATCATTCTGAATCCCATTACTTCCAAAGGGTAAAACCATAATGTCTTCTCAGTTCATTTCGGTCATGGTCATTGTTTGCCCAGACCTGTCCTTCAATCACTGCTCTCTATCTATCCTTCATCCCTGTGCTGCTTGTGCCCTTCCTTTCTAGTCAACTGCAAGCCCTTCTTTGTCCCTTCCTCCTCAACTTTACTCTTCATTTCTGCTTTCCTTCACCTTTATTTAGACTTTCATCTTGTGCTTGCATTATTACATTGGTACTCCCAAGTCTTTTTGTTTTTTGTTTTTGTTTTTATTTAAATCATTACATTATCTTGTCATTACAATGCCAAGCTCAATTAATGGCTCCCCATTGCCCACAGCGTGAAATCTAATCCCCTCAATGTGACAGTCAAGGCTCCCTGCTGTCTCCTTTCACCTTACCTATCTGATTCTAGTACACATCACTCCCCAGCTGAGACATAAGGCCAGGTCCCTCTCTTGCTCTGCTAGTAGTTGTGTTTCTTTTTCCCCCCAAGATCATCTTTATGTAATAGAAAATGGTAAACGGCAACTTTGAAGCCAGGTGCTGGTGGCTCGTACCAGTAATCCAACCTGCTACTGGGGGGGAGGGGGTTGGGGGAGTGTGGTTGGTGATCAGGAGGAACAAAGTTCAAAGCCAACTCATGCAAAAAAGTTAGTGAAATCCTGTCTCAGCCAATAACTGTGTGTTGTGGCAAGAACCTGTCATCCCAGATACCTGGAAAAACAGAAAGAATAAATAGGATGATAGTGGTCCAGGCCACTCCCAGCATTAAAAAAAAAAATGTTAGCTGGGCGCTCGTGGCTCATGCCTGTCATCCTAGCTACTCAGGAGGCTGAGATCTGAGGATCATAGTTGACAGCCAGCCGTGGCAGGAAAGTCCATGAGACTCTTATCCCCAAAGAACCACCAGAAAACCGGAGGTGGTGCTGTAGCTCAAGTGGTAGAGTGCTCCCCTAGAGCTGAAGAGCCGAGAGATAGTGCTCAGGCCCAGGGTTCAAGCCCGTGACCAACACACACACAGAGTCAGATCCTAACTCATAAGTAACCAAAGCAAAAAGTACTTAGTGTTCAAGTAAGCAGAGTGTCTGCAAAGCAAGTGTGAGGCCCCGAGTTCAACTTCCAGACCAACTGAAAACGAAAAAAGCAAACATTTCTGTTCCCCTTCTCTCCACCTACATTTCAAGTGTCTCAAAGTGCACGTGTGTTCCCCTCCCCAGTGTGGCTTCCTCACTGAACGCTGCTGTGGACATTGGAACCCGGGTGCTCAGCAGATGGCCTGGGGTTGGGAGCCTGGACAGTGAGACCCAAGTGTGCTGAGGAATCCCCCACAGGGAGTGAGTGCACATTTTGTGAATGGGCTGAAGAGCCCCTTGTGGCACGGAGCACCGTAATGGGACACAGGTCCAGCTCAGGCCTACTCACCCCTCTGCTTACTGTACTCAAAGGGTCGACCATCTAGCTGGACAACTTGAACTCAGCACCTCTCGACAGTGGGCTCATGGGCCGTGGTGAGAGCTCCAGCTCTTGGGAAGTCTCACGAAGGATTGGGGTCTCGCTTTTCCAGACATTTCCTCAGAAATGACTTCTGGGTAGGGCGACTCAGAATATCTGGCTGGCTTTTCCTCCATATAGGCATAAAATACCCGTTTGTCTTCCTCTGCCCCCAAAATTCCATCACTCCTTGGATCATCTCCCCTTCCATCTCTCTTTCCATTTGGCCTTCAGTTCTCTCTTCCGTTTCACCTTTGGCCTCTCCTTTGGTCTCCCCTTCGGTCTCCCCTTCCATCTGCCCTTCCATCTCTCCTTCAGTTTCCCCATCAGTTTCCGCTTCTGTCTCCTCTTCTGTCCCGCCTCCGCTCCCTCCTCTGGTGTCTCTCTGGTGTTGGTCTTGTGCTTCCCCTTTGGGCCGCTCCAAAGCACCTGCAGGGTTTTCAGCTGTGCTATTCTTCCCTGCCAGTGATGCCATAGAGTCTTCCACATCCTATTGCTCTTCCTCTAAAGTCGATCTGCCTTCCAGGGGAAATCAAGGCATCCGCAGGACCCTGGCACAGAGCACAGCTGGGCAGCTCGCCCTGCGCCACGTGCACACAGGGCCGGGCCCCAGGGCTGCTGGCCACCCTTGAGTGGGCAAGGGGCAGGGCGGGCTTCATCCTGGCCCCTGCGCCCCGGCCATAGACCTGTGTCCCACATCCAGGAGAGCTTAGCACCACTGTTGCCATGGTTTCTATAGGGATCCAAGGCCAGGTAGAGGAGGGAAGCGAGCATGGGAGTGGTAGGGTGGGAAGGGAGGGAGGGAGGGAGGACGCATCGCCCTGAAGAGTGGGGCTGGGGCTGTGTGGGCAGAGCGGGCAGATGTGGGGAGAGCTCTGAGATGAAGGATGGGAGGCTGTAGTGCAGCACACAGCTGCAGAGCGCAAAACCTCTCCCCTCCCCCCTGCAGGCCCCGCTGCCCCTGTCCCCATGACTCATGGGTCTCCCCTCTGCCCCCTTCTCTCCCCTCCACCCCACGCCACCCCCAATGGCCGGTCCCCCGATGCCTAATAGTTGTGTTTCTTAGAGTCACAACTGCTCATCCTCCAGGATATAGCCCTTAGCCCTGTCCTCCAGGAGGCTTTTCTTGATTACTTTAACCTGCCTGGAATTTTCTCCTTTGAATACTTAGCATTGGGTATCCCCTCTAGACATTTGGCACCAGCCAATGTTTTGTTTTATGGTACTGCTAGTTTTAATGTTCTTGTTTTATTTATATACCTTTTTAAAAACCCATATGTTTGTCTGTTCTCTCTAAAATAGAACAAGCACTATACTTTATGCTTCCATTTTGACTTAGTAGGTACTCAGCAGATTTTTTTATACGTGATTTTTTTTTCCTGTTCCCAGATTAAGAAAATCCCTGACAATCCTTACCAGCATTTTCTCCTTGATTTTGCCCAGTTTGCCCAGTCAGATCCTGCTTAGAATTTCTGTGGGCCAAATTCAGAACTGTTCAACGGATTAATAGAGGCATGTAGAAAACAGGCCCCAAAGACAGATATAGTTGCTGCTTTCACAATTGATCAAGCTGTGAATGCCACCTTTGCTGCTCTGGTGTATCACACTCCAGATTTATGTGAGCAGCTGCAAAAATATGGTAACTTATATTACAGGGAATATGTTTGATCTGAGGACTCTTTGCTAAGGTTTAAGAAGGCCTAACTTGGGCTGGGAAGGTGGCTCAGTGGTAGAGCACTTGCCTTGCATGCATGAGGCCCTGGGTTCAATTCCTCAGCACCACATAAGCAAAAAGATAAAAAGCCAGAAAGTGGTGCTGTGGCTCAAGTGGTAGAGTGCTAGCCTTGAGCTGAAGAGCTGAGGGACAGTACCCAGGCTTAGAGTTCAGGCCCCATGACTGGAACTCCCCCAAAAAACTTCTAAAACAAAAAGAAGGCCTAACTTAAGTGAAGATTTTTTTAAAAAATGAACAGATTACTATACGTTCTTCTTGTTAGTTTTACTTGGTGGTGAAGAGATTGAGGGCCAGTTGATGGTTAGTAGATTGTAGTGTTCAGTAAATAGCCTTGACTTTAAGAATTAGTAGATGCTTTATCCTTATTCAGAATTCTCATGGGAAACTGCTAAGTAGTTGAATTGAAAGAAAAATTAATGTGGGATGTAATGCAACCTCAGAAACTCAGGTTGTTCAGCTGTAGGTTAACCAAAAAACCTTTCTGCACTTTGACATTGTCCTCTGTAAAATTAGGTTAGTATTGATTACCCCTAAAAATATAAGAAATTCTGATTAGAACCTACAATGTTATTGAATATGCTAATAACATGTAGAAGGAAGAAGATGTAGGTATTAACTATTACCTTTGGACTTGCAGCTTCTTTATGGCATATCCCAGGAGGCTTTCTTTGGGGTTAGCCTGGTTCTCACAACTTTCTTTTTGTCCCCCAGTTTAGCATCTTTGTGAAATGAATACATACACACACACACACACACACACACACACACACACACACACACACACACACACACACACACACACGTGTGTGGGGGGCTGCATGTGTGTGTACGTAACCTGCAGCCTAGTAGAACCTACAAAAAAAATGTCTCCCTGTATACTCATGTACATTGAAGGGAAAAGCATTTCAAGCCCTATCTAAAGATAAGGTATGGATTTTCAGAGCACTTTTGCAGGACACGTTCTTCTAAGTTCAGAAGAAATAAGCAAGCATAAATACCTTTTCAGAGTAGGTGGTTCTTGCTCTTGTTCCTGTTAAAATTGCCTTTATGGTTCTATAATCTGTACCACTCCTTTAATCTCACATTGCAGGTTATATTTCCTAGTTGTAAAACATCTTGGTGACTTCTTCTTAATTCTTATCTCCTTTAAAAATCCACTCAAGGGCTGGAGTATAGCTCAGCGGCAAAGTGTTTATCTGGCAAGTGGACATCCTGTATTTTATCCCCAGTACAAAAAAAAAGAAAGAAAAGAAAAGAAAAAGAGCCACACAAAACTACATTGAGACATGAATAGAAACAAATGTCATGTGGAAAAGTATATCTACCATGAACATTGTGGGGTATATCTCCCTTGAGCAGTGTAGGGTAGGTGAAGTAATCCACATGTTGTTTTTTGTTGTTGTTGTTTGTTTTGTTTATGCCAGTCCAGGGGCTGGAATTCAGGACCTGGGCACCATCCTTGAGCTTCCTTTGCTAAAGGCTAGTATTCTATCACTTGAGCCACAACACCCCTTCAGGCTTTTTCTGAGTAGTTTATCAGATACAGACTTTTCCATCTGGGCTGCCTTCAAACAATGATCATTAGTTTACAGCCTCCTGAATAGCTAAGATTATAAGCATGAGCCACTACCACTTGGCTTCCACATGGTTTTGTTTTTTTTTTTTCCTTAAATCATGAGACTGACTGGAATTGGCGGAGTGTTCTTGGGCTCTAAGATTCAGCTTTTTTTTTCTTTTCTTTTCTTTTTTTTTCTTTTGCCAGACATGAGGCCTGAACTCTGGGCCTGGGGGCTGTCCCTCAGCTCTTCAGCTCAAAGCTAGCACTCTACCACTTGAGCCACGGTGTCACTTCCTCCACATGTTTTTTTGAAGGAAAATAAAAATGTGTGTGTGTATAAACATATATAGTAATTAAGTTATAGTTAGAAAGCTGGATTATCTTTTTCATCAGAAAGATGAAAAACTTGTAGACTAAAAGTTGAAAACAGTTGACTTGCCTTGTGGGGGAAAATTTAAACACATATGTGTTTGCAATAGAGAATCACACGATCAGAAATGGAAACTAGGCTGGGCGCTAGTGGCTCAGGCCTATACTCCTAGCTACTTAGAAGGCTGAGATCTGAGGACCACAGTTCAAAGCCAGCCCAGGCAGGAAAGTCCATGAGACTCTTACTGACGATAAACCAATCAGAAAACCAGAAGTGGTACTGTGGCTCAAGTGGTAAGAGCACTAGCCTTGAACTGATGAGCTGAGGGACAGCACCCAGGCCCAGAGTTCAAGTCTCATAACCAACCAAAAAGAAAAGAAAAAGAAATGGAAACTAGTCTGGCACCAGAGGCTCACGCCTATAATCCTAGTACTCAGGAGGCTGAGATCTGAGGATCTCTGTTTGATGTCAGCCCTGGCAGAAAAGTCCATGGGACTCGTATCTCCAATTAATTACCAAAAAAAAAAAAAAACCCAGAAGTAGGGCTGTAGTTCAAGTGGTAGGCCTTAAGTATATAAGCTGAAGGACAGTGCTCAGACCCTTAAGTTCAAACCCCAGGCCCAGGACTGGTCTAAAAAGAAAAGAACACCAGTAGCTGATGCTTATAATCCTAGCTATTTAGGAGGCTGAGATCTGAGGATTGCAGTTTGAAGCCAGTCTACACAGCAAAAACCTTGAGACTCATCTCCAGTTAGCCAACCCTACTGCCCACTCCCCTCTAAACAATAATCAGATCTGGAGTTGTGGTTCAAGTGGTAGAACTACATCTGTGAGCAAAGAGAAAAGCTAGAGAGTTAGGGCCAGAGTTCAAGCCACAGTAGTGATACAAAAAGAATAAGAATTAGAAATATCATACATAAATACTTGTCCTTTTTTTTTTTAATTTCAGTGTTGGGGATTGAAACCAGGACTTCACAAACTAGGCAAGCACTCTGCCACTGAGCTACATCCTCAACCCCTTTGCTGTTTGAAAGGCATATATTTTATCTGTGCTCTTTCTGTGAATGCCTTTACAATACAGATACTGCATCAAAGAAATACTCACAAGATCTTTTTCTTTTAATCAGCTGTGGGGCTTGAACTCTGGTTTTAGGCACTGTCCCTGTGCTCTTCAGCTCAAGGCAAGCACTCTACCACTTGAGCCACAGCACCACTTCTGGTTTTTTCTGTTCATGTGATACTGAGGAATTGAACCCAGGGCTTCATGCATGCTAAGCAAGCACTCTACCATTGTCATATTCCCAGCCCTTCTTAAAACTTTCTTACAAACTTATTTTGGGCTGAGAATGATAGCTCAAGCCTCTAATCCTAGCTACTTGGCTGATCCAGGCAAAAAATGTTCTCAACACTCAACCAGTGGCTGGGTGCCTGTCATTCCAGCAAAACGGAGAAGCACAAATAGGAGGATTGGTCCAGGATGGCCCAGATAGAAAGCAAACCCTATCACCAAAATAACCCATGCAAAAAGGGCTAGCACAGTAGCTCAGGTGGTAGAGAACCTGCCTAGCAAGCATGGGGCTCAGAGTTTAAACCCCAGTGCTGCCATAAATATATTTTTGGGGGGGATAACTAGTTATAAAAATACACTCATTCAAGTAGAAACAAAGAAAAGCTTAAAGTAATTATCAACTCTATTCACCCCATGTGAAGAGCACCTCTCAAAATTTTTCTAAATACTCCACTAGTCTTTTATCTAGATGTATTCATATATATAATCTATCATGTTACATATTACATATATTATAAATTATTTTACTGTTTTACTTTTGTCAGTCATGGGGCTTGAACTCAGGGCCTGGGTATTGTCTCTGAGTGAATTCAAGGCTAGTTTTCTACCACTTTGAACCACAGTGCCACTTCCAGTTTTCTAATAGTTAATTGGAGATAAGAGTCTCACAGGGCCAGGCACCAGTGGCTCATACCTGTTATCCTAGTTACTCAGGAGGCTGAGGAATGTCCCTGAGACTCTTTATCTCCAATAAACCACCAGAAAACCAAAGTGGCGCTGTGGCTCAAGTGGTAGAGTGCTTAGCCTTAAGCTTAGGAACAGCATTCATGCCCAGAGTTGAAACCTTATGACTGACCAAAAAAAAAAAAAAGTCCGACAGGACTTTCCTGCCCAGTCTGGCTTTTAACCACAATCCTCAGATTTCAGCTGCCTGAAGTAGCTATGATTACATGTGTGAGCCACTGTGCCCTAATATTTTACTCTTTTAGAGTGAGTTTTTTTTGTTTTTGTTTTTTTAATGCCCATCTTGGTGCTTGAACTCAGGACCTGGGTGCTGGCTTCTTCTGCTCAAGGCTAGCCGACTGCCACTTAAGTTACAGTTCCACTTCTAGACTTTTCTGAGTATTTTATTGGAGGTGAGAGTCTAATGGACTTTCCTACGCAGGCTAATTTCTAACTGTGATCCTCAGATCTCAACCTACTGAGTTGCTAGGATTACAGACATGAGCCACAGGTGCCAGGCTGAGATCATTTTGTTTATACTGTTTCAAAATTTATTTTTTATTTAACATACCATGAATTATTTTCTATTATAAAATTCAATTTTAGTAATAAACTTACTTTTAGTATTTTTATTTTAAATTTCAGAGTTTATCCACTTTAAATAGTAATTCCATTTTAGAAATATTTATTTGAAACAGGTTAGTCTGAAGTAACATAGGGAACCCAATCAAATATTTGTCACTTAATTAGTGCTTTTCCCCCAAGGCTTTTATCATCCTTGTCTGTGTGTCAGGAAAACTTTTTCTTTGTTTCAGGAAATTCAAAGAATATTTTGTGTGCAATGCTGCATTAGTGAATTGTGTTAACTGAATGTAATTTCTTCTTCTCTCCTTTCCCTAGTAAATAGTGGGGTCAAGATAGCTCTGAGTGAAGAGTTTGCACAGGTGTATTCCCTGGCAGAAGGGATTCGAATATGGATAGTAAGATTTTCCTTCTCATGTGATTTTCATTTAATTTAGGTTTTCCCACTATGGTATTAGAATTAAGGTAAGAAATCTTTTTCCCAAGAGTATTATGTTATGATTTTTTTTCCATTCCTGAGGCTTGAACTTAAGGCCTGGGGATTGTCCCTGATCTTCTCTTGCTCAAGGGTAGCACTCTACCACTTTAGCCACAGCACCATTTCCAGCTTTTTCTGATTATGTGGTACTGAGGAATTGAACCCAGGGCTTTGTGTATGCTAGGCAAGCAATCTACCACTAAACCACATTCCCAGATCTTACGAATTTGAAAAAAAATAAATTTCAGGGGCTGGGAAGGTGGCTCAGTGGTAGAGTACCTGCCTTGCATGCATGAGGCCCTGGGTTCGATTCCTCAGCACCACATAAGCAAAAAGAAAAAAGCCGGAAGTGGCAGTGTGTCTCAAATGGTAGAGCGCTAGCCTTGAGCTGAAGAGCTGAGAGACAGCGTCCAGGCCCAGAGTTCAGACCCCACAACCGAACCAAAAAAAAAAAAAAAAATTCAGTGTAATGAATAGGCTTAAAGTAATTTAGAATCCTTGAAATCATAACTTAGTGTTAAAAATGTTTAGAGTAAACATTAAAGGGGTTCAAACCCCTTTCATATCTTTCAGTAAACCCAAAGTAATACCACTGTGGGCAATTCCTCATATATGGAAGATACTGGCAGCCGTTGATAGTGTCAGTAAGGTAAAAGATCTGTGACATATTTGAAAAATAACTGCAACATTGGTTGTGACAGTGCAACCTGGAAGAACTAAATGTCTGTTGGTGGGGAAAAGAAAAGGAATTGGAGTGGGGCACAGGTGGCTCATGCCTGTAATCCTAGCTCCTCAGGAGGCTGAGATCTGAGGATCACATTTCAAAGCCAGCCCAGGCAGGAAAGCCTGTGAAACTTTTATCTCCAATAAATGACCAGAAAACCAGAAGTGGCCTGTAGCTCAAGTGGTAGAGCACTAGCTTTGAGCTGAAGAGCTCAGTGACAGCACTCAGGCCTAGAGTTCAAGCCCCATGACCAACAAAAAAAAAAAAAAAGAAAGGAATTGTATATTAACATATGATATGAGTAATATTACATTGCAACAAAAAAAGTGGAAGAAATAAAGCCACATGTATCAGCAAGGTCATCTTTCCATAGATTTGATAAAAGAAAAAAAGAAAAGTGTAAATATGCTTAAGTATGATAATTCTTATATGTTTTAATACAAGACAAATTTTCATGTTATATATAAATGAGTGATATAATTATACAAATACATAGAAATGCTTAACACTGAAATCAGGAGAATTGTTTTTGATTCTTAGGTATCACAGTAGTTAAACATTACTGATATTCTTTATATTCTTTATATTTTTTTGCCAGTATGGGACTTGAACTCACATGGTGTATATTTGTACGCATCTTTAACCCTGGATAGTAATTGAGAAAAAAATATAAGCAAATGGGCAGAGAAAAGATAACAAAATTGAAAGCAAAAGCCAGGTGGTACCAGTGGTTCATGTCTGTAATCCTAGCTATTCAGGTGGTTGAGATCCAAGGAATGGGGTTCAAAGCCAGTTCTAGACAGACACATTTGGGAGACCTTTGTTTCCATTTAATCAACAAAAAGCCAGAAGTAGAGGTGTGGCTCAAATGGTAAAGTGCCAGCCTTGAGCAAAATCTTTTGAGAGGCTCAGTACTGATAGAAAAGGAAAAAAAAGAAATTGAAAGCAAAAGACTTAATTATAGTAACTAAAAAAGAATAGCTTTTGCAACTGAGATGAAATAATCATAGGGCTTGTGAAGGATTTGAGTAGTGAATAAGAAGGAGGAATTTAGGATAGTTCAATTTTTGATGGATTACTTGGTAGGAAGGAGAAGCATTGATCAGGATAGGAAAAAGCAATCTTTGATTTATGAATTAGGAAAGAAATTCAGCTTTGGACCTGTTATCTGAGACATCTAGCTAGAGAACGTGGTGAATAATCTAAGTGACTGATGTGTCAGAGACATATGAAGACAGAGGGTGACTTTAATTTATTTTTAATAGTTATTTTTATTAAAAGTATGAGTTTACAAACACACAGCCTTGGTCTGACTAGACCATGGTTATTGCCCAAATTATACTGGATAGTTAGAAACTAAAGTAAACAAAATCTCTTAGGAGAAATCAAAAGGCATCATCATCAGATGGAAGGAGGAGAATCAGCTGGATGAGTTAAATCAGTGGTAGAGTACTCAATATAAAAAATGGTAGAACAAGATTCAAAAAAGTGTGCTAACAGAGAAACCATGTGGTAAGATTTGAAAGAAAAGAGTTTCTAAGAAACTCAGCCACATAGTTTAGGTGAAAACTTTTTGGCTATTGACAAGGCATGCTATAGATAATGCTCTGGTGAGCATAGAATAGACTGCCAACACACAAGATACTGGCTTTCTGTTTGAGACCTTGGCCTCTCTTGTGCCTTCTGCCTGGCTGTCAGCATTGTGGACCATGCTGTGATCATTGCCTCAATCTGTTCTCATAGTACCCTCCTCTGCCTGAAGTCTCAGCATCACCTAGAGTTGTCCCCTCATCAGGGTAGAACAGAGTTCAAAATTTAAGAACAAACTGGGTGCCAGTGGCGCATACCTGTAATCCTGTACTCAGAAAGCTCAGATCTGAGGATCATGATTTGAAACCAGTCCAGGCAAAAAAAAAAAAAAAAAAAAGTTGATGAGATTCTTATCTTCAATTAAACACTAAACATCCAGAAGTGGAGCTATGGCTCAAATGATAGAGAACTAGCCTTGAATAAAAAGGGTAAGGGAGGGCTGGGAAGGTGGCTCAGTGGTAGAGCACTTGCCTTGCATGCCTAAAGCCCTGGGTTCGATTCCTCAGCACCACATAAGCAAAAAATAAAAAAGCCAGAAGTGGCACTGTGGCTCAAGTGGTAGAGCGCTAGCCTTCAGCTGAAGAGCTGAGGGGACAACGCCCAGGCCCAGAGTACAGGCCCCACAACGGGACCCCCCCCCCAAAAAAAAAGCTAAGGGACAGCATTCAGACCTTAATTTCAAGCCTCAGAACTCCACATACAGACAAAAAAATTAGAACAATTTTTGAAGCAAACTAGATATATGACTGTAGTAAGGCTTCCATTTCTCTAGACCTCAGCTGCTTTGTCTTTACTGGTAGGATTTAGAGAAAATCTCCTTCAGCACCAGTATTTTAAATTTTGTGAAATAATAAAGTCATATATATAAATTCCTTCCACATGAGCTGTAGGAGGTAGTTTTGTAGATAGGTCTTCAAAAGTAGTTTTGTGAACAGCTTCAAAGGATGAAGAAAACAAGTTTAGCCCACATCCTAAGTAGCTGGGCAATAGTTATGAAGTCTTCTATAATTTCAACACTGGGTGTTTCTGCAGTAGTTTTCTGTGCTGCCCTGCTGCTCTATCAGAACAGCTTAATTATGTGGTTCAAATCTTCTCGTTCCCCAGTTAGAGATGAATCAAAAGTCTCTGATGAACCTAGGGAATGAGGCTGAAGAAAAACTCAATTCAGAAGCTGTAGAGGTGAACCAAGAGAGCCAAGGTGAGTATGCAAATACCAGCCATGGTTACTGGTCCATCAGGTGTTTTGTTTTTGTTTTGTTCAGAACTGAGAGAACTTATGCCTGCCTTCTTGGTAATTCTTGTTGAGTCTGTTTTGACATAGGAAAAGTGATAAAGAAAGATGCTTAAGGTTGCATTCAAGGATATACCAAAAATGGGAAAATGTCAAAAAGAATTAATTCTTTACCAACATGCTCCAATTGGAACATCTTTCTAATTGCTTCTTTTAAGAGGCTTCAGATTCATGTATGCAGCTCAAAGAATTATGAAAGAATTGTATTAATTTTTTAAAATATCTTTGAAAATGTATTTTTGTAGAGAGCTAGGCTGAAACTTTTACAGGAAAAAAAATGTAATGCTTGGGCTTTGCATGGAAATCATCAGACCTTGGGAGTAGGGGAAACAAGATTAATTGAGTTGATAATTATTGAGACAGTGGGTATATAGAATAGACTTTTTACTATTCTTCATAAATATTTGAAATGTTCACTATAATAAAGCTTTTTTAAATTTTTTTATTGTGAAAATACTCTACAGAGGGGTTACAATTACATGGGCAAAAAAGTTTCAACATGATCTTGATTCATATAATTAAAGTTTGATTGTATTCTATCAGTAGATGCAGAATTCATGAAGATCAAGTGTAAATAGATTCTTTTTTTCTCTGAAAGTAATTCCTTAGTTTAATTTTTTTTTTATCATTTTATTTTTTTGCACTTAGCAAAAGAATGTATTCAGAAAAGTCTTCCATTACTAAAATTTTTGCCCATGGACAAAAGTTCAGAAGAAACCTTTGACAAATTGGTGATTATCAATGAAACCGATCATCTCCAGCCACTAGACAGGCACCAGAAGTCAAGCTCTGTGGTAGAAGAGCATTTCCAAGCCTCAGCATCTTCCACAGAAGCAGGCCCCTCAACTGTCGGAGACAAGAGTCTTGACTGGGAGGTCCCATCAAAGCTGCCACCAACTAGTGGGCCTCCCTCTGCAGAAATGCCCACTGCTGTGGAGCTCTCCTCACCTTCCACACCCACCCGGCTTACACCCTTCACCCAAAGGCGAATTTGGCTATTCTCTTTCAGATCCATGGAAGAAGCCAGACCATTGCCTACAGTAAAAGAGAAATATCCCGTGTTGAAGGATGCCATGGACTTCATTAAAGATCAATCACTCTCACATGAGAGGTGAGCCAGTCGTTTTCCCCAGTACTTTCTCTTTTCAAATCAGAGATATCCGGTTTAGGCAAAGGCTTGAAGTTCATGTCAACAGTGGACAAGTGGTATTTAAGATAGAACCAAACTTGTTTTATAATATTTAAGATAAAAAAGTGGTGAGTTTTCCCTTAAATGTTTTTCACTTAAGATTTGTGTATAATACTGCATGGAAAATATATCTCAGTAATTTTTTTAAGGAAGCATTTCCTTTGGTGGCTGCCACTTAAAAAATTGTTAGCCCTGGGAAAAATTCAGGTTTTGATCTTTTCTGACAGTCCATGGGCCTACCTACCTCCCTGAAAGTTAGTGAGGAATTTCCTAATCTTATGAATTAAAGCTTTATTTCTTGATAGACAAGTAAATGTATCAAAGTTTTTCAGAATTAGTTTTTCTAAATGAGTTGTGGCTTCACTCAATTTGTATGCAATTGATTTTTAATGCTGCTAAGTAACAGTAGTAGACAGTATATTATTCTCCTTTGCATGATGTATTTAATATCAACAGCAATACTTTCTTTTTATTCATAAAGCTTCAGAACTTGGGTGGAGGATAGGTGTGTAATTTTGTTTTTTTTTTCCTACCCTAACTCAGTTTCCTGCATATTCTGACTTGAGTTCTGTCTCCAGTGTTGTAAAGGTTCTTTCCTTAAAGAAAGCCCAAGCCAAGAGCATCCTGGAAGCCCTGAGGGTAATTCAGTACTGTACAGAATCCCTAGGACAGCCTCACTGCTTTCATCCACCATATATACTTTTCCTGTTGGAGCTTCTGACCTGCCAGAAAGATTCTACCAAGAAAGTACAAAGGACAAATCTGCAAAGAAAATAAGCTGAGGTCATTTTAAAGAAAAAAATGATCTTTTCTAATTAATAATTATCATTTCAATCTGGAAGACAAATGTACATTCATTCTTTTATCCTAAGGAAAAAAAGGATCATATCTTTTAGTAGGTACCATGGACATATGTATTCGCTGTGTTTTACCAGGAAGAATAATATTTTAATATTTCTCCTAGGCACATTATTATTTGGCTCCTGGAAAATGTGAGCTAAAATATGATATTAATTTACAATACTGATGTTAATTTAAGTGCTTCTCAAGGTGGTTCTAATCTTCACTCAATAATTTTGTTTTAGTATCTACTGTGCCAGGCACTGTTCAAAGTGTTATATATATTCAGTAGTGGACAAGACAGACCAAGTCCCTGTTTTGTTTTTGTTTTTGTCAGTCCTGGGGCTTGAACTCAGGGCTGATCACTGTCCCTGAGCTTTTTTTGCTCAAGGCTAGCACTCTACCACTAGAGCCAGTGCCACTTCCAGTTTTTTTTTTCTCGTTTATGTGGTACTGAGGAATCGAACCCAGGGTTTTATGCCTGTTAGGCAAGCACTCTACAAGCCCCCAATGCCTTATTCTAATTGAGCTTATATTCTCTTGAAGACTAAAAGAGAACTTTTTTTCGGTGGGGGGAAGGGGATGCTAGTCCTAGAGCTTGAGCTTAGAACCTGGACACTGCTCCTGAGCTTTTTTGCTCAAAGCTAGTGTTCTACCACTTGTACCACAGCTCCACTTCCATTAGTTTGTTGTTGTTGGAGGTTTTCTGTGATTAATTGGATACTCATGGCCTTTCCTGCCTGGGCAGGCTTTCCTGCCCAGGCCCAAGAGAGAGCATTTTTAAAACTTAATATTTTAAAATTTAGCAGGGCATCAGTGGCTTATGCTAACTGCTCAGGAGGTAAGATTTGACTATTGATGTTCAAAACCAGGCTGTGCAGAAAAGTCTGTGAGATTCTTATCTCCAGTCAACAATCAAAACCATTAAAGTGGAGATATGGCTTGAGTAGAGTACCAGCCTTCAACATAAAAGCCAAGTGAGAATTGTAACCCTGAGTTCAAAACCAAGTACTAGCAAGAAAAATAAAATAAAATAAATGAAGAAATATCAGGTAAAGTAAAATGGAAGATGAAAAATCAGATAGTAATACTGTCATGTGGCTGGTGATTTAATGTAGTTTGAGCTTATCAAGGAAAACTAGCCAAGAAGATATTACATAAAGCAGCAAATGAATGAGTAGATGAGATGACAGAGGCAGCACCAAAGGTAGAAGAAACGATGCAGAGCTCTAGGTTGAAGAACTAGCCCGAAGAGCTGACAGAAAGCTTGTATAACTGAGTGAAAGAAGATATGGTATAAGAGGTCACTCTTGGGGCTTGAACTCTGGGCATGGGTGCTGTTTCTGAGCTCTTCAGCTCAAGGCGAATACTTTACCACTTGAGCCATGGCACCACTTGTGGTTTTCTGGTGTTTAATTGAAGATAAGTGTCTCACAGACTTTCCTGCCTGGGCTGGCTGTGAACCAAGATCTTCAGATCTCAGCCTCCTGAGTAGCTAGGATTATAGGCGTGAACCATAAGTGCTTAGCCTGCTAGAGATTTTTGGAGCCCAGAAGTAACAAATTACTATTTGTGAGAGATATCCTTAGCTGTGTGTGACAGGGATGGAAGTAGAAAAAGCAGTGAGATACTGTAGCGCAGGCAACTGATGGTAATTATTTGTTCAGGGAGTAGTCCTGAAGATAGATAGAAAAATAACTAACATTCAGGATATATTTTGGTGGTAAAAGATTCAAGACTGATTGACCAAAAGGGTTGACACTGTCAAGATGCACTGTTTATATAAATTGACATGTTGAATTGAAACCCCCTATATACAACTATTTAAAGATAATTTTTAAATTATTAAATAAAACCATATTTGTTGACAGAGATTGAATAAAAGATAGGAATCATGGGAAAAGAAAAGAAAATCCTAGGATTGGGGCTGGAGCACCTAGGTAGACATTGCTGAGCTTCTCTGTCCATCTGTTATCATTAAGTCAGGCCCTTCTCTTCCAGACACATTTCTTCCATTCCTCATCATATCTCAGCATATACTCTGTGTCTTCAGATGGCTCTGGTGTCAGGCAAATTTTACTGAATAAATTCATGTTCTCCTCTGGGTAATCTGTCTTTTGTTCTGGGATTGTCAGGAAGAGGAAGAGCCACAGAGTTTTCCAATACTTCACAGACAACTTTCTTCTCTTTGCACCTAACTGTACAAAGGGGTTTCTTTGTGGTCTTTCCATATATGCATAGAATTTGCTTTAGTCAAACTCCCTCCCTCTGTTACTCTCTTCAACATCTATGATGTTTCATCTCCTGTGGAGTCTCTGTGCAGTAGCTATTGCTCCAGAATTTCATTTTACAAATAGGGCACTAAGGCATGGCAGCCAAGACCTGGCTGAAACTGAGATTCATTGGTGGCTATATTTTTATGTTTCTCCTGGAAGTGAGGCAGTCAGATTATCTCCAACCCTCATACCAAAGAACCTGTATCATAAGAGAGGATGCCAAGGTCCAGAGATGACTTAAAGTATTCAGGAGAGTGTCACAGGTTATATGTAATATAGGACTATTATATGGGAGAGACATGATCAGACACCAGTTTCGTCATGGGTCCTGGAACCAATCCCCATAGACACTGAAGGATGGTTGTATAGGAGACAAAATGTTATAGTGGTTCTGAATAAAACAGAAAAACCTAAAATATACCGAAAAATATTGCAGAATACCAGAAAATGACATATAATATACATATAATGTAAAATGTCAGAAAGGTTTGGCAACAAATACAGCACCTGGAGAAAGACATCTGCCCATAAGGAACCCCTTCCATAGTAAGAAGAAAGTTAGTATTGGGGTAAGGATAAGGATCTGCTTAACAAATGGCACTGGGATGCTGTAGAAGAAAAGTAAAGTTCAACTCTTACTTCAAAATGTAGCTTTAATCAAATAATTCTGAGTGAATATTTGTGTGTTCAAAAGAAAGAGAACCCTTAGTAAATCTTAGGATATATGAAAATCATAATTACCACAGAGAAAGAAATATTAAGCGAACAAGAAAGAGACCAAAAATATAAAGAAAGAGACTAACTAATCCATCTATTACTAGGAACTTATGTTTATGAAAATAATAAGAAAGCTAGGCACCAATGGCTTACAACCATAATCCTAGCTACTCAGGAGGGTGAAATCTGAGGATCCTGGTTCAAAGCCAGCACAGGCAGGAAAGTTCATGTGATTCTTAGCTTCACTAAACTACTCAAAAAAAGCCAGAGTGGGTCTGTGGCTCAAGTGGTAGCATACTCACGTTGAGTAAAAGAAGCTCAGGGACTATGCCTAGGCAGAGTAAAAGATGCAGGACCAGTCCCCCAGCCACCCCAAAAAAGAAAAGAATAAGAAAAATATATAAAGATGAAACATGTGCAAGAAAACCATCGTATGTATTAAGAGAAAACATACTCTGTTTTGTTCTGATCCTGGGGATTGAACTCAGTGTCTGGGCACTGTCTCTGAGCCTTTTTTTGCTCAAGGCCAGGGCTCTACCATTTGAGCCATATTTCTACTTCCAAATTTTTCTGAGTAATTTATTGGAGATGAGAATGTCATAGACTATATCTGCCCTGGTTGGCTTCAAACCACTATCCTCAGATCTCAGCATGAGGAGCTAAGTTTACTAGTGTGAGCCACCCAGTGAGAAAATATATTTTTAATATTTATAAGATTAATTACAAGATTTCCATTTCTTAACAAGTTGGGCAATGTCATTCTTTCTGATGGAGGCATAGAAATTTTATTAATTGAAGTAAGCCAGGCCCAAAGAAACATAAGTCCTATGGTTTCCCTTATTTGCAATAACTAATATATGTCTGAGACAAGCAGAAAAGTTCAGATAAATGAACTACAAACATATGCATTAATTCAGGTGAACCTGAGAAACATAATGTTGAAGTTCAATATACCACTGAAAAATCTAGGAAGTATAATCCCATTTTTATAAACTTACAAGATGCAATATTTGTATTTATGTCACCTTAAAGAAAGACAAAGAAGATGCTAATACTACGATTCTGAACAAGCTTTTTTTTAATTGTGAAAATACTATACAGAGTGGTTACAATTACATGGGCAAGATAAAAAATACATTTCTTATCAAGCACTGTAGCCTCCTCTTTTGTTTCCCCTTCTCATCCCTTCCCATCCTCCTCACCCCGCCCCGTGCCCCCACCCAAGATTCCCTCTCCACCCCGCACCAAAGTTGTAAAGTTTGTTTTCGACATAATGACTTGTACATCTCATTGTTGCAATGGGTCCTCCTCTATCTCTATTTAAATGACTCGTTTTTCCCCTTCCCTTCCACAAATTATACCGACATCAAATACAGTGAAAGCAGGGGTTATACCATTGGGGAGGGACATACATAGCAACAAAGAAATAATCTTAAAAATGTGTTAGAAACAATCACCTTAAAGAAAGAAAAAAAAACATTTGAATACATATCTTAGGGTTCATTTCCCTAACATCACCTTATCTGACCTTTTCTGCTTGACTCAGACATATACTAGATATTGCAAATAAGGGAAACCATGGGACGTATGTTTTTTGGGCCTGGCTTACTTCACTTAATATAATTTTTTCCAAGCCTTTCCATTTCCTAACAAATGGGGCAATGTCATTCTTTCTGATGTGTTGCTACCGCCTTGACCACCAAGGAAGACGCGACACCGAACTCTTCTCTCTGCAGTTTATTCAGGACCTTTGAGTAATCTTCTGACCCCAACCCCGGGAAGAATTCCCCACCGCCTTAAGTACTGCTGGGTAGCCAACCCTGATACGCCACGAGGGAACCACCAATAGGTTCAGGTACGTGGAAGCAAGCCAGATTCTTTGCCTTAGCCATATAAGGAGTTGTTTACCACAGAGAGCACTCGCCATCTGAAGGCAGAGGGTGGAAGCCGGCACCATCTTCCAGGTGCGGCTGCACACATCTCTCTACAGTTCCCCCTTTTTTGTTTAAAGAACACAGATGAGAACAGAGGTCTGATCCCTGTTGTGCAATGCAAGGACTTCATACAAGCCTTCTCCCAGAGGGCGCCTTCTCTAGGGATGACTCAGCCTGTCCATTGATTCATTATTCACAAGGACGGGAAAAGGCGAATCAAACCCGTGTGCAATCAAACATGCTCTCCTCGAGGGCAAAACTCATGCCTCTCAACTGCAGTACTTTGGCTTTGCAATCTGTGTTCATTGTTTTAGGGTGACAAGCCACGCTTGGGGGAACTGACCTGCTCCAATGGCTGTAAAGGCTTGGAAAATCATGGCTGCACTGCGATGCTGAGAACCTCTAATTTGGCAAATGCACCACAGACATACCAAGGAGGCTAACACCAGGAGGCCTGTCAGGGCTCCCAAACCCGCCCCTCCGTAAGATGATTCATAGCAGTGGAGATCCACAAAGATAACCCCTCCGCCAATCCGGCATCCACTCGGGTCGAGTTCACCATGACGATGGCAAGCCTGAGCTGTTCCATCAGGCTATCGAACTCCCTAGTTCAATTACATAAAAGATAACTAGACAACTGTTTAGACAAATTTACAGCGTTTTTTGAATAGGTTTTTTCCTGGGCCTGAACTCTGGGCCTGGGCACTGTCCCTCAGCTCTTCAGCTCAAGGCTAGCGCTCTACCACTTGAGCCACAGTGCCACTTCTGGCTTTTTTCTTTTTGCTTATGTGGTGTTGAGGAATTGAACCCAGGGCCTCAGGCATGCAAAGCAAGTGCTTCTCCACTGAGCCACCTTCCCAGCCCCATTCTTCTGGGTTAATTGCACCACAGCAGCAGCTAATCCAGCATTAGTTAGTGGTCCGCCCAGCTCTCTGCAAAATCTCATCCATGCTTCTAGTCCCCTATTCTTATATGGGGTTATGGTGGCTCTGCATTCCTTAGTGCACTGCTCGTAAACAAGCTGTTTAATTAATGGCATGGCTACGTCTGGGTCACCAAAAATTCTGCCAGCAGCCTCGACCATACGAGCAACAAAGTCCGAAAATGGCTCCATAGAGCCCTGCAGGATTTTGGTGAGATTGCCACTCACCTCGCCTTTATTTGGTAAGGCCTTCCATGCCTTTATGCCTATTTTATTGATTTATTCATAAACTTGAACCGGGTAGCCTATCTGCTGATTGGCGAATCTCCCCTGTCCAAGCAGCATATCTCTGTCCCAAGCTGGGTTTCCCGCAACCTGATTGGCTGCAGCCTCTTCACTAGCAAATTCAATCAAAAAGGCCTTCCTATCTAAATACTGACCTGGGCTCAAACAAGCTCGTGCGAGCCCACTCCAATCACCGGGTGTCATGCAGTGTCTGTTTAGGGCTTCCACCTGGGCTACAGTAAAGCACGCCATGATTCCGTATGTCCGCACAGACTCAGCTAAAGATTTTATGACATTAAAATCTAAGGGTTCATGATACTGCTGTCCCTGTGGATCCTGAAATATTGGACAGGCTAGATGTAACTCCGTTCTGACTGCTTTCCACACGCCTGGGCTGAAAGAATAGCCGGGGCTGCTACTTCCAGGGTCCTCCGCAGAGAGCGGAGGGGCCGAAGGTGTGCCTAGTGTCATGAGTTATCTTTAAAGGTGGAAAATACAGGGCCAAATAGAGAGGATCCTGTAAACAAGATGGAGAGACAGGGAGTGTTAATGGAGGGCGCCAGTTGAACCATCTCCTGGTTCCCCAGGTCAGAAGAATAGTGGGGGATCTCTTGATGCAGGAGTACCAGACAAGAAGGGCAGAGCCGAAACTTGGCCTTGGGAGTTGTAGGGAGGGGACTTGTAGGAGGTCAGGCAAGGTGCATCTTGGGAGACTCCCTGCTAGGATGTAATGGTGTGACAGGCGTGAGCCAGAGCCAGGGAGGGGCTTAGAGGAGTTATTGTGGGAAGAGGTGGGGCAATAAGAGGTCTATATAAGGCAGGCAGCTGGTGGACCGGGTCACTCTGGACACAGCTGCCGAGAGGACCAGGAGGAAGCTTACGTGCCTCACAGCAACTGATGAGAAGAAGAGTGCCCAGAGCACAGTGAGTGACCCATGTCATTCAGGAACCCAGGTGAGTGGCCTGGACATCTCTTTAGACATAGACGGGGTTGGCAAAAGGATGGAGGCAGCCCAGTGGGAGTGCAGACCCATGAGGCAGATTCAGGAGCGCCTGGCCTCCAGCACAAATGCAGATGAGCTATACAAATCCTTGAGGCTGCTCTCAGTCATGGCCATCACGGCAGAAATCCTTGCCACCACGGGTGTCAGAGAGACAGTGAAGGGTTTTAGGAAGTACCAGCAGGTGGACAGTTTGGCCAAGGAACTGTCCAAGTGCTGGAAGTCCTTGTCTGTGCTGAGGCACAAATCAGAGGCTCTGAGCCAGGTTCCTGAGCAGGATGGCGGTCAAGAGCCCAGGAAGGATGATCTGGGAGAGGAGGGGTGGAAGAGGATGAGGGAGCGGGAGCCAGAGGACATGTTGAAGTCCTCTAATGTAGATCCCTTCTCTCAGAGTAGGGCGAGTGACCCTCAGCATCCAGGAACCCATGTGAGTGGACCCAGTATCTCTGTAGACTTGGTTGGGGGTGGCATTGGGATGCAGACGGCCGAGTCTGTGTGCAGAGTTGTGCAGTAGCTCCAGGAGCACCTAGCCTCCAGCACAGACACGGATGAGCTTCTTAATTCCTTGAGGCTGCTCTCAGTCATTCACATGAAGGCAGAAATCCTTGCCACCACGGGTGTCAGAAGGGTAGTGAAGAGATTTAGGAAGCACCCAGAGGTGGCTGGTTTGGCCAAGGAACTGGACAAACACTGGAAGACCTTGGCTGTGCTGAGCCACAAATCCGAGGCTATGAGCCAGGTCCCTAACCAGGATGGAGGTCTAGAGTCCAGGAAGTATGATCTTGGGCAGGGGGAGGGGCAAAGGGAGGTGGAGGATGGTGACAGGGAGCAGGAAGACCTGCTGAAGATGTCAAATGTGGATCTGTTCTCTCAGAGCAGGGCGAATGAACCCCTAGATCGAGTAGTCCAGGTGTGTGGTTCCCGCATCTCTGTAGATGTGGCCAGGGGTAGCATGGGGACGCAAACCACCAAGTGGGTGTGGGAAGCCATGCAGCTGCTCCAAGGGCACCTGGCCTCTAGCACACACTCAGAGGAGCTCCGAAAATCCTTGAGTCTGCTGTCAGTCTTGCCCATCACAGCAGAAATCCTTGGTGCCATGGGTGTCAGAGAGATAGTGAAGGGTTTTAGGAAGCACCCGCTGGTAGGCAGTATGGCAAAGAAGCTGGACACACGCTGGGAGACCTTGGCTCTCCTGGGCTGCAACACAGCACTTCTTTCAGCGCTTCTACACCAGGTCCCTGAACAGGATGGCACTCAAGAACCCAGAAAGGAGGCTCTTGGGCTGTCAGAGTCAGGGTGGAGCCAGAGGACAAGTTGAAAGAGTCTAGTGTGGTTTGGGGTTGGGGGGATGAAACGGCACTCGAGAGGGGAGACCGCAACTCTGGGCCAGAGCCCCCATGGCCTGGGGAGCTGTGTGAGTTCCAGGGACCTGGCAAGCGGTCTGCCAACCCCTGTCCCAGGAGCAGGCTGGAGAAGCATCCCGGAATGGTCCCAGAGTCTTCTGGGGGCAGCAGCAGGCCTCATCGTTGGGCTGTGGACAGCTCTGGAGTCTCGCAGGACCCTGGGCACACTGGTACCTGGGACATGCCTGGCAACGCTTGCCTTCCAGTTCCACAGTCTCAAGACCCACCAGGGTTCCCACAAGAGGGTCTCCCTTGGGAACCCCAGGGACAGGGTGGGGCCAGACCAAAAGAGGGGTGCCGATCCTCTATAGAGGGGAAGAGAGGTTCAGGCCGGCTGCTTTCTAAGGTCAAACAGACCTCTGGCAACCCAGAGATGCAGGCAGTGAAGCTGTGCGGTGGCAATCACCAGAGAAAATCCCAACAACAGCATGAATTCCATGCACCTCCACAGTCTTTCGAGGATGCCCTCAACCAGACCCAGCTGCTGCCAAGGAGAGAGAGGACCAGGGGCAGGATTCGTGCTACTGCCTTGGCTCAAGGAGGCCTGAAAAGGAATGGCTACAGCGGCCCCAGAAGACCCTTGGATTCCGTGCACAGCTCAGTCCCAAAGGCAAGCAAGGTCCAGGAAAACTAGGAGGCACAGCTGGCTCTAGCCTCAGCCACCAATTCAGCCAGTTTCGTCAATTCCACACAAGAAGCCAGGGTGTCAATGGTGCAGTTCAGCACTGAAACCTCTAATTTCCCTGGGTTGCAGGCCTATTTGGGTGGGCTGCCTGACAAGAAAAGGATGTCCTCCTTCCCTTCACCTGGGCCCAGAGCCTCTGTGCCCTGGGAAGTGGGAAAAGGGGAAGGGGAAGGAGAAGGTGTTGAGGAAGGGGGAAAGAGAGAGGAAAGGGAAGGGGGAAGGGGAGCAGAAGGCAAAGGGGGACAGGGAGAGGGAGGGAAAGAGACGGCCTTGCCTTTTGTCAGAAAGTCCCTGAAGATGCCTCTGTACTCCAGACCAATAAAGCGAAACTCTCGCGCTGCCTGGTGCCCCCAGCATGTCCGGGGGCTCCTGCAACAGAGCACTCCATCCATTCCCAGGCCTCCCTGAATTCTCCTAGCACCCATTTCCCACTCTTCTACCTCTTCTCTGCACTATCCTCAAGGGAACACTCACCCGAGGACCGTGGCATACAGTGGTACAGACAGGCTGTGGCAAATCGTCTGTGGCAAAACATTCAAGGATGAAAAACCAGCAGAGGGTGAGTCCTGGCAAGAGCTGTACCTGCAGCTTCTCCAAGAACAAGAGTAGCATATGCAAACACTGAGCGCCTGTCCAAGCCAAGAAGAGCCTAGGCCAATGGGCGCAATGCTCCTAAACCAACCTCCAGAAAAGCCTCCTGGCCCTGCCCAAGCTCGCGGGTCATGACCGCTAGTGCACACGTCATGTCCCAGGAGGCAAGCTCCAGCCCAACCTGGCCAGGAGCAACGGGAGTGGCCACATCCTCGCCCACCTAGCAAGTGCAGTGGGCAGTGCTGCTCAGCGTGGAGCAGGAGGTATAGGGAGAGGAAGTGGTGCTGGTAGTGATGTGGGTGCTGGTGTCAGTGGAGGTGGTCTTGGAGGCAGGAAGTTTCATCCCCAAGGCCAGACAAGGCCAGCACAGGTATGGACTGACACTAATTCCAGGGGCTTGACAAACCTAAGGCAACCATATTTGTCCACACCACATTATTTACATAAAGAGGGAGAGGCTCCAACAGCTCTGGCCCTACAAATCCCACCGTCTCTTTCATTTCCAGAAAATGCTAGAGATTGGGTGGATGAGCCATACCCAGCTCCCTCTACTTCATACTCCAGTGCATCAAATCAAAACACAGGAAACAAAATCAGATAGGCTGTCCAAACCTGGCTCAGAAGGAAGTCCCTCCCAGCTGCTCAACCTGCTGATCACCATACCAGAAGCAATAAACTCAGATCCAAACACACCCTCACCATGGGCAGTAGCAGTAGGGAGTCATTGTTGATGATGCACACCTATGAGTCAGTCCACAGGAGGCAGAGACAGCGCATTCTAAAGCTTAAGTAAAATCTGTCTTCCAAGTGAGACCATGTCGGGCACATTGGTGGTATAGTGGTGAGCATAGCTGCCTTCCAAGTGAGACAATATCTCTGAAAAAGAGCAAGCCAATAAAATGGTACCAAAAATCCCAGGCTGGCCAAAACATCACCAAAAATTAAGAAAGAAGAAGGAAAGGCTAGGAAAAGTCTTTTCCTCTCTAAATAGATTCATAGATAAATATATAGATACATATAGATGTATGGATATCAATAAGACAAATGGCCAATGCCTTCAGTTGGATTGATACAAACGTGATCAGCAATTCCCTAAATAATTACTTGACTAGGGATGTACCAACACACATGAGGTAATGAAGGCCATTCAGGAAATTTTCCCCATCTACCCAATCTCCTTTCCACCTCAGTGGAAGGATCAAAGCCCAGATCAGAACCTAACCTGGTTGGTAGGAGATCACTCTTGATGGTCCACACCTGGAGGACCCGCCTCCAGGAGGCAGACACACTGGTTTTTATGGCTTTAAGTAAAACCTGGTCTTCCTGGTGAGACCTTGTCTCTGAAAAACAAAATTATTCCCAAGAAAGCCAGCCTGCCCACAGCCCCACAAAGTACAAAGAAAGTAAAAGGAAAGACTGGGAGAAACACTTGCCTATACAAATATACATAGATCTATGCATATATCTATGTATATTTGTGTGCGTATCTGCATGTGTGTATGTACATATTTGTGTATACATATGTATCTATATACAAAACCAGTTAAGTTTTTATATATGTGTACATATATGTGTGTGTGTCTCTCTATATATATACACACACATACACACACATATATCTTGAGAAGATAGATGGTCACTTCCTTCAGTTGGATTGGTACAAATATTATCATTGATTCCCTAAACAATAATCCTGCTGGGGAAGTACCAACATACATCAGGTGATGAAGGACATTGAGGAACTCTTTCCCATCTACCGAACATGCTTTTCTAAGAACAAACCTAGATCAGAACACAGCCTAACCATGGGGGATGGGGATGAGAGATCAATGTTGATAGTTCACACCTGTGAGCCTAGCCTACTGGAGGCAGATACACCAAGTTCCAAAGCTCAAGGCCAACCTGGTTTTACTGGTGAGACCCAGTCTCTAGCAATTCTTCACTTGTCCTATGAAATATCTAGAGCATCCACCTTTGGCCAAGCAAACAGTCAGGAACTTTTCCTAGAGCATAATTTCCACTTAGTTTGAAAGTCCTTTAATGGCCAACCACAGTTACTCTTTTTGAAAGTATTTTAGATTGTTTATCTTAATAAACTTTCACACATAATCCTTCTTTCTTTGTTTGGCTTTTCTTATCAAGTTAGAGTGTTATTAGGCTGACATTTTCACACTGAGAAGATATTTCTGTAATTTATATCATTATCTTCTATTAGCTCTGTGATAATTAATTCCAGAGCTTCCCAGTAAGTCTTATCTCCAATCTGCCAAAGGTGTTATACTTTCTTCCTTTGTGTCATACTCATTTGAGAGTTCTTTTTACCCTTGTGTTTCTAGTTTTCCTGTTTTTTCATCACCCTGAATCTCAGCTCACACTCTGAACACATGGGGATATCATTGAGAAAAGTCAAATATTCTCTTAATACTCTTCTTAGTGTGTCTGTATTTATAAAAAGAAAATCAGGAATTACCTTGAAATAAGTGTAGTCCTTATGGTATTTTTTGAAATTTAATGTTCACATGTATTATAAAAACAGTAAATATCAGGCATACATCTATCTATGTATATGATATATATGATCTATATGACATAGATCATATATACATATATATATATACATATATATGACTGGTATATACATCTATGATTGTATGCTTGGATTAACCATATTTAGTATCTGTTGTCCCATCTGAATTTTGTATTATTCACTCTAGTCCAGTTATCATTTCTTGTAGGTACTTAGCAGTCATAAGTAGGTGAAAAAATGCTGATATGTATACTGAAGGAGACCCTTATGAGATAATAGATCTCTTTTCCTTCTGTTTAGTGTGTTGTTGTAAAGTGTATGGTTTTCAAAGCTTATATAACTTTACAGTATTGGAACTAATTTTACTCTGTAATTATCTTGATGTTTATTAACATATGTAGAGAATGAATTTACAACATTTTCAGGGCAATGGAATGAACTGGCAATCTTTATGTTTAATAAAGTGATCCAGACTCGAAGACAACATTACTATGTTTTCTCTTATTTGGAAAATCTGGGTTTTTTTTTCTTGAAAGGAAGTTATAAAGCTCTGTGCCAGTGGATCATGCCTATAGTCCTAGTTACCCTAGAAGCTGAAATCTGAGTTTGGTGTTTCAAAGCCAGTGGGGCAGAAAGTCCCTGAGACACTTATCTCCAATTAATCATCTGAAAGCTGGAGTGGAGCTGTGGTGGACCATTTGCCTTAAGCATCAAAAGTTCAGAGATAGACCCAAGTCCTGAGTTCCAGCCACATGATGAGAAGAACAACAACAACAAAGATATGTAAAAGTAGAGGATAAGCTAGTTGGGCATTGGAAGTGTTCCTAAAGCCAGTGTGCAAGAACTAATGAATTATACACACATACCACAGAGTTGTTTTAAAAAGCAAACAAGTACATATCCTACTCAGAAGGTTTTTAGTTACTGGGATATGAGGGAACATAATTTGGATTTGGATTTTTATTTGTTCATATATTTTTATCCACCATAAGATCCCCACAGAATAGAAATTCTATTTGCTTGAAAGTACTTACTAGAGACCTTCAGTTCTTAGAAGCTTTATTCTCACTTCACTTGAGAGAGTATTGTTGTGATTTCTTCATTTCACTTACCTTATGCTGTACCTGTTCGGCTTTTTTATGCACATCCAATGAATTCTTCCAATATGGATGTGTATATATATATATATATATATATATATATATATATATATATATATATATATATATATATATGTTTGTAAAGATGGGTTACAGTTACATGATTAGGGTAGTGAGTACATTTTGTAGTGAGCATTGTTATCTCCCCTTTGTTTTCCCCCTACCATCACTTCCCTCCCCACCTCCCTATCTCCTCCCATTCCCCACCCTCACATTGTAAAGTTCATTTTCATCATGAGTCAGCCCGAATTCCTATTTAAGTGATCTCCAATAGTCCTTCCCCTACCCAAATTGGATAGTAAAAACAAACAAATTAATACAGTGCCCACCAGGCACTGTATTTTTAATGCTTAGTTTATTTTAATTTATTTTTTACTATATCTTGTGTTCCTTACTGAAAGTCATGTTTTCCTTGAAATCCTTAAGTAATGTAGACTGTCTCTCAATCCCTTGTCTACTAATTTTATTTCTGCAATTTCTGTATTTGACCTCTTGACTGTTTTTGTTTCTTATTTTGACACATTTTCTGATTTCTTTCTTTCTTTTCTTTTCTTTTTTTTTTTTTTTTTTGGTCTGCTTGTGGTGCTGAACTCTGAGCCTGGGCGCTTACATACTATATTTTTATACTTTTCGTTGTTATTCAATTGAAAATATTTAGGTTTCTATCATCTCTTTATCTATCTATCTATCTATCTATCTATCTATCTATCTATCTATCTATCTATCTATCTATCTATCTATCATCCATCTAACTCCTTAGCTGAATAACTATCTAGCTTGCTAGCTATAATGAGTTTTACATTTGGTTCCATCTCTGGGCATAGGTATAATTGTGTTCATAGTTACCAATTTAAAAGTTTACAGAAATAATTTAAATAGGAAATCGAATCATATAAATACATAATAAGTTGCCCTAGCTTGCAGTCAGTGTGCTGTGTGGTAGGACACTCACTCTGCTTATCTGATTGAATATGCATCAGACATTTCCAATCCATGGTTCATAGGCCTCAACTATTGTCATACTTATAAAGAATTGAAACTCCAAAACTACCTCATTACATTCTATTTTTTCTTTCTCCTTTTCCTGACTGGAAGGACCTGGGTTTATCTTGTTTGTGATCATGTCTTCAGTGTGTAAGCCTGAAAGTCTGGCATAGAGATAGTTCTCAATGAATATCTGCTGACTGAAGAAACACATACAGGAGATCTCTCTAATAAATAATAAAGCAGCCAGTAATAGAGCTTGGATTAAAGGATGCTAGAGTGGCAGTCTTCAGGGACCAAATCCCTCCCTTCCATATTTTATATTTGGGTTACAGTCTAAAGTTCATGATGGCATGGGGTACATTGTTTATTTTGCTCATTTTGCATGTAAAATGGCAAAAGGCCTCCTTGCTTATGTGGTTTGATGATACAAAGTGATTTAAAATTATATGTTATATTCAGGACTGGAAAGAGATCGAGAGTTATCCAAAGCTGGGTCAAGCCTCTGGCTACACAGGTGACTGACCCAGAGCCTAGGGTTGGTTAACTTTCCCTCTACTCTTTTCCATCTCTGTCCTGCCTCTTTCTGTGCATGCTTGTCACCCTCTTGTCGCTACCGCCTCGACCAGCAAGGAAGACGCGACACCGGACTCTTCTCTCTGCAGTTTATTCAGGACCTTTGAGTAATCTTCTGACCCCAACCCCGGGGAGAATTCCCCACAGCCTTAAGTACCCGCTGGGTAGCCAAACCTGATATGCCACGTGGGAACCACCAATAGGTTCAGGTGCGCGGAAGCAAGCCAGATTCTTTGCCTTAGCCATATAAGGAGTTGTTTACCTCGAGAGCAATCGCCATCGGGAAGGCTGAGGGCGGAAGCTGGCGCCATCTTCCAGGTGCGGCCTCTCGCAGCTCTCTACACCCTCGCCCTGTTCTCTTTTACCCAGGTACTCAAACACTGGGTTAGTTTTCCAAATGAAGAACAGGAAGGGCAGACACACATTCCGATCAACTAGTGAGTCCCAGGGTAGTGGACCTGATTTAAGTCTCTATTTCTACGTAAATTATTTTTGTTCTGGTATTGGGACTTGAACTCTGGGCCATGGGTTCTTCTTTGACTTTTTGTTCCACTTCCACTTCTAGCTTTTGCTGGTTAATTGAAGATTAGAGTCCCTTGACTTTTTTTTTTTTTTTTTTGTCTTCCCAGGGTAGCTTTGAACTTGTGATCCTCAGATTTCAGTCTCCTGGGATCTGGCTACAGATCTAGGATTACGGATGTGAGATACCACTGCCAAGCATCTTATTTCTTCTTTCCAACAGAGATACAGAAGCATAGAATGCTGCTGGAAGAAAGCAACAAAACACTTTTTAAATGGTCACATTATAACAATAGACACGTAAATGTCCACCAATCCAAAGTCATTTTTCTAAGTGTTTTATGCAAATGAATTTAATACATTTTCACAAAGATCCCTGAGAGGTAAGCACTGTTATCTTTGTTGTCCAAAAAGCCATGTTGATTCAGAGAGGCTAAAGACATTTTCCGAGTCACTTAACCAGTAAATAGTAGAGCAGGGCATTGAACCCACACAGGCTGACTCTGGAGCTTTGCACTACATTAAGCAGAAAAGACTTCACCCAATGTTCCACTTCAGATGTGTTTTATGTTCGTGTATGGAAGCCTGTTGTGTTTATTCTGAATAAGTCATCATTGCAGAGCTGGAACGGGTGACTATGGAGACATTATCATTAAGAGATAGTGTCTGGTTGGCATGGTAATTCACATTGCAAACTTGAAAGTCTAGCACTTGGGGAGGTTGAGGCCACTCTGGGTAGCACAGTAAGTTCAAGGCTACCCTGAGCTACAGACAAAGACCTTATCTCAAAAACCCCTGGAGGACTAGGACTGTAGCAGAGTTTCAGAGCACTTGTCTAGCATGTACAAAGCCCTGGGTTTGAGCCCCAAGACAAGAAGGCGAAGGAAAAACATGTCTGATTCCATATAGCAAAGTACTTTGCATCCAAGTATCATTAGCTCAGGCCTGTAATCCTGGCTACTTAGGAGGCTTGAAATCTGTGGATTGTGGTTTGAAGCCAGTCTGGGAAAATGAATCCTCAAGACCCTTATCTCCAAAGAACCTGCCAAAAGCCAGAGCACTGGCCTTGTGTGAAAAAGCTGTCAAAGTGTAAGATCTTGAGTGCAAGGCCCAGTACTGGCACAAAAATAATACCAAATTTTGCAAACGTTCAGCAAGGGACAGACATCGCTGATCGCCTGCCGTTAATGGTCATTCCTTCTTTTCTTATGGACATGTTCCTGGTCCCGAGAACAGTGATTCCAGCTCCAAGACATGACTCACAGTAGGTTAATTAAAGTTGTTGCAATCTGCCAGTGATTGGTCCAGTGATGCATATGCAGTTCTGTCCTGACCATTGAGAGCTGAGGGAATGTTTTCTGGGTTTGGAGAAGATTTCTACCTTGATAAAATGGGGAGAGATGCATAAAAAGAGCAATGTTTTTCTTCATCGTTTTCTTCTTGCTCTTGATATTCTCCTATGAGAAAATAATAGCAATCAAACATAATAATAAAATAATATAAATAATATAAAATATATTAATACATAACTATAAAATGACATAAAAATAAAAATAATAAAAATAAAAACCTAATAAAGCCATCACATATCTTTTTTCTCCCTTCCTCTCTCTCACCCCCTCCCTCCCTCCCTTCCTTCCTCTCCTTCTTTCTCTCCCTTTCTCCACCTCTTTCTTATCCTCTTCTTCTTTCTTGTCTTCCTTCCTCCCTTTCTCCCTCTTTCTACTTTCGTTCCTTTTCATGCTGGAACTGGAAACTTGAACTCAGGCCTTACACTCTCACTTGGTTTTGTTGCTCAAGGCTAGCCCTCTACCACTTGAGCCCTACCTCCACTCCTAGTTTCTGCTGATGGGAAGAGTCTCTGGACTTTCCTGCCCAGGCTGGTTTCAAACCATAATACTCAGATCTCAGCCTCTTGAGCAGCTAGGTTGCAGGCATGAGCCATCAGCACCTAGCCCCATCCTTCATTTCTAACAAGATCGGACAAAAATATTGATCCTTGGTGACTCAAAAAGCCATAGTCCAATCCATTGCCCCTTCCCTCCAGGCATCTTGGGAAGTGAGTTAAAATGTGCCTAAGTATGCTATTACTGTGATGTAAAGCATTGTGATACATCTTGCCTCGGGAGAATATTAGTTCAAAGCTCCTTGGAGATGCCCCCACACTGCCTTCAGGCCCTCTCTCCTGAATACTACAGCCAGGACTTTCAGACTCATAAGGGGGGAGGGGACAGTGAAGATCACTTCCAGTTCTCCTGGTATCTAATTGCCTTCATCACACAACTAATGGGTGACTCAAGAAGTCTGCTGTACTAAGTCAGGCCGACTGCCATAGCCTGTGCTCTCAATATGAGTCACTTATAGTGTCAGGCTTTGGAAAAAAGCTGTGATGTCACAGTGCCCCGCCCCCACACTCAGTGACACAGCAATCACGATGCAGTCAGAAGTAGGGACATGGAAGCTTCAGCCACTGAATCTCCTGTGCTCTGACAGAAATAGCCACATCACCCTCAGCCCAGACACCAGGCTCCAGGAGATTTGTGGAGCCAAAATAGACTGCACATATCATCACCTTTATGGAATCCTGCATCTCATCTCACCCAAACCTTGTGGGGACACCCAAGGTGAAACCTATATAGCCAGGGACATTAAGAAAGTGACTCCTCAAGCTTTGGTTCCCAATGATAATAAGTTATGCATCAAAGAGGACCCTGAGCAAATGTCTGAAAGGAGCTTTGTGTTTGGCTCATTCTGAGAGCCAAGCTTACCAAGTGTTCAGGACCATGGTCTGTTTCATTCTTGACTTCCCAGTGTTGTAGGCTGATTGGTATTGCATACCAATCCTTGCCCCAGAGGTATTAGAGCCACCTCATTTGTGTACTAGGACCCAAGGAAGATGCAAACGTCTGGCAGTTCTGCTTGGAGCAACATCTGCATAAAATACTGACATATTGGTGATGACAGATAGCAACAGATATTATTTGTTGGGAGCAATCAGTAGATACTAGTAACATTTCCCCCTGAGCCCTATACCAATTAAAGAGAGAAAGAGACTGAGAGAGACTCTGTGTGTGTGTTTGTGTGTGTGTGCATGCACGCACACGCGTGTGGTAGAGAGAGAAAGCAAGATAAGAATCAGAAACATGGGCATCAAGATATCTGGTCTTCCAAGACATGAAGGCTCCACTCTCATAATCCTGGTTACAATGGAGGCTGAGATTTGAAAGTTTGAAGCCAGACTGGACAGGAAATCTGTGAGACTCTTATCTCTAATAAACCAGTAAAAAGCCAGAAGTGGAGCTGTGGCTTAAGAAGTAGAGCATCAAGTTTGAGCCAAAAAGTTAAAGGGCAGTGCCCAGGTCTTGAGTTCCAACTCTAGGATTGGCATGTGTACACTCATGCGCGCACACACACACACACACACACACAATCAGATCTATTTCAGATGAGTGTTAGGGTGGAGAATTTGGCTTAAGAAAGAGGTGATAATGGGTGCCTTAGATCTGTACCTAAAAATAAGGGGTGAGGGTACAATCCATTCTCAGATATCCATGCAAAGGAAAGAAGAAAGTCAGCTTATAAGAGTCAACTGCACATCCATGTTTATGGAGATGCTCTTCATAGTAGCTCAGATATAGAATCAGCTTTGGTACCTATAGGAAGATGAACAAACAAAATCATTGTGGTGTTTATGTAGAATGGAATATTTGTCATGAAGAATAGGGAAAGACTATCCTTTGCAGGAAGTGGAAATCCTCATGCTAAGTAAAGTAAGTCAGATGCAGAAAGATGAGTACCTCATATATGGAAACTAAAAACAAGAAAAAAAAAGGTTAACTTGGAAGTATAATGCTGGTTATCAGGGTCAGAGATCCAGGAACGGGCCAGGGGCAGGGGGCAGAGATAAAATGCAAAGATCCATACTAGGGGCTGGTGTGAATACCCTATGAGGCCTGTTGCTATCTATTAACCTCTCTGGGCTGTGGTGATACTTAAAGCTGGTTGAAATTAAGAAGACACTTTGAGGATGTTGAGTATCTTCATTCTTCCATTATTTGTGTGTCAGGGTGGAGGGGTTTGCATGCATATACCAGTTATAGGCTTGAACTCTGTCTGGGCCTGAGTGCTGTTCCAGAGCTTCTTTGTTCAAGGCTTCCTTGCTCAAGACTAGCACCTTGCCACTTGAATCATAGCTCCACTTCTGGCTCTTTGATGGTTCATTGGAGATAAAGAGTCTCACAGACTTTCCTGCCAGGCTGGCTTTAAACCTCAATCCTCAGATCTCAGCTTCCTGAATAGCTAGGATTACAGGTGTGCCACCACTGCCTGGATCTATTAGTCTCTCTCTCTCTCTCTCTCTCTCTCTCTCTCTCTCTCTCTCTCTCTCTCTCTCTCTCTCTCTCTCTCTCTCTCTCTCTCTCTCTCTCTGTCTCTCTCTCTGTCTCTCTCTCTGTCTCTCTCTCTGTCTCTCTCTCTCTCTCTCTCTCTCTCGCTGTCTCTCTCTGTGTTTGTGTGTGTGTGTGTGTGTGTGTGTGTGTGTGTGTGTGTCTGTCCCTGTGTCTGTCTTTGTAAGTACTGTTTGAAGCTGTGATTATTTTGTGATAAAGTTGTTTTTTGTCTACTCTCATGCCCTCATTTATCTTAATTATTTCAATGACGATAAACTCAGCTATGCATCTCAGCAATATCATTATTTCCAAGAAAATGCTCTGAAAATCTCCAACTAATGAAAAGAAAATGACAGAGTGCAGAAGCATTAACAAGGATTGGTTTTGTGTCATCCTTATATGCCAAGGGGGATAAAATAAACACATCAATATTCCCATAGAGCTTACTGCGTACCTGGTATTGATCTAAATGCTTGAAGTGTAAGAACTCATTTAGCTTTCATAAAAACCTTTGAGTGGGCATCCTTTTTTCCTTCCTTTCCTTCTTTCTTTCCTTCTTTCTTTCTTTCTTTCTTTCTTTCTTTCTTTCTTTCTTTCTTTCTTTCTTTCTTTCTTTCTTTCTTTCTCTCTCTCTCTCTCTCTCTCTCTCTCTCTCTCTCTCTCTCTCTCTCTCTCTCTCTCTCTCTCCCTTCCTACGTTTCTTTCTTTCTTTCTTTTTTCTTTCTTTCTTTCTTTCTTCTTTCATTTTTTTGGGGGGGTTCCAGTCGTGGGGTCTGAACTCTGGGCCTGGGCGATGTCCCTCAGCAATTCAGCTCAAGGCTAGCACTCTACCACTCGAGCCATAGCTCCACTTCCGGCTTTTTTCATTTTGCTTATATGGTGCTGAGGAATCGAACCCAGGGCTTCAGGCATGCAAGGCAAGCACTCTACCACTGAGCCACCTTCCCAGCCCCTCTTTCTTTCTTTCTTTCTTTCTTTCTTTCTTTCTTTCTTTCTTTCTTTCTTTCTTTCTTTCTTTCTTTCTTTCTTTCTTCCTTCCTTCCTTCCTTTCTTCTTTCCTTCCTTTCTTTCTTTGTTTTTTCTTTTCTCTTCGGAAGAAGAGAAGGAATCCCTTCTCCCTGCCTCTTTTCTTTTCTTTCTTCCTTTCTTCCTTCTACTTTCCCTTCCTTCTTCCCTTCTTTATCTTTCTTTTTGTCTTTCCTTTCCTCTCTCCATGCCTCCTTCCTTCCCTCCCTGCTCTGTATTTCTTCCCCTTTTCTCCCCTCTCCTATCTTTGCTTCCTTTATTCCATCCTTGCTTTGCTTGTCCATATGCTTTCTTCTTTATTTCCGTCCTTCTTTCCCTACCTCCACCCTCTCTCTTTCTGTCCATCCTCCCCTCTCCTCTTCTCCTTCCTTCCCTCCCTCCCTCCCTCCTTGCCTCCCTCCCTCCCTTCTTTCTTGCTTTCCTTCTTTCTTTTTCTTTCTTTCTTTTCTTTCCTTTATTCTTTTTTCTTTCCTTCTTTTTCTTCCTTTTCTTCCCACTCTCATTTCTTCCTTTCTTTTTTCCCTCTCTCCTTCTGTTCTCTCTCCCTCCCTCCCTCCCTTCCTTTCTTCCTTCCTTTGCTTGCTTGCTCTCCTTTTCTTCCTTCTTTCTTCCCTCTCTTTGCCAGTACTGGTGCTGAATTTAAGACCTTGCATTCTACTTGGCTTTTCCACTCAAGGCTGATGCTTTTTACCACTTAAGCTATACATACACTTCTGGCTTTAATTATTTTTGGTGGATAAAGGAAAATAAGAGTCTCTTAAATTTGTCTGCACAGGCTGGCTTCAAACTGAGATCCTCAAATCTCAGCTTCCTGAGTAGCTGGCAACTGGCATCTAGGCCAGTTCTCTAATCCTGTGATGCTATGTGCCTCTGTGTCTCCCCTGTGAAATGCAAGTGATATGTTCTGGTTTGCTAATCTTACAAAGTAAAACTCCTTTTGAACATCCTAAAGTAGCTGCTTTGTGTATAATAAGGTAATCATTTTCAAAGATCATGTCCTAATCAAAGATCTTGTCCTAATTTTAGGCTTTACTTTGGATGATTTAAGGTTTTTGACTGTTGCTTAGAGAATGGAAGGAAGGAGGCAAGGAACACCCCACAAAACCTCTGTGCCTTAGGCTGCCTGTTTAGAATGTCAAGGCCAGCTTTGTCTAAGCCAAGTCCTGCCAGACAGGCCAAGTGTTAGCAAGACGGGGTGGGGAGGTGGCAGTGTGCAGAGAACAAAACAAAGAAAGCAGGTCCTAATTTTTGTTTTAGCTTTAACACAGGAAGCAAGAGAGTGGTTAGGCAAATTAGGACATCTATGGGAATAGATTTGCTTGCTGCCAGCTTTGGGCACATGATAAACCAAAGAGAAAGGTTTTCTGTTTTATTTGTTTGTTTGTTTATTTATTTATTTATTTTGTCTGCCATGGGGCTTAATCTCAACACTCAGCCTGAGTGCTGTCCCTGACCTCTTCAGCTCAAGGCTATAGTGCTCTACCACTTTTAGCCACAGTGGCACTTCTGGTTTTCTGGTGGTTCATTGGAGATGAGTCTTACAGACCTTCTTGCCCAGGCTAGCTTTGAACCATGATCCTCAGATCTCAGCCTCCTGAATAGCTAGGATTACAGGCATGAGACACCAGTTCCCAGCTTGAGAGGTTTAATGCAGTACATGGAAGGAGAAGGATCATGGTGGTCTTTGAAGTAGAACAGACATGATCCCTGGTTCCTGGCCATCTTCAAAACGACCACGAACCAATTACTTTTAACCATCTCCCCATTTCCTCATATTCAGAATTCATCTTGTGGAAGAAGCAATAAGAAGCAATCTGAAAAAAAATTAAAACAATTAGCCCAGGACCATGGGCTCATGCATGCTATTCAGGAGGCTGAGCTATGAGGATCATGGTTCAAAGCCAGTCTTGGCAGGAAAGTCCGTGAGACTCATCTCCAGTAAACTACTCAGAAAATGCTAGAAGAGGAGTTATGGCTCAGAGTTGTAGAATGCTAGCCTTGAGCAAAAGAAGCTCAGGGATATTGCTCTGGCCCCAGGTTCAAGTCCCAAGACCGGTACACACATACAAACCAAAAGGATGAATTTAAACTGATGGATCACTTAGTACATTTCTCTCCCACTCAGATGAGGGTTCTAGATACACAGAAGGTCAATCGCAGGTGAAGGCAATTCATTTCCTTTCCACATCCCAGCTAGAATGAGAGCAGAATTGTGCAATCTGATTACAGCCTAATGTTGTCAACTAATTCTGTCAGTGGATCACAAACCAAAATGCTGAATTAAAAACAAATCTTCAATAACATTAACCTTTGACTGAAACAAGATAATATATGTAAAAGTTCCTGGCACACATTAGGTGCTAGGTGAATATTAATTATTGTAATGTTGTTTGGGGCCAATGTCAGCTGAGACACGTGCTATGTGCCTGGAATCCCGGCTCTTGGTTTTACATGAGATGTGTGATATTGGACAAGGTGTCCTTTGAGAGCATCCTGCTATCTCTCTGTGATTATGTCAGAGGAGAAGATCCACGGCAGGGTCTCACGCATGGAATCATCTGGACAACTTGTTAGGAATGACAGACACTTCTCCTCTGTCTCACTTTATGGTTATGGTTATGATGCAGTATTTCTAGGGAGTTGTCAAGGTGTCTTTGGAAAACCATTCAGAAAAAAAACTCCAAAGCAAAACCAAAAACCAAGTCTGAGCTGGCACAGTACCTAATGCCCATAATCTTAGCTACTCAGGAGATTGAGAAATTGAAGGTCGTGGTTCCAAGACACACCAGGCAGGAACGTTTGTGAGATTCTAATCTCCAATGAACCACTAGAAAACAGGAAGTAGTTCTGTGGCTCAAAGTGGTAGAACAATAGCCTTGAGCAAATTAGCTCAGGGACAGTGCTTAGGCCTCAGTTCAAAGCCCCATGACTGACCAAAAAAATAAATAACATAAAATCTTCAGGTGGCATAGAATAGGCCAAGGAGCACTGTGATTTATCTTCATTTTTAAAAATTCTATTCTTTGATTGCTGTTGACTCTTACAGACACATGCATGGATGAACCAAATAAAATTATATCTGATTTTTTGTTGTGTGTTTTTGAGTTTGTTTTTGCACCAATACTGGGGCTTCAAATCAGGGCTTGGGGTTACTCTGACCCTTAGCTTTCTTTCCCTCAAGGCTGGTGCTCTACCACCAGAGCCACATCTCTACTTCTGGCATTTTGCTGGTTCATTGGAGATAAGAGTTCCAGACTTCCCTGCCCAGGCTGGCTTTGAATCACGATCTTCAGATCTCAGCCTCCTGAGTAGGTAGGATTACAGGTGTGAGCCACGAACACCCAGCTCTAGATCTGATTGGTTTTCTGGGTTTTTTTCTTTTTGGAAACATTTTTTGCACCTAGTTCTATCTCTACCCAGCTCAGCTTTGGATAATTCTTTTAATTCTAAAACAGATACTGGTACTGATGTTGAAGAGTTCAGGTTGTCATCTTTTTCTTTCAACCCCAACAGTCACCAAATCAAGAGCAAAGACAAAGTGTGAGGGAAAAGTCTACTGTGGCCATAGGCATTTTCTCATTTTTCCCTCTCTATTTACTCTGTTTTCAAATCCCACAGGTGTGTTGATCTTACTAACTCTGAAAAAGAAGGTTTTAATGGCTGCAGCATTCTACAGGTTGCAAAGCAGAAAGCTATGTGCCCACATCCTCTTTCTTCAGGGTCCCACCACTTGTACCCTCTTTCTCCTATTACCTTTGGGATGCTAAGGCCTTCCTATGACCTCTCTAGTTCCTCTCTAAGTCACCTGGCCCTATAATGGCCTGGCTGAAGCTGGCAAATTGCCTCGGTGCTGAACATGATCGTTCCAGTAAAACGTGGCTTATTAGCATAGGAATCTCCATAAACCTTTCTATTCTAAATGTGTTGTTAGAATTCTGGTCCCTGCGGAGGTCATGCTAACCTAGTTAAGGCTCCTGGAGTAAAATAATGCTGTTCCAGCCCATTGCATTTGCATTAAAATATTGTTCTACACTGTCCTACTGTTGACGTGCTAACCAAGCAGCCTTGGTTCCCTGCAACCTTGTGCAGCAGAATCTGAAATCTGAACGTCCTCCATGATTTCAGCTGGAGTCCTGGCAGCTCAGTGACAATGGTAGCAGGTGCTGAGATATAAAGATGCTCCAGGTTCTGGCTGTGGGCACTTCACTTTGGAAACGATTTGCTGAGGACCAGATTGTGATGGGGTGAAGGATACTCATGACTGGGCTCTTGATTGCTGCCTGTGGAGACAACCTGGTGCTGGGGGCATGTGTCCTGGGCTCAGACTGCCTTGTACAAGGGTCCCCCACATACAAGGTGTAGGGATTGGGCAAGTTACAGCATGGACTCAATCAGAACAGAGTCAGGGAAAGCAATGGAGGTGGTGGTGCCCTGGGCACACCACTGACATGTTGACTTGAAACTCTTGTGTACAGCAACTTCAGGGTCATTTTGTAAAACTTTAAAAATGGGGAGGAAATTAAACGATGCCTATCTCACTGGGTCACCATGAAACTTTTCTTTTGAGACCAGGCCTTGACCTCTGTCCCTGATGCTTTGGCTCATTGGCTATAGCTCTACTACTGAGCCACTCCTCCAATCCCTGTCATGAAATGTACATGAAGTATTCTTGACAATGGGAGTTTCTTGTGTCCAATTGGCATTAGTATTGTAAAATGGGTAATACATATAATATATAAGTTAATTACATAATTATATATAATATATATTTTATATAATGTATCCTATATATTAGTGTATTCATAGTATACTGTATAGTATAGTATACAGTATAGTAATACACACATATCTAATATGTATTTATAACTATATACATATAAGTGTATATATAAGTTGTAGATTATATATGATATATACAATATATATCATTATAAGATATACTATATGTGACATACATGATATATAATATACTATATAGTATTTATGCAAAATACATAGTACATCTTGTATGTACTATAGTATATAGTTTATATACAGTATGTAGATATACGGTATATAGATGCAATTAGCTTAATATTATATGTAGTAAACTAACATATAATATATAGTATGTTTAATATATAGTATATATGGTGCATGGAGTATTACATATAGTATAATATACTATCATACTATGTTACATATGGTATCGTATGTATAATATGACATACAGTATAATATTTTATTATCTATTATTACATATATAATACATTATATATAGTATAATGCTATATATTAATAAGCTATATAGTCTATGCACAACACATACACTATATACAGTATGTATATACTATATGTATATATACTACAAGCAGTATACTATATGTATACTGTATATAGAGTATATAGAGTAATATATAATCAATTAATAATATATAATTATATTAGCAATGAAGGATTTCTCCCCACCCTATTGTTCCCAGTGCATACAGATGCCCGGCAAACCCCAGGTATGTGTGGACATGTTTGACACGCAGGCAGGGCAATCCACCTAAGCCCAGCTGTAAACTTCCTATAGTGGGCCCAGTCAACCACCCCCCACATCCCTAGCCCTAGTGGATTTTGCATTAACCTTTGCCTCCTTGGTCAGATACCATAAAAACCCAGCTCCAATCCTACCTCCTCACACAACCTCCATACCCACAGGAAGGTCTGTGCCCTTCGCAGGCAATAAAAAGTCCTAACCTGTGAAGAATCGAGTCTCGTCTATTCCTTTTCCAATCTTCATTTTGCTAACAAGCAATATATACTGTTATATACTGTTGTGATTACTTTGAAGTTCAAACTCACACACTATATAAAAATAACAACCATTAATAACAACCATTTTTACTGATGATATATATACTCAGTGTTAATCATTTTTCTTCAAAACAATAACAAACTTACTGAATGATGGTTACCTCTTCATAAGACACATATCTATGATATTCTGTTTGTGTGTTTTTGTGTGTGTTTTGGGTGTGTGTGTTGCTCGAAATGGAACGCAAGGCCGTGAACTTATGAAGCAAGTGCTCTATTACTGAGCTACATCTCCATCGTTTCTTTCATGATTCTTTTTTTTTTTTTTTGCTTTTGTCAGTTGTGGGGCTTGAACTCAGAGCCTGGGAGATGTCCCTGAGCTTTTTTGCTCAAGGCTAGTGCTTCCTTTTTCTGGTGGTTCATTGGAGGGAAGTCTCACAGACTTTCCTGCTTGGGAGGCTTTGAATTTCAATCCTCAGATCTTGGTCTCCTGAGTAGCTGGGATTACAGGCATGAGCCACCAGTGCCTGATTCTTTCATAAGATTGTTGAGAGACTATTTGGGCCAAGTTGTGCAGGATTTATGAATGAATTAGTATTAACTGGTGAGGGGGTAAAAGCCTGGAAGTTAGTGAAGTCTCCCTCACTGGTGAATTCAAAAGGACAGTATGAGATCATTTGGGATAGATATTTTAATTGTTTTCACTGATGAGGACGTTGTAAGCTGCTAAGTGCTATGCCTGAAACTACATACAAAGCATATTATGGTTTGAACCTTATACTATCGTTAGTGTCATTTCTTCCAATATTCATTTGCTTAAATCTCAGGACAGCCTTCTGAGGAAGTTTATTGTCCTTGTGTCAAAATGCTGATGATGAGGAAACCTAAGACTCAAAGTAGCAGATGCCCTCCCCCAGTGTTGCTGAACTTTCACATAATGGAGGCAAGGTTGAAACCCACTTCCCCTGGAATTTGTGTTCCTTTGTGGAGTTGTCATGTCACTGGCTGTGTTTCTGAAAGCATTGAGGAGAATTGGAGCTGTTACATGCTAAAGGACAGGCGATAAGACTTTTCACATCTTTGAGTATAAGCTGACCCTGTATGGAGTAGCAGAACAAGGTCTCAAGAATTCTCTGTGGTTTATACTCTCCTCACATGACCTTGAGGGCATCTACCTCCTCTCATGGCTCTTAATATGTCCTCACGAAAACATCTAATGTGGGCTGGGAATGTGGCTCAGTGGTAGAGTGCTTGCTTAGCATGCACAAGGCCCTAGGTTCAATTCCTCAGTACCACATAAATTGAAAAGGCCGGAAGTGGGGCTGTGACTCAGCTGGTAGAGTGTTAGTCTTGAGAAAAAGACTCTCAGGGACAGTTTCGAGGCCCTGAGTTCAAGTCCCAGGACTGGCATAAACAATCAAACAAACCAAAGCCCATCTAATTTGAAGAGATTCTCTGACCTTTAAATTAAATGAAACTAAATATATTATTATTATTTGCCAGCCATGGGCTTGAACTCAGGGCCTGGATGCTGTCTCTAAGCTTTTCTTCCCAAGTCTAGCACTCTACCACTCTGAGCCACAGCTCTAATTCTGTTTTTCTGGTAGTTCATTGGAGATAAGATTTTCGCAGATTTTCCCACCTGGGCTGCTTTTGTACCATGATCTTCAAATCTCAGCCCCTTGAGTAGCTAGGATGACAGGTGTGAGACACCAGTACCTACCCGTTATATATTTTTTAAACAAACTGATTTCTTCTGGTGATATGCTAGTGACATAGGTTTTTTTCTGTATCACAGAAGGAATGAAGGAGAGGAGAGAGAGAGAGAAGCAGAGATTTTAGGGGTCTAGAAATAGGGATGGTCACAGTAATCCTGAGAGAGTCTGAGTAGAATGATGGAGAAGTGTGCATTCAAAACAGGTAGGATGTGAACAAAAAGTGGTTGTGTTTATTTTGAAGCCCCAACTCACTGCATAAACAGCTCCCTGGCCACACAAATATTTACCTGTGCATTCATTGGACAAGGCCCGGCTGACACTGGTGGCTATTTGAGCTTCCCTACCTGCTCCCAGAGAAAGGACCCCAAGGAAGGGTGAGAGGCCTTTTGCCTCATACCTCCAACTATCCTCAAGAGCCTTGCAGAATCCTAAGATGAAGGACAAGTTTAAATCCAGCCAGAAATGCCTGGCCTGGAGATGTGTTTGGCACCAGCAAAAGGAGGGTTCCAGGGACCTTAATGGAGCTAAAGGAGTTAAATTAAACTTGCAAGTGAGAGAAGCATTGTATCTGAGTCAGCCCTTTGCAAGGCAGAGGCAAAAAGCAATTACCTTCAGATCCACTTGGTGAGCTTTTCTCCAGGGCACCAATGAGCATGTTCAAAGATCATTTTGCCATCAGGCCAGCCCGTGGCATTCCTTACTTCAAGGAAATATTTGACTTCCATTATGATGGTCAGAAGTGTTCAAGTAGCAAGCAACTGGACAGATGGAACGGTGACAGGTCCAAGGGGAGGGGGGAGGTTGTAAGTCTTAAAGCAAAGTAATGGCAGAGAAGACATGCCTGTATGCATTCTGTGTGAATGGATTTGATGGCTGGAGCTCCAGCAGCCATGTTGGGTCATGTGACAATGGCAAATCCTCGGATGGTGAGAAGGAACAAATAGAAGAAATCTGGTGGGGAAACTGGTGGCTCATGCCTGTAATCCTAGTTCTTCAGTAGGCGGAGACCTCAGGATTCTGACTCAAAGTCAGTCCAACCAAAAAAGTCTTTGAGACTCTTATTACCAAATAATAGCAAAAAGGTGGAAGTGGTGCTGTGGCTCAAGTTATAGAGTTTCAGCCTTTAGTAAAAAAGCTAAGGGACAGCATTCTTTTTTTTATTATTGTGAAAATACTGTACAGAGGGGTTACAATTACAAGGGCAAGATAATTAGTACATTTCTAATCAAGCTAAAATGCTTTTAGCCTCCTCCTTTGTTTCCCCTTCCCATCCCTTCCCATCCTCCGACCTCCCACCAAATCCTGCTCCCCCCTACCAAAGTTGTAAAGTTTGATTTTCCACATAATGACTTGTACATCTCATTGTTGCAATGGATCCACCTGTATCCCTATTTAAACGATTTGTTTTTTCCCTTCCTCTCCACAAATTATATAAACCTCAAATACAGTGAAAGTACGGGTATACCAAGGGGGAGGCACATACAAAGCAACAAAGAAATAATCTTATAAATGTGTTAGAAACAATCACCTGAAAGAAAAAAAAACATTTGAATACATATCTTAGGGTTCATATTTCTAACATCAAGTTATCAGAGAGTTTCTGCTTGTCTCAGACATATACTAGTGATTGCAAATAAGGGAAACCATGAGACCTAAGTTTCTTTGGGCCTGGCTTACTTCATTTAACATATTTTTTTCCAAGTCTTTCCATTTCCTAACAAATGGGGCAATGTCATTCTTTCTGATGGAGGCATAGAATTCCATTGTGTATATATACCACATTTTCTTGATCCATTCATCTACGGAGGGGCATCTGGGTTGGTTCCATATGGTAAATAATGCTGCAATAAACATAGTTGTGCTGGTAGCTTTAGTGTGGTCTTGTTTGTGAATATTTGGGTAAATGCCCAAAAGTGGGATTGCTGGGTCATAGGGGAGCTCTATGTGGAGTCTTTTGAGGAACCTCCATACTGTTTTCCGAAGTGGTTGAACAAGTTTACACTCCCACCCACAATGCAGAAGGGTTCCCTTCAGGGACAGCATTATTTGGCCAGAGTTCAAGCTCCATTACTTGTATACCAAAACAGGAAGAGAGGGAGGAGGAAGAGGAGGAGGAGGAAGAGGAGGAGGAGGAGGAGATGAAGGAGAAGAAAAGTAGAAGGAGAAGGAGGAGAAGGAGGAGAAGAAGAAGAAGAAGTAGAAGAAGAAGAAGAAGAAGAAGAAGAAGAAGAAGAAGAAGAAGAAGAAGAAGAAGAAGAAGAAGAAGAAGAAGAAGAAGAAGAAGAAGAAGTATAGAGGAGGAGGAGGAGGAGGAGGAGGAGGAGGAGGAGGAGGAGGAGGAGGAGGAGGAGGAGGAGGGAGGAGGAGGTGGAGGAGGAGCAGGAGGAGCAGGAGGAGGAGGAGCAGGAGGAGCAGGAGGAGAAGGGTGCAGGAGGTGGTGGTGGAGAGAACAAAGAAGGAAAAATGAAGGAAGAGAGGAGAAGGAGAGAAGGAGGAGGAGGGAGGAAGAAGAAGAGGAGGAGGAGGAAGGAGAATTAGAGGAAGGAGAAGAGAAAAAGAGAAGGTTGAGAAGAAGAGGATGAGCAGGAGGAGGGGGAAGAGTACGAGGAGGAGGAGAAAGAGAAGAAAAGGAGAAGAAGAAGAAGAAGAAGAAGAAGAAGAAGAAGAGAAGAAGAAGAAGAAGAAGAAGAAGAAGAAGAAGAAGAAGAAGAGAAGAAGAGAAGAGGAGGAGGAGGAGGAGGAGAGGAGGAGGAGGAGGAGGAGGAGAAGGAGGAGGAGGAAAGGAGGAGGAGGAGGAGGAGAAGGAGGAGGAGGAGGAGGAGGAGGAGGAGAGGAGAGGAGGAGGACATGGAGGAGGAGAGGAGGGAGGAGCGGAATAGAGGGAGGAGGGGGAAGAGGGAGAAGAGAAGAAGGAGAAGGAGGAAGAGGAAGAAATAAAGGAAGTAGAGAGGGGGAGGAGAAGGAGAAGAAGTAGGAGGAGGAGGAGGAGGGATAAGAAAAGAGGAGGAGGAGAAGGATGGAGAAGAAAAGGCAGAGGAGGAGAGGTAGAGGAGGAGGAGGAGGACATCCATGCAGCAGTCATACTGGCTCTGGAATGTAGCCTCTCTGATGTCTGAGTTCTCACACATGCTTCACACTCTCCTTTTGAGTGTGAGCAGCTGACACCTGCTATTTATCCCTCACTCCCGTAAGACAGCTGCACACTTCACAGCACTGTTGGACATATCAAAGGAATGTCTCAAGCCAAACCCAAAACCTTCTCTAGCATCTCCCACTGCTCTCCCCAGCTTCTCCTTCCTGGGCACATCACACCCCCATCCAGGTCACCAGCAGAAACTGAGGAGATACCCCAACCCTTCCTTCCCCTCAACCCCCCCCCAAAGCAGCCCAGGGCATGAATACCAGCTTCTGAAATGCTAGCGCTGAAACTCCTCCATGTCCCCCCAACCTTCCTGCAATGGTTCAGTGCCATCATCTATCCCCCATTTCCCTGTCTGCTTCCTCTCTGTGCATCGGCATGTCCACCTCTAGGCTGCTCTGTGCTGTCTCCAGAGATCTCGAGTCTATGCTCCCCATCACGGTCTCCTCCGCGTTTCACTACTGTGGAAATGATTTCATTTGTGATTCTAATTTGTTAGCATGGTTGTTGACTCATGAGTGAGAGGACAGAGATTTTAATTAATTAATTAATTTTGCCATTCCTAGCGTCTTGAGCACTGTCCCTGAGTTTCTTTTACTCAAGGCAAGTGCTTTACCACTTGAGCCACAGAGCCACTTCCAGCTTTTTCTTTGTATGTGGTACTGAGGAATCAACCCCAGGGCTTCATGCATGCTACACAAGCACTCTACCACTAAGCCACATGCCCAGCCTGAGAAAATGATTCTTTATCTTACTTCCAGTACCTGCAAAGGGAGCTGGATAGGGGTGGCTGATGTTACTGTTCCTTATGGCCTCTAATCACCAGGACGGTGATGAGCTTCCTCTTTATTTGGATAATTTATTTACTTGGATGACTCATTTACATAGAGGTATTGATACTCCTGCAAGGCACTGCACAGGCAATAGAGAGAGCATCTCCCTATACCTGCCATTCACCTTTGTTGCTGTTGTCGTTGGGCTTGAACTCAGGGCCTGGGTGCAATTTCTGGTCTCTTTTGGTCAAGACTAGTACACTACCCCTTGAGCAGTAGTGCCATTTCTTTTGGCTTTTTGGTAGTTAATTGGAGATAGAATCTCATGGATTTTCCTGCCCAGGCTGGCTTTGAACTGCGATCCTCAGATCTCAGCCTCCTGAGTCGCAAGGATGACAGGTGTGAGCCACCAGTGCCCAGTTTATATTTATTAATTCTTATTATTCTAACTATAATTACTCTAATTATATTTATTAATTCTTATGACTTGGGGACCTGCCTTCTGTGTGATCATCCATTCATAGTTCAAGGTTGTGTTTCCGCTATGGGTGCTTAATACATGTCTCTAGAGTATTTCGCCCAACACAGCTACTAAATTCTGCATAGAACACTGGTTTATTTCATTCTAACACCATCTGGGAGAAGGTCATTGCTTTCTGACCTCTGCTTAATTTTAAAAATGGGACAGGAGGCTGGTGTGTTCAATGATAAGGTGCCATGCTCAAAACCACAAGCTGAGAAACTAAACGTCAGGTTCTATGCTCAATAACCTTGACCAGTTGGGGAATAGAATTGAGTACCCCCTAGTCAACATCTCCCCATTCCCCAGCTGTGCAGATCTTCTCTGGGGTGGACCTTCTGGTGTGCCCCAAATTCCTGAGCACCAATGAGGTTACCTGCTCTAGTCCCATGTGCCATATTGATTCTCTACTCATATCAATCTGCCATCATGATTCCAATTCTCCCTCTAACAGGTCCAACTTTGGGGAAGCCATTGGGACGATGGTATCATCCTCCTTCTCCTCCTTTCCTCCCAGCTATGCATTGTTCCATGCGCCTTCCAGTGTTTAGTTTATCTTCCTTTAACTGCTGGGAATTGCAAAGCCTGAACTAAGGTCTACTTTCTTGCTTTCTTGCTTTCTTTCCTCTTTCTGTCTCTCTGTCTCTCACGTCTCTCACTGTATCACTATTGGTCTATCTCTCACTCTATCTCTTACTCTGTCTTTCTCTGCCTCACTCTCTATATCTCTTTTTTGTTGTTGTTGGTTATGGGGCTTGAACTATGGTCCTGGACCCTGTACTTGAGCTTTTTAGCTCAAGGCTAGTGTTCTACCACCTGAGCCACAGCATGACTTCTGGGTTTCTGAGTGGTTAATTGGAGAGAAGAGTCTCATGGACTTTCCTCCTTGGGCTGGTTTGAACTTCAATCTTCAGATCTCAGCCTCATGGGTAGCTAGAAAGACAGGTATGGGCCACCAGAACCAGGCTTTTTCTCTCTGTCTCTCACTATATCTTTCTATCAATCTCTCATTCTCTCATTCACTATCTCTTTCTGTCTCTCACTCTACATCTCTCTGTCTCTAGCTACCTATCAATCTCTACCTCCCACTCTCTTCTGTATCTCTCTCTCTGTATCCCCCTCTCTCTCTGGATAGGGGAATTCATTCTTTGTTACTGTACTTCTTTGTGGGAAAAGCTGCAAGCCAGGCATGAATTCATGGGCTTTCTAATCTCTTCAGATCTGGTTTCTCTATTCTCATCTCCCAGACAAGAGGGCAAGAAAGAAAGATTCCCCCCACTTCCTCCACAGACACTCAAGCACCTCCACTACAAATCCCTGTTGGAGATCTTACCCTCCCTCTCAGGATAATGCATTCAGTTTCCATCCTGCCCTCCTCCAGCCTGAACCACAACCTGGTGAAGGCTAGTACAAGATGCTGTTCTGTCCATTTTCTGTGTGATTCTAGCAAGTTATTCCACCCTTCTCTGATCTTCCTTCCAATGCAGCTATTGTAAGACTTAATTATTCTCTGGTGCTGAATCGCAACAGTTTAGATCCCTTGGATTCAGTGGAATTTTTTTAAATTCAATTATCCATACTTGACCAGGTAAGTTGAGGGGAGAATTGGGGTGGGAAGAAATGGGGGAGAAGGATGGAAGGGCTCATATATTGACAAGCTGAATGAAACTTCCTTGTGCAACTACTTCAAGATAATAATAATAATAGAAGAAGAAGAAGAAGAAGAAGAAGAAGAAGAAGAAGAAGAAGAAGAAGAAGAAGAAGAAGAAGAAGAAGAAGAAGAAGAAGAAGAAGAAGAAGAAGAAGAAGAAGAAGAAGAAGAAGAAGAAGAAGAAAAGTTGTGGCTGGGCACCAATGATCACACATGTCATCCTAGCTACCCAGGAGGCTGAAGTCTGAGGATTGTGGTTTGAAGTCAGCCTGTGTAGGAATGACTTTGAGATTTTTATCTACAAGGAAACACCAGAAAAACCAGAAGTGGAGCTGTGGCTCAAGTGGTAGTATGCTAGCATATAAAAGGTCAGCGACAGTGCCCAGGCTTTGAGTTCTAGGCCCAGGACAAGAAAGAATGAGAGAGAGAGAGAGAAAGAGAGAGAGAGAGGGGAAGAGAGGGAGGTAATGAGGGAGGAGGTTGAGGGAAGGAGGAAAGGAAGGAGGAAGGAAGGAAGGAAGGAAGGAAAGAAGGAAGGAAGGGAGGGAGGGAGGGAGGCAGGGAGGGAGGGAAGGAGGCAGGGAGGTTGGGAACTGGCCCTCTGCACATTTGTCTTTCTAAAAATATAGTAATACTTTTCCTTCTTTTTCTACATCGACTCAGAAGTTTTTTCAAACAGACCTTAGATGCTGATCAGTACTTACTGTCTGGTCACCCAGTACAGAGACACCAGCGCATGGTTATACTACATGTCTGACCTGAAGAGCAGAGCCTGTACAGTGAATGTGGCAAAAGTGGTAATAGGAATCTAAATTCTAAACACACCCTCTCATTTGCTGCTTGCTGCATCTATGTCCTGAGTGATCTTGGGCAAGCCCTTGAACCTCAAACAAGCCAATTTCACCACTTGTAAAATGAGAACACTCCCTTGGGGAATTGTGGTTCTTACAAGTGACATAGCTATGTCGAGACAGAGATGGAAATTCATTCAACACCCCATAGGTGATTTATTAGTGAGAAGCGGAGGAGTAAAAAGCTCATTCAAACATTAGTGCCAATAATGCTATGATGGGTATAAATTAAAAAGCCCTTACTCAGGTTCAGATGGCTTCCTGGAAGTGGCGATCCATGAGTTAACTTTTTTGGTTGGTTGTGGGGCTTCAACTCAGGGCCTGGGCACTGTCTCTGAGCTCTTTTGCTCAAATCAAGTGCCTCTACCACTTGAGCCACAACACCACTTCCGGTTTTCTGGTAGTTCATTAGAGGTAAGAGTCTCATGAACTTTCCTAATGGGGCCAGCTTTCAACTGTAATCCTCAGATCTCAACCTCCTGCGTTGCTAGGATGATGATAGGTGTGAACCACCAGCACCAGTTAGCCATATGGAGGACGTACACCATGTATCAAGTGGGAAAGGACAGCAGGTGCAAAAGTCCTGCGGTGGAGGAGACTGATACGTGAGAGAAGAGGCCACAGTATGGCCTTCATCCTTTCCTTTTTTCCTGTACTCCTCAGCATGTGAATTCCCCTCCTTATCCTACTTTCTCTCTGCACAGCTGTAATTTGCTAGAGGCAAAAGATGCCCTAGAGAAAGTCACTTGCCCTTGGTGAATTAAGTACAGAATTGCTGATGTAGTTGCCCCTCCCCCTGGAAAACCTGAAGCCAGGTTCAAATTTGAGACATTCCAGCTTCACACAGCCAAACCAGTTCGGAATAGAGGGTGGGAGGGGAGGGTGGGGAGGGCAGAGTTGTCACTATAGCTAGCAATGGGATCATTCAGCATGAAGTGGCTTCCTCACTTAGCTCATTGAGAAGGTTCCTCATGCTTGTCTGTTTGTCCAGCGCTGACCAGGTGGGTAGGGAGTGAGCAGGAGTTGGATTTCCAATTGGCAGCTGGAAGAAACATGAAACACCAGGCTGCAGGCTCCTCTTGGATCATTTGAACTCTACAGTGGTAGAATTCTAAGCTCTGAATCCAGGAATGGCAGGAAGGGAAGAGGGCGGTTCTGGGAAGAAGAAAAGCATAGTGTGTGTGTGTGTGTGTGTGTGTGTGTGTGTGTGTGTGTGTGTGTGTGTGTGTGTGTGTGTGTGTGTGTTTGTGTGTGTGTGTGTGTGTGTGTGTGTGTGTGTGTGTGTGTGTATGGGGGAGAGGCATTGATAGCAGAAGAGTGTTTGCAGAGCTGTCTTTGCTTCTGATCAGCCATCCACGGTAATGCCTGGCCTAACCTACCTCCTCTTTTTATGCTCCATGGCAGACATGACTAGCTGATAGCAGAACTCTGCTCTGGAACCACATATAGGATCTCAGAATTCTTCAATAGGGGGTTCCAGAGACTCACTGTTGAGTCCGTATAGTTGGGAATAGATAGAAGCCACACAAACTACCCTTCTAGCCTTTCTCTGGATATACATTGAAAATCAGGACCATCAACATATAGGGCTTTGCCAGGCATTGGTGGCTCACACCTGTAATCTTTGCTACTCAAGAGGCTGAGATTTGAGTATCCTGGTTCAAAGCCAGGGTCCTGGTAATGAAATTCTGTGAGACTCTTATCACCAAATAACAACAGAAAACCCGAAGGGGATCTGTGACTCAAAGTGGTAGAGCCCTAACCTTGAACAAAAGGAGCATGGGGACAGTGCCCAGACCAGAGGTCAAGCTGTACGACTGCAATAAATTAAATATATATATATATATATATGTATATATATATATACATATACATATACATACGGCTTTTTCTAAGATAAACCTCACAAATGGCAAAGCCAGGAATACAAGAACTTCATCTGGAACCTCGGTTCCTGATCACACCCTTTAACAAATACTCTCTCTTTGAAGAGTATCTCAAGTCAGACGCCAGTAGCTCATGCCTGTAATCCTAGTTCCTGTGAGGCTGAAATCTGAAAATCAAGCTTTGAAACCAGCCAGGGTAGGAAAGTCTAAGAAGATTCTTATCTCCAATCAGCCACCCAAAATCAGAGGTGGAGCTGTGGCTCATGCAGTAGAGTGTGAGCTTTGAGTGAAAAAAGCTAAAGGACAGTACCCAGGTTGCGAGTTTAGGACATGTACTGGCACAGACAATCTGTGAAGGAGAGATAAATCTCTTGCACCTCTCTCCCCCAATAGGTAAGATTTAGCTCATTGGCAAAATGCTTGCCTAGCAAGTACAATGTCCTGGGTTCCATACCCAGTGCCAAAAGAGAAAAGAAAAAAATAGTTTAAAAATCTCACTAGAACTTGATAGTTTTTCCCACAGCCTGAACCCCCTCATGCACTCAAGACTGACCCCTGCTCCGTTCTCCACAACTTCTTTACTCCACCTCTTCCCATTTATACTCTGAAACTTAGACAAGCCTTTGAGCTTCTCTGAAGCAGAGATCCTTTTCCCCATGAACAATTCTGACCGGGATGGTTTGTCCATATCCTTTATAGAACTTTAAATGTTTCAATGGTGGTGAAATGACAGCTGACCAATCTTGTATCCTGTCATGGGCTCAGCAGACAAAAAAAGCAAGCCGTACTCAAGGGCTGACTCTTGAATGTACCTGCTAATACAGTTTAGCTGGGTAGCAGGCAGGAGGAGTAGGGGGTGTTTCCTGGGGTCTGGGAACCAAACAGACCAAGCACAGCTGGAGGTGAAAGAGAAGGGGTGAATAGGAGAGAGAAAACTGGGAGACACCCCTGTTTTTCCCCCCTTGGGGGCATTCTTCGAGCTCTCATTCTCTTGTTAATTGTTAATTATATGTTCTTCCACCCCCCCCCTTCCCCAGTCTTCTCTGTCTAGGGCAGTCTGTCATCCGTTCATCAGTTGAGTTAATTAATTAACTATGTAACAGGCACCTTCTTTTAGAGTTGGAAAGCACACACTCTTTTTAGAGGTCGAAAATATAAACAGAGATACATTTAAACATAAACATAAAATATAAACACTGACGCATTTTCTCTTCTGTTTCTTTTGCTGTTGTTGTTGGCTTGGATTCAGGTCCAGGAGATAAATAAGACCCAAGTAGAAAATAAGAGATGTTCTTCTTGTCTCGCACACCACTGGGAAACACGGCTCTAGTGTCTTCAGTACTTACTTGGATGGATATGTGGGGGGGGGGTGGTATACTTGCTGGGAGTGCGCAGTCATTTATTCAAGGATGTGGGCTGAATGTTGAGCAAGCCAGCAAGAATTAGATTGGCTACAGAAGGAAAGTAAGGTAATTCAGAAGCATAGATGGTAGGAGGATGGCAAATTATCCTAAGATCAACCAGCTTTTGGGTAAAACTACATTTAGAACTTGTATTTCTTATTGGTCATCATATGGAAAAGTCTAGAAAGTGTCAGACAGAAGGTGGTACACTGTCTTTGTGTAAAACCCTGAAGAGCCTCATAAGGAGATGGGATAAGTGTGTGTGTGTGTGTGTGTGTGTGTGTGTGTGTGTGTGTGTGCATGTGCGCGCGTGTGCATGCACACATGTACACATATGTGAACAAACCTGGGGTTTGAACTCTGGGCCTGGATGCAGTACCTGAGCTTTTTTTCTCAAGGCTGGCACTCTACCACTTGAGCCACAGCTCCATTTCTGCCTTTTTTTCTTGGTAGTTAATTGGAGATGAGAATCTCAGAGGCTTTCCTGCTTGGGCTGACTTTGAACCACAATCCTTCTACTACTGATCCTCCTGAGTAGCTAGGGTGACAGTTGTGAGCCACTGGCCACTGGCAAAGAATTGTTTTGAATAGTCTAGAACTTTGCTTGGTAGAAGGGCAATGGTGGTAATTATTGGCTGTAAATACTTGGAGAACTAAGATATGAAAATAGAATAGATACTTTTATGTGCAGCTGAGAAGATAAAACCAGAGCCAGTGCAAAATTGGGAACTAGAGGCTCACACCTATAATCCCAGCTACTCAGGAAGCTGAGATCTGAAGGGAGTGGATTGTAGCCAGCCCAGGTAGGAAAGTCTGTGAGACTCATCTCCAATTAACCGACAAAAAGCAGGAATACAGCTGTGGCTCAAGTGGTTGAGCATAATCATTGATAAAAAATTAAAAAAAATTAAAAGGTAAGGGACACTGTCCAGACCTGTGCGGTATGTGCTTATCTGTGTGTGTCTGTGTGTGCGTGCATGCACACACACACATGCATATAGTCACAATTTAAAAAAAAAGATCAGTGCAAGGATCAAGAAACAGCTTTTAGCTTAATTTAGGTTTGTCCCAAATAGAATGCATACACTTGTATAGAAGGAGGTTGTCCGGCCCTGGAATGTTCATATTATTCTCTTTTATAGGCTAGAATACTTTCTAAGTGGATTATTTAATTTGATCTCCCTAGGGAGGAATTACATTTAGCCCCATTTTGTGGATGAGTGTTCAAACTTCAAGAATCCTACCTTCTCTGCCCACAACAAAGCAGTGGTGAATGGTCACGGTCCCACACACATCTTTTCCAGGTTTTTCATTCATCTTGTCACTACAGAGGTGGAGGATGAGTAGATTCCATGTTCTTTCTGAGTTTTCTCTTTTCTGAGAGTCCAGGGTATAGCATCTCTGCTTTTCTCTTCCAGGGTCTACACATGTGCGTTTGCTGTGACTGCCCACCTGCCACCTGCTGAGTCTTAGCTGGCTAAGTTTTTGAAGGGCCAATTAATTATACAGTGTGGATACCTGGAAAATTTCAACTTTGTATATCCTTCCAGGCTGCTAGAATCTTCTCTTTCTCCTCCTCCTCCTCTTCCTTTTTTATTGTACCAATCCTGGGGCTTAAACTTAGGGCCATGGTGCTATTCTCGAGCTTTTGTGGGCAAGGCTAGTGCTCTACCACTTGAGCTCCACTTCTGGCTTTTTTATTTAGTTGTTTATTGGAGATAAGAATCTCATAGGCTTTCCTGTTCAGGCTGGTTTTGAACTTTGATCCTTGGATCTGAGTTCTTGAGTAGCTAGTATTATAGGAGTGAGCCACTTGTGCCTGTTTTTAGTATTCTCATTATACTCAGTTGTAGTCTGTCTTTGAAGGTGCAGCTCAAATCTCATCGCCTCCTAGAAACTTCCTAGGGAATGAAGTTTGGGACTTCTTTGAGCACCTGTAGTATGTATCCTGTGTCCTGTCTGTCTCAACTCTCCATGCTTCACATATGCCAGCCATAGCTTCTTGTTTGTGCTGTGCAATCCTCTATGGTGTATTGTTTTCTCCTTTTCTGGGGAACTGCACACCACCCATGGCAAAGCTGCAGTTGACCCAAGAATGGAAAGCAACTACTTGATTATTTTTGGTTTATCTCCGTGGGGTTTTTATCTTCTTATTAATAACATCTTACAATATTCCCCAAAATATTATAGAACTTCAACTCCAGCACTCAACGATCTTATGTTTGTGTTGTGGCTCTGCTACTTTCTATAAATGTGATCTTTTTTTTTGTTGTCAGTCATGGGGTTTGAACTCAGGGCCTGGGTCATGTCCTTGAGCTTTTTTGCTCAAGGGTAGCACTCTACCACTTGGAGTCACAGTTCCACTTTCAGTTTTCTGGTGGTTCATTAAGAGATAAGAGTCTCAGGGATTTTCCTGCTCAGGCTAGCTTTGAACTGTGATCCTCAGACCTCAGCCTCTTGAGTAGCTAGGATTACAGGCATGAGCGATCAGTACTTGGCTGTCAAATGTAATCTTGGGAAAAGTTGTATCACCCCTTTAAGCCTAATTGGTAGCATAGGGACCATGACAGTGCCTACCTCTGGGGGCAGTTGTGAGGGTGAAGGAGGGTCGAGTTAGGGCCTGGCATGCAACATGAATAGGAAATGGATTCTGGAAGGTTCTGTGCTGCTGATAGTCTCCTTACCACAGCATCTGTCAGATACAATGATCTGAATTTGCTCAAATGATTTGGGGCTCTGACACGCAGGATCCATGGCTGTAAATCAAGAGAGATATTTTAGGTATATATGTGTACATTCATATGCTTTACTTATTTATTTATATCTTGCCTTGTCCTGAAAAGGATTTAAGGCAGCTCATTAAAATGCAAAGCTTAGAGAGCACTGCAAAATAAATGGGGAAAAAACAAGGCAAAAACAAGTTAGAAAGGAGATCAGGAAAATTTAGAGATGATGTTAGTGTGTAAAATATTTGAAGTGAAATATTTTATTGTTCATGGACATGGGCTATAAGTCTTTGTTTCTGAAGACCATAGAGTAAAACAATGTCAGTTATTCCCCAATTTGTAGCACAAAGGAGATCAAAACAAACTCCTTATAGGAAGGGTGAGGAAGCCGGGCCTTGGTGACTCACACCTGTAATCCTAGCTAGTGAGGAGGCTGAGATAGGAGAATCAAAGTTCAAAACTAGCCCCAACAAGAAAGTCCATGAGATTCTTATCTCCAATGAACCACCAGAAAACAAGAAGTGAAGCTGTGGCTCAACTAATAGAGCACTAGCCTTTAGCAAAAGGAGCTCAAGGATAGTACCTGGGCCCTGAGTTCAAGCCCCGTGTCTGACAAAAAAAATGGTGAGGATTCTTTGTAGTGAAATGAGAAGACATTTTGCTATGGCTCAGAGGAGAAACTATGCAATGTAATGGACAATTGTCTAGAAACCCTTTCCATCAAGGTGAGGTGTGGAGATGCTAATCATTCCTCCTTAAACTATAGGATGACTGCCATTAAACCATAAAATAACACATGCTATGGCCTAGGGTATCTTGTCCTCCTCTGAGGAAATCCAGAGGCCATGTTGTAAGGATGCTCAAGCAGTTCTGCAGAGAGGCCCTGGAGCTGAGTGATTAAGGCCTCCTGCCAACAGCCACATCAACTTGTGTGTGTGTGTGTGTGTGTGTGTGTGTGTGTGTGTGTGTGTTGTGTGTGTGTGTGTGTGTGTGTGTGTGTGTGTGATTGTGCTTGTGCATACATGCATGGACTGGAGTTTGAATTCAGGCCTTTGGACTTTTGCTTAGTTTTGTCACACAAGGCTGTTGCCATACTACTTGATCCATACCACCACTTTTGGTGGTTATTTGAAGATAAGAGTCTCATAGACTCCCCAGGCTGGCTTCCATTCAGGATCCTCAGATCTCAACCTCCTGAGGAGCTAGGATTACAACATGAGTCACTAGTACTTGGCATTCACATCTTCTCTCTTCTCAATTCTGTTCTCTTTTTTCTCTTTCCCCTTCTTCTTTTCCTTCCCCTCCTTTTCTATCTTCCTTTTTTCTTCCTTTTCTTTATTGTCTCTTAATTTGTGCTAGTACTCCCGCTGGAACTGAGGGCCTGCATACTCACTGGGCTTTATATTTCTCATGGTTAGCACTCTACAACTTGAAACACACCTCCACTTCTGGTGATTATTTGAAGGTGGCTCATGCCTGTCGTCCTAGCAACTCAGGAAGCTGAGATCTGAAGTTTGCAGTTCAAAGCCAGCATGGGCAGGAAAACCTGTGAGACTCTTATCTCCAATTAACCACCAAAAACTGGAAGTAGAGTGCTAGCCTTGAGTGAAAGAGCTCAGGGAGAGTGCCCAGGCCCTGAGTTCAAGCCCCAGGACTGGCAAAAACAGCAACAACAAAAAGCCCATCAGTATATAAATTCCTTTGTACAACGAATTAAAGACCACTTTTAAAAAATAAATAATGTCATCAAGAATATTTGCTTCTCCATTCCCTGTTCCCCTCTATTGGCTTTATCGGATCTCACCATGTGGCACAGAGGAAGTAATGCAGAGAAGGGTTATTCTCTGCAATTATGGCCTGTTAGTGGAAAGAGACTCCCTTCACAATGCTAATCCCCAAGCTTGTTGCTTGGGAAATCTACATATTGTATGGCTGTAACTGGGGAGATTCTGACTTGGCTGAGCATGGATCTGGTAATCATTCTAGATACCAAGAGTAGGTTGGGTTGCCGGTGGCTCACACCATTAATCCTAGCTAATCAGGAGGCTGAGATCTGAAAATTGGCAGAAAAGTCTGTAACAACTTTCTCTCTCATTTACCAGCAAAAAATCCATATGTGGAGCTGTGCTTCAAGGACTAGAGTATCAGTCTTAAGTGGTAAAAGCTCAAGAGCTGTGCCCCGACCCTAAATTCAAGCCCCAGGAGCAGCACACATATTCATACACACACACTCATTCACAGACACTCACCCCCACATACACACTCATATACACATAAATACTATAAAAAAGAAACAGGAGATGGTCTAGAAGGAGGAATGAATTCATGCCACATAAAGCACCCTTATAAAGGAACTAGCTTGAAGAACGACACAGAATCAAAAAAGCAATATGTTCCTCCACTGGGTGGCTAGCAAGCAGCATATATTCATGCACACACACACACACACACACACACACACACACACACACACACACACACACCCACCACTGGTACTTAAAAAAATCTCTCTGATTCTCCATTAGTTGGGAGAAGAGGACTGTATGGGGAGTGATAAATTATGCAGATAATATTTCTATATGGCCACAGGAGCATCTGCTCCCAGGGGCAAGCACCTTGTGAAAGCCTTCCTGGCCAGGAAGGGAGAAGAATGAAGTGTGGCAGGTGTTGCTTGCATCTGGAAGTAAGGCTGAATAAGCCAAAGATGTTCCCCTCCGAGGCTGTTGCTACATGACCAAACTGGCATGGACATTGGCATTGACATAAGTGGGCATTGACATTGGTGGGCTAAGCTTCAGAGAGCAACATAAATTCCCTGATGGGAAGCTTAGCAGCCTGGGGGATTCCCACAGCTGCATGTAGAGAAGAAAAATTGCTCAGCATGGTCAGAAAATCATAGTTCCTAGGATGGGGCTCTGAGCTAGGATCAGGAGGTCTTTGCTGGGTCTTGCATACCTGTTTTTTTTTTGACAGGGAGGTGGAGAGGGGAGGGGGGGATGAAAGATGGTAATAATCTCAGAAGGACTACTGGGAGCACTATGTATATCAGGGGATGGGAAGGTGTGATTTGATGGTGTTTGGTAGCAGTTGCTTGCTTCTCAAGGGCTAGCCATAAAGAATGGAAATGGAGAGAGAGAGAGAGAGAGAGAGAGAGAGAGAGAGAGAGAGAGAGAGAGAGAGAGAGAGAGAGAGAGAGAGAGAGAGAGAGAGAGAGAAAGAGCATGGAACATGACTTCAATCAAAGTCATTGATCTACCAGGCAGTTTCTGACCCTGCTAAGAGAGACTGCAGTGACTTTAACCATGCCATTGACTATATAGGAATAGAGTTAGAAAGAGAAATAATTTGATTAGGTCACATCATTTTGTGTGTGTGAGGCTCAATTATATGATAAGGATTATATAAAGGATAATAGCAAGGCCAGAATTGTATTCAATACTATGACTTTGCTTGCCTGCCTGTCTGCCTGTCTCCTTTTCTTTTTCTTTTTACATTTTGTCTTTCCTTTTTCTCTTTCTCCCTTTCTTTCTCTTCCTTCCTTTCTTTCTCTTCTTTCTTTTTTCCTTGCTCTTTTCCATTTCTTTCTCCTTATTTTCCTTCCTTCTCCCTCCCTGGCTCCCTCCTACTTTCTTTCTCTCTTTCTTTCTCTCTCTGTCTTTCTTTCTCCCTTCTTCTTTCCTTAGTTCCTTCCTTCCTTCCTTTCTCCTTTCCTTCCTTCCTTCCGTTCCTTTTTTCTGTGTTAATACTGGGGCTTGAGCTCAGGGCTTTGTATTCTTGCTTGGCTTTTACTTTATAAGCTAGTGCTCAACCACTTGAGACACGCCTCCACTTCCAGCTTATCTGCTGGTTAATTAGAGATAAACATCTCAAGGATTTGGCTGCCTGGACTGGCTCCACACCCTTATTCTCTTAATATCACCCTCCTGAATAACTAGGATTACAGGCATAAACCACTAGCCTATTTTGCTTTGGAAATAATTTGCCAGCTGGGCATAGAAATCTCAAAGTTATAAGTTTGAAGCCAACCCAGGCAAGAAAGTCCATGAGATTTTTTTAATCTCCAATTAGCCACCAAATAGCCAGAATGGAACTTTTCAAGTGGTAGAATATTAGTTTGAGTGAAAAGCTAAGGGATAGCACCTAGGTGTTGAGTTCAAGCCCCAGGACCAGAACAACAACAAAGGATGAGATGAGATAATATGCACGAAGTCCTCTAGCAAGGAGTCATCAAAAGAGGCTAAAGAGTGGAGGTCACCTGCTGATAGAGAAGCCCTAGGGTCCTCCTTAAAAAGTCCTCAGCCTGGGAATCAGAGATGGCTCTCCCCAAGGAGCAGTGGGACTGAGAGCCATCTTTTTTCTCATTAGAAATAGCCCACTGCAATGAACACCTTGATTCCAGTCTATCCTTCTTCCTGGCTGGTGTGTGTGTGTGTGTGTGTGTGTGTGTGTGTGTGTGTGTGTGTGTGTGTGTGTGTGTGTGTGTGTGTGTGTGTGTGTGTGTGTGTGTGTGTGTGTGTGTATGCTGGTACTAGGGCTTGAACTCCTGGCATTGGCATTGTCTCTTAAGCTGTTTCCACTCCAGGATGGTGCTCTACCACTTGAGCCACAGCTCCACATTTGGCTTTTTTTTTAGTGATGAATTGCTCATAAGAATCTCATGGATTTTCCAACCCAAGCTGGCTTTGAACCACGATCCTCAGATCTCAGCCTCCAGGGTAGCTAGGATGACAGGCCTGAGCCACTGGCATAAGTATTCTCCCACAAGTATTACTTCCTTGGAGAATTATAACAGGCCCACTTCCTGCTCCTTCTCAAGGTATTATTTTGCCCATTTAGAAGGGGGAAAATCCTATCAGCTGTTTTATATGGGGAAAAAAATAGTTTTCTCTTTTCCTATGTAAAAGCATATTATTAGTAGTATTTCGCAGGGCTTTCTGGGTCACCTAAATCTCAATGAACATCTGTTGTATCTAAACTTCTCCATGTAAGACACTCCACCGACTGAGAAATCTTTTCTGTTGGCCCAAGCATGACAACATCCAGGATGAGGTTTTTTTGTTTTATGGGGATTTTATGCCTGTCATGGAGATTGAACTCAGGGCATTGTCCTCAAGTTTTTTTTGCTCAAGGTCTACCACTTAAGCCACAGCAGCACTTCTGGTCTTTTCCAACCACAATTTTTAGATCTTAGCCTCCTGAGTAGCTGGGATTACAGGCATGAGCCACTCATGTTCTACTGACCATTACTTTTTTGGAATGGTCACACCAAGTAAGGGCATGATCTCATGGTGGTAGCCCAAATGCTCACTTTGTTCCTCTTGAACTTTCCCTTTCATTTCCTAAAAACCTTTGGCTTGTGTTTTGCTTGTAAATGCAAAGGGTATGAAATTCCTATCTGCACCAATTTTGCTCTCTTTGATTTTTAGAATCAATGCTTAATTTCTTAAGTCTTGGGTTTTACACCTGCAAAGCGATTCATTTGGATCAGATTATTTCTATAGCTTCTTCTAACCCCCAAATTCTTATCCCCCAAAGGTGCCGGGTTATTTGGGCAACAGCCTGCAATGTGTTCTCAATAGGCAGTGGACTCAATATGAATGCCAAAGCCAGTGCACCTTCACATTCCTATGTCCCTTTGAACCAGGTGTGAGATCCTCCCCCTCCCTCCCTCTCTTCCTTCCTTCTTTCTTCCTTCATCCTTTCCTTTGCCAGCATTTTGCTGGTTGTTTAGGAAATGGAGTTTTGTAGACTTTTTTTGGTCTAGGCTAGCTTCAAACCATGATCCTCTAGATCTCAGCCTCCTGAGTAGCTAGGATATTATAGTCACAAGCTGCCAGTCCTGGTTCACCTCACCTGTTCAGTGAAGGTGAAGAAGGCCTCCTCCAGGATGCTTTGCTGCGATTTGGTGAGATAATGATAGGAAGAGGACAGTGGAGAGTCTGGATCTATGTACACAATAAACGTAGGATACAGGGGACAGTCTTATCTCTATCTGAAACGGGTCACCCAGTAATCTCACAAGTGGATTGTAGATGTAAGGCTAAATAGCAGAGATGGGCCTTGGACTTGAGATCCTCATGCCTGGGCCTTTCAAGTGCTGGGATTACAGGCAAGGGCACCACAACTCTCTAGGCATAAGATAGTAAGTTGTGTATTTGTTCCAAGTATTTCTAGATCTCCTCCTCAACCTGTTGAAGCTCCCTAAGGGGACAGTTTAGGTAGTGCCTATCAATCAGTGTGACTTCACTCTGGGGAGAGGGGGCTGGTTTAAGAACGCAGATAGCCCTCTTCCAGCCCACAGTGTTATCAGCTTTGCCACTCAGTACCTCGCCTTCTGCTTGTCCTCTACTGGGCTCAGAGCTGATATCTTTTATCAGCACAAATCCATGGAGGGTTGACAGAGGGCTTAAGTGGTAGAGCATCTGCTTAGCAAGAGAGAGGCCTGAGTTCAAAGCCCAGTACCTTTATAAGCCAAGAGTGGTGGTGGATGCATGCTTGTAATCCCAGCACTTGGGAGGCTGGGAAGGGAAGAATGGCACATTTCCAGGCAAGCCTTTCAAGATGATGGGGGATATGGCTCAGTGATGGGCCATTTGTCTTGCATGCAGAAGGCTTTGGGTTTGATTGCCACAGCAGAGGAGGTGGGGGCCCTGTGTCAGCCAGTGGGCAGACTGGTCTAGAAAAACTGACTCATCAAGATGAATACCCCAGACCTCCAGCCTCAGCCCTGAAGGAGTTCAGGTGCATCATTAGGGAGATTGTCCCATGTTCTTGTTCCAGATGTAAGGTCACAGACTCACCCGTGGAAGGACGAGAGACAGCTGTGACCCCTGCCATGTCCACCTGGCCACTTCAGTCCTGCATGGCTGCATCCATCCGTCAGGGACAGAGGCCCCAGGCCAGGCCGTCCTGTGATCTGGAACAGCTAGCTCTGTTTGATGGAGGAGGCAGTGACGGTATCAGACACCTGAGGAACACCTCAGGCCCCACAGCCTGTGTTGTGCATGAGCCGTGCAGGCCCCCGTGGGTGACTCTGGGGACCCCAGTAAATGGAGGCTACTCTGTGTAGGTGGCTGGGTCAGGGGTGTGGAGAAGCAGTTTCAGTGTGGAAATGGTTCTGTATGGATGGTCCTGGGGTTTGAACTCTGGGCCAGACAGGTGCTCGTACTGCTGAGCCATGCCCCTAGTCCTGTCTTTTAATGCTTATATTTGAGCCAGGGTCTCTGCTTCCTCCCCAGAGAAGCTCATGGGCAATATCTACCTAAGATAGGTTTCTTGAGGTAGCCAGGATGTCAGGTGCAGGCCACCCAGGCCAGTCTTCTGACAGGAAGGTATCTTGTAAACTTCTGCCCAGGTTGGCCTAGAACTGAAATGCTTCTAGTTGGGACCTCCTCTGACTATAACCTTCCTACCCAAGATTTCTCTTATTTGAATGGCCCATGCTGCTAACGGGTTGTAAACAAATTCACATTAGGTCCTTGGAAGTCTAGGCACTTCCGGGGAGACTGAGGTCTGAGGATCATGGTTCAGAGGAAGCCTGGCAGGGAAGTTTGTGAGATTCTTATCTCTAGTTAACCATCAAAAATCCAGAAATAGAGACATGGTTCAAGTGGAAGAATGCTAACCTTGAATGAAAAAACTAAGGGACAGCACCAAGGCTCTGAGTTCAAGCCTCAGTACTGGCTTGAGAACACACACACACACACACACACACACACACACACACACACACACACATACATGCATGCACATGTGTGAGTGCAGGTATGTGCATACATAGCATTGATAATGAACCCAGCCTTGTTTGTTGTGTGTGTTATATAAGCACACGCGTTCCCACCTGGCTACTTTCCCTGCCCATTTTGTCATCTTTATGCACCACTAAATGGGCTGGCACCTGCCAAACCTTGCTCTTCCTAGCTGCAAACCTGGACAGCCTTGCCAGTGAGGAGGAATGGGGACTGGAAGGGCACTGGGAATGAGGGCAGAGCTGTTTTTTAACTTCAGTTTCTCCCACCCTGAAGCCTTTTCATGAAACCTCTGGTTCAGGCGCCTTGGATTTTTGCTGTGCTGGTTTATTTTCCTTCCTGGATCACAGCTTTAAACTCAAGCATGGAGCTGTCACACCCTGACTGGCAAATAAATATTTCTGGCAACGTGCCCCAGCTGCTGTTTCCTGTGTTTAGGGAGCGCTGCGCAGGGAGGTGTTTGCAGAGCTGTGCTGCATGTTGAGTCTGTTCCTTGGTGCCTGCCATGAGGCACAAACCCGCAATGCTCCGGGGTTCAGATCCCAGCTCCCGTTTGCTGAGATCTGAGGAGAAACTTACAGACCACAGGGTGAGGTCATAGTCTCTGTTCTGTGGGGCTATGTGCTCATCGGGCTGCAAGGTTGAAGGTCTGGCCCAGGCTGGGCCTCTGATCCATCCTGGTACTCAGAGGTCCGTTTATTTCTACCTTACCCATTTGTGCAATGAAACCCTGCATTTCAAGAATGAGCCAAACCTTGCACACACATGTGAGAGCGCGCACACACGTGTGAGACTTAGTGATTTCTTTTCTTTGTTCATGACTTACAAATATGTGTGCATGTCGTGTTTCATGAATCATGGGCATCTTGAGTGCTTGGGTATAGTTTCTAGAACCTTAGTGCACTACCTGATTCCATGCAAGTCCAATGGTGAACATAAGAGACAGAAAAGACCTGCTCACAGAACTTTTGCATTGACTCCTGCATCTCAGTCATGCCAGAAGGAATCGTTCACTTAGGTCTACTTACAAAACTGCTGCTGGCAGCTTACTAATTAGACGTTCCTCCTGCCTAGCCCTGTGCTCACTGTTAAAATAACAGGGTGGTTTATTGCATTATTTTTTCAGCAAAGATCAGACCAGCAAGGACCAATGGCTCTCATGGAGTAAGTAATTAGTTCCTAGCAAAGAAAACCCGGCACAGCTGTTTTAGGAATCCATTAGTCATCCACAGCATTGCCATTTGATTTTGAAGATTAGGAAATGGGGAAGGGGTGTGATTTGAATTTTGTTTGAGCAAGAGTGTGAGGTGGCTCTCCAGACACATAAAGTATATTCTCAAACCAGGTCGTTGGACATTTCTCACCTCATACTAAAAATGGGGGCAGGAAATTGGTCACTTACATCCCACTTACATTTTCCAGTCCGCAGAGCACTTTTACCTATGATTATTCCTGTATGAAAGATGGGAACTATGAAAGATGGCCATAGGAAGAAACCCAAGCCATGTGTTTTATGGCTAGAGACAGGAGGAGTGGGAATTCGAAATTCTGGGTTCCCCTCTCTTTTTCTGGACACGCCCACCCTTGTTCCTGAGTTCTTCTCCAAGTTCATCTGTCCACCAGCAACCTCAAGAAAGAGACCTTAAAGGCCTTGATAATAAATGTTTAGGAGAACTATGCAGCCATGTAAAATTACTGGGAATGGAGTTGTGTTGTCTGTAGTCCTAACGTAGGCTTTCGGCAGCTTAGAGATGGAATGAGGATTTTTTGAGATATTTTTTGTTTTTGTTGGTTGTGGGCCTGAACTCTGGGCCTGGGCACTGTCCCTCAGGTCTCCAGCTCAAGGCTAGCATTCTTACCACTTGAGCCACAACACCACTTCCAGCTTTTTCTGCTTTTATGTGTGCTGAGGAATCAAACCCAGGGCCTTGTGCATGCAAGGCAAGCACTCTACCACTGAGCCACCTTCCCAGCTCCAGAATGAGGAGATAGACTAGATAGACTTGATAGACTAGAACCTGTGTAAGTAGGTTCATGTTTATACCTCTGGTGCTCAAGTCAGCTCTGGAGACACGTTTCCTCACCCCAGCTGAGCAATTAGCAGGGGAGCGGAGAGATAGAAGTTGCATATCAAGTCAGTGATACAGCCTGGTTATTAATGTAGCCAGCCCAGAACATCCCCTATCTTGTTACTGAGGAAACCAGAATGGCAGCATGCTGACTCCATCCCACAGCTGGACAAGGGCAGGGCCTGGTATCAGCAGCACCATCCCCAGGTTCTTGCAGGGCAAGAGCAGACCTCAGCTTTTACAGCTGGGATTCTTTTTGGTCCCACTGCTACCAGCTACCATGGCCTGCCATTGGTCCATCTGGGCTCTGCACCTGTGGGCAGGGCCTGCCATGCAGGCCCTGGTCCAGCTCCTCTCTTAAAGGGCCAGTGATGCCCAGACCCTGTGGATGGCCCTCATGTGCTGATGCCCTGCCCCAGTCAGCTCCTGGGGTGTGTATCCAATGGCACTGCAATGGGCTCCGGCTTCCACTCTCCTCAGTGGTGTCAAGGTCGGAACTCCATGACCCTGGATGACATTAGTGGATCCCAAGGCCAAGCTTAGTTTTATTTTACTAACAAACAAACAAGCCACAGGTCCCAGTCACTTTCTGAGGATAGCTCCCCTATAACCCTCAGGCAGCTGGGGATGGGCATGGTTGATGATGCTGCCATTCGTTTAGTGTGTGCCTGCCTTGCCCTGCGGTAGAAAAGGGCAAGTGAAAGCATGAGCAAGCGGCTGGGGAGGGGGGCTGTCTGAAAAAATCCCTATCTGGCCTCATCCCTGGTGGAGCCTCTCCTGGTCCTTATCCTTCCTTAGGAAGGCCTCCCTCCCAGAGCCACTGTCCAAAGGGCTCTGTCCCGGATTCATGGAAGAACAATGAATGTGATATGAACTAAACTGCATTAGCTAAAATGTGGAGTGGGCTCCTTTGCTAACTTCTTGTTCCATATACAAAGGGACACGCAGAGGCAACCTAAGAGGAAGTTTATTTACTTTTTTTTTAATGCCCATTTGGGGGCTTGAACTCTCACTGAGCTTTTTCTGACCAGGCTGGTGCTCTGCTACTTGAGACAAAGCTCCCCTTCTGGCTTTTTGATGATTCACTGATGATAAAATTCTTGCAGATGTTTTTGCCCAGGCTGGCTTGGAACTGCAATCCTCAGGTCTCAGCCTCCTGAGCTAGACTTACAGGCATGAGCCACCAGTGCCTGGCCTAATTTCAACTTCTATGTGAAAAATTATGTAACCATTTTCCTTTAGTAGAATTGAGACTGGTGCTGTGGCCTAGCCAGTTTGCTCTAAAGTTTTACAAGGTTTTATACATTCACTGAACCTCTAGTTACCTGTCATAGGATAGAGGTAGTCAAAGCCAGCTCCCAGCTAACTGGGACCATGGAATTTCCTGGAGGGAGATGTGATAATGCAGCCTTATTCAAATACATATGTGGAGAGGCAACCTACCCGTTGTCAAAAGGGCAGGGCAGATCTTGTCCCCTGTGGCTCTTTAGGATGGAACTGCCTGTGTCAGCCAACTTCCTCTCCTCTGGGGATGAGGCACTAAACTATTGAAAACTAAACAAGCAAAATTAATAAAGCAAGGAACAAATCATCCTGTTTTCTCCCTTCTCTTCTTCTTTCTAAAAGACCGGGAGGCAAAGAGATGTTGATGCAGGGAGGAATGTGATTGCATTAGTTTCCTGAAGCTGCTGTAACCAATGACCACAAATGGAGAGAGGCAAAGGATGATAGTCTATGCTGCCCTGGATCTGCACACCAGAGCCCTCACCATGGGAAGGCAGTGCTTTCTCCCTCTGCAGGTCCCTGGGGAAAATCTGTTCCTTGCCTCTTCTAGCTTCTGGTGGTGACCACCTTGCCCTGGCTTGTGGCCACATCTCTTCACTCTTAAGATTGTACCTTTCTATTCTGTCTTCACTCTGTGATGTCTATCTGGAATCTCCCTTTGTCTTTTCCTTATATGGATACTTGTGACTGCATTTAAGATCTGCTCAGATGATCAAGATTTGTTTTTCTACCTAGGGACCCTTAGTTTCATTGCATCTTGTAAAATCCATTTTTCCATACCAAGTAAATTTAGAGAGTCGAGAGATTGGGACCTGTCACCTGAGGAGAATGCGATATTCAGCCCATTCCATTAATATTCCTTAGTTGACTTGAGGCTGTATAGACTTCAAGATCCAGGAGAACCTGGGTGCCAGTGGCTCACACCTATAATCCTACCTACTCTGGAGGCTGAGATCTGGGGATCATGGTTCAAGGCCAACCCAGGCAGGAAAGTCTGTGAAACTCTTATCTCTAATGAACCACTAGAAAACCAGAAGTAGAGCTGTGGCTCCATTTGTAGAGCACTCACCTTGAGCTGAAGAGCTGAGGGACAGTACCCAGGCCCAGAGTTCAAGCCTCATGACCTAAAAAAACAAATCCAGGAGAAATGTGCTCAACTTCAAGACTGGGCTTAAGAGGAGGAGATGGATGACATGGTGAGGCAGGAAGTGAGTGAGGAATTATGTTTGCCTGTTTCTCTTTGGAAAAGGCCACTCAGCATTCATGCAGCTCCTTCTGCCCAGACCCCTTCCTTCTTGCTCCTTTTAAAGGCCAGGCCTGGCTCCATTATTTTCCTTGCTCATGAAACTGAGATCTTACACCCAGGCCCGAAGTCCAGGAGTCCCCCAGTAGCACCAACCACTTGTCCTCTTATGCCAAATAAAGAAGAGACATAGTAAAGGGCTGAAAAGAGAATTATTTCCCAGCAGCCTTAGGAAGACAGCACTTAAGTACATCCTCAGCAGTCTTTGGGGGTGCAGACATTGGCCTTAGGTTAAATAGGGAGAATTGGGGGCAGGGGATGAGAAAGGTCTGCAGAGTTCACACAGCCCCGGCTTCAGGTATGGCCTGGTGGGCAGTTAGCCCAGTCTTTGTCCTGGAGGAATTCTGGAGATATTGTTATTACTCTGTTACTGGAACAGATCAGGAGCAAGGCGATCTTCTAAGTCTTTGGCTGTTTTCTTTAAAATGATAAGAAGCAGACTTTGCTTGTTTGAGGGGCCGTGTGTCTTCCACATGAGATGGATGCCTGTGAATCTGCTCTTTCTTGGAGCCCATGGTGATTGCAATGGTGACTATAGCAGAAATCCTCTCAGATCAAAAGCACAGAGGCAAAGTCGAGGCGGGGACAGGGGGAGCTTTTCAGTAAATTCTCAGGGCCCAGCCAGAGGAACTTTTATGTTTTCTCTTAACACATGGCACATGTGGAATCTAAGCCCACCTGGTCCTTGTCCCGGTGGTTAGCTACGTGGAGGCAGGCCTTTCACCGACTTCCAAGGCACTGCGAGCTTCTCCTGTAGCTGTGTCCTATGTGGGTGAAGTTCTTGATAGCACAGGGACAGCTGGATTCTTCTCAGGTGTTTGTCATTTTCTCTCAAACCACAATCCTCCCGTGTCCAACCTCCCAAGTAGCGTGAACCACAAGAGCCTGGCTGTCCCAACCCTCTCCCCATCTAAGCTGGACTGGCTCAGAGCCCTGACCAGAAAGTCTCTTCTCCCTCTCTCACTTTCCCTGGAGAGTGGATAGGCTCCCTTCCCAGCCACACTCATGCCTCTGATGGTTTAAATCTAAAGTAAGTAATTTTCCCTGAAGCCAGGCAAAACTCAAGGGCATGCACTGGAAAGGGAGCAATGCTAGCTGGAGGCTGGCTGGGGGGGCAGACTTAAACCAGGAATAGAGGTCGTGTGTGTGTGTGTGTGTATGTGTGTGTGTGTGTGCGCGCGCGCGTTTGTTTGTGCCCACGTATGTGCATGCATATGCGCCTGTGCACGTGTGTGCTTGGGGGGACATGCTGGGATTTTGCTGGATAATTAGAGGTAAGTGTCTGTTGGATTTGTCTGCCCAGGCTGGCTTTGAGCCTCCACCCTCAGATCTCAGTAGCTAGTTTACAGTTGTGAGCCACCAGCGCCCCTCAAGCAACTAGTTTTAAACCTCTCCATAGAGAAGAACATGCTGTCAGTATTTGCAATTCTGTTCCACTAGCCTTTGTTTTCAGGTATATACCTTTCTTCCAGACTAACTCACACTCTTCCTCAGAGCCAGGCCGCAGCTGGTGGTCAAGTTGACCACACATGTTCCTCTGAGTTTGAAGCAGTGTGGGAAGCTAGGGGGCCCTTGATCGGAGGTCTGACCGGACACTAGGAACCAGAGCTCTGGCTATCCCATGTTCTCTTCTTTAGGCCAAGTAACAGGCTGCTGATTGCATTTCCTGCTTCTTCAGGGCAGAGAGGAGCATTCTAATGTCAACCTGGGCCACACAACATAGTCAGACAAAGTGTCCCAATTAGTTTCACAGATGGATTGGCCCACTGAGGCCAGCATTGATTTTGAGGTCTGCATGCTGGCATATTAACTCAGGATATCGATTCTGCCTTTTACTTTATTGCCCTGTCTCCTGGATGGACTTGGAACATGGTCTGGATGGCAAGAGGACTCCGAGGATTACCCGTCGCAGAATGTACCTCAGGTGATGTACAGGAATGGCTTCACTTCATCAGACAGCTTCCCACTAGGACATACTATCTTCAATAATTTATAGCCCAGCATGCCTGGACAGGTGATGGCTCGGCAGTCTTCCACTTGCTCGCTTCCTTCTTTCACCAGCACACATCTGGTCACCTCCTCCCCATGACCGGGGCTGTATGCTGATGTCAAGATGATCTTTGTTTAGTCTATTCAGAAGTAAAGGAAGCCATTTGGAGCCACACACGAAGGAGGCCCACACAGTACGTGTCTGCCTCTGTTTGAAAAGAGAGTGGAGAGTATCTCTTAAAGCACCTGTCAACTGTGTCCCAGATGCTTTCCCAGTCCTTATGGGACCAAAATTGCATCCTCAGTGCATCTGAAAGCGGTCCATTCTAAGATGTTACCAATTTATTTATTTAAAAGAGATACTGTGAGCCAAGGAAGGTGGCTCAGTGGTAGAGTGCTTGCCTTGTATGCATGAGGCCCTGGTTCAATAACTCAGCACCACATAAGCAGAAAAAAGCCACAAGTGGTTATGTGGTTCAAGTGGAAGAGCACTAGCCTTGAGCTCAAGAGTTGTAGGACAGCATCCAAGCACAGAGTTCAGAGAGAGAGAGAGAGAGAGAGAGAGAGAGAGAGAGACTGTGGATATTCTATTCTGAAAAAAATAAACATTGGGCTGGGTGTGTGGCTCAAGGTTCACAGGTGTGAGCCACTGGCAGCTGGCTAGCTCACCATCACATTCATTTGTTCACTCATGCATTTCTTCACTCTCATGTTAATATGTGCAGAAGAGAATGGGGAACAGAACAGGCAGGGATCAGCCCTGGGTCTTACCCACATCCTTCCCCAGATAAGGAAATTGGGAACCTCCTATGATAAGGTACCTAGCAGCCCCCACCTCTACCATGTGTGCATGCACCTAAGGAGCAAACATAGTGGCTGTCCTGAAATGCCTGGAAACTTCCAAACTCCTGGGCCCATCACAGAGGACAAAGCCAGCTCAAAGTCCCCCACAGCTGTCCCTCGCTCTTTGTGAAGGGGTTAGGAGGGCTCCCAGGCTCCAGAGGGCAGGGGGGGACAGAGGCCTGGAGGGAGAGGGTGAAAGTCACAGGAAGGGGCATGAGGGAGTGGGGCCTCCACAATGGCTTCCTTCAGTGCAAAGACTCTCGCTTGTGCACTCAGACATGTGCGGCATGACTTGAAGACTGAAGAGAGGAAGAGCTCTTCATTTGAGTATGCACCAATGCCCACCAATGCCCACCACTTACAGAGTGCCTGCTGCTCTTCCACCCCAGCAAGCTGGCTGCACAGGTGAGGCCAGATGGGAGGTGAGGAGGGAGGCTGGAGCAAAGGCTGGAGGCTGGATCCCTCTTGCCCTCCCCAGATTCAGCCGTTATCTCCAGCAAACCAGAAGGAGGGGGAGGAGGAGGGACAAGAAGAAGAAATGATGATGAAGAGGGAGAGGAAGAGGAGGAACAGGAGGAACAGAAGGAGGAGGAGGAGGAATTGTTCTGTTATATAAGTTCCATGTGTTCTTTCCTTCATCCAGCAGCAAGGTGTGCTAGGCATTGTTCTGAAGACCAAGCTTTATATGTTAGTAGCCAAAACAAACACAAGTCCTCTGTCAATTTAAACACTGATGGAATATTGATTCATTTTTAAGGTCTGGCAAAGGTATTGTGATTTTGTTTTTGGATCTAGTGTTTTCTAGAACGCACATATTGAAAGACTTATCTATGAGCTGCCATGTTACTTGGGAGTCTCTTGACCCCATGAGCAGGGCGCCGGTGGCTCATGCCTCCCTTCCTAGCTACTAAGGTTGAGATTGGTGGATCATGGTTCAAAGCCAGCCCAGGCAGGAAAGTCTATTAAGGCTTTTATCTCTAATTAACCACCAGAAAGCCAGAAGTGGAACTGCGCCGGCTCAAGTGGTAGAGTGCATATGTTCTTGTGTGCATGTGCACGTGCGTAAACATACACACACCACACACACCGGGCACTGGAACTTGGAAGATGTGGATTCTTGCCTTCAGAACCCAAGTCCCACTCTGGCTACATTCCACATCCATAGCCTTTGCACTCAGCCCCACAGAGCATGGCTCAGAAGGCCCCACATGGAGTCCCAGCCATGGCTGATTCTCTGAGCCAGAGATTCAGACAGCCAGAAACAAGCCCGTAGCTGGAAGGCACTGCTGGTCATCCTGAACCAGGGCCAAGTGGGGTGGAACATGGCCCAGTGCCTCCCACTCTCTGCCCAGGCTGGTGGGGGTCACCGGACTCGTTTCTAGTCCCTGATGTCCAGGCCTGGCTTCCAGCTCTTTGGACTCTGCCTCCTGTTTTTGGGTCAGATTACAGCCAGTAAACAACCAACCCCATGAGGAACAAAAAGTTTCTGGTTTAGAAAATGGAGCCCATCTGTTTCTCATTTGACTCCTCTGGGAAGCCTGATTTCCTTCCACGCTCCCACCCAGGACCTCTGGCTTCTCTGGGAATGCAGTGGCCACCTTTGGCCACCTTGGCATTAGGGAAGTGGGGAGCTGGCTGGGAGGGCAGAAGCCCCTTGTTTCCACTCATAGAGGGTGTCCTGGATGGTTTACTTGATTTTTTTTTCATGAAAATTAAGTGTCTGTACTTAATCTAAAAAAGTCTAAATAAAAATATAAAATTGTGGCTGATTAAACAAGCATTGTTTTCCTGAAGACAATAGAAGTCTGTATCTTAATTCCTTATTAACAGACTCATATAATCGTGAGCAGTACCTTACCGTCGGCTGTGAGAACACTTGATTAAAATTTACAAGGTTGTTTGGGAGTGGTGCCTCTTCCGCAGGCCTGTCTCTCTCCTGGGACTCAGGAGTCGGTGGCTCCCTGGAAATCATCTCTTTGTTCCTCTAGGCTGGTGTGACAGGTCCCTCTTGTGTTCGTTGTTAACATTGTCCTGTTTCTGTTCCCAGAACAGGAGGACTGAATTCAGCAACTGAGTTACTAACATACTTTAATCCATGTCCTCCTCTTCCTGTCCTTCACCACTACCATCATCATCATTACCGCCACCTTCATTATCACCACTGCCATGATCATCACCACCACCATCATCATCATCACTGCAATCATTGATGATGAATCACCATCATCATCATCATGATCAATTCATCACCACTATCATCATCAATCCACCGTGATCATCATCACCACCACCACCATCATCATCATCACCACTGCCATCATCATCATGATCAATCTACCACCATCATCAATCCACCGTTATCATCATCATCACCACCAACATCATCATCATCATCATCATCATCATCACCACAGCCATCATCATCATAATCAATCCACCATCATCATCAATCCACCACTATCATCATCAATCCACCATCATCATCACCACCATTATCATCATCATCACTGCCATCATCATCATCAATCCACTACCACCACCACCATCATCATCATCATCACCACTGCCATCATCATCATCATCATCAATCCACCATCATCAATCCACCATCATCATCACCACCATCATCATCATCACCACTGCCATCATCATCATAAATCCACCATCATCATCAATCCACCACCATCATCAATCCACCACCATCATCATCAATCCATCACCATCATCAATCCACCACCATCATCAATCCACCACCATTATCATCATCATCATCATCATCATCATCATCATCATCATCATCATCATCATCATCATCACCATCATCATCACCACTGCCATCATAATCATCATCATCAATCCACCATCATCAATCCACCATTATCACCAGCACCATCATCATCACTGCCATCATCATCATCATCAATCCACCATCATCATCAATCCACCACTATCATCATCAATCCACCACCATCATCATCACCATCACCAGCATCACTGTTATCATTGCTATCAACACCATTGTCAGAACTATCATCACCATCAGCACTACCACTATTACCATCATCACCATGGCCATCCCTACGGTTATGGATGATTATCAGTACCATAGATACCTATGTTGCATGTGGTTAGGCTAAGTGGCCATCAGTATAGATAGAAGTGACTGAATTCTATCCCTGCCTGTGTTCCCTTGGCTAAGTAACTTCCAGCTTTGTATGTCAGTTTCCACACTGACTAAGATGAGCTTGTGAAGAATAGCATTGGGATTTTGTGTGTGTGTGTGTGTGTGTGTGTGTGTGTGTGTGTGTGTGTGTGTGTGTGTGTGTGTGTGTGTGTGTGCTTGTGTCAGTACTGAGGCTTGAACTCTGGGCCTGGGTGCTGTCACTCAGCTCTTTAGCTCAAGGCTAGTGCTCTGCCACTTGAGCCAAAGTGCCACTTCCAGCTTTCTGGTGGTGTATTGGAGATAAGAGTATCACAAACTTTCCTGCCTGGGCTGGCTTTGAACTATGATTCTCAGATCTCAGCCTCTTGAGTAGCTAGGATTACAAGTGTGAGCCACCAGCATCCAGCATAGAGCTTTTTAAGTACAGAACATTTTCAGATTTTCCCCATTGTGTATGATGCTGGCTATAGTTTTACCCTTCCATTCCTGGTCTCTTCAGTGCTTTTCTTATGAAGAGATGTTGAATTTTGTCATAGGATTTTTCTTCATTTATTGAGATAATTATGTGTGTTTGTCTTTTATTCTGATTATGTGCTATATTATGTGTGTTGATCTGCATATATTTAACCATCCTTGCGTCCCTGGATAACTAATGCATTTATAAGATTATTTCTTTGTTGCTTTGTATGTCCCTCCCCCACAGTGTAACCCCCGTTTTCACTATATTTGATGTCAGTATAACATGTGGAGGAGATGGGGACAAACAAGTCGTTTAAGGATTCAGGTGGACCTGTTGCAACAATGAGAAGTACAAAATGTCATGTCAAAACCAGCTTTACAATGCCGGTGTGGGGGGGGGGAGGGGGGTATAATTGGGTGGGGGGAGGGGGGTAAAATTGGGTGGGGGGAGGGGGGAGGCGGGGAAGGGAAGTGAAGGGTAAACAAAGGAGGAGGCTGCAATGCTTGGTAAGAAATGTATCCATTATCCTGCCCATGTAATTGTAGCCCCTTTGTACAGTATGTTCTCAAATAAAATAAAATACAATTAAAAAAAAAATGAGCTCAATCATGTGTGTGATGTTTTTGTGTATTCTGGTACTGAGGATTGAACTTGGAGGCTGGATGCTGTCGCTTAGCTTCCCCCCCAAGGCTGGTACTATACTATTTGAGCCATAGCTGTACTTCTGGCTTTTTGCTGGTTAATTGGAGATGAATCTCACAGACTTTTTTGCCTGGCCTGGCTTTGAATTGTGATCCTCAGATCTCAGCTTCCTGAGTAACTTGGATGACAGGTGTGAACTACCCACCACACAGCATCTTTTATTCCTTATGTTGATGTTGTTGTTGTTGATTGTGGGGCCTGAACTCTGGGCCTGGGTGCTGTCCGTCAGCTCTTCAGCTCAGGGCTAGCGTTCTACCAATTGATCCACAGTACCACTTCTGCCTTTTTCTGCTTATATGGTGCTAAGGAATCAAACCCGGGCCTCATGCATGCAAGGCAAGCACTCTACCACAGAGCCCCCTTCCCAACCCCTTTTAAATTCTTTTAAGGCAGCTTTGTCCAACGCCATTTTGTTCACACATGTTACCCTCTGAGTGACAGCATCTCACCCTTCATCTCCATAGTCCCAGCAGGAGTATGCTGTCCTCAGAGCTGCATAAGACGGACTCTTAGAGGTTGCTGAGACTGAGACTGACGTCTTGGGTTAATTGAAAGGCTCCTCGAGTAGGCCTAACACACCATTATGTGATGCACCTGACACCCACACAATTTAGTGACTTCTTATTTTGTGAGAATCATAGTCTCTGATCGAATAAATCTGCCAAACTCCAGCTCCAATGGGGCCAGGCCCCTTTCCCAAGATGCACAGAGGCACGAAGAGAATCGCAGATGGCATGCACAGGGTGTTTTTCAATTGTGTTTGGCTGTCAACACCACGTCCACCTCCACTGAAAGTGACTCATATGTTCTGTAGCTATCCTGTTCCACTGTATTTTGTGGGAAAGAAAGTTGGTTTTTTCAAGTAAGTCCGTTTTTATCATATGTCATGAAAATACTGGTTTATGATTGTGTGTCTGTGTGTCACTGGGAATAGAACCCAGGGCCTGGCACATGCTAGGCACTGCTTTGCCACTGAGCTATAACCCAGTCCTGCACAAGCTTTTCTCTATTTCTTTCTTTTTTTGGTGTTGGTATTGAGGCTTGAACTAAGGCTGGAGTGCTGTCCTCTAGCTTTTTCACACAACCACTTGAGCCAGAGCTTCCTGCTTTTTGGTGGTTCGCCCGAGGATATGTCTCCCAGAGTTGTCTGCCTAGGCTGGCTTTGAACTGCGACTCTCAGCTCTCAGCCTCCTGAGTAGCTGGGATGACAGACATGAGCAACCAGCATCCAGGTTTTTGTGTTCTTAAAAAGCAAGATCCTAAACATTTGCTGGAGAATCATAGATCTGCTCAGGTTTTCTTAATAGAATTTGTACAACATTGATTTAATAAAATTATTATAAATCTTTTAGCCAAATAATAGTGAGGTCATAGGGTAATTCTTTGCTTCCTGATGCCCCACAGAAGTGCGCACACAGGGCTGGGCACACAGAGCGGCCGTGTGTGGCTCATTTTTCTTGTGACTGAAGAGAGGAGAACGAAACTTCCACTCTGTTTCAAATTAGGCTACTGCAGTCCGCTTCTGTTCTCCTCACTCTGTGGCTCCCTCCACCCTCTACCTGCTACACAATTAACACCCAATTACATCCAACACCTTCATGGAAGCCATTGCTGGTTGCATTCCAGCTCCCTTGCTGCCTCCCTAACCCAGAGCCCAGTCTGCCACCAGGCTGCACAGGTGTTTGCCGGTAGGAAGCTTTTCAGTTTTACTGAGCTTTTCCCGGCAGGAGAAATTAATGTGGTATTTAATGCAATGTCTTTGCTGAACCATCTCTTCTGGGCCTGGCTGTTCTCGGCAATAATAACCCTGTGTGCATGTGGGGTGTGTGTATGTATGTGTATGGTGTGCTCCTGGGTCTGAGCACATTAGTTCACTGGATGAGGAGGAGTGAACTGGGTGGGGAGGGGAGGAAAGAGAGGCCCAGAGGTGACAATGGGAAGACCCAACAGAGCCCCACTTCTGAGCCTGCTGCTCCCCACTTTGCTCCCATCTGGGCAGGAAAGGGGAAGTTCAGTGTCATCAGCTTTGGGAATCTCGATTCTCTCCTTCTCCATGTTGAAGTTCAGGAAAGCAAGAGGACAGGGAATTTTGCTTTTGTCCTCAAGTGTACAAGCAAGCACCTGGGGAGTGTCTCCATAGAGCTCACCTGGCGGGAACGCCTTACAGTTGTGGTGCTGGCTTTTGTGGAGCGGTGTGTGTGTCCACCACGGGAAAGTGTATCTCTGGACCCTCCCACTGACATCTCCCACCTTCTTTTCTCCCCTTCCTCCTCTTTCTCTTCCTCCTCTTTCTCCTTCCTCCTTTTTCCACACAGTCTTCCCAGGCTTTCTTAGTATCTCAGGCTCCAGAGTTGCTGGGATTGCAGATATGAGTTGCTGGTGTGGGCAGAGACCATGCACCTCACCCATCCCCCATTTTTTGCAGTCATTTTCTGGTTGTCATCCATGAGTGGGGTTAGAACTCAGCTCACTTTATCTGACATGAGTCCTAGTGGCACAGCTTCTTGGTGATTCATCTAGGAATGGCTTCATGTTCACGTTCACCACCTGGGTTCACATTTTCTGAGCTGCTTCTGACCTTCCACTCTATTTACATGCAAATAAGTTTGTCAGGGCTTCCTGTTTAAGCCTGCAGAGCCTGGCTGTTCAGTGAGAGGAGTTTTAGAATGCTTGCATTTTGTCAGGGGAAGGATATATTCCCAGCTGATTATCCCTGAGATTTCCTCCCACAGCCCCAACCAACCCATACCCCACAATGGCTGCTTCAGTCCCCTCCCTGCAGGCCTGGCCCCATGCAGCCGATGGGCTGCAGCACTTTCTTCCTTACTCACCAATAGTTTAACTATCTCATGAGCACACACATACACAGCACTCAGGGACTGGGGAAAGTAATGGCTTCCACCACACTTCGTCCCGGTCCCTCTGCTGCTGATCCTTCTTTTCCTATCCAGCATCCATTGACCACCCTTTTCCCTCTTAGCATATTTAATTTGTATTCCAGACAGACATACACCCAGGCTGGTGTCCCTATCTCATGCCTGTAATCTGAGCTACTCAAGATGCTGAGATGTGAAGATGGAGATACAAAGCCAGCACAGGCAGGAAATCTGTGAAAGTAATCTAAAACTAATCACTAAAAGGCCAGAAATGGATGTGTGACTTTTTGTAGAGGACCGATCACGAGTGATAAAATATAGGGTCAGTGCCCAGGCCATTACTTCAAGCCCCAGTTTGGGCACAAAGAACAAACAAACCAAAACCCAAAGGAAGAACAACAAAGGAGACAAAGGGAGAGGGAAGAAGGGGTGAGGTTTTGATTCCTCATAAGCATGTATGGAAACATCACAGTGAAAGCCCTGTCCTACAATCAGTGCATATTAATTACAAAACAAAAAACAGAGGGTTGGGAATGTGGCTTAGCAATAGAGTTGCCTAGATTGCATGAAGCCCTGGGTTCCATTCCTCAGTACCACATAAATAGAAAAAGCCAGAAGTGTGGCTCAAGTGGTCGAGTGCTAGCCTTGAGCAAAAGAAGCTCAGGGACAGTGCCCAGGCCCAGAGATAAAGCTCCAGGACTGGAAAACAAAACAAAAACCAAAATTAAACAAAAAACAAATACAAAAAATAACCAGAACAAAAGGATAAAAACATTTGCTGGAGAATCATAGATCTGCTCAGGTTTTCTTAATAGAATTTGTACAACATTGATTTAATAAAGTTATTATAAATCTTTTAGCCAAATAATAGTGAGGTCATAGGATAATTCTTTGCTTCCTGATGGTCTGCATGATATTAACTCAAGCTGCCAGATGGTGTCTAGAGGATATGCTTCCAGACAGGCCGCAGGACTGAGCTCTATGAGTAGACTGACCACTTGGTTGGGTCTGGATGCTGGGGTGTTTCCTGCTCAGAAACATAGGAATTATGCAAAATAATAGCCTCTGAGAGGGTGGAGAAGCTTACATGAAACCCTGGCCAGCTTAATTAAGCCCAGAAACAAATGGCTGTCGCCACTAGGGGGCAGTGCAGTCCCCCTGCTTTCCCTGGGGGACGCATCCTTTCTGAGCATCCTTTTATTGTCAGCATCCATTATCCTTCCAGGATCCACTCTCCGTGTCTCTGTCCCTACAGAGTCCAAACCTTTGCTGAAAATATTCATTCACGGCAGTGGGAGTGTAAAAGGAGGATCCCTAAAAGTAAAGAAAAATAAGATTTATTTGGGGATCAACTGGGGATTTTTGCCCATCGCAAACAGAAAAAGAGAACCAAAATGGGGAAAGTTACCCATGGAGCTGTTCTGCCATCTGGTGGACACAGTGCACCCTGCACCTTGCAAACTATACTGGGGGTTTTAGGATTATAAAAGCTACTTAAGACAGCAAGCAATCAAGTAAGTCAGCAAAATCTCCACAAAAATCCTGAATAGCACACATGAATAAAGTGAACACAAGTTTTCCATTTAAAAGAATTGAGGATCAAATTCAGAAATATCATAGATGTTTTCTATCACTTACTTTTCACGTACCAAGTGTGCACACTGGTGCAGCTGGTAATCTTAGCACTGAAGAGACCCAGGCGGGCCAGCCTGGGATACCTAATGAGACAGGAGCTGACATTTCAGAAGGTTTGAAGTGAAACATATATATATATATATATATATATATGTGTGTGTGTGTGTGTGTGTGTGTGTGTGTGTGTGTGTATAAATATTACATATATGTAATATATGTAAATGTTTTATAAACATATGTAAATGTTTTATAAACATCTGGTACTACCTAAGAATTGTGATTTGAGCTTCCTTGGTGTGAAACACTTAATGCAGCTATTTCACAAATATTTAGGGGCTCTGAGATACTGCAGCAGACTCAGGGGTAAGTGGACACATTGGAAATTGTCCTTTCTCCACTTTTCATGGTTGCACAGGAATACAAGGGGTCTCACTGTGCTGATTTCATAGGCATGTACAGTGCTCTTTGAACAAATGCCTCAAATTCCTTTTGATACTATCCATTTCAAACTATTTAATGGGTTTTATTTTTCTCTGTAACTTTTTCTTTCTTTTTTTTTTTTGTGTCGTGGGTCTTGAACTCTCGGCCTGGACACTGTCCCTCAGCTCTTCAGCTCCAGGCTAGTGCTCTACCACTTGAGCTCTACCAATAAATCTGGTGATTTATTGGAGATAAGAGTTTCACAGACTTTCTTGCCTGGGCTGGCTTTGAAACGGGATCCTCAGATTTCAGCCTCCTGAGTAGCTAGGATTACAGGTGTGAGCCACAGACGCCCAGCTGTAACTTTTTCTTTTAAGTTTATTTATTCATTTTAGTGTCATCCTGAGGCTTGAACTCAGGGTCTGGGTGCCCTACCACTTGAGCCATAGCTCCATTTCTGGCTTTTTGGTGGCTAACCAGAGATAAGAATCTCATGGGCTTTCCTGCCTGCCCTGGCTTTGAACCATGATCCTCCTATCTCAGTCTCTGGAGTAGCTTTGATTACAGACATGAACTACAGGCCCCCAGATGCAAGCTTATCTCCAGCATGAGGCTGATGGTTTCCGAGCAGTCTGATGGACGTCCATTCTCCTCCTTCCTCAAGTGGAACCTTTGGCTACAAGGTTCTGAAAGTGCTTCCACTTCCTTCAACTCAGTATTTTTACCATATTGACAAGAATATGTGTGTGTGTGTGTGTGTGTGTGTGTGTGTGTGTGTGTGTGTGTGTGTGTAATGGAGCCTCAAAACTTGTCAGAATTGGTTCTCTTGTCTGTCAGAAGAACTGATATCAGTTTTCACATGCCCAACTTCAAGAAGAGAATTTTGACCCATCATCTATCACCTGTCTATCTATCTGCCTGTCTGTCTATCATCTATCCACTACCTACCCATCTATCTGCCTATCTATCTGCCGGCAAGGTTGCTATCAGACTGACTTCAAACATGATCCTCCTTCCTCAGTCCCACCAGTGCTGGGTTTTTAGATGTGCACTCATGCCCAACTTATTTATGTGTAAGTACATTATTCAGATAATATATTTGTGCTTAAAAAGGAAATAAGAGAATGGCATAAATTGCATATAAAATTCTTCTAAGTCACATCCTAACTAAACATTGGAGTAGTATTGTATTATTATACTCATTACAAACTTCTGAAGGAAAACAACACATATATTTATTTCTGTATAATAAGTAATTATCATATGTAATTATATATATATATATATATGTATATAATGATGACTTTTTTACCCTGTACCCGGACAGGCTTGAACTCGGTGCCTGTCTTGTGCACTCATGGCCAGTGTTCTGTGACCTGAGCCATGGCCCCAGCCTGTCAAGTCAGCAGCACTCCTCCATCAAAGCCCCATCTTCCTGCATGTCTAACGCCATGTGGAGCTCATGTCGGGGCTGGGTGCTGAGTGCTGAGTGGGACATAAATAGCTACTTTTAGATGGGGGGGATGGCCAAATGTGTTCAACGGCTTCTGGAGCTGGGTGACTGGGTGCGATAGGAGCCAGATGTGTGGATTCCAGGCTGATTGCCTCTTCCCCTTGCCCCTCCGGCTGCCTTCCCTGTGCCCCCCATCCTCCCCTCTGGTCCCCCTGGCCCTTTGCCCTGCCCTCCCCATCCCTCCGCCCTCCTCTTCCCTCCCCATCCCCCCTGGCCCTTCCCTGCCCCCCCTGCCCACCACCCAGCCCTCCTCCTTGCCCTCCTCCTGCCCTCCCCCCTTCTCACCCTTGTGCAGAGGGAGGAGAGGAGACAGTGGTGGGTGTGGTGGCCGGCTGGGCTTGGGCTGGAGTGGGTGTAGAGGAGGTCCAGCGGGAGGCCCAGGCTCTGCGGAGGCCGGCGGGGAGGGGTCGAGTCCAGCTGGAGGCCCGGCCTCCGTGGAAGCCTTCTGGCCGGACACCACTGGCACCTGGACTTGCTGTCAGTCAGCTGCTCCAGGTTCCTCTGTTGCCTACTGGTTTTTGTTTTACAATGGTTGCACTCAAGAGCTTCAAATTTATCTATAGATCGACTTGTATCAGGTTTATAGGTGACTGAGCATGTGTTTGCCATGTCAGCCTTTGCATTCTGTGCTTTTGTTCCATTAACGTCTTACACTTCCAGGAGAGAGACCGGGGGTTTTGTGAGTATAAGCGTGGGTGATGTGTGGGTAGTATGTGGTGTGTGTGGTGTGATTATGTGTGGTGTTTATGATTGTGTGTGGGGGATGTGTGTGTGAGTGTGTGGTGTGTGGTGTGATTATGTGTGGTGTGTGTGGTGTGTGGTGTGATTGTGAGTGATTGAGTGTGAGCATGTGTGGTGTGTGTGATTGAGTGTGAGTGTGAGCGTGTGTGGTGTGAGTGTGAGCGTGTGTGGTGTGTGTGATTGTGTGTGCTTGGTGTGTGTGTGGTGTGAGTGTGAGTCATTCTGTCGTCCTCGGTGCTGGGTGTGAACGTTGCCTTGTGCTCCGGACCGCCCTTCCGAGGCTCTCTTGGGAGTAGAGCACGGAGCTTGGGGTCACCCGCTGCCCTGCGCGGGCTGGGGTCGTGGGGTCGGCAGGTCCAGTGGGCCGGGGGTCGGCAGGCCCAGGCCGGCCTTTGCCCCCACTCTGACCGTGCTCCATGCCCACCACCCCGCAGTCCCTGCGGTCCCGGAAGCAGAGGCCATGGGCTCTCAGTTGGAGGCAGTCTGGACCAGTCTGGATCAACTTCACCCTCATCTCAGAGCCTCCGGCGAGGAGGGCATCTAGTACCTGTGGGGAGGCCGGGCGGGGCGCTGTGCTCAGCCCAGAGGGGGCGCTGTGCCCAGCCCAGTGGGAGTGCTGCCGGGCCGGGGCACTGCCGGGAAGGGGTGCTGCCCGGCGCTGTGCCCAGTGGGGGCGCTGCCTGGCTGGGCGCTGGGCCAGGCGCCCCCTGGGCGCTGTCACCCAGGCCTGCAGAGGCCTCAGGAGCCGGCGGGGCTGGGGCAGTGGGAACCCCAGGAGGGGCAAGGGGTCTCCCTTGGCCCAACCCAGGCCTTGTGTGGCCTGGATCCCATTAGCGGCGGTGGAGGAGTCTGGCCCAGCGGGAGGGCAGCCTAGGTCAAGAGCCTGCACTGGTTATGGTAGACTTGCCTGGGGGTGTCAATTTAGGAGGGACAGTGGGGGGGCGGCGTAGGGGGGCAGTGGGAGAAGTGGGGGGCGTGGTTGGGGGTGTAGGAGGGGCATAGTGGGGGTCGTGGGGAGTTGGTGGGCCGCAGTGTAGGCGGGAGCAGTGAGGGGCATGGTGGGGGCACGGCGGGGGGCGGTGGGTCCCCCGGTGGGGTGGGGCTCTGAGCCCAGGCTGGCCCAGGCATAGCTGTGGCCCTCCTCCCTTCTCTTCTTCACTCTTCCCTTTCTGCCTATTTTAAACTTCGGATGGGTCCTGGGGCTCGAACCCCGGTCGCGCTGTCCCCAGCTTCTCCCTTGGGCTGGGCTCAAGGCATTGTGATGAAGGGAGGTGGATCCCAGAGCCGGGTTCCATGGAGCCTGGAGCTTCTGGAAAAGCCCACAGCCGGGGTTCTTAGGTGCCAGCCCCCACCTTCAATCAAGGCTGTTTTGTAATGAAATCAGCCCTGCTTTGGACCCCAGACCCATGGCGGCATTTCTTCTCCTGAATTTATCTCCAGGTAGTTGAACATCTTCCAGCTGATATGCTTTACTAAATGACAAAGACAAATGTAGCTCTTAGAACGAGCATGAAGGGGGTTTCACACTTTTTCTTTCTTCCTTTTTTCTTTTCTTTTTGTTTTCTGTGCAGGTACTGGGGCTTGATCCTCCACACAGCTAGAATAGCAACGAGAGCACCCCTGAACACAAAAGCCCAGGGACAGCCCCCAGGTGATGAGTTCAAGCCCCAGGACACACACACACACACACACACACACACACACACACACACACACACACACACATACACACACACACACACACGTTGTGGATGAACATACAGTTTATATCTCCACTACATGTTCATGTTTGGTGTTGCTCAACACATGAGTCCTGGGACGGGAGGTATATTGCTTGTGAGCTAAGAAAGCACACAGTAGACAGGAAAGACTTCAGAGTTTGCACTTTGGTGACTACATTGTACCCCCACCTCTGGCTCCTGTCATCTGGGAGGCTCAAGGTGAGCTGAGTGTGTGGAGGGGCCTCTGACGCTTCTACTAGGAAGATTCTCTGAGCCATCGTGGCTCCTGTTGGGTTGACCACCTTAAATGAGGAAAATGACCTAGGGCTGCAGGGGTGCACCGTCCAAATTCAGGACCCTTACGGACATGCAGGGGACCATTTCTCAGAAGTAAAGATGCCCTGAGCCCCGAATCTTTCCATGGCCAACCTTGCCCCCAATGCAAGGGCTGCTCATTGACGGCTGTGAAACGTAGGCCTTGGTTGGTTTCTCTGCTCATGGGAACTGCTGCAAAGACTCCCCGTTTTACCTCTGCAAGCACCTTCATTCCGCTCTCCATCCCTGACTCCACACCCCTGATCTGGAGCCCAATCCTGGCTCACAGATCGCCTGTGCACATGCTATGTGACATCTGCTCCAATGAGCCCTGTAATTACTACCCGCCCACTTTCATCCCGCTCATTTCCTGTCACTTCCTCATGGAAGTGTGCAAGCTCTTCATGAAATCCTCGTTCTTCATGTGCATGCTGTAGTGTCATTGCGCCTTTCTCTCCACGTTGTTTCTTAGTTATGTCTGAGTGGCAGCTCCAGGATGAGAGGTGGGGTAGTTTGCTACCCATATGCCTCTGTCCAGGCTACTTTCTGGCTGGTTTACTTGTGTGTGTGTGTGTGTGTGTGTGTGTGTGTGTGTGTGTAATTGGAGATAAGAATCTGTTGGCTCTGAATCTTGATCCTCAGATCTCAGCCTCATGAATAACTAGGATTATGCTTTCAGGTGTGAAGGTGGTTCTCTTATTTTCCCACCTAGATTAGAAACCTCTTGACAGCAAGAGGAGAATTTTCCTGATACTTGGCTTATTAGTTTGCCTTCCCATGTCACCGTGTTCCATCTACTAGGATGGTATTAGTTGTGTGGTTCTGTAGCTACCTAGCTTTTTGTGTCCACAGGCAAGGTAGGCATTTCTTGATTGAAAGGAAGTGCCTGGATAGGTCTATTGGCCAATCACAGTGCCTGGCATGTGGCACACACTCCATGAATGTTTGATGAAAGAACAAATGCACTCAGACTTTGTGGGAAAACACTGACTGTAAGACGTGGATCATTGTACTGCTTTGTGAGCATGCTGCAGAACATGAGGGGTTTACTTCTGCAAATGCGATGCTTCTTTTCTTTGTTTCTTGGTGTACTTCCCCCCCTTCCTATTCAGTATAGAACTTGAGCAGATTAAACAGGACTCAGTCTTGAATCCACGATGACACAGAGGCTGAAATGACCCTGGGGTTGGAAGTGATCAGTTCACTTGAATATTATTTGGAGGATAAAGTTTTCCTTCTGGGAAGAGAGATGCTAATGAAAAAAAATCACTCCCTGACTACAATTCAGAAGTAATAGGAATTTGGCTAGAAATAGGATCTTATGAAAACTCACCAAGCAGAGCATTTCTTCCCATGTCTTGGCCTTCAGGCTGGCATTCCAATGTTAGTGTTTCTCTGGTTTCTGGAGCTCAGGGTGGGGACAGGTGCCAGTGTACTGGGCAAGCAAGCCAACAGGTCTGGGCATGAGGGCGGCCTGCAGAATTTTATAGAGCTTGTGTTCATAACACGTGGACAAGTCCAAGGCAATTTGCAAAGATGTGAGAGATTTGTGTTGTTGTTGTTATAAATGTCTGTATGATAAAATGCGTGAATCTCAGGATTGGACTGGATCCGAAAGATGATCTCATAAAAGAAGGCTTCTGCTTTACTGGAGAAGATCTGTTTTCCGTATCCCAAATATTCTAACTTGTCACGGGCCGTGCTTGGTGGAGTCTGTTAAGTTATAAGATAAACAACAGGCAAAAATGGAAACGTGAGTCTTCCCTTCTCTTGTGGCTATGGAGACAGAACGAGGCAGCCATCTCCACCTTTCAGTGGTGAACCAGGGAGAGAGATTGGGAAGGGAGCGAAGGATACACATTAACCAGGAAAGATTCCAAGATCCTGTGGATTACTGTTGCTCCAACTTAAAAGTTCATCCACTCACTTGGCGATCAATCCACTCACTTGGCGATCAGCCCTTCCCCCACCCCCCAGTCCTGAGGCTTGACCTCATGGCCTGGGCATTGTTCCTGAGTTTCTTTTCTTTTTTCTGAGTTTTTAGTATAACTTTACTACTGGGTACATTCTTTAGCCCAGTGGTGGTCTGCATAAATCTTTTTTAATTTTTTTTTATTTTTAATTTTTTATTGTGAAAATACTGTACAGAGGGGTTACAATTACATGGGCAAGGTAATGAGTACATTTCTTATCAAGAATTGTTGCCTACTGCTTTGTTTCCCCTTTCCTGTGTTTCTTTTGTTCAAGAGTACACTGTACCACTTGAACCACAGTGCCACTGCTGGATTTTTCTGCTTATATGGTACTGAGGAATTGGACTCAGGGCTTCAGGCATGCTAGGCAAGCCCTCTACCACTAAGCCACATTCTTAGCCTTGACTTGATCAAGACTTAGTCAAATGCTCCTTTGGATTCAGGAGGACTGGGGTGAGGCCTGGGGCTCTGCATTTCTTTTTTGGGGGGAGGGTCCGGTCGTGGGGCATGAACTCTGGGCCTGGGCGCTGTCCCTCAGCTCTTCAGCTCAAGGCTAGCGCTCTACCACTTGAGCCACAGTGCCACTTCCGGCTTTTTTCTTTTTGCTTATGTGGTGCTGAGGAATCGAACCCAGGGCCTCGAGCATGCAAGGCAAGCGCTCTACCACTGAGCCTCCTTCCCAGTAGGGGCTCTGCATTTCTGACAGTCTTCTGCATGCTGCTGCTGATGCCTGAGCCACTTCTTGAGGGGTGAGGTTCTGGAGGTGGAGTGGTGTTCTGGCTGTTGGGGGTAAATCCCCATGGCAACCATCTCCAAAGGAGAGGAAGCAGACCCTTGGGTGATAAAAGTTCACTGAAAAGTTTACAACTTCTAGGGGGTCACTCTAGATTTCCAGATTCCTGCTTTTGGAAATACCAGAGGCAGGAACTCTTTTTTCAAACTTGTGGGTGTTATTAAAATTCTTTTTTTTTGTTTCCTCCAAATTTGCTTTACATAATTGGATGAATATAAATTAATGAACAGAAACTTAAGCAAGATACATGTAACAATTTAATAGAACCTGATAAATGAAATTCTTTCATTTTTTTTTCAAATTCATCTTTAAGTTTTTCCATCGTGGGGCTCATAGGGAAATTAACATATGGACATTACAGTTGAATGCCAAATTAACTAATTATGACATATTAAATACTTCTATAATGCAATCATGAAGACCCTTCATACCACTTGTGTTTTGTATTTAGAAAAGTGTTAGAATCACAAATTAAACTCAAAAAAAAGAGAAATATTTGACTTGTTATCTGGAGACTGATTCTCCTTTCAATAATGGTTTTTAGTGGTAACATCACTGAGCTGAACAAATAAGTCAACTTTTGAGAACATTAAGAAAAATAAACACATGCAAAATGTATAAAACACACTACTACATCTTTACTAGGCCATCTCTATTTCTAATACTTCAGAAACTTAGAGATTTAGCATACTCTTACATTAAATGCAAGAAAAAAATAAAGTAGAAATTCCTTTTTTGAGATCACAACTATGAAGTCAGGTGGTTATACAAATTCTGCATTTGTGTGCAAAACATTAAACACATTTACCTTTGTTCTTGTCAGTCACCTAGGACTTAACATAACTTTCGAAGAAACAGACACAGAGATGTTTTTGTATGACTTCAATAACCTCAGCACTACAGTAATGAGAGATGCAGTATCTTTTTGCTGTGTTTCAAGACTATAGGGAAGGAAGTCACAGGGAAGAGAATCAAATTATTACAACTAAGAAACTACTTCTTGTTAAGTTTCACCATGGTGCCACTTTCATTTTTACATAGTATGGTGGCATAATTCAAGCTCAATAAATCAGAAATCTTAATATTTAAAATTTACCTTGACTTTCAATTATTACCATATTAACAACCAAAAGAATTAGATAGAACATATAGAAAGGGTAATATTAAACCCACTTTGCTAGAGTTGGTTTCTTGACACATTAACTCATTTTTAATACAAAAGGGATAGTGCATCTCAATTTGCTTACAAGCTAGGAGATCACTTTGATTTCTGCATTTTCTAACTGCAAACAGAACAAAGCACTTATAAGAGGTTATAAACTGATTTTCAAGCATAGAGCCAGCCCCAATGATAATAATACACTATTTTTAAAGACCTAAGGCAATGAATTCCATTTCCAATGGAAAAAAAAACTGTGCAAACAAGCTTAAAACTACTTTTTTTTTGTGCCAGTGTTATAAAATGTTGCTTTTAATAAAACCTTGACCCAAATGCCAGTAACTTCAGAAAAGAATCTGGGTAGAGGGAAGAAGAAAGTTATTTCATTTAGAAAAAATAGCCACTATCTTTTTCCTAATCTTCAACACACACAATTTAAACATATACAGATGCTTTAACACTACACAATTCCTATGTACTTGAGCAATAACAAAGTCTAAATACAATTATATTTTTAAACACTGGGTCAAGGTTTTACATAAAAATACAATCCTACTTTTTCCTGCTAAGTTTCTAAAATATCACATACTTTCCTCAACATCTGCAGCCATCCAGATATTTTTAGGAAATTTTTGTGCATGATCTTAATTCCTAATCCCTGGCTCTTTTGGCTCAGTGACAAAAGATCAAAACCGCCAAAAATGATGGTTCACTTGATGTCAGACGAGAGACCCTGGCTCAATTAGTCTCATAGGACGAAAGCAGTGCTGCATCAACTGGCTCCTTGCAGGAGGGGCATGTGAAAGATCTCATCAACCAGTCATCTATACAGTCCAGATGATAGATGTGCATGCACGGCAGAAATCGATTTGGGTCCCCATAAACAAAGTCCATCATACAGATCACACACTCTCGGATCTTTTTCTCTGATCCATCTCTTCCAGGGTCATAAACTCCTTTAGGCAGATGCTGTATAAGGCCTATTCTTTGAGCTATCCTAATTTGTTCCTCTTCAGTCAGCTGAGTTGCTAGCCGAGTCTGGCTGGGTATTGGATGATAGACTGGAACTGGAACTTGTTCCTGATATGGCAGCAGCGGCTCTTGATCTGGCTCCAGGTCCGAATCTGGCCAGGTCCGACTGAGACTGGTGCAGCAGGGAGATGTCATCCGAGGTGGGAGATTTGAGGCAGTTTCCCATCTTCCTGGGATGGGGCATGTGTGTGTGTGCGTGTGTGTGTACGTGTGCGTGTGTGAGAGAGATCTAGGGGAGGAGGAAAGCAGGGATGGGGGTCCTTCGCACGCTCTGCGGGGCAGCCTAGGTCGACAAAGTGGGGTCGACAGCAGGCCCGGGCTCAGGCAATGGCCTCCCTGCTCCCGGCATCACCGCGGGGCCGCTCATGCCAGTCTCCCGCACCCCAGGAAGGGGGACTCAAGGCCTGGCCGCAGACTCCGCTGGGGTCATGGCAGTTTCACCTCCTGTGAGGAGACTATGGGGGGGGGGCGGGGAGACCGAGCGCTTCCTCCCCCCTTGTCCCCCCTCGCAGTGTGGCGGCGGCCATGGAGCTGCTGGACCTAATCCAGGTCAGGAGGAGGCGGGTGTGGCTGCCTCAGCTACTGTCTCAGCTGCTGCTGCCCCCGCTGACACCGAGCCGCTGCTGCGGGCCTCATCCTACTCCATGGCGGCCAGAACGAGGCCTTTAAAATTCTTAAAAAACCTCATATGATTAAAATGTAAGGAATCATTAAGATTATTGTCATAATTGAATAAACTCTAAATCATCTATGGAGCTCTGGTAAGTTCTGATGAAGAGGAGCACCATTGCCTCTGCCTTTGACATATAATTGCTTTCAAATAATGACCAGGACAAAGAGGACATGGCCAGGTGTGCTGGTAAACTCTTGGAATCTAAGTACTTGGGAGCCGAGGCACCAAGAATTGTGAGTTCAAGATCAGTCTGGGCTACAAAGCAAGTTGGATTATACAAGGCTTATTCAGAATAGAGCACAAACTCAATTGTTTCAAAAGGGCTTAGAAATATTTTTCCATAATTTCTGGCATGAGAAGTGTATTTTAACACGAAGAGCAAGAATGAGCATATTTTAGGTGGAAAATTAAGACAGTAGTTGAGACTTCTATTTTTTTTTTTTTTAATTTCAGGAAGGCAAGACAGGGGGATTTGAATTAGCTTTCCTTCTGGAAACTAGAAAAAGCACGGGTAAGAGGGAAGGGATGGAAAGGGGAAACAAAGGAGGAGGCTACAATGCTTATAAGAAATGTACTCATTGTCTTGCCCATGTAATTGTAACCTCTCTGTACCGTATTTTCACAATAAAAAATAAATTTAAAAAAAAAAGAGATGTAATTCTCAAATGTTGCTGGGTTCAGCACTTTTGGTAGCAGGCTAAAGCATCTGTGAGGGTGGAAGCCAGGATCACCACTCTGACCAGACTCACTTCTTGTCCAGGGTCAAGGATCAAAGACGGATGAACTTAGGGTAAAGAAAGGCACGGTGCACGGCTAGCTACAAATCCCTTCCTTCTTGTCACCCCACACACATTAGTGGTGAGCAAGGCAGCTGGGGTACAGTGCATACCTGATGGGTCTGGGGACAGGAAGCCGGGATTCCATAGCAAGCCAGTGAGTTTTGAGCAAGTGCGCACCAGGATTCATTTACCTTCTTGGCAGAGCAGATCTGCTGGTTCTGCTTGGGGAAAAGAGACTTCCTGAGATGTGAGGTAATTTTCATAAGGGGGAAACACATGTGGAGTCCTGCAGTACAAAACAATCTCAAGAGAAGTGGTGCTGTGGCTCAAGGGGTAGAGCGCTCGCCTTGAGCTGAAGAGCTGAGGGACAGCGCCCAGGCCCAGAGTTCAAGCCCCATGACTGGCAAAAAACAGTATGTATACAAAACAATCTCAAGGTGCTGATAGCTGGTACTCTCAGTCATGTGACTGGAGACTGGCTATGGCCCCACAAGGCCTTCCAGAGACCTTTGGGACTGGGGAAGGGAAAGAGAGGCCAAAATCTCTGAAGCTTTTCAAATACACAGCCTCTGTGAAGTTTATGAGAGTCTGGAGGAAATTCTTTTCTATTTTCAGTTTTAACCATCTTCCTCCTTTTAGTAAACTTTGACATGTAGGCTCCTTTAAAAAACAACAACAACAACAAAAATCCAAGATGACAGCAAAAGACTTAATGAGGTTTGAGCTAGGCCTTGGGATGAGTAGCTAGAAGTGTGTGTGCAATGACTTGAGATTGATAAACGGTGGGCCAGGGAAAGGGGAATCATCCAATAAGCAAATGCATACTTGAAAGTCAGAGACGACTTTGCAAAATCCTTTAGGAAGGATTATCATCTAAGTGGAGTCGTATTTTGTAGTTCAAATATTAACATCTGGTCACATTTAAATAATAATGTGAACAATAACTAAAAATTTAAAAGTTCAGTGTTGCATAATAAAATAATATTTCATTTAGTCTTTATGGGCTCCAAATGTGCTAAGGGCTATTTTTTTTATACTCCACATGAGGCAAATTAGTGAAAAGTTAAGGAAACGTTTTTATGCCGGCTCAGGGATGCTGCATTGCCATTGTCTTCTGCCATGCATTAGTTCAGGTAAAATGTCTATAGTATAATGTTTTTAATGAACAATACAATGATTATTCCCTGAGGAACTGTCCTTCAGGTTGTTTTAATTTGTGAAGAAATGAGAGTGAGCCCTGGCTGCCTCTTCTCGACCATCTTGTCCCTTCCGTCAGTGGTCATGAACCTAACACTTATGGCTATTATAAATCCCTCTGTGCCTGTCTGGTTATCTGTCTGTATGTCTGTCTCTGGTGAAGGAATGGAGAAGAGTCCAGTGAGGTAACGTGTCTGATTTATTATCACATACTTAGTAAGCAGTATGTTTGATTTCTCTTTCATGAACTTCAAACCACTATTTTATGCCAGCACAACCATTGATAACTCATGCAGAAATGGTTAAATCTCAGAAAACAGAGTCACAGGGCCCATGAAAGGGCTACACTTGTGCTGAGTGTGCTACTAAAGAAAGAAAGAAAGACTGCTCATAAGGATGAGCTCTGAATGAGACGTGTTGTGGCAGATACTGCCTAACTGTGAGGCATATGCTAATGTTTAGCCTAAGTGCATTTCTTCCTTACCAAGCATTAAATTACTCTCTATTCTCCCACTAATTGCTCCGACTAGGATGGTTCTAATTGTTCCAAGTTCCCACTCTTTCCCTCTGGGCTCACTGTTGGAGTGCATCACTCAGCCATGCCACCCCTTCTCACTGCCGCTCAGGCACTACTCTGGCTGTGAAATGCCGTATTCAAGCAGGGCTGCACCTGCCCTGCATGCATGGCCAGGCTTCAGGAAGGGCTTTGCAGACATGTACCCATGAGCATGTTGAGTGCTCGGCAGTGAAAGCCAGGTGTCTGGAGGTGAGTATGGTGATGGGCTCCGGCTTAACGCTGCAGCTGATGTGGTAGAGATGGGTCTAAGAGGCTCCAGAATCACAGAACATGAATCAGATCCCTGGCCTACTAGGTGGGTGACACTGAAACATGAATCTGACCTTCTTCAGTTTCATCTAGAGGATGTGAAGTACCTTGCAAAGTTACATGACCAGACCGGACTGTCCAGATGCAGTGTGTGTGGTGAGCAGAGCCCATTCACATGATGGCCCATGCAGCTCCAAGGGTGGCAGCAGCCATTCGTATTGGAGCCTAGTGCTAGGCAAGGCCTGCTGGTGCCAGGTCACAGCTTTGCTGCAGGCTTCTTGAGTTCCTGTCTTGCAAATTCAAACGGCAGAATCTCAGACAATGAAGAATGAGTTCAAGGAACTTTATTCAGGTGCGACACGTCCTGGTTGAAGGCTCCTGATCAAAAGTGCCTGAGTCTAGGGGTTTTTAGGCCCCAATGGATCTGCTTCATAATGAAATAATGCATGTAAAGCATTTAGCTCACAGAAAAGTGTAGAAAGGAACAACATTTTCTTCCCCCTAAATAATAAAAAGAGAGAAACTATCCACAAAGTCTCAACTTCACCTCCTGTTCTTTTCTAGCTTTTTTCTGTCTTTGACATTTAGACTTATCCCCTGCTAAGCTTGTTCTAATGACTGTCTCCAAACACTAGACATGATCACAATCAGGATTCAATCTAGAGAACAAAAGCCATGTGGCCTTTTAAACACAGAGAAGGCAGTGATAGGAAAAGCTTAAAATATGGAGCTGAAGAACAGAAAGATGAAAAGAGAACCTCGAAGTGGCATGGACATTGTAAGGACAGGACGCCACCAGCATCCCTGTGGCTCTCCTCTCCAAGAGGAATGAGACAAGTTTGCTCTGTTAGAACCTGATCTTGGAGAAATGGCCTGCTGCAGCGGCCATTTCTCTGCGGGGGTAGGGAAGGTGTCCTGCCCTTGTTGGTGCTTAGTGGATCAGGGCTGGGACTGCTAAAGAGTTGAGACTCAGACATCTGAGAAGGGGCTGGTGCTGGGAGATCTGAAGCACCTGAATTCTGAGCGGTTGTTCAAAGCCCTAATGGCTGCTGTTGACAGGGACCAGTTTACTGAGAAGCTGGGAGAGTTCCCCCTTTCCCATTAACTTTACAGTCCATTGGTATATCAAACAGGGACTGACTAGTCAAGAAGAGATGCAGGTTTTTGAGTCTCTGCCCTTCTGTCATGAAGCAGAGTGTAAAGGGTGGGCTGGAAGCCAAGCTCAGGAACCTGTACTAGATACCTATGGACAACACACACACATGGACAGATCTCTCATCTTTTCCTTATCTCTTTGGTGCTGTATTCTGGGGTTTGTTTCCTGTTTACAAGCTCACCTTCATACTAGAATTTGCTATTCATCTCCATGTAATGCAGCCCTAATCTTTGGGATTCTCTCCTTGCTGTGAGGTAAGCCTCTTTTGGGAGCAAGTAAAAAGGTCAGCTTGACTTACTTTCACTAGAAAGGGGCCTGTGATGGATGGCATAATCAGGAGGGTTCACTTTGGTAGCAGGGGACAGTTGCAACACTGGGGATAGAGTGCAACATTGGGGGGGGCTCTCTCTCCCTCCCTGGGCTGGTTTCCTTGCTTCCATGCATATGTGGTGAGGAGCAGACTGAGCTCATGGCAGCAGGCCTTGTGTGAACACAGAAAGGCAATTTTATCTTTCCTGGCTTTAGCATGAACACCTCCGGGGCTTGGCTCAGTCAGTGATGGTGCGCAGCCCTGTCCCTGGGCCAGGGAGTGAAGGTGTCCTGTGTATGGATTAGTTTACAACTTACATCTGCCCATCTGAATTGGTGTGACCAGAAGACATGAAAACAAAAATCAATTATGGGCTAGGGTAGGTTTTGTTTAATCTTGTTTAAAAATAAGATGATGATTATTAATGTGAAATATGCTGAGTACTGTTCACATGAACGTCTGTGGTAGGCAACATCCCTCTCTGTCATAGTCACAGGCTCTGTGTGGTCAAGGTCTAACATGACTTTCTGGGCATGTCTGTGAAGTCAAATGTTGGGCAATTGGCTGCTCCTATCCCCATTTTAACTTGAATTTGGCACCTATGGCAAAAAACCTGGAGAATTCCTCAGAAGACATGTAACTGGTTTGTTTTTCTTTGGAGGGGGGGCTTTCTTTAGTTTAAGTCCAAGATAGTGACTTGAGTATTACTCATGGCTCTTGCTCACTGGCCAATGCTCTACCAACTGAGCTCTACCTCCAACCCCATGGTATTGTTACATGTTAGCTCTGGGAGACAGGAGTTAGGAGCATGCGTCTGCAGTTTTTCAAGAAAGGAGCCACTAAGGCCCAGGGGATGCAGGGACCAGGTGTAATGCGAGTGTCACAGCAAAAGGTGAGACACAGGCTCCCTAGGTACCTGGGTAATCACACAACTTGGCAGTGGTGGGGTGCAAGGGTGAGGGGATGGAGGGAGATACACAGGATTAGCACATGGCTTGTGTTCAGTGTATGGGGGAATTTCCCAGTGTTGTCTCCAAACTATTTTATCTCTTGGTCTCCATTGCTGCCTTCTCTTCCTTTTTCCTTCCCTCCCTTCTCCTGCAATTTCTTTCCTTGCCTTTTGTGTGTTTGTTCATTTGTTTGCTTGTTGTTGTTGTTTTCCTGTACCAATAGAGACTGTCCTATTAGTCAGGGTTCTACCAGAGAAACAGAAACACTATTAGCTAGACATTAAGAAGCATACTGCAGGGAATGGTTTACCCTGCTGTGGGAGTTGGCTAGACAAATCTGAAATCCCTGATCTTGAGGACCCGGCAGCAGTGGACCCGTCCTCTGCCTCTGTCACTTGCATTTATGACGGGTTTGCTTCTGCATTGTTGTTTCCAGGGGCCCCAGCTTTGACTCTGGAATTGCCTTGGATTCTTCCTACTGCCCATCTCCCATAGGAGTCTATGTGTAATACATGCATATTATGTGCCAGTGTCATATATATCTCAATTAAAAATACAGATTCCTATAAAGATGGCATTTGACTATTTTGGAAACAGTAAAGTTTATATATTTTTGTCAGTCATGATTCTTGAACTCTGGGCCTGGGCATTGTCACTGAGCTCTTCAGCTCAAGGTGAGCCACAGTGCCACTTCTGGTTTCTGGTGGCTCATTGGAGAGAAGAGTCTCATGTAGGTTCCTGCTGGGGCTGGTTTGAACCATGATCCTCAGATTTCAGCCTCCTGAGTAGCTAGGATTACAGCCGTGAGCCACTGGTGCCCAGAAAACTATATATATTTTTTGGTGTGTACCTTTTCATTGTCTTTTCTTCTTTACAGTAGAAGCATTGGAGTTGGGATGTGGCTTAGTTGGAAGAGCACTAGCCAATGATCAAACATATCAGATATTGAGTTTAATTCCTGGTCTCAGACCTAAAAAAAGAAGGCATTATTTAGAAGTCCATGGTCCAGAAAGTGCCAGAAGGATCCAAAAGGTGGAGGCTGGGAATTGGTATTTAAACTCAAAATCCAGAAGTTTGCTGAAGAGGATGTGGGTGAATGATACCTGATTTCCATTAATTGAGATTCCAGGTTCCCGTGATTTCCTTTTCTCAAAGCCAAATAGTCCCGAAATAGACATAAAACTCTAAAGAGACAAACTTGAAATGTTTCACAAGAGGCAATTCAAAGGTTACATGGAAGTCATTCAGCAAGAAGGTCACCTGGAAGCCATGGTTCCATCATCCTGGAAACCCTGCATCAGGACCTAGATTTTCTGGGAGGGCGGAGAAGAGTTATGGTGGAGAAACCAATGAGTGGTACCCTCCCCATTGCATGTAGGATGTTTTGCCTGACTTTCTGGCCTTCAGTGTCTGATGGAATGTGAGAACTAGAAGGCCATACTCACACAAGATCCATTACGCCAGGCCATGTCTGCGTGGCGGGGAGCTTGTGGTGAGCACAGACTGAATTGGGCAGGCCGGATCTTAGGGTGTGGATGAGTGCTGTGGCTTCTGTGCTAGGAGGTGTTTAACACGGGCTAGATTGGCTTACATTGGCTGGTAAAGGAAGATTCTTAAAACTTTTAGAAATTAGTGACCATTCTTTAAATTGCATACGCTTACAATCAAACACCATATGATAAAACAAAAGCAACAGAGGCTCAGCAATCATTGTTTTCTACTTTACTACACTTCATTCTTTAGTGTTGTCTGTGTTTTCAAGGTTACTGATGCTCACTCTGTCTGCCTAATGGAGATTTTATGTAATGATGCCATATTGCTCAAGTGTTCCTAACCCAACAACCAGTGCCATCCCATTGGTGGTTTGAACTTGGTCCCTCAGGGCCACATGGAGATAAGATGGGTATGTGTGGAGGCTGTGCACATGGGAAATAGAGCTGTGGCTGAAGAGATTGGTTCTAAAGGTGCAGCACTATTACTTGTAAGCAGTAGCAAGTCATTTCCCCTCACATAGTCACAACCGCACTTACATTATGACATACATGGCCAGTTATTTCTGTCTGTCATGCTCATCAAAGATAGGCAGGGAGATGTGGACCCAGCTATGGGGCCAAGGAGTTGGCAAACATCAATGAATAAATTCATCCCCAGAACCAACCGGCTACATGAGCTTTATGACAAAGAATATTCTATAATTTACTATTATATGTGAATTTCACACTCCTCCCTATCTTCAATATCAGCAACATTTTAATAAACATATTAATGTCTTTCCACACACACGTAGTAGTGTGTATATAAACACATTTGCTAGCACACTACTGGATAGCTTCCATTGAGGAACTCCTGGTTTATAAAATAATTTGGGCCTAGATGTGAATCTGCAAGAAGAGAAGTGGAGAGAAAGTCTCTCAGTGGAGCTTGGATTATTGTCTTTGAAGAATTCAGAGGACAGAGGACATTCATGTGTGAGGCTGGGTCCCAGGGCTACAATTGCTCACATTTAAACTCCTAGGTACTTGGTGGCTGAGTTCTGAGAACAGAGGCTTGAAGGCAACCTAGATATTTAAATCTGAGAGATTCTTTTCCAGTTTACCAGAAAAAGCCAGAAGCAGAAGGTGTGGCTTGTGTTGTAGAACTCCAGTCTTGAACACAAAGGCTAAGCAGGAGCATTTAGGCCCTTAGTTCAAGCCCCAGATACACAGATATGGCTGGAACACACACACACACACACACACACACACACACACACACACACACACACACACACACACACACACACACACACACACACACACACACAGAATTTCACTAAATCAATGTTTTCCTTAGAGTAAGAGTGGTTTATTGGACTTCCATTAAACCTCTTATGTTTCCATCTGTATGAGATAGATTACAAAATCATGAGACACTAAGGAAACTTCTAGTGTGAAAATCCAATGAAAGCAAGATGAGGAAAATGAGCAATGTGCTCCGGTACAAAACTATACTAGGAAAATGGAAATATGTGTCCTTCATATCATAAATTCCTTAAGAAACATGTTTTAAAACTTTATGATAAAAATGGAAAACATTATATAATCAAAAAAGGAAGTAAATCTGTTATTGAAGTTATTCTAATAGTGAAAGCCTTATCAAAATTATAGTTGTTACAAAATTGAGGAACAAAGCTCAAAGGGCCCAAAGACTCAATATTCTCCTGAGATGGAAAGAGGGTCTTTCCCTGGCTAGGCCCAAAGAAAGCCACACTCTCAATGAAGCCTGTGAGTCTTAAGCCTAGGAGAAACCAGATAAACTACGGTTTAGCGCCTAACCTAACGAAACTGTTAAGATAATAAATGAGCTTTATTTTCCATCATCATGTCTGTTGTTTCAAAGATTAAAAAAATGATAAACCATATCTTGATGGGTGTACACAGCTTTGTGCTAAAACTATTGTGATTGACATTATGTTAAACTCATTGTGACTAAGAAGATGTGGAATAAGCCACCCATTCATTTTAAGGGAAACGCATTTACAAAGATAGTGAATGGGATTTGGCTGAAAATGAAATTCTTGTTGACTTAAATTAGTAGACAATAAAATATATTGTGCATGGAATAAGTAGTACAAATTTATACAAAACATTACAAAATGATAATTATGGTAAATCTATGGGTTATTTTAAATCTGTGGTGGGTTATACATATATCGAATATATGCAAATGAAATTAGTAGTTGCCTATTCTACATGTTTTAAACCACTCTCATTCCAGTTTGAACCAAGGAATCAGAGAATAGGCAGAGAGTGGTAATGTAAAATATACAGAGGAACTGTGAGCAGAATGTGGTGATACTAATAGCTTCACCAATATTCTAAACATAGCTGTAGGAAAATGTTCTGTTTGCATAGAGGAAAATATTTTGTTTTGTTTTTCATGAATAACTACATTAAAATGTTATGGTAACTTTTTAAATGATGACCATTTCAAAGACTCCTTTTTTTCCTCACATGAAAATTACTGAAGTAAAGTTTACTACCCTTATCTCTGCTGGCTTTCAGAATCATTTTATTTTAACAGCTATTTCTTTTGAGCATCAAGAAAATAGATATGTGTATATGTGCATAGGATAAAAATAGCTCGTTAACACACAAATTAAATTAATAAAAGAAAAATTTACAAGAATTAGAAGAAAAATTATTTGTCAAATATATTCTGATATCTGCTAAATTTACCCACCATTTTATGTTTTTAGAAAAAATTAAACAGTTACATTGACTCTCACATGTAATATCTACTTAGAGGGATGGTATCAGAAGGATTATTCCTCAAAATTAGTATATACACTAAAGTAAAATAGATCTCATCTCTAAAATATCAACAAAATGGTACAATAGAGGCTTGGTTCAGGTGGCAGACTGCCAGTACAACAGGCAGCAAGCTTAGTCCAATGTGAGGCTCTGAGATCAAAGCCTGGAGTAAGCAAAAATTGAAAAAAAAAAGATTCATGAACCTTGGATTTTATGGATCTAGTATTCTCTTAACTGATGATAAAGATCGCATTTTGACACATAAACCTGGGTCAAAACATACAAGAAAGAATTTATTGTGCATCAAACACAAATAAAGAACAATGGGAAAGGAATCATCATTTCTATGATTACTGTTTTACAAGTAGAAAATATCCACTATGAGATCTCTTACTCAGTATTTACATATATATATATATATATATGAGTTATCACTGATAATTAACATTTATATATTAGTAGTAATGTTGAAAGCTAAGAGTTACAGACGATCTCCAGCACCAATTTTTATGCTATGAATATAAAATAACAATAAAATATACACATAAATATCTGTGGCATATTATATATGCTAAGCATATGTACATAATATCTATAGCATAGTATTTTAAATTAAAATGTTCAACATAATATGATTATAAAATAGTAATAGTAATATAGACATATTATTTAACATCAGTCACTTCATGAAATAAGCAGGATTTTTGTCTTTATCTTACTTATGGGAAATTACTACATATATATATATATCATATATATTATATGTAAATACAGTATATAATATATATAGCTAGCTAGCTAGATAGATCTATCTAGCTAGCTAGCTATATTAGAGCAAGTTCTTCCTGGAAAGGTAAAGTGTAAGAGTGGAGCTAGAATTTGAAATTATCATTAAAAAATCATCAAGACTCAATTTGGGACTGTATAAAATATACTCTTGCTTAGAAAAGCCTCTTGAGTACTTGAAAAGAATATGGATGTTTTTTTCATTTTGTATAATGTCCTTTAATAGTCTTTAAAAACTAGTTAATTTACTATGTTGCACAAAACATCCACTTTATTATTTAACTTCATCTGATTCTTCTTTGAGAGTATGTGGTTTGAACCTCCAACTATTATTCTAGAAGTGTCTGTTATTTCTTTATGAATTTTCTTGTCCTTCAGTTACTGTATGTTTATCATTTTATTATTTCTTATTTTATTTAATGTTTTCTTCTATATTCCTACTTTCATCGTATTTTATTTTATTTATTTGGTGCTAGTATCAATGTTTTAGTTCAGAGTCTCAAGCTCTTGCTCAGCTATTATGTTCAAGGGTTTGCTCTATCACTTGACCCATGCTTTCACCATAACATTTTATGGGTTAGAAAGATGTAGTCCAGAATACTTTTCTACTCAGGCCTCAGACTCCTGACTAATTAAAATTCCATATGTGAGCCATTGGTGCCTGGTAAAGTTTCATATTTGAATTTAAAAATCTATTTTATCTATATTACATCTAATCTCCTGTTTCCTTTTGTTACTATTTTCAAGGAATCTTTTTAAAACTCAGCTTCTTTGGGCTGTTGGTTTTCAACTCAGTATTACAGACAGAATTTAGGTGGATGAGATTTTTTTCAAGGGAGACAGTATTTCAAAAGGCTTCCCTGATAGCACTTTGCCTCTTCTACCAAGTATTAGTATAATAGGCACTTCCTACCATGTGATTGCTTTTAGTGTTGTAGTGAGCGAATCTTTAGCATAATGTTTTCAAAAGAAGACAAAGAATAAAATGAAGTGGCTAAAAACACTAGGTCCTTAAATCCCCTGTGTGTTGCTTTAGCTAAGGTACACATGGTTGGAATAGGTGTATGTACACAAGAGTGGATTCTTCCCTCTGAAATTGACTTAGATTCTCAAGAACAGAATGCAAGATGGCAACAGAAGTCATCAATGTTTGGAGATCAGGATAACCAAAGTCCATCTTGATTTCAATGTTGGGTATAAGCTTGTCCAGGAACATGTCTATGCTCCGTTCAACTAGGCTGACAATGAGTATTGACTGGGATATTATGCACTGAATTAAATTGCCAGGAAAATCCTACAATTTACTGCTCAAATGATCACCTGGAAGTTGAAAATTTCCCATGTTATCCAGTTTCTAAAGAGACATCACATATACTTGATTGATGCATGCCCAAGATTGTTCTAATTTGCCAACTTCGAAGTCATAATGCCTAATATTTTATGTTTAAAAGTTATTTGAAGGAACTTCGTGATAATTTGTGTAACAAAATATTACTTAAGATTAGAGGTGAAAAGCAAACAAAATATTGAAACCATTACAAACCCTTTAATTTGAAGTTATATCCGGGTTATGTATAATTGTGGATTTTGATGACTTGTAATTTAAAGTAGAATTCTAGGACTAAAACATTTACAAAAAACTAGACCAATCGTATCTAAATATTTCAGTCACGATTGATGTTATAGAGGGAAGCAAAAACTAATACTATAACTTTTGAAAGTTTTCAAAATTAAACATTTCATGTATTTTGTTTTCTTTCTTTTTTTGGTGCCAGTTCTGAGAATTGAATTCATGGCTAGGGTGTAATCCCTGAGCTTTTTTACTCAAATCTAACATTTAAACCACAGTTTCACTTCCAGCTTATTTTGGTGGTTATGTGGACTTGAGGAACTTATGGTCTTTGCTCCCCAGATTGTCTTTGAACCACAATCACTGCATGAAACAGGAGCTCAAGGCAAAATTCATTTTATTTTATTTTTTTTCATGTGAATCTTTCTAATTTTTTATTTATTCTCAAGGTAATGTACAAAGGGGTTACAATTACATAAGTAAGGTAATAAGTACATTTCTTGTCAAAATTGTTACCCCTTTCCTCAGTTTTTTGGCACTTTCCTCCTCCCAACCCCGCTCCTCCAAATTGTCTTCTAACAATTTATTTTTTTTTTTTATTGTGAGAATACCGTCCAGAGGAGTTACAATTTCATGGGCAAGATAATGAGTACATTTCTTATCAAGTGTTGTTGCCTCCTCTTTCTTTCCCCTTCCTCTCCTTTCCCATACTCCCCCAACCAAATCGACCTCCCCACCAAAGTTGTGTAGTTCATTTTTCAATATAGCGACTTATACAGCTCATTGTTGCAATGGGTCTAGCTGTATCCCTAGTTAAACAATTTGTTTTTGCCCTTCCCCTACACAAATTATACCAACATCAACTACAGTGAAAGCAGGGGTTATACCTTGAGGGAGAGACGTACAAAGCAACATAGAAATAATCTAATAGATATGTTAGAAAAAATTGCATGAAATTAAAAATCACTAGAATATTTATCTTGGGGTTCATTCCCCTAACATCAACTTATCTGAACTATTCTGCTTGACTCAGACATTTTCTAGTTATTGCAAATAAGGGAAAGAGACCTATGTCTCTTTGGGCCCGGCTTACTTCACTTAATATAATTTTTTCCAAACCTTTCCATTTTCTAACAAATGGGGCAATGTCATTCTTTCTGATGGAGGCATAGAATTCCATTGTGTATATAATACCACATTTTCTTGATCCATTCATCTACTGAGGGGCATCTGGGTTGGTTCCATATCTTAGCTATAGTAAATAAGGCTGCAATAAACATAGTTGTGCTGATAGGTTTAGTGTGGTCTTGTTTGTAAACATTTGGGTAAATGCCCAAAAGTGGGATTGCTGGGTCATAGGGGACCTCTATGTGGAGTCTTTTGAGGAACCTCCATACTACTTTCCAAAGTGATTGAACAAGTTTACACTCCCACCAACAATGCAGTAAGGTTCCCTTCTGTCCACATCCCCTCCAGCATCTGTTGTTGTTAGAGTTCTTGATTTTTACCATTTTAACTGGGGTGAGGTGGTATCTTAATATTGTTTGGATTTGCATTTCTTTTATGGCCAGAGAGGTTGAGCATTTCTTCATGTGTCTATTGGCCATCGTTCTTTCCTCTTCAGCGAAGTTTCTCTTTAAATCTTTAGCCCACTTATTTATTGGACAGTTCTTCTTTAATGATTTGTTGTTTGGGGTTTAATTTTTTGAGTTCCAAGTATATTTTAGATATGAGACCCTTGTCCATTGTATGGCTAGTGAAGATTTTCTCCCAATCCGTGGGCTTTCTATTGATCTTGCTAGCTATGTCCTTTGCCATGCAGAAGCTCTGCAACTTCATGCAATCCCATTTGTCCAACCTTTCTTTGATTGGTTGTGTTTCTGGATCTCTATTAAGAAAATTTCGGCCTGAGCTAAGGAGACCTAGGTTTCTCCTATTCCATCCTGTAATGTTTTCAGATTGTCTGCCTTGACTCCAAGGTTTTGATCCATTTGGAGTTGATTCTGGTGCAGGGTGATAGATAAGGATCTAGCTTTAGTTTTCTACAAGTAGTTAACCAATTTTGCCAGTACCATTTACTGAAGAGGCTGTCTTTTTTTCCGTTCTATTTTTTTTAGCTCTCTTATCGAAGATTAGATAGCTATAGGTCTGTAGGTGCATTTCTGGGTTTTAAATTCTATTCCATTGGTCCTGAGGTATGTTCTTGTGCCAGTACCAAGCTTTTTTGATTACTATGGTTTTATACTAGAGTTTGAAATTTGGTATTGATATTCCACCAGCAGTGTTCTTTCCGTTGAGTAGCGTTTTTGCTATTCGGGGACTTTTATTATTCCATATGAATTTTTGGATTGGTTCTTCTATTTCCTTGAAGAATGAGGTTGGAATTTTGATAGGTATCACATTAAATTTGTAGATAGCCTTGGGAAGTATTGCCATTTTCACGATGTTGATCTTTCCAATCCAGGAGCATGGGAGAATTTGCCATTTTCTAAGTTCTGTTTTGATATCCTTTTTCAAGTTTTTAAAGTTTTCATCATGGAGGTCCTTCACTTCTTTGGTTAAGTTAATTCCTATGTATTTTATTTTTTGTGGGGCTATTACAAATAGAGTTGCTTTCTTAATTTCAGCTACACTTTCCTGATTGTTGGCATAGAGAAAAGCCATTGATTTTGGGGGGTTAATTTTGTACCCTGCTACTCTGCCAAACTTTTGAATCAGCTTGAGTAATTTGGGAGTGGAGTCTATGGGATTCTTTAAATATAAGATCATGTCATCTGCAATGAGAGAGAGTTTACTTCTTCTTTCGCTATTTGGATCCCCTTTATTTTTGCATCTTGTCTTATTGCTGTAGCTAGACATTCTAATACTAGATTGAAGAGAAGTGGAGAGAGTGGATATCCTTGTCTTGTTCCTGAGTTAGGAAATGGCTTTAGTTTTTCACCATTAAGTATAATGCTGGCTGTAGGTTTGTCATATACAGCCTTTATTGTATTGAGGAATGTTCCATGGATTCCTAATTTTTCCAAAACCTTCATCATAACGGGGGGTTGGATCTTGTCAAATGCTTTTTCTGCATCTATTGAGATAACCATGTGATTCTTATCCTTGTTCCTGTTGATGTGATGAATTATATTAATGGATTTGCGTATATTGAACCAGCTTTGCATCCCTGAAATGAATCCTGTTGATCATGGTGCATGATTTTTTGGATGAATTGTTGAAGTCGATTGGCCAAAATTTTGTTGAAAACTTTTGCATCAATGTTCATCAAAGAAATGGGCCTATAGTTCTCTTTCTTTGATGAGTCCCTGCCTGGTTTGGGGATAAGGGTTATGATGGCTTCATAGAATGTGTTCGGTTGTGAACTTTCTCTTTCAATTTCATTGAAGAGTTGGAGGAGTATTGGTGTGAGCTCTGCTTTGAAGGCCTTTTAAAATTCCGCTGTAAAAACTTCTGGTCCTGGACTTTTCTTAGCTGGGAAGTCTCTTATTGCTGTTTCTATTTGGATGATTGATATGGGCCTGTTAAGATTGTTTAACTCATCTTGGTTTAGTTTTGACATGTCAATATTTGCTAGGAAATGGTCCATTTCTGCCAAGTTCTCAAACTTAATAGCATAAAGTTTTGAGACATTTTCCCTTACCATGTTCTTAATCTTGGTTGTTTCTGTGGTGATGTTTCCACTCTCATCTCTTAGTTTATTTCTTTGGGTGTGTTCTCTTCTTTTTCTGATAAGATTTGCTAAGGGTCTGAGAATTCTGTTAATTCTTTTCAAAGAACCAACTCTTTGTTTTGTCGATTCTTTCTATGGTTTTTTTTATTCTAATTCATTTAATTCTGATTTAATTTTAATTATTTCTTTCCATTTACTGGATTGGAGTTTATCTTGCTGCTCTTTTTCAAGGAGGTTCAGATGTCTCATTAAATTGTTGGTTTCAGATCTCTCCAATTTGATGATGTAGGAACTCAGAGCTATAAACTTGCCCCTGAGTTCTTCCTTTGTTGTGTCCCAGAGGAGCTGGAAATTTATGTGCTCATTTTTGTTGAATATCATGAACATTTGAATTTCCTTTCTAATCTCTTCCATGAATGACTCGTGATTCAGCAGTGTGTTGTTCAGCCTCCATGTGATACCAGACTTTATTTAGTGGCTTTTGGTGTTGAGTTCCAATTTTATTTCCTTGCGGTCAGAGAGAATGCAAAGTATAATTTCAATATTTCTGAATTTGGACGTTTGCTTTGTGGCCTAAAATGTGGTCTATTTTAGAAAATGTTCCATGTACTCCTGAGAAAAAACGTGTATTCTGATGTCTGTTAAAACTAGTTGATCTATGTAGTTGTTTAGATCTACGGTTTCTCTGTTGAGTTTTTGCCCAGTTGATCTATCTAGTGGGGAGAGTGGTGTGTTACAATCCCCAACAATTAATGTGTTTGGATCTATATGGGATTTGAGGGAAAGTAGTGTTTCTTGGCTAAATGTGAGTGCTCCATGGTTTGGCGAATAGATATTTAGAATTGTAATATCCTCCTGAAGGAGAGATCCCTTAATTAGTATGTAGCCATCTTCTTTATCTCTTCTCACGAATTTTGATTTGAAGTCTATTTTATCTATTATTAGGAATGCAACTCCACCCTGTTTATGGAGGCCGTTTGCTTGGTAGATTTTGTTCCAACCTTTAACCTTGAAAATGTGTTTGTTTTTACGGGCGAGATGTGACTCCTGAAGGCCGAAGATAGAAGGATCTTGCTTTTTAATCCAACTAGACAGTCTATGTCGCTTAATTGGAGAGTTAAGTCCATTAATGTTGAGAGATAGGACTGAGAGGTATTTGGGAGTTCCTGCTATTTAATCCACCTTCTTGGGGGCTGCAGCTACTGGGTTCCTCCTATTGTTCTTGGATTCTCAGTTTGGGTGCAGTTTCTTGGACTTTATTGTGGTCTTGTTTGTTTTCTATGTGTAGGACATCTTTAAGAATCTTTTTTAGGGCTGGTTTGGTGGAAATATATTGTTTTAATTTTTCTTTGGTATGGAAGGTTTTTATTTGGCCTTCAGTTACGAAGGAGAGTTTAGCTGGGTACAGTATTCTTGGTTGATAGTTGTTTGTCTTTAAGGCATGGCCTATATCATTCCAGGCTCTTCTTGCTTTGATTGTCTCTGCTGAGAAATCTGAGGTGATTCTAATTGGTTTCCCTTTATAGGTGTTAATCTTTTCTCCTTGACAGCTGTAAGGATCTTTTCCTTGGTCTGAGTTGATCCAGTGTGGATTATAATGTGGATTATAACAGTGGGGTGTCCTATTCTGGTCTGGTCTATTTGGGGTTCTAAAAGCTTCTTGTATCTGAATAGGCCTATCTTAGGCCTATCTTTTTGCATGTTTGGGAAGTTCTCTGCTAGGATCCTGTTAAACAAATTTCCTAGACCATTAACTTCTGTTTCTAGATGCTCCTCTACACCCATGATCCTCAGATTAGGCCTTCTTATGGTGTGTTCCAAATGGTGGATACATCTATCATATTTCTTGGGCTGTTTTGGATGGTTGTATGTTCTTTCTCTTCAATATCTAGGCTGTCTTCAATCCCCAAGATTCGATCTTCTGCATGGTTTAACCTGCTGTCAAGACTTTCTACTTTGTTTTATATTTCTTTTCTGTGTAATTGGTCAGCTTTGATGGCTTCAAATTCTTTGTTGGAGCTTTGTTTTAGATCTTGTGTGAACTTCTTTACTTCCTTAATTTGGTGTTCAGTGTTTATTCTCAAATCACTTAGTTGATAGATTATGGTTTCCTTGGATTCCCATTCCTTCTGTTGGGTTCCATTCAGCATTCCCTTTGTGGTCTCCCTGACTTTCTTCCACTCTTTGCTAATGGATTCCATGGATGCCTTTAGTGATCTTTGTGTATTCTCATCCTGCTCTCTCAAATTACTCTTTCCTTAGCTTCCTCGCATTCATGCTATTCCTGTAGTTATCTTTGAGAGTTTTAAACCTGCTCACGCCTTTCCTGCCTTTCTCTTTGAGTGTTCTCAAGCTGCTCATGCAAATCCTGTATCAGTTTTTGAGTAGCTTCCTCACGCTTATGATATTCTAGTATAAACCTTTGGTTTGCCTCCTCTCTCTCCCTATCACACTCAAACAGAGTCCTTTGTAGGTTTTCAATCTTTTCCTGTATTGACCTTTTGTTTGCATCCTCTCTTTCCTTATCACGCTCATACAGAGTCCTGTGTATGTTTTCAATATTTTCATTTACCATGTTTGCCAGCAGTGTTTGTAGAGCTATTTGGGGACTCTCTTCTGGATTATTCATTATCTGTTCTGTTCCCTGATTAGCATGAATGGGTGTTGAGATACCCGGAATTGCCATTTTTCTTGTGTTTTTCCGGTTTACCCTGCCCATTTGGGATGAAAATAACACCAGTTTTCTGCTAGAACACTAACTTAAGGCAAGCATCAACCAAAGTCTGTATTTGCCCAGATACAATCTAGTTCTACAGATACATATTTTCAACATCAAAAAACTATATATTAATGGGCTACGAACCACAAAGAAGAATTTGACAAACCAGAAATTATTAGGTTTAGGGAGAGATGTGGGTAAAAATAGGAATAGAGAGATATGGGAAGGCATAGGGAGAGTTAACTTAAATAAGTCCTAATCTCAAAGCAGGAAATAGGTTGGATAGGACGAAAGTAGAGAGAGAGAAAAAAAAGAAGAAAGAGAAAGGGAAAAAAGAGACCAGAAAATATAGAAAATTAAAAATTAATAATTGCAATGCTCTCCCTGGCATTTTCAGAAAATTATTTAACTAGCTTTGTTTATCATATGGTCAGCAAAATAAATTACAATAAATATGAGCTGCTTCTTACTCTCATGGCATTTTATTTCAATGTATTATACTATTATTCTTTTCATATGACAGGTACATTTTCTGCTCTAAAAATTATCATGCACTTGACATCCATGATAAGTATGATTCCTGGAGATTTTATCTAAGATTCTCCAATTGTATCATAATAGGCCTCTGATAATTTTAGAATTCCAGAATGGATGAATAAAGTCACCCAGATGTATAGTAAAGGCACTAGCAATCAAATTTAGATATAACTTAGGAATATTCCCCTTCTGCTCATACCTCTTTGATTTATTGAGTCCTGTGATTATTAAGACATGGTCCATTTTTGTTGTTTTTGTGTTTGAATACTGTTTCAGATGTATATCACATTGTCTAGTTGTATGCAAGCTTTCTTGACTCACCCTTCTTTGCTAAAATCTACCATATTCAGCATACATGCTAGACCCATAAATGAACTTTCAGAATATCTCCAATGTCACTATTACAAAAGGTTATTATTGTTGTTGAGCATAGTGAATATCTGAAGTACAGGCATTGTTTTCCTTCCTTTTCGAAATTTGTTTTGAGATGGTGAGATAATAATTTTGAATGCAGTTACATAGATATATAATGTGATCTTCAAGTAGGGTCTTTAAGGAATTGTGTTGGTGGAGGTTTCTTTTTACTTCTGTTGCTTTTCATGTTAGGAAAAGTTAAACCTGAAAATTTTGGATAAGGATAAAAATGGTCAGTGTTTATATTCTGGGAGAAATTAGCTCCAAGTGTATTGACAGGATCTACAATAAAATTAGCATAGGCAAATACTCTGAGAGCCAGGGACTTCACTACCGATGAGGAAATCGCTCAAAAAAATCTGTGGAAAAAATTTCTTAACTGAATTATGTGTTTTTTCATGGAAGAACTCCAAGATTATAAACATGGGCCTGGGCATGCAAAACCTTTCTCCATGCAGTACAGATTGTATGTAAGCAGGGGATCACCACTGTTCTCCAAGAAATGTAATCATCCTAATAAAGACTGTTAGCTAGCTTTCCTTCATTATTAATAAAATATCAGATACTTTACAACAGCTGCTTCCAGATGGTCTGCACACTCAGTTGTAGCACATGGAGCTACACCTGTTATGTTAGTCACCCCTGATGACATTTCATAAAGAAAGTTTCCTTGAAATTCAGACAATATGGTTTTATTTTTACATTGCTAACTGTTCATCTGCTTTTATTTTAATATTAGTTATTGCATATAAGGGAAACCATGGGACCTATGCTTCTTTGGGCCTGGCTTACTTCACTTCATATAATTTTTCCAAGTCTTTCCATTTCCTAACATATGTGTGTGTGTGTGTGTGTGTGTGTGCGTGCGTGTGTGTGTGTGCATATATATGTATATATATACATATATACATACATATGTATATAAATACATATATACATATATGTATACATATATGTTTATATACATATATGACATATATGTGCATATATATATATATATATATATATATATATATATATATATATATATATTACATTTTCTTGATCCATTCATCTACTGAGGGACATCTGGGTTGGTTCCATGTCTTAGCTATGGTAAATAATGCTGCAATAAACATAGTTGTGCTGGTAGCTTTAGTATGGTTTTGTTTGTGAACATTTGAGTAAATGCTCAAAAGTGGGATTGCTGGGTCATAGGGGAGCTCTATGTGGAGTCTTTTGAGGAACTTCCACACTGCTTTCCAAAGTGGTTGAACAGTTTACACTCCCACCAACAATGTAGTAAGGTTCACTTCTGTCCACATCCCCTACAGCTTGTGTTGTAATTAGAGTTCTTGATTATAGCCATTCTAACTGGGGTGAGGTGCTATCTTAATGTCGTTTTGATTTTCATTTCTTTTATGGCTAGAAAGGTTAAGCATTTCCTCATGTATTTATTGGGCTTGGCTTACTCCACTTAATATATTTTTCTCAAGTCTTTTCATTTCCTAAAAAATGAGGCAGTGTGATTCTTGCTCATGGAGGCTAAGAATTCCGACATACATACGCACACACATATATATGCACCACATTTACTTGATCCATTCATCTACTGAGGGGCTTCAACCACTTTGCAAAGCAGTATGGAGGTTCCTCAAAAGACTCCATATAGAGCTCCCCTATGACCCGGCAATCCCACTTTTGGGCATTTACCCAAATGATCCCAAACAAGGCCACACTAAAGCTACCAACACTGCTATGTTTGTTGCAGCATTAGTTACCATAGCTAAGTTATGGAACCAATCCAGATGACCCTCAGTAGATGAATGGATCAAGAAAATGTGGTATATATACACAATGGAATTCTATGCCTCCATCATATAGAATGACATTACTCCCATTTGTCAGGAAGTGGAAAGACTTGGAAAAAATTATATGAAGTGAAGTAAGCTAGGCCCAAAGAAACATAGGTCCCTTATTTGCAATAACTAGTATATGTCTGAGTCAAGCAGAAGAGGTCAGACAAGTTGATGTTTGTGGAATGAACCCGAAGATATTCAAATGTGGTTTTTTTTGTTTTTTTTTTTCCTTTCATGCAATTGTTTCTATCATATTTATAAGATGATTTCTATGTTGCTTTGTATGTTTCTCCCACACAGTATAACCCATACGTTCACGGTATTTGATATTGGTATAATTTGTGGAGAGGAAGGGAAAAAAAAAACAAATCGTTTAACTAGGGATATAAGTGGACCCATTGCAACAATGAGATGTGCAAGTCGTTATGTTGAAAAACGAACTTAAGAACTTTAGTGAGTTATAGGGGGAAGATCGGGGCAGGGGAGGGGAGGTGTATGGGAAGGGATGGTAGGGGAAAAACAAAGGAGGAGGCAACAATGCTTGATAAGAAATGTATTCATTATCTTGCCCATGTAATTGTAACCCGCTGTACAGTATTTTCACAATAAAAAATAAAAATAAATGGATCCAGATAAATATGACTGAAATTTCTTTTTTTTAAATAAAATAAAATAAAGGGGCTGTTTTTCTGAACAAACTATAACAAATGATCCTAAGGTATATCTCTTGTTTCATTCATGGATGAAAAAAATAAGCCTGGAATATAAAAAAGAAGAGGCTGAATACGTATAAGACACAAGTACTATTCTATATAAACAAAGTGAGGCTTCCTAATGTAAGAGTGAATGTTCACCGATGATCCATGAGTGATGTAATAATCAGAATTTATAGTTTATTCTAAAATAGATATTTAATTAAGAGAAGAAAATATAGCAAATTAATTAATCTTTGTCAAATTACTTCAAATTCTCCATCTCCAGTTTGATCTTTTTCTTTTCTTTTCTTTTTTTGTTGCTCCCGGAACTTGAACTCTGGGCCTGAGTGCTGTCCCTCAGCTCTTCAGCTCAAGGCTAGTGTTCTACCACTTGATCCAAAGCACCACTTGTGGTTTATTGGTGGTTGATTGGAAATTAAGCTTTCCATGGGTTTTCATTTCTAGGATGGCTTTGAAGAATAATACTCGTATCTCAACCTGCTGAGGAACTTTATTTTGGTCATGGGGCTTGAACTCTGGGCCTGGACCCTGTTCCTCCTGAGGAACTTTGGTTATAGTTATGAGTTACCTGACCCCAGCGCACAAGTCATTACTGATCATTACCATTAACTAAAGCCTGTTGTTTACCTTAAGATAATTGTATATTCTCCGGGTTTTAGCAAATGCATACTGCTATATATAGGCCATTGTATCTAGTGCATCGGGTATTTTATCTAATGCACAGAATATTTTCATGGCCTAAAACTTCTCTTTCTTCTACTTACAGAACCCCTTTTATGCTAAGACCTTCTAAGAACTGGTATTTCACTGTCTTAATGTTTTGGCTTTTGCCATATCTTCATATACTTGGAAGCTTATATTATGAAGTCTTCTCAGACAGACTTAGCTTATTAAGTAATTAACATTTAAATTCCATCCATATATATTTCATGTTTGGCATCACATTTCTATATATCTTGGATGATATTCCATTAGGATAATATTCCTTCTAGATAAAACTGGCACTTTTCTCTTCTTGTTTCTTTTGTGTTTTGTTGTTTTGATTGTTCCTCAGGATTATAGGTTCACTACATCTCTCTTCAATAATAAAAAGGTTTTCCATTGATAAAATCACACATTGCTATCAACACATATTCTCAAAATTGTTAAATATATGCATAGTATTAAAAAACATATATAGTTTCACAGCCTCAAGCTTTATATATCTAATATTTTTACACAGAGACACTCAATGGGCATGATAAAATTAGCCTACTATTTAAACCAGAATTGGTTATCTTTTAGTTGAACTGACCCAGTAGTCTGACTTTCTTAGATCTATTAGACCACAGTATTCTCCCTGGGCAAAAGGGTAAAGCCATGTGCTCTTTTGTTTCCCCATCACAAAACCAGATTGTTTAACTATACCTACAGCATATGTCTTTTCTGAATTTCTTTATCGTCTTACAGATCAAACATAAACCTTCATGAAACTTTAAAGATTTGGTTTTATAGGCTTTATTTTTTGCTTTATCAACCATAGACATTTTGTAACCATATTTAGCTTCTTAAAATGTAAATTGTTTTGTTGTGTTTCTAGGTCTCTATTTAGAAAATTTTGGCCTGTGACAAGGACACCTAGGGTTTCTCCTATTCCATCCTGTGATGTTTTCAAAGTGTCTGCTTTGACTCCAAGGTCCTTGATCCATTTGGAGTTGATTCTGGTACAGGGTGATATATAAGGTTCTAGCTTTAGTTTTCTATAAGTGATGAACCAATTTTGCCAGGACCATTTACTGAAGAGGCTGTTTTTCTTCCATTCTAATTTTTTCGCTCACTTATCGAAGATTAGATGACTGTAGGTCTGTAGGTTCATTTCTGGGTTTTCAATTCTATTCCACTGGTCCTGAGGTCTGTTCTTGTGCCAGTACCAAGCTGTTTTGATTACTGTGGCTTTGTAGTAGAGTTTGAAATTTGGTATTGCTATTCCCCCAGCACTATTGTTTCTGTTAAGGATGGTTTTTGCTATTTGGGTCTTTTATTGTTCCATATGAATTTTTGGATTGCCTCTTCTATTTCCTTGAAGAATGAGATTGAAATATTGATAGGTATTGCATGGAATTTGTAGATAGCCTTGGGAAGTATTGCCATTTTCACGATGTTGATCTTTCCAATCCAGGAGCAGGGGAGGTTTTGCTTTCTACTTTCTATGTTCTGTTTTGATTTCCTTTTTCAGGTTTTTAAAGTTTTCATCATAGAGTTCCTTCACTTCTCTGGTTAAGTTAATTCCTAGGTATTTTATTTTTTGTGGGGCTATTAAGAATGGACTTGCTTTTCTGATTTCAGCCACGCTTTTCTCATTGTTAGCATACAGAAAAGCCATTGACTTTTGAGAGTTAATTTTATTCCCTGCTACTTTGCCAAAATTTTGATTCAGCTTGGGAGTGGAGTCCGTGGGATTCTTTAAATACAAAATCATGTCATCTGCAAACAGGGAGAGTTTTACTTCATTTTTCCCTATTTGGATCCCTTTAATGTTTGCATCTTGTCTTATTGCTGTAGCTAGGCATTCTAATACTAGATTGAAGAGAAGCGGAGATAGTGGACATCCTTGTCTCTTTCCTGATTTAAGAGAAAATGGCTTTAGTTTTCACCATTAAATATGATTCTGGCTGTAGGTTTGTCATATACAGCCTTTATTGTATTGAGGAATGTTTCCTGCATTCCTAATTTTTCCAGAACCTTTATCATAAAGAGGTGTTCGATCAGTGTGCTTCTTTGGAAATGGGTGAAATTTGGAATTATTATATTTTCACAGAGAGGATCCTTTTATTTTACCCCTAACTTTACAGAATGATTTCTTTCAGCAGTTTCCATAAATGTCTCTACCATACTTTATACCTTTCTCTGTCTCTGTCTCTGTCTCTCTGTCTTTCTCTATCTTTCTGTCTGTCTGTCTGTTTCTGTGTCTATCTATCTGTCTATCTGTGTGCTAGTACTGGGGGTGGAACTCAGACCTTTGTGATCTTGCTTGGCTTTTCATTCAAAGCTGACACTCTACAACTTAAGCTACAGCTCCACTTTTGACATTTTGTTAGCTAATTGGAGGTAAGATCTTGTCAAATTTCCTGGACTTTTTCTATATATCATTTTCTCATTTCCAATGTAATATGTGTGTGTGATTTTTTTTATCCTAGGATTTCAGAGATTTTTCACTTGAATACTATCTCATTTATTTGTTTTTTGTGTGTTTGTATTAAAGGTTGAATATTTCTTACTGATTTTGTAATTAAATCCACATTAAATATGAATCATCCAGGGCATTTGGCTATGCCTGAGAGCTGTTCTATCAAGTTATAATTATCCTTTGTCTGAATTGTCCATGAATTTAAAAACAAAAGAAGGCTTTGCTTTGCCCAAACAAATATTGGTTATTCACATTTGTATGTCTACTGTGATTTTTATTGTTATTATTTACGGTGGTTTTCAATGGATCAAAACATCTTCAGATGCACACACTGACTTTTCAAATTTCTTCTTAGCATAAAGATCTGTCTCTGGCATGAAAATATTGTCTATTTAATGACACTGGCCTTTACATTTAAAGAACAAGGTTAATACTTAGACCTACCTTTGAACATTAAAATACAAATTGTATCTGGACTCAATTAGGTTTGTATAGTTCTAACAAACCTTTATGAAAAGCAGTTTAGAAAAGAAAAGCTTTATTTGGGCTTTGTATCCTGTGTTACACTGCATTTTGGTTCTGTGTTTTGGGACCTGTAGCAAACAGAGCCTTGGAAGGGTGGAGTGAAGCAAACCTGTTCACACACAGGTGTCCAAGAAGCAGAAAGAACAGAGTAGCAGAAAGAACAAAGTAGGGCCCAGGGCGAACATAGCCCAGAGGATACATTCTCAGTAACCTACTTCCTGCTCCCCCTTCTTAGTTAGATCAAACTTTGGAACTTTCCATCAACTCCCAATAATCCAAACCATTTTGAAACCATCAGTGGGCTAATGAATGAATTATGTCACATGTCCTCATGATGTAATAGTCTCTCATTGAGTAGCACTGTCACCAAAGGTTGAAACTTTCATGAGAGGTATAGGATGACAGTTCATATTGAAGCCAAGTAAAAGAATCTGTATGGCCTGAGGATAATCTGTGGGAAAAATAACGTAAAAGGATATTTCAGCAAAGAGAACTTAGTGGTGAAATGGTGACTTCTTGTGTAACACAAGAGAAACTCCTAAGACTCCCTAAATTTTCTAAGGTTTTAAAAAATAAATGGATTTTGTCCATATAATTTGATAAAGGAGTACCATTTATGAAACAAGTCAGGTGATATTGCTCTTAAACGTTTGGGCTCTCATCCATTTATATCTTTGTACAACCCTTACTCACACTGAGATTTTTGAAATTACATATTTTGCCATACCAGTCATTTTCTCATGGAAGCGTAGAAGATTTAATAGCACTGTGTTCTCTCTTGCTCTTTCTCTCTCTCTCTCTTTCTCTCTCTCTCACACACACACATGCATACACATACACAAAATGACAATATAAATCTCTCATCAGTTTTTAAACAAAAAAATCATTCCAATCAACCAATAAATGAAACTAATAAGAGAATCAAATTCAAGACAAATGCAAATAATCTATTCCCTAAAGTTGCATAATTATCAATAATTTAGTTTGATGTTTAGTTTATATTCTCTGTGTTTGTTTTATAATTTGTAAACTACATGTAATAAAAAATACCTACCATACTGAGAACTATGAACAAAGGCCTTAAAGTTGGTACAAAATGGGTGCTAAATAGTGATTGCTAAATAAATTTATATTATGAAACCCCATTTTATGCTGCATTGTGACATCTCAGTGACTAATGCATGTTATGTTAATGTGTCCAAACCTATTGCTTGGATAGTTGGATAGAGTTGTAGCCCATTATTTATTTATGTTATTTATTGATAATAAAGGATAGTAAATGACTATCTAACTGGCTTAAATACTTGCTACATTATTCTTCTTGTGAATTAATGTTCTATAAACCATTAATGGAAAACTATACTACAAAACACTGTGCAGTATTACACAGTATGGTACATCTGGTGTGTATTTTCTCTTATTGTATACAGAGGCCATAGCAGATGATCAACCTATACTACCCAGCATTGCTTAGGTATACTCTGTGTTTCTTACACAATGACAAAGTCACCTAACAATGCATTTCTCACAATGTTACTGCATCATTGAACTGTTCATATCTATACAGCAAAATTATACAAAATTGAGTTTAATAAATAAGAATTGAAGCAATGTATCAATAGCTCATATCTATAATCCTAGCTACTTAGGAGGCTGAGATTTTAGGATTGAAATTCAAAGGCAACCTCAGCAAGGAAAGTATGTGAGACTCTGACCTCCAATTACTATCAAAAAGTTTCAAGTGATGCGGTAGCTCATCTCAAGTAGTAGATCACAATCCATGAGGAAAAATGGCTCAGGGACAGTGCTCAGGCCCTCAGTCCAAGACTTGGTGTCAGCACACACAAATATATACAAACACACACACATACACACACACACAGAGACACGCATGCACATACCAGGTAGCTATGTAATTTAACCTCAAAGAAATGAAATATACAAAGCATTTCCAGGACCCCAGTGGTTGCTTCTACACACAACTGAATTGCAAATTCATTTTTTCCCTGACAAATTTCCTGACACTTATTCAACTACTGGCTATTAATTAATTAATTATTTGATTTACTAATTAATTAATACTACCATAATGGGCTTGAATTCAGAAACTTGAGCTCCTGATTAATTTGTTCAGGGCTAGTACTCCTAACACTTTCTTTTTTTTTTTCTTATTTTTTCTTTTTTTTTGGTTGGTATTGGGGTTTGAACTTTGGGCCTGGATGCTGTCCCTCAGCTCTTCAGCTCAAAGCTAGTGCTCTACAACCTGACAGTGCCACTTCTGGTTTTCTGCTTTAATTAAAGATGAATCTCAAGGACTTTCCTGCCTGGCTGGGTTTGAACTGTGATTGTTAGTTCTCAGCCTCCTGAGTAGCTAGGATTACAGGTGTGAGCCACTGGCACCTGGCACACTTTTTAAAAAATATATTTTTGTCTGGCCATTTACCCTACGCTTCCAAATCACCCCTTCCCTTTGGCCTGATTGTTGTTACATTATTATGTGGCTAATCAGACATAAGAGTCTCGGCCATTTGTCTGGCTTTTTTTGAACCTGAATCCTGAGATCTCAGACTCTTTAGTGTTGAAGAGTATAGGTGTGAATCCACAGTCAAGTTTATTTACTGTTATTATTATAACTTTTTATTTTTACTCTTTCCTTTTTAATTACTTTCATACATACTCATTCAACCATACATTTTTATGTATCTCTAAAATTAGTATGACCTAATATCATTGGATTTTTCTTTTTTGGAAATTTTATCTCAGATATCTCTGTGTATTTTTATTTTGATGAATATACTACATATTATTAGTCCTCTTGTTATTAGTCTTCTGAAACTTGCTATTTTACTAAAAAGGCTGTGATATTTTTGGTACATGAAATGTGTATATCAGAAAAAAGTTAGATCTGCTACATGAAATGACTTGCATATTTTCAATTTTATTAGATACTACTCAGCAGTGTTTCAGTCCGTCTTCACCAACTTATACTGTCAATCAAACCAGATGTATGAAAGTAGTCATTCCACCACTTACTGGTAACTTGTCATTGAATATAAATTTTCCTAAATCTGAAGAATTCAAAGCAATAGGAAATTATCACCTCACTTTTTCTGTGGGTAAGAACAGAGGAGGTGCTCAACAGGGCACTGCTGGCTCCAGATTTTCTCACTGAAGTGCACTGAAATGTCACCTGTGAGTTTTAGCCTTAAAGCCATACCAATAATTGGAAAAATCCTCTGTGAAGGTGTTTCATTCACATGGCAGGTGAAAGATCAGAAGGGAAAGTAGAGGCATTTGCCAGTGGCTGATTAGTGAGAGTGGCTGGTAGCTTTGTAGTCCTGTCCACATGGATTTCTTCAGTGTTCTCAAATAGGGGTGTGGTTTTTCCATGCATTGAACCACTGAAAGAAAAATTTGAAATGCCCATTCAGTCTTCTCTAAGGGGACCAAAATCAATTGCATGTCATTGTACTGGTTAGATAGAACAGCCTTCATTCATTTCACATGGCATTTTGCAAGCACATTAATAACAGGAAGCCAGGCCATCCAGGAGGCTAAATGTAATATTCCATATCCATCCTGCTTTTAGAAATATTACCCTTTTAAACATTGGTGTGTAGCTTTCATTTGAATCTTTCTGTTTTCTTTGAAATTAAACATTTCCGATATATTTGTTGAGATTCATGCTTTGTTTGATTTTTCAAAGCTGACTCTTTATTTACTTCTCTCTCTAGGGCTCATTGGTGCATTTTATTATGAGATGTGGTAACTAAATCTAGCAGTCTTAGGCAGTATACTAAACGTGTGACAAGCTTACAGGACAATTTTTGGCTTACAACATGAGTTGAAATACTAGGATTTCTGCACATTTAATTAAAAAAAAACTTGTTTACAGAACTGCAGGACTGAAAAAAGCTCATAAAGTTACTTCTACTGATGACCGGATTAAAATATTATCAAATTCATAGTACATAGAAAGTGCTTAAAGAAAGATTGGAAATAGAATAAGAGAGAAAAGGTCTTAAGATCTCGGATAGATTATAAATATACATTCACAGCATGTGAAACAGCAAGGCACACTGAGAATATGAAAATGGAAACAGATCATCCCATCTTACTGCAGAATGATGTGACTCCTTCATATAAGAAAATTACTTTGTAATTGCTAACAAAAACAATCCTTAACTCCCGACACATACAGCTCTTAATTTTCCTCATTCTTATTACTAAAGTTAGATCTCAATGTGAGGTTTAAGAGGATAAAGTGAGATGCTAATGTCTTATAATGATTCCCCTCACTGGAATTCTTATGTCAAGCATCCTGACTATGGACAGCAAGATTGAATTGCTTAGAGGCATCTAGAATCACGTCCATTGTCTCTTGAGGCAAAGAATAGTAATGATGTGTCCTTGGCTCTATATTTGTATTTTGAGAGGCACAGTAGGGTAATAGTAAGCACTAAACTACAGGGAAGAACACTGTGCTTTCTTCAGCATCATTGATTTTCAGGACAGGTCTATATCCCCTATGTAAAGATTCCACCTCTACTAGATTATGGTTATTTTCCTTTACATTCTTCTTAATGGTACTGAGATTTGAACTCTGGATCTCATATTTGATAGGCAGGTGCTCTACAACCTGAGCCTGTACCCTTATCCATTGTTATGCTTTTTATTTTTTAGTCAAATTCTCATGCTTTTGCCCGGCATTGCCTCAGAAAATGATCCTCTTACCTAGAGTCTCCAGGATAATTATGGTGACAGGTGCACACCATCACACTCTTACTGACTGAGATAGAGAGGTAGTGTCACTAAGTTTTTTTTGTTTTTTTGTTTTTTTTTTTTAATTTAATTTTATTTTATTTGTGAACATACTGTACAGAGGAGTTACAATTACATGGGCAGGATAATGCATATATTGCTTAACAAGCATTGCAGCCTCCTCCTTTGTTTACCCTTCACATCCCTTCCAAGCCTCCCCCCTCCCCCCATCCCAATCCTATTCCTTCCCCCCTCCCCCCCCCCCGCACCGACGTTGTAAAGCTCGTTTTGGACATGACAACTTGTACTTCTCATTGTTGCAACAGGTCCACCTGTATCCTTAAACAACTGGTTTTTCCCCATCTCCTCCACAAGTTATACTGACATCAAATATAGTGAAAGCAGGGGTTATACTGTGGGGGAGGGACATACAAAGCAACAAAGAGATATAATCTTATAGATGCGTTAGAAACACATGCATGAAAGAAGAAAAACATTAAAATACACATCTAAGGGTTCATTTTCCTGACATCACATTATCTGACCTTTTCCGCTTGACTCATACATATATTAGATATTACAAATACGGGAAACCATGGGACCTATGTTTCTTTGGGCCTGGCTTACTTCACTTAATATAATTTTTTCCAAGTTTTTCCATTTCTTAACAAATGGGGCAATGTCATTCTTTCTGATGGAGGCATAGAATTCCATTGTGTATATCTACCACATTTTCTTGATCCATTCATCTACTGAGGGGCATCTGGGTTGGTTCCATATCTTAGCTATGGTAAATAATGCTGCAATAAACATAGTTGTGCTGGTAGATTTAGTGTGGTCTTGTTTGTAAACATTTGGGTAAATGCCCAAAAGTGGGATTGCTGGGTCATAGGGGACCTCTATGTGGAGTCTTTTGAGGAACCTCCATACTGCTTTACAAAGTGGTTGAACAAGTTTACATTCCCACCAACAATGAAGTAAAGTTCCTTTCTCTCCAAATCCCCTCCAGCATCTAAGTTTTTGACTGAGATTCCTTTAAACTTTAATCCTCCCTATCTCTGTTCCTGAATTGTTGGAATTCTAGAAATGCGATGCAATGTGCTCTAGGTGTTGGAAATTTGATAAGCACACCAAGCTTACATGGGCAGGGATAGGTTAGTGAATGGCAGACTAGGTTTATTTTCAGCTGTTCTCTTCTATTTTGCCATTCAGATTCTTTCAATGTCCTAGAGTATGAATTGAACTTCTAACTCCCAAAAATTTTGTTCCCTATGTGGGTATTGAAATGCTCAAAACCCTTGATTCACTCATTCAGGATTTGAAAAAATATTGACAGCATGAATCTATTGTAGGTATTCCAAGTGTTTGTTTGATCCAAAAATCTAAGTGGTAGAGATAGTTATTTGTGTCTGTTCACCTATATGTTTATAAGTAGCATCTCAAAATACATTAAGGCCCAAACTTTTTTAATGTACTTATTTATTCATTTCAATAAGGGGATTCCATTTGATTTAGGGAAAACCATTGTTATTTTGCTGGCAATGTGGAGAGGAATTAAAGTGGAATCCCTCCTACATGAATGGAGGCTTTTGTATCGAAGTTAATACAAATTTTAAAAAATTTCTCTTTATGAATCATTTTCGTTCTTAGGACTTACTGAAACTCATTTGATATTACCATGGCAAAAATCAGTTACTCAATGAAAACTGGGACTTCTATTAAAGTTGCAAACATATATTTCAACTATATAATGACATTAGGATTAAAATAGGCAGATAAGTTACAGTAGATCATCAAACACATTTAGATGAAAATTATACCACTTTGCACTTAAAACTTATACATACTGTAAATACCAATTTAATGTGGAAAAAGTTATTATGAAGTAGTATCCTACAGTCATTGTTGACAAGGTCTTAATAAACAGCTTTCTTATCATGAGCTGGAGTTACTCTGTTTCTTAGTCATAAGCCTCTTTGGGGAAGTTATATTAAATTTATATAGCAATTGTGTGTGTGTGTGTGTGTGTGTGTGTGTGTGTGTGTGTGTGTGTGTGTGTGTGTCCATCCTGAATTCAGACTTGAATTCAAGATTAGGGCTCTGTCTCAGCTTTCTTGCTCAAGATTGGTGATCTTCCACTTGAACCATAGCTCCACTCCTGCCTCTTTGTTGGTTAACTGAAGAAAAGCTGCGCAAAATTCCTGCCCAGGCTAGCTTCAAACTGTGACCCACAGATCCCTCACTGGCATGAGCCACCTACTCAGCTGCTGCTCCTCCTACTGCCCTCTCCCCCCACATCGTTCCTTTCATTTTCCCCACCTCTTTCAGTTTATTTTTCTCCAAATCTGAGATGTTATCTCCAGCCAGGCCTTCACAGTATCATTGAAGAAACACATCCAGTCCTTTATTCTCTGGTTATCATTCAAAATAACGTCTCACATTTCACCAGGGTGAGTCTAGACCATGATCTTCTTAGACAGTTGAGATGAAAGGTGAAACCACCACATATTAGAATACAGTTTTGGAAACATTTCCCAGGCAAGTCTCAAATTGTGTTTTTCACAGTCTCATAGTTAAATACAGCATTTATTGTCAGTCACATAAGTATATTTGTGAAGAAATACAAACCAGAGCCATGATGCGTATTCCACAAATATGAAGAAAATAATTACTGAGAAAATGTAGTGAGCAGTTACCAATGGATCCCTAACAGGAACAAAAGATCCTGGTTTGTAGTAAAAATTCAGACTCTCATTGTATGTTTTATGTGAGGTGTATCACTTTGTGCTATTTTGTTGTGGCACACCTAGGAGACCTCCATGCACACTTGATGTGGCTGTTTTGCATTGTTTAGACCAGCAGTCTGTGTTACTTCAAACACTGATTTTTAACAAATGCATACTAGAATCGAGGTATCTTTATTCTCTGTCCTTTGTAGTAATACTGCAAAAGGTGGGTGCCATCATAAGGTCGAGCTCAATAATCATAATAAGGCATCCCTAAATTATACCAGTAAGACCTCTATTAGATATTAGCCCACTCAATCCTATTTTATCCCCTCTAGTTCTCCAGTGAATTAGTTCTTTGATCTCTAGAAAGACCATTCCCCTTCCACATCACACGGGCTAATAAACATAGCTATGGCATAATTTCCAGAAAATAATGAATTAGAATTAGTGATGCAAATATATGAGCATTTACACAAATTCACAGCTACAAATTGATGTGTCCTATAACATGTATTAAGAGAAATACATATGTGTAAATTATTTTTACAGTGAATTATTAAATTTAAGTAAATATATTACAAAATTAAGAGGTACTTGAAAAGGAAAACAGTTTTTGATTTTACATTTCTTTCTTTTAAATTTTTTATTGTGAAAATACCATACAGAGGGGTTACAATTACATGGGCAAGTAATGAATACATTACTTATCAAGCATTTTTGCCTCCTCATTTGTTTCCCCTTCTGATCCCTTTCCATCTCCACCCCCCCACCCCCGCCAAAGTTGTAAAGTTCGTTATTCCACATAACAATATGTACATCTCATTGTTGCAATGGGTCCATCTATTTAAACAGTTTGTTTATCCCTATTTAAAGAGTTTGTTTTTGCCTTTCCCCTCCATACATTTCTTTTTTGAAGAAAGTCACTATAACCCATGTGAATTCCATCTATCATAGTGTAATATTATGTGATCGACAAAGTTTGAATTCATTTTTGAGTGAAATTTCAATACTTACCAATATGTTTGTGTATATATATGAATATTTTTGAGTTAATTATAATTCTGCAATTTTTATTTACAATGACAGTCAAAAATTATTTACAAAAAAAGAAAAAGACACTCAAAAATAGGACATTACTATCAGCCAAATATTTACCAATAATTCCAGTTAACTGATCACATTCTGAATGAAAGTAAAAATGTTCAGATTATTTCATTGGCTAGAGGATGCAGTATAAAACATTCAATTGTTGAAATGAAAATGATGTATTATAAATTCCAATTTTAAAAGTGATTTGCATTTCAAACACTTTTAATTGCCAATTAAAAGTGATTAATTTATTATTAATCTCTTAACTTGTTAAATTAGTACTCTGCAACATGTATGACATTGAGAAATTCCCAAAGAAAAATAAGCAATAATAATCATTTGATGAAATAATTTAGGAAATTTTCCTATTACCATAATTCAATTTCCATATGTACTACCTATATCATAGCATATGAATTTAAAGAGACACTGTAAGTAATTTCCTCTCTAGAATATGGAAATCTGATAAAAATCCTGGTTTTTAAAATAAAGTCAGTTTTATAACTTTGTAAACTGATTGAAGAGCTTGATAGCCAAATAAACACACTTAAATCTCAGGAAAAATATATCCATTCTACAGGAAGAAAGGAGGTAATCTCTGTTCTTATTTAAGTAGATGTATTAAACACTAATAAAGTGCTTTTCAGTCACTGTGCAACTTTTAGGGTCTGTAGAAATTACTGTTTGTACCTTCATGCTTATTATTTGTCTAGAACAAAAGTAGAGTGTTCAACATATATGGAACAATATATGTGCTAATTTATATGTGATCACCATTTAAGAAGAATGGTTGCAAAAAGAGTGCCTGATAATTTTCTAAAAATTAATACTGAATTGTCCAGCTTTTGATCAAATCCTCAACACTGACTCTTTAGGTAAACTGAAAGTTTAATTGACCAACTTGACATTTTCTTCTCCACAGCATGCCTGTTGGACATCCAGGAAACTGCCATCTCCTAATGAAGTTGTCGTCAAGGAGTGTGATTAATGATAGCACAAAGGGTAAGCCAGGGAATTAGAAAAGTCAGAACCTACTTATGCAAAAACAGAAGATACTGGCATGTTCTCCATATGCTAAATATACTTTAAACAAAAAATTAGGGATCAGGAATAATGCAGATTAAAATTTCTCAAGTAAGTAATAGCAAAAGTAAACTAGGTATCTGTAATAATGTCAGAAAAAGAATAATCAGACATATAATATTTCCAACAATAAAGTTTTCTATCTTATTACATGTGTGTACAATAAACAAATTATCTATCGTGAAAACCTGAACTTCAAAATATATGGAATAGTAACTGATATAATCTATGCTACATACATATCTATAGTTGGAAAAATGAACTCTTTTCATTATTGCTTAGAGTAGTGGAGGATAAATTACTAAGTGTGTAGAAAAAATAAGCCAACTAAATCAAATCAAAATTTTCAGAAAACTACATCAATAGCAGCAGAACCTGTGTCCTTCGAAGTTTATGTGTGTATTTCTCCAGAAGAAAGAATATTTTGAGTCATGCAACAAAGCTCAAGGCTCAAAAGAACAGAAATCACAAAAAGACATCCTCACATAATAATTAGATTGTTGTAGAAAAATTTGATGAAGATGTGTAGAAGTTAAAATTCCACTTTTACATAATACGTATCACAGAGGACTTTTCCCAAGGAAATTTAGCTCAAATGTACCTAAATAAATGAGAATAAGATTCATGTCCTATGAGATGCCTTTAAAGCAGCATTCCAACATTAAATATTTACAACAGTAAATTATAAAGTAGAACTCTGTGATATGCACAAACGCAGCAAAGATTTTAACAAATTGAGTAAGCAAATGGCCATGCAACTGCATTTTTTTTCATGCTTCTCCAGATCATACTTTCTAAGCTTAATAATTTTTATTCCAATTAATAATTAAGGCAACTATTGGCACTGCTAGACAACTTACAGAATTGCACAAGAGGAGGATTTCTCTGTTAGGGATTCTGAGTCTGGTTGTCATATTGGAGATTGTTTCTGATTCGACTACATATCCTTCTATAAAAAACAATTTGCATTTTATTTCTGTTCCATAGTTTACCTTGTGACTTCTGAACTGGTAAGATAATTTTAAGAAAAAAATAGACACTTATCTATGAAATTTATTTTTTTACTTGCCGGTCAAACCCAATTTGGGTTTATTTCACTTTGGGGTATTTGGGGTATTTCACTTTGTATTTTCACATTTTATCTTGGATTACTTCAGGACCTATCCAACTTTATGATCCAATAAATTTTCATAGTTTGGTGCCTTTTTTCTCAAATAGTCTATAATATTTGCTGCAGACAGTCTTGACCTCCATCTAAAATTGAGGGTCCTGTTTTATGTATTTTAAACTGGAAATCCTGAGAGATATGTCCATACTATAGAGCCTAATAGCAATGTCAGTGGTAATACTTGAATGAATGCCTTCTACGCCACCCAACATTGTAATTCCCTCTGAATGGTAAACTTGGAAGAAGCAATAATACACACTTGTCTTTGAGGATGCTGTGCAAACATGCACTAGGATAGAACTCTGAAGTTTCATAAGGCTTATATCCCATGTGAAGAGCTCATATATGCATGCATGTGATGATTGGCATAATTTGTCCTTTGCAGGGGACCATGGAATTTTTTTGGTTCTTCTTTATAAGGATTAATGCAATGTGTTAATAATCAGTTGTGGTTGTCCCAAGAATGTGAGAAGAATCACTAGTCAATTAGCATAGAAGTCATGAAAGAGGAAATCACACCATCCTGTTGTGTTCAGATTTCTACCCCTTCTGTCATTTTATCTTGAATGTTTGCATGCAGACACTTAGAGTGTCTTCTCAGACACTGAACATATGCATTTATTATACTCTGAATGATGTGTTATGAACATCATTTCTATATGCCACTAATGACAATATATTTTATAAATGTAAGTTATTTTAAATTTGTATTCAGGAATTTACAAATATTTCTGTGAAACAAGGGTATACATATAAAGAGACATCAACTTTTACAATTGGTCTTATAGATGATTTTTTATTACATAAGAATTATTTACAAAAATATTTCCTCATAACCTTGAAGACATTTTCACATTTTTGTCATTTTGTCATTCTGTGAATAAACATCTTTATGAGTAAAATGAGTTCATTTTCTTTTAAATTATGTGTATGACTAGCATTATAAGATGTTATGAAAATTATGTTATGTCAGGATACAGGTGGACCCATTGCACTAATGAGATGTACAAGATGTTATGTCAAAAATGAACTTTACAGCTTTGGCAGGGGGGGGGCGGGGATTGTGTGGGTAAAAGTGGGAAGGAATGGGAAGGGGAAACAAAGGAGGAGACAACAATGCTTGATAATAAATGCATTCATTACCTTGCCCATATAATTGTAACCTTCTATACAATGTTTTCACAATAAGAAAAATCCCACAATAATATATCACAATAATACACTATGTTAGCAATATAATATGTGCTATATATAGTAATATAATAATATTAGCAATTGTCATAATAATTACTATTATCACTGATACAATTCACATACCATAATTTATTAAAGTATATGATTCCATAATCTCTAGTACATTCAGAAAAAGAAAAAGAAAACTTCACCCAGCTTAAAAAGAAGAGATTACCACTAATAGAGGCATTTGGGTGCTTCTCTTCAATTGCATTCTTTCTCCCTATTGCCCAAAAGCAGACTGTTCTAAAGTGCTGGATGTCTTTCTCAATGCTCTATTGCAAATAGTTCTCTAAACTATCTTTGAAAAATCCAGAACATTTTAAACAGTAGATGAACTGAATCATGCAGTATATATTTTATCATATTCTTTCAATTAGTCATGTTAAAAGTTGTCACAGGTACACTTGCTTAATAGATATTGTTGTCTATCATCCATTTCTACAGCTGTGAGGTGTTGTCTTCCTGGAACAGAGTTGTCCAAATCTCTTTTAAATCTCTTCCATTTTTGTAATTACATTTATCACTTCTCTGAACATGACTCTATAGGTTTCCCAGAGCAGATATGCAAGAATGTATAAGCCTAACAGGAAGCCCTCTGATCTTGAAATAAGACAATTTTCATTTACATTTGTAAAATTAAACTACTTTCTACATGTTCAGGCCTATTTATACTTTCATCAGCAGAACATGTTTAATGTATATCTTTTCCTTAATATTTATTATCTAAGGCTTAATGCTTGAAATTTACAAACGTTTTGGTAACTAATGAAATTGAACATCTTTAGATAAATGATTTATTATTTGAACTTTACTCTTCCATTTGCCTTTTTTTCCTTTATTTCCTCCTTGGTTTTAGAGCACTTAAAGACTTGTATGCTTGGGACTTTTCTTGTGATTACAAGATGATACCGTTAAGGTTGGGAAAGTGGCTCAGTAGTAGAGTGCTTGCTTTGCATGCATGAGGCCCTGGGTTCGATTCCTCAGCACCACATAAGCAGAAAAAGCCAGAAATGGCACCAGGGCTCATGGTAGAGCTCTAGCCTTGAGATGAAGAGCTAAGGAACAGTGCCCAGGCCAAGAATTTAGACCCCATAACTGACCAAAAAACAAAAAACAAAAAACAAAAAAAAAGATGATACCATTATACATTTAATTTATGGGTTCCCTTTTCTCCTAGAACTTGTATATTATGTGTCATGCAAGTCAAAAATCTAACAAAGAGCCAGGCGCTGGAGGCTCATGTCTGTAATACTAGCTACTCAGGAGGCTAAGATCAGAGGATCAAGGTTCAAAGCCAGCCTGGGCAGGAAAGGCCATGATATGCTTATCTCCAATAAACCATAAGAAACCTGGAAGTGGTACTGTGGCTCAAGTCGTAGAGTGCTAGCCTTGAGCTGAAGATCTGAGAGACACAGCTCAGGATCAGATTTCAAGTATCATGACTGACAAATATATATATATATATATATATATATATATATATATATATATATATATATACATATATGTATGTATATATGTGTATATACATATATGTATATGTATATATTTTTAAAACAAAGAACACAATGGCTATGTCTATAATCCCATCAATTAGGAGGCTGAGACAGGAGGATTAGAAATTGAAAGTCACCTGGGCAATTTAGTGATACACCTAGTCAATTTAGTGAAACAATAGAATACCAAGAGTATTACCTATTTGTATTATTTTGTGAATAATTTGATAAAGTAGAATGGCTATGAATTCTATTCACTGTGAGAAAATATGTTAAGGGTGAGTAAGTCAGGGCTAATAACACCATCAGTCCAACTATATTTGTCATTGAAATGTAGTATTTCACTAGTGCAACATTTAATACTAATATTAGTACAATATTTTATTTACTTTGAGTTTTTCACTGATCCTGAAGTGAAAGAAAATATATCCAAATTCAATGTGTATCAAAATCAATTGCATTTAGAGTTTCCTTTTCTTATCTTTTGACATATTTGGTACTCAGACACGTTTCTAGTAACAAGTGAATATGAAGTTGAGCATTTCCAATATCAGCAAGTCACCACATTAACAAGCTCATTTGATACAGTCAGGCTCAATTGTAAAAAAAAAAAAAAAAAAAAAAAAAAAAAAAAAAAAGAAAGAAAGAAAAAGAAAAAAATTAAAAATTAAAAAATCTTTACTATCAAGGCCCATGGGTTGTTTAAAAGTAAATATTTTGCTCTGGTGGCTAGGCTCTTGTTGATTATTCTATTCTACTATGACAATACCAGCAAGTAAAAACTTGCTGGTATTGTCATAGTAGGTATTGTCATAGTAGAAAGTAGCAGAGGGGGTGCCGTGGTTAAATCTAACATCAGATTGTCCAAGAAACATAAAGATATGAGAAATTAAAACTGTTAATCTCATCTTAAAGTTATTTAATGGTCACTTTATGCAAATACGGACTACTCTCTTTAAACTAACCAATCATGAGCAGAGTAAGAACTTGAGCCTGGCCAGTAAGTACAGAGGGGCCGGGCTTGCTGTCTTAGGAATAAATAAGAAGCAGCCCTCCTACTCTGTATGCCTGTATGTGAGGGGTGCACCATTTTGGACCGAAGTTAATTTTGCCTTGTTGATACAACTCTTTGTTTTCGTGTCTTTTTGAGACTTTGGTGGTTTTTGCAGAGCATTTTTATAACACAACTAACACAGAATGTTTGAATACTTGAAAATTCACCATCAGGTTTCCTGATAATATAAGTACATCAAACTCTTGCAGGTAGAATACCTGGAATGTTGCAATGCCTGTTATGAATTTCTAACACGGCTCTTTCTCTGTCTTTTCATTTCTTCCTTGTCATATTTGCTTCCTTGTGATTTACAGTTAGATATAGAGACAAAATTACACAAGTTTATACATTTAAAAAATAAGTTTGTGGAATAAAGCTGGTTCCTAGGACAGAGAAAGAAGATAGGCTCTCAATCAGGCTCATCAATTTGTTAATTTTATGTGAGTGAATCAGGAACAAAAGGGGCCATTAGAATAGACTCATTGGGCCAACCTGCAGTGTTTTGGGGTTTTTTTTGTGTTGTTTTTGCTTTTTGTTTTGTTTTTAACCCCCTCATTAATCTACTGGATGCAAACTTTCCCTATTAACATATGCCCTTTAAGTGGCTCTCTGAAACTAAGATGCAGCTTGAAGGCATTAACAGTTGGAGGCTGATTTCTGACAGCTGGGCTAATGCATTATTCATTGAAGGAAGTGAGATTCATTGGGCAGTTCTTCTCTACATCCATCATAGTATGCTTTTACAGGGTCCATGTTCCCAGTAATGAGAGGCATTTAGTAGTCCCAAAGGTGAAAAGGATAATATCACAAGAAAGGAGCAAGACCAGGATTATAGAATGAAAATGTGTTCAGGGAGTTTCCAAGGGCAGGGGTAGCGGGGAGGATTGGGTGGGGGGACAGGGGGAGGATGGGAAGAGATGGGAAGGGGAAAGTAAGGAGGAGGCTACAATGCTTGATAAGAAATGTACTCATTATCTTGCCCATGTAATTGTAACCCCTCTGTACAGTATTTTCACAAGAAAAAAAAGAGAGAATCACCATACACACATAATTTTAAGCAGGATAAATGGTATAATTATCAGACAAGAGTTTAAAAGTAAGGCAAGGTGTTACTAATAAAAAAAAATTCCCCACAGTTTAACCCGTGCATTCACTGTATTTAATGTCGGTATAATTTGTGGAACAAAGGGGAAAAACAAGTCGTTTACATAGGGATAAAGGTGGACCCATTGCAACAATAAGTACAAGTCGTTATGTCGAAAACAAACTTTAAAACTTTTGGGGGGGGCAGGGAGGATTGGGGAGGCAGGGGGAGGATGGGAATGGATGGGAAGCAGAAATAAAAGAGGAGGCTACAATGCTTGATAAGAAATGTGCTCATTATTTTGCCCATGTAATTGTAACCCCTCTGTACAATATTTTCACAATAAAAAATAGTTAAATATATTAAAGAGTAATTAAATTTACCAAATGGAAATTATGTCATAAGACAGGCTGAATGTTTCCCAAAACTGTTTAGGATCAGTTCTCTGTTCCAAAACACTCTTTTTTCTTAATATATATATTTTATAGTAAAGATACCGTACAGAGGCGGTACAGTTACATAAGCAAGGTAATCAGTCGATTTCCTATTGAGCATTGTTACACTCTCCACTACCACCATCCCTTTCCTCCCCTTATCACTCCTAACTCATCCCTCCCGTCTCCACGACCCCTGCAAAGTTGTAAAGTTTGTCTTCAACATACTGTCTTGTGTATTGTTATAATGGGTCATCCTATACCAAAACTCTCTTAATTAATAATTGATCAAATAGTTGTTGTTGGTAGTGATGGTGCTGACTTTGGTGTGTGTGTGTGTGTGTGTGTGTGTGTGAGAGAGAGAGAGAGAGAGAGAGAGAGAGAGAGAGAGAGAGAGAGAGAGAGAGAGAGAGAGAGAGAGAGAGAGAGAGAGAGAGAGAGAGAGAGAGAGGGAGGGAGGGAGGGAGAGAGAGAGAGAGAGAGAGAGAGAGAGAGAGAGAGAGAGTACTGATTCTGGAGCTTGAACTCAGGGTCTTACGCTCTCCTTTGGCTTTTTTGCTCAAAGCTAGCTCTACTAAGCCTCAGAAACACTTCAACTTTTACTTGTTAATGGAAGACATGATTTCCTCAGATTTATCAGCCCCAACTGGTTTTGAACCTCAGTACTCACAGCTCAGCTTTCTTCTGGGTCTATGTGACTACATGTGTGTGCCAGCAATGTGTGGTTCTAAATGGAAATTTTTGAAATTTCATTTTTGTAAGTATATACAAATACACTGAATAAAATAA